>NC_064636.1:40707471-41907471 GCF_023864275.1 Schistocerca cancellata | reverse complement strand
TGTTGCGCAGACATTTTAACAGTACCCATTCGATACCGGGAATAAACCAGCTACGTAACTTTTAAGGGCAAGTGATATTGCATTCTGCTTCTTTGCGATAGGTGTCGCAGTTCAGATGCACTCGATTTTTGGTAGTTTTCGGTACGATACGGCACTTTATAGTATTACAGAGCCTGACGTACATTTTTTGCAGTGATAGGTTTGCAAAACGACAATACGCTAGTACTTTCGCAAGAGTCCGAAAACACCGAATTTGCCACACATCAGCGATTATATCCCTGCTAATTCGTTCTTTTTTCTGCTATTTCTGCGTATTTATTTTCTCGTTTTTGCGACCTGAAGTACAATTTTTCTTACTAGTGACACTTCCAAGTGTTTATTTAACGCATTTTACGGACTTGCTCCCAGTTTATTAAATAAATAGTAGACTGAGTAAGAAGAGGGAAAAAAGGCGATCGGAGAATAAATGTACTGTAAAGCAAATACAGTTGGTGATGTAACAGTCAACCCATATAACACCATTAAGGGAAGTGGAAAGTGACACAAATGAAAGAGTTTGGGGACATGTTTACTAATATTTTACGCTTCTTAATCAAATGGCAAAGAAAATAAATTGAAGGCAAAATACACCAAAGAAAATAAATGTGTGCTTTGTTTAGCTACACTATTGTGTTTTTTATTTCATTTGTGCAGAAAATGTATTTAAAGCTGAATGCAGAAATTGGAAGTAGGAGCTGTGGAAAATTAAGAATAGTTGGTATAGCATCTACCTTCAGCCACACACGTCCAAATTTTGAACATATTTTGGAATATTTTGTGGCGACAAAATTACTCCTCCCTATTTTCTGGAGCCACATCTTTACTCGTTGTTCATCCTTCGGGAAACTAAAATATAAATCACACATGATCATTCTCCATGTCCTAGACACACTTAACATGGTCTCCTACTGTAACTTTATAGTAAACAAAAAGGTTTGGACACACATATTATACGAAGACAATTACAGACTCCCACTCTATTGAATTTACCTGTCTCCCATCTTTCAAATCCATATACATAATCGACGAGTCACTGATAAATGCATGGAGGATAGTATTTGCTGAAACAACTAACCATTCCCTTTCCTGTTCCACTAACAAATTTACGAGAGGAAGCGATTGTATGTATGCTTTTGTACGAGCCGTAATATCTATTATATAGTCATAAAATCGTAGAAAAATAAGTTTACAGAATCAAGCCAGAGTTATAATGCGTCTCGAAATTTTTAAACATAGTACCCATCAAAAGTTACTATCCCTCCTTTCACGTATTTTTCTTTACATCCGTAGCAACATCAGTAATTCACCATCGCAATTACACTATCAACAAACGGCGAAAACACAACAAAAACTCGTGATATTACTAACTTCAAACTCTGAGGAAAGCACACACGCACGGCGAAGTCCCGAAAACACGCGACAATCCTGGTTTGATGTTGACAACATGCGCAGAACGCAATGCTCACGCCAGAGATATTTACTCTGTGGTATTTCCCAGTCCCCGTGTCCTCCACAGTGCTTGCCCTCCACACTTCCCTCTAGCCCCCTGACGTCTTAACACACGTCCTACTTCCCGTCCCTTGTATTACTCATGGTCCCTCGCAGATTCTGTGGAGAAACTCCTGACTTCTTGTCTTATCGCTTCACTTAGTTTCCGACATCTCTGTCTCACATTTCATACGTGTCGATTAATAGCGCCGTTACAGAAGAAGCGCAGCCTCTTTTATACAGAACGGGGTGTTCAAGAAGTCGCTCCGCAGTGCCGTATGATTGTTCGCCTGCCTGGGTTACTTCCCTTCAAGTGGACTCTCCCGACATTCCACTGTTCCGTTTATCTCAGCCAGCGTCAGTAGTATTGTAGGTGTGTGTGTCGATGCGTGTTGACGTCAACGTTTAACGTAAGTTCCTTTGTTCGTTTCTTTCGTTTTTGTCCCTGTTAAAATGCTAACCAATGAAGAACGTGTGTTTTTAGTCGAACAAGTGTTCAAAGCTGGCGGTAAATACACAGTTTCAGTTCGTCAAACATTTAATTCAGTTTTCCCGGAGACAACACTCCCACATCGCGATACTGTGCGAGATTTGATTAGCAAATTTCGAAGTACGGGTTCAGTGACAGATGCACCGAGAAGTGGTCGTCCTAGCGTTTTGTCTGAGGATAAACTACTCGATATTTCAGATAAAGTATCCACGAATCCGAACAAGTCAGTAAGAAAACTCGCCCAGGAAATCGATGTTAGTGTCGGAATGGCCCACACAGCTGTAAGGAAAAAATCAGTACTTTTCCCATACAAAGTGACAGTCGTGCAAGAACTGAAAAATACTGATCATGGCAAGAGATTGCGTTATTGTCAATGGTTCAAAAACTTCGTTCGACAAAATGGAAGGGATATTCTTAATTCACTGATGAGGCGAGGTTTCATTTATCCGGGTACATGAACTCGCAAAATTCTCGTATGTGGAGTACTGCAAATCCAGTGTGTATTCATGAGGAACCACTTCATTCTATGAAAATAGGAGTTTGGATTGCAATTTCTAGACGTCGGATTGTGGGTCCCGTATTTTTCAACGAAACAATAAACGGACAACGATACTGCAGTGATATTCTGTACCCATTCATAGAAGAACTTGTCTTAACCGAAATACTGACCCGTTATTTTCAACAAGATGGTGCAACCGCGCATACAGCTCGCGTTTCAGTGTCTCTGCTTGCTGGTGTTTCTGGTAATCGCATAATTTCACAGGGACTTTGGCCACCACGATCGCCTGACGTTAACACCACCTGACTTTTTCTTCTGGGGTGCAGCGAAAGCAACTGTCTATAAAGACCGTCCAAAATCCATCTACACTCCTGGAAATGGAAAAAAGAACACATTGACACCGGTGTGTCAGACCCACCATACTTCCTCCGGACACTGCGAGAGGGCTGTACAAGCAATGATCACACGCACGGCACAGCGGACACACCAGGAACCGCGGTGTTGGCAGTCGAATGGCGCTAGCTGCGCAGCATTTGTGCACCGCCGCCGTCAGTGTCAGCCAGTTTGCCGTGGCATACGGAGCTCCATCGCAGTCTTTAACACTGGTAGCATGCCGCGACAGCGTGGACGTGAAACGTATGTGCAGTTGACGGACTTTGAGCGAGGGCGTATAGTGGGCATGCGGGAGGCCGGGTGGACGTACCGCCGAATTGCTCAACACGTGGGGCGTGAGGTCTCCACAGTACATCGATGTTGTCGCCAGTGGTCGGCGGAAGGTGCACGTGCCCGTCGACCTGGGACCGGACCGCAGCGACGCACGGATGCACGCCAAGACCGTAGGATCCTACGCAGTGCCGTAGGGGACCGCACCGCCACTTCCCAGCAAATTAGGGACACTGTTGCTCCTGGGGTATCGGCGAGGACTATTCGCAACCGTCTCCATGAAGCTGGGCTACGGTCCCGCACACCGTTAGGCCGTCTTCCGCTCACGCCCCAACATCGTGCAGCCCGCCTCCAGTGGTGTCGCGACAGGCGTGAATGGAGGGACGAATGGAGACGTGTCGTCTTCAGCGATGAGAGTCGCTTCTGCCTTGGTGCCAATGATGGTCGTATGCGTGTTTGGCGCCGTGCAGGTGAGCGCCACAATCAGGACTGCATACGACCGAGACACACAGGGCCAACACCCGGCATCATGGTGTGGGGAGCGATCTTCTACACTGGCCGTACACCACTGGTGATCGTCGAGGGGACACTGAATAGTGCACGGTACATCCAAACCGTCATCGAACCCGTCGTTCTACCATTCCTAGACCGGCAAGGGAACTTGCTGTTCCAACAGGACAATGCACGTCCGCATGTATCCCGTGCCACCCAACGTGCTCTAGAAGGTGTAAGTCAACTACCCTGGCCAGCAAGATCTCCGGATCTGTCCCCCATTGAGCATGTTTGGGACTGGATGAAGCGTCGTCTCACGCGGTCTGCACATCCAGCACGAACGCTGGTCCAATTGAGGCGCCAGGTGGAAATGGCATGGCAAGCCGTTCCACAGGACTACATCCAGCATCTCTACGATCGTCTCCATGGGAGAATAGCAGCCTGCATTGCTGCGAAAGGTGGATATACACTGTACTAGTGCCGACATTGTGCATGGTCTGTTGCCTGTGTCTATGTGCCTGTGGTTCTGTCAGTGTGATCATGTGATGTATCTGACCCCAGGAATGTGTCAATAAAGTTTCCCCTTCCTGGGACAATGAATTCACGGTGTTCTTATTTCAATTTCCAGGAGTGTATGAATTGAAAACTGCAATGTCCACTTTCACTGCTTCTGTTACAGAAGAAATGTTACAGCTTGTGTTTGGAAACATGATTAGACGAATTGAATTGTGTATTCAACAACAGGGGGGAATCTTTCAACATTTAACGCAAAAATTTGTAAGTATGAGTGAGTACTCAATGAATTAATAACTTGTATTTGGCTGAGCTGCATTTCGGTATATTCACTGCGGCATACGGCACGCGCGGCTAACAATCATGCGGCACTGCGGAGAGACTTTTTGAACACCCCGTATTAGGAGAAGTACTAGAAATCCTCCTCCAGAAAAGAACTGTATGCAGTACCCTGCTAACTTATCAGTGTTGTAGGCGACAGATCTGAGAGATAGAGTCAGATGCCGATTAAAGGTAAAACTCACTACTTTGCAACTACAGTGGAGTCATGTTGGAACTGCAGCGAGGAAAACTCACCAACAACGTACATACTCGTCTGCAGTAGGCGCGCCCTTACCTGAAACAACAGAAACAAAATAACCGTAAATTGTGTGCAATATCACAGTTAAGGGATGTTAGCAGATAAAGTTGTTCCTACAGATTTTTTACTCGTTTCTTTTCGTAATGTCTTCTTTCCCTCTGAGTTTTTAACCACACTCAGTGAGCACCATTTACTTTTGAACACCTTCACTAGCTCGAATTACGAGGACCGTTTGAAAAGTCCGCGCAAAAACAAAAACTACTTTTGTGTTGTTTGGGGTAAACCTTTTTCATCCAATTCTGTACTAATTTGTTGATCCCTTCCGAATAATAGGAATTGTCCAAGTGTGCAAAATAGCTATTAGTTGCTGCAATCACCTCGTTTGAATAAAATCTTTGTCCCGCCAGCCATTTCTTCAGATTGGGGAACAAATAGTAGTCCGAGGGAGCCAAGTCTGGAGAATAGGGGGGACGTGAAACCAGTTGGAATCCAATTTCCATTAATTTTGCGACCCCAACTGCTGAGGTGTGTGCTGGTGCATTGTCGTGATGGAAAAGGACTTTTTTGCGGTCCAATCGCCGGCGCTTTTCTTGCAGTTCGGTTTTCAGACGGTCCAATAACGATGAATAATATGCACCTGTATTAGTTTTACCCTTTTCCAGATAGCCGATGAGGATTATCCCTTGTGAATTCCAAAAGACAGTCGCCATCACCTTTCCGGCCAAAGGAATAGTCTTCGCCTTTTTTGGTGCAGATTCTCCCTTGGTAACCCATTGTTTAGATTGTTGTTTGGTCTCAGGAGTATAGTAATGTATCCATGATCCATCCACAGTGACTGAAACGACGCTCAAAGTACTGCGGATTCTTCCTGAACAGCTGCAAACCATCCTCGCAACACTTCACACGATTCCGTTTTTGGTCAGGCGTGAGCAATCGCGGAACCCATCTTGCGGATAGCTTTCTCATGTCCAAATGTTTATGCAAAATATTATGTACCCGTTCATTCGAGATGCCCACAGCACTAGCAATCTCACGCACCTTAACTCTTCTGTCATCCATCACCATATCACGGATTTTATCAGTGATTTCTGGAGTCGTAACCTCCACAGCATCGCTTGTGCCCATATGGCCACACCGAAAATTTTGAAACCACTTGTAAAGTGTTCTAATTGAAGGTGCAGAGTCACCGTAATGTTTATCAAGCTTCTCTTTAGTCTTTTCCTGAGGCGTTCTGCCTTTCATACAGTAATGTTTAATCACTACACGAAATTCTTTTTCGTCCATTTATTTTGACAGTCACTCGACTTCCTCGATTCACACAAATGTCAAACACAAAGAAATAGACCAATATGGCTGAAACTTGGCGTTCTTTCCGAAGATGCTACTAACTAAACACGCCGGTTCTGCCATCTCTCGCAGTTTGTTTGCACGGTCTTCTCAAACGCCCATCGTATCTCCTCTGTCAGTCCTACCTGATAAGGATCCCAGATACATGAACAGTACTCGAGAATCGGGCAACAAGCGCCTTACAAGCCACTTCTTTCGTGGACTTGTTACATTCCCGTAAGATTATTCCGATGAATCTGAGTCTGGTGTCTGCTTTTCCCACTGTCTGTTTTACGTGGTCATTCCACTTAAGGTCGCTCTGGATAGTTACCCCAAGATATTTCACGGCAGACGCTGTCTCCAGCTGTTTTGTTATCAACAGTGTAGCTGTACAGTAGTGGAATTCTTTTCCTATGTATGCGCAATACGTTACGTTTATTTATGTTGAGGGTCAACCGCCCGCATCTCGTGGTCGTGCGGTAGCGTTCTCGCTTCCCACGCCCGGGTTCGATTCCCGGCGGGGTCAGGGATTTTCTCTGCCTCGTGATGGCTGGGTGTTGTGTGCTGTCCTTGGGTTAGTTAGGTTTACGTAGTTCTAAGTTCTAGGGGACTGATGACCATAGATGTTCAGTCCCATAGTGCTCAGAGCCATTTGAACCATTTTGAGGGTCAACTGCCAGAGTCTGCACCATTCATCAATCCTTTCCAAAGACGCTGTTAACTAAACATGACTTCGATACGCGCCGGTGGTGCCATCTCTCGGACTTTGCACGCACTTTTCAAACGCCCCTCCTATATAGACGGTGTCAGGGTGCAAGCGGTTTTTTTTTTTTTTTTTTTTTTTTTTTTTTGTGGCTGCGAGCAGTGCAGTCAACAACATTACCTCAGTATCTACATCTACATCTACATCTACATTTATACTCCGCAAGCCACCCAACGGTGTTTGGCGGAGGGCACTTTACGTGCCACTGTCATTACCTCCCTTTCCTGTTCCAGTCGCGTATGGTTCGCGGGAAGAACGACTGTCTGAAAGCCTCCGTGCGCGCTCTAATCTCTCTAATTTTACATTCGTGATCTCCTCGGGAGGTATAAGTAGGGGGAAGCAATATATTCGATACCTCATCCAGAAACGCACCCTCTCGAAACCTGGCGAGCAAGCTACACCGCGATGCAGAGCGCCTCTCTTGCAGAGTCTGCCACTTGAGTTTGTTAAACATCTCCGTAACGCTATGACGCTTACCAAATAACCCTGTGACGAAACGCGCCGCTCTTCTCTGGATCTTCTCCATCTCCTCTGTCAACCCGATCTGGTACGGATCCCACACTGATGAGCAATACTCGAGTATAGGTCGAACGAGTGTTTTGTAAGCCACCTCCTTTGTTGATGGACTACATTTTCTAAGGACTCTCCCAATGAATCTCAACCTGGTACCCGCCTTACCAACAATTAATTTTATATGATCATTCCACTTCAAATCGTTCCGCACGCATACTCCCAGATATTTTACAGAAGTAACTGCTACCAGTGTTTGTTCCGCTATCATATAATCATACAACAAAGGATCCTTCTTTCTATGTATTCTCAATACATTACATTTGTCTATGTTAAGGGTCAGTTGCCACTCCCTGCACCAAGTGCCTATCCGCTGCAGATCTTCCTGCATTTCGCTACAATTTTCTAATGGTGCAACTTCTCTGTATACTACAGCATCATCCGCGAAAAGCCGCATGGAACTTCCGACACTATCTACTAGGTCATTTATATATATTGTGAAAAGCAATGGTCCCATAACACTTCCCTGTGGCACGCCAGAGGTTACTTTAACATCTGTAGACGTCTCTCCGTTGATAACAACATGCTGTGTTCTGTTTGCTAAAAACTCTTCAATCCAGCCACACAGCTTGTCTGATATTCCGTAGGCTCTTACTTTGTTTATCAGGCGACAGTGCGGAACTGTATCGAACGCCTGATTTGCAGACTCATAACTACGGCCACAGCAAGTCACATGTTTTTAGGGTGGTTAGTATCACCAAGTACATGTGGCAAGAGAAGCCATTAATGCTTATTTTTCCCTGGGGACGAGTTCAGGCGTTGAGGTGTGGATGCGTGAACGCTAAATGTTTAAAGCCGGTTTCCAGAATGAGTTTTCCACTCTGCAGCGGAGTGTGCGCTGGTATGAAACTTCCTGGCAGATTAAAACTGTGTGCCGGACCGAGACTCGAACTCGGGACCTTCGTCTGTACAGTTTGGAAGGTAGGAGACGAGGTACTGGCAGAAGTAGAGCTGTGGGGACGGGGCGTGAGTCGTGCTCGGGTAGCTCAGTTGGTAGAGCACTTGCCCGCGAGAGGCAAAGGTCCCGAGTTCGAGTCTCGGTCCGGCACACAGTTTTAATCTGCCAGGAATTTTAAAGCCTGGTTAGCCGACGACACTAGGTTGCAGGCAACTGCGCAACCGGCCACTGCGCATGCGCGCCGCGCGTTTGCGCAACTCGTCGCTGAAACTAAACACTTTCGGCGCGTTTCAACTTTGGCGACACTAGTTGCACGAGTTTTGAGGATACGTGTGTTCGCAGAGTGTAGACAAACTGAAACATGAAGTGGGGAACGGAGAATAATGTTCGCTTTTTGCATATCTGTGCTTTGTATAGCTGTTTGTGGGATTTCACTGATGGTGATTACAAAAATAAGCAACTTATTGCTTGCCGTTGAGACCGTCATGTGCGATCATAACATAGATGGTTTGACAGGATCTGAGCTGCAGGGCAAAATGTATTGAATTAGGAGCACATATACAAGTGAATTGAGAAAAATACATGCAAGTGTAATTCTAGCTGTAGCAATGCTATCGTATACAAGACTAAAATCCCGTTGTTCGAGTTGGCTCACTCCTTTTGTTAAGGAATATTGTTGACAGGAGGGAAGGCTATACAAATTCAAGAAGCTGCATTCTTCATTCAATATTCATCTATTTAAAACGTCGCAGGCATTGCTCCCCATTCAGAGATGTTAGAATTTTGAAATATTGCCACTGTACAGATTTGTCTTCAAGGCAGCAGCTTGCAAACCATTCTCTTCTTAATGCAGCCTGCTTAGAATAATTACTGCTCTCAATGATAAGAATTATTACTGTTAATAATTATTGGTGTTGATGAAAAAGCGTCATCACAAACTAAAACCGCGTGTTATAGCATGCCGAGTGTTCTCGATTGTAATGCACGCAATGTGATATGTAATTTCAGTTCTCGCGGCGGTGTTCATGGATTACAGTATCTTTATTCCTAATCGTACAATTAACTCTATTTACAAGAAACGTGAAATGGCTGACATCGAAATAAGAGTCCAAGGAATAGAAAAGCAACTGGAATCACTCAACAGAGGAAAGTCCACTGGACCTGACGGGATACCAATTCGATTCTACACAGAGTACGCGAAAGAACTTGGCCCCCTTCTAACAGCCGTGTACCGCAAGTCTCTAGAGGAACGGAAGGTTCCAAATCATTGGAAAAGAGCACAGGTAGTCCCAGTCTTCAAGAAGGGTCGTCGAGCAGATGCGCAAAACTATAGGCCTATATCTCTGACGTCGATCTGTTGTAGAATTTTAGAACATGTTTTTTGCTCGAGTATCATGTATCACTCAGAATCTACTATGTAGGAATCAACATGGATTCCGGAAACAGCGATCGTGCGAGACCCAACTCGCTCTATTTGTTCATGAGACCCAGAAAATATTAGATACTGGCTCCCAGGTAGATGCTATTTTTCTTGACTTCCGGAAGGCGTTCGATACAGTTCCGCACTTTCGGCTGATAAACAAAGTAAGAACCTACGGAATATCAGACCAGCTGTGTGGCTGGATTGAAGAGTTTTTAGCAAACAGAACACAGCATGTTGTTATCAACGGAGAGACGTCTACAGACGTTAAAGTAACCTCTGGCGTGCCACAGGGGAGTGTTATGGGACCATTGCTTTTCACAATATATATAAATGACCTAGTAGATAGTGTCGGAAGTTCCATGCGGCTTTTCGCGGATGATGCTGTAGTATACAGAGAAGTTGCAGCATTAGAAAATTGTAGCGAAATGCAGGAAGATCTGCAGCGGATAGGCACTTGGTGCAGGGAGTGGCAACTGACCCTTAACATAGACAAATGTAATGTATTGAGAATACGTAGAAAGAAGGATCCTTTATTGTATGATTATATGATAGCGGAACAAACACTGGTAGCAGTTACTTCTGTAAAATATCTGGGAGTATGCGTGCGGAACGATTTGAAGTGGAATGATCATATAAAATTAATTGTTGGTAAGGCGGGTACCAGGTTGAGATTCATTGGGAGAGTCCTTAGAAAATGTAGTCCATCAACAAAGGAGGTGGCTTACAAAACACTCGTTCGACCTATACTCGAGTATTGCTCATCAGTGTGGGATCCGTACCAGATCGGGTTGACAGAGGAGATGGAGAAGATCCAAAGAAGAGCGGCGCGTTTCGTCACAGGGTTATTTGGTAACCGTGATAGCGTTACGGAGATGTTTAACAAACTCGAGTGGCAGACTCTGCAAGAGAGGCGCTCTGCATCGCGGTGTAGCTTGCTCGCCAGGTTTCGAGAGGGTGCGTTTCTGGATGAGGTTTCGAATATATTGCTTCCCCCTACTTATACCTCCCGAGGGGATCACGAGTGTAAAATTAGAGAGATTAGAGCGCGCACGGAGGCTTTCAGACAGTCGTTCTTCCCGCGAACCATACGCGACTGGAACAGGAAAGGGAGGTAATGACAGTGGCACGTAAAGTGCCCTCCGCCACACACCGTTGGGTGGCTTGCGGAGTATAAATGTAGAAATGTAGATGTAGAACAGTTCTGGTGCTTCTTGGTTATTTGGAAATTGTTATTCCGAACAATGAAGGAAATAAATCTTGACTGGAGAGACAGAAGATTAATCTGGAACCTGTATAAAAAGCGGGAAGCAGAGTTAGAAGTGAATGATGTGAAGAAACCGAAAATAAGGAGGGGAGTAAGGCAAGGATGCCCACTGTTACCATATCTGTTTAACTTATTTATTGAAAAAAAACCATTGAAGAATTGAAAAGAATAACCAAAGGAATTAAAATTAACGGGGAACGAATATACTGTATCCGTTTTGCAGATGATATACTAGTACTTGCTGACTCGGTAAAGGAAATGGAGTTTATGTTGCTAAAATTTGCCAAAATCCTAAGACAATTTAATCTGAATATAAATAAGAAGAAAACAAAAACTATGGTAGTAGGGAAGACAACAGAAAATGGTAAAGTTGAGATTAAACTAAAAGTTGATGTTATAGAGCAGGTTCAGAACTTCTGTTATTTGGGGAGCACAAACACTGACGACAATAAATGTATCACAGACGTAAAGAGAAGAATAGCCTTGGCAAAGCAAGCTTTCAAAAATAAAAGAAATTTACTAACAGACAATCATATATGCCTAGAAATTAGGAAAAAGTTTGTCAAAAGTTTTGTCTGGAGTGTCTTAACATACGGATGTGAAGCGTGGATTCTGGGAAAGGCAGAGAAAAAGAGACTGCAAGCAATGGAAATGTGGATATGGAGAACAATGGCGAAAACAAGCTCGGTAGATAGAAAAAGTAATGGTTCAAATGGCTCTGAGCACTATGGGACTCAACGGCTGTGGTCATAAGTCCCCTAGAACTACTTAAACCTAACTAACATAAGGAAATCACACACATCCATGCCCGAGGCAGGATTCGAACCTGCGACCGTAGTCGCTCGGTTCCAGACTGTAGCGCCTAGAACCGATCGGCCACTCCGGCCGGCATAAAAAGTAATGAACAGGTCTTAAGAGAAGTGAATGAGAACAGAACGCTGCTAAATTATATAGAAAGAAGAAAATCAAAAATGAGAGGGCACATAATGAGACACAACCGGTTTCTTAATAATGTATTTCAAGGATAAGTTTTAGGGAAAAAACCAAGAGCAGTCTAAGAACAATGTACACTCCTGGAAATTGAAATAAGAACACCGTGAATTCATTGTCCCAGGAAGGGGAAACTTTATTGACACATTCCTGGGGTCAGATACATCACATGATCACACTGACAGAACCACAGGCACATAGACACAGGCAACAGACCATGCACAATGTCGGCACTAGTACAGTGTATATCCACCTTTCGCAGCAATGCAGGCTGCTATTCTCCCATGGAGACGATCGTAGAGATGCTGGATGTAGTCCTGTGGAACGGCTTGCCATGCCATTTCCACCTGGCGCCTCAGTTGGACCAGCGTTCGTGCTGGACGTGCAGACCGCGTGAGACGACGCTTCATCCAGTCCCAAACATGCTCAGTGGGGGACAGATCCGGAGATCTTGCTGGCCAGGGTAGTTGACTTACACCTTCTGGAGCACGTTGAGTGGCACGGGATACATGCGGACGTGCATTGTCCTGTTGGAACAGCAAGTTCCCTTGCCGGTCTAGGAATGGTAGAACGATGGGTTCGATGACGGTTTGGATGTACCGTGCACTATTCAGTGTCCCCTCGACGATCACCAGTGGTGTACGGCCAGTGTAGGAGATCGCTCCCCACACCATGATGCCGGGTGTTGGCCCTGTGTGCCTCGGTCGTATGCAGTCCTGATTGTGGCGCTCACCTGCACGGCGCCAAACACGCATACGACCATCATTGGCACCAAGGCAGAAGCGACTCTCATCGCTGAAGACGACACGTCTCCATTCGTCCCTCCATTCACGCCTGTCGCGACACCACTGGAGGCGGGCTGCACGATGTTGGGGCGTGAGCGGAAGACGGCCTAACGGTGTGCGGGACCGTAGCCCAGCTTCATGGAGACGGTTGCGAATGGTCCTCGCCGATACCCCAGGAGCAACAGTGTCCCTAATTTGCTGGGAAGTGGCGGTGCGGTCCCCTACGGCACTGCGTAGGATCCTACGGTCTTGGCGTGCATCCGTGCGTCGCTGCGGTCCGGTCCCAGGTCGACGGGCACGTGCACCTTCCGCCGACCACTGGCGACAACATCGATGTGCTGTGGAGACCTCACGCCCCACGTGTTGGTCAATTCGGCGGTACGTCCACCCAGCCTCCCGCATGCCCACTATACGCCCTCGCTCAAAGTCCGTCAACTGCACATACGGTTCACGTCCACGCTGTCGCGGCATGCTACCAGTGTTAAAGACTGCGATGGAGCTCCGTATGCCACGGCAAACTGGCTGACACTGACGGCGGCGGTGCACAAATACTGCGCAGCTAGCGCCATTCGAAGGCCAACACCGCGGTTCCTGGTGTGTCCGCTGTGCCGTGCGTGTGATCATTGCTTGTACAGCCCTCTCGCAGTGTCCGCAGCAAGTATGGTGGGTGTGACACACCGTTGTCAATGTGTTCTTTTTTCCATTTCTAGGAGTGTATGTGCAGATATTTTTTTGTGTGGTAGCTTAATATTTACGCACATCAATGTGTTGCTTGTTTTTTCTGTGCATCGAACAGTCTTTCCACAAACACCTCACAAACTTTACCACCTGATGTTTTCTGCAAGATCGTACTACGTCACTAATTGGATGATGCCAGTCCGGCCGGCCTGTGTGGCCGAGCGGTTCTAGGCGCTTCAGTCTGGAACCGCGCGACCGCTACGGTCGCATGTTCGAATTCTGCCTCGGGCATGGATGTGTGTGATGTCCTTAGGCTACTTAGGTTGAAAAAGTTTTAAGTTCCAGCGGACAGATGACCTCAGAAGTCCCTCTCTCCGACAAAATCCTCGCAATGCTGATGGCGTCTCTGGTTCCTTTTCCTTTCCTAAATCCAAACTGGTGCTCTCCCATTGCTTTTTCAGTTTCGTGCTCCAGCCGTCCGTTGAGTATTCTTGTGAGATCAGACTAATTGTTCTGTACTCATTGCATTTCTTGGATTGTTGTTTCTTCTCGAGAGCAAACACTCTGACGTCCAAAAGGTCCCTAGGCCATTCTCCAGTCTCGTAAATTGCGTTGATGAGTTGGGTCAGCGCTTTCAGATCTCCGTTTCCGATTCCTTTCAGTCAAATCATCGGTGTGTCGCCATTCCCTCCTTCTCATCTCCTTAATCTCCTCCTCTACTTCCGTTTTGAGTATGCTAGGACCTTTTTCGTCATCACCAAACGCCTCCTCTGTCTCTATTTCGATGTTTTTGGGCGATTTCACACAAACATCACGTAGCCCTTGGGGAAGTACACATGTAAAGAACATAAAAAGTAAATATTTATCATTTTCAAGGGCTCTTTAATCACATTCACATTAATTCTAATTATATTTCAATGAACTTATGGCACTTTTTTGTAACTGAATATCATTGTTTGCAAATTTAAAAAATTCTGCCATGATTACATCTGCTGAACATCTGTTTGTTGTGGCACACCAGTTATTTCTCATGAATGAAAAGATTCGCTGCACAAAGTCATAGCCGGCCGATGTGGCCGAGCGGTTCTAGGCGCTTCAGTGCGGAACCGAGCTGCTGCTACGGTCGCAGGTTCGAATCCTGCCTTGGGCATGGATGTGTGTGATGTCCTTAGGTTAGTTAGATTTAAGTAGTTGTAAGTCTAGGGGACTGATGACCTCAGATGGTAAGACCGTAGTGCTCAGAGCCATTTGAACGCCAGTCAGTATAGACTAAAGCCAAGTTTAAGCGATTACATTGGGTTGCGCCGCTCGTTGCGTGGAATGAGTTGCACGCATGTGGTTTCATATATGACTGTACACGCGGCGAAACCAGTATACACTTCAGTTTCGCCGTTCTGTGAGTTCCCGAGTCGTGTCTGAAATCAAAGTTTTGGCAGCTGCCCATCGCACGAGTCGTGATAGAGTTAAAGCTTGTTGCGTGGAATCGCTGCGTAAGAAAACAAAATAAGAAACGTGTTTCCATTCGTGACTGGATGAAGAAAAGACGCCAGCTCGGTTACTCAGCATCCTTGATGGAATAATTTATAATGGAAGACCCAAGATCATCATAAACTAAAGACCACGCCACTCTCTTCATTGTCATCCTCTTCAATTCTTCATACGATTTTATCCCCGTATCTTCTTTGATGTTATTAAAATACACTCCTGGAAATGGAAAAAAGAATTCATTGACACCGGTGTGTCAGACCCACCATACTTGCTGCGGACACTGCGAGAGGGCTGTACAAGCAATGATCACACGCACGGCACAGCGGACACACCAGGAACCGCGGTGTTGGCCGTCGAATGGCGCTAGCTGCGCAGCATTTGTGCACCGCCGCCGTCAGTGTCAGCCTGTTTGCCGTGGCATACGGAGCTCCATCGCAGTCTTTAACACTGGTAGCATGCCGCGACAGCGTGGACGTGAAACGTATGTGCAGTTGACGGACTTTGAGCGAGGGCGTATAGTGGGCATGCGGGAGGCCGGGTGGACGTACCGCCGAATTGCTCAACACGTGGGGCGTGAGGTCTCCACAGTACATCGATGTTGTCGCCAGTGGTCGGCGGAAGGTGCACGTGCCCGTCGACCTGGGACCGGACCGCAGCGACGCACGGATGCACGCCAAGACCGTAGGATCCTACGCAGTGCCGTAGGGGACCGCACCGCCACTTCCCAGCAAATTAGGGACACTGTTGCTCCTGGGGTATCGGCGAGGACCATTCGCAACCGTCTCCATGAAGCTGGGCTACGGTCCCGCACACCGTTAGGCCGTCTTCCGCTCACGCCCCAACATCGTGCAGCCCGCCTCCAGTGGTGTCGCGACAGGCGTGAATGGAGGGACGAATGGAGACGTGTCGTCTTCAGCGATGAGAGTCGCTTCTGCCTTGGTGCCAATGATGGTCGTATGCGTGTTTGGCGCCGTGCAGGTGAGCGCCACAATCAGGACTGCATACGACCGAGGCACACAGGGCCAACACCCGGCATCATGGTGTGGGGAGCGATCTCCTACACTGGCCGTACACCACTGGTGATCGTCGAGGGGACACTGAATAGTGCACGGTACATCCAAACCGTCATCGAACCCATCGTTCTACCATTCCTAGACCGGCAAGGCAACTTGCTGTTCCAACAGGACAATGCACGTCCGCATGTATCCCGTGCCACCCAACGTGCTCTAGAAGGTGTAAGTCAACTACCCTGGCCAGCAAGATCTCCGGATCTGTCCCCCATTGAGCATGTTTGGGACTGGATGAAGCGTCGTCTCACGCGGTCTGCACGTCCAGCACGAACGCTGGTCCAATTGAGGCGCCAGGTGGAAATGGCATGGCAAGCCGTTCCACAGGACTACATCCAGCATCTCTACGATCGTCTCCATGGGAGAATAGCAGCCTGCATTGCTGCGAATGGTGGATATACACTGTACTAGTGCCGACATTGTGCATGGTCTGTTGCCTGTGTCTATGTGCCTGTGGTTCTGTCAGTGTGATCATGTGATGTATCTGACCCCAGGAATGTGTCAATAAAGTTTCCCCTTCCTGGGACAATGAATTCACGGTGTTCTTATTTCAATTTCCAGGAGTGTAGTTTGGACAAGTAGAGAATAGAAGCTTTCGAAATGTGGTGCTACAGAAGAATGCTGAAGATTACATGGGTAGATCACATAACTAATGAGGAAGTATTGAATAGGATTGGGGAGAAGTTTGTGGCACAACTTGACCAGAAGAAGGGATCGGTTGGTAGGACATGTTCTGAGTCATCAAGGGATCACCAATGTAGCATTGGAGGGCAGCGTGGAGGGTAAAAATCGTAGAGGGAGATCAAGAGATGAATACTCTAAGGAGATTCAGAAGGATGTAGGTTACAGCAGTTACTGGGAGATGAAGAAGCTTGCACAGGATAGATTAGCATCGAGAGCTGCATCAAACCAGTCTCTGCACTGAAGACCACAACAACAACAAATGGGTGTTAAAGATTGGCAATCTGGCGACACTGAAATCACATGTGCGGTAACTACCTGAGTCAGGGCCTAGAGTTGGGCGGCGTAGTTGATGCACTGGATAGCGTTTTCGGTTAGCATGCCGGAGGTTGAGGGTTCGATTCTGTATCGAGGCTTATTTGTTTTTATTTGCTAAATGTAGTGTGCGTGGTACGGTACCTGCCGTCTTAATCCTCATACAGTGAGTCTTGTATAAAATAATCTGCTCTTAAGTCACTACGAACACAGAAATGGAAGTACAGTCTTTTTCATCGGCCAGCTTCTAAAGAAACCTTTTGCACGTCGTGGACGGGATTTCTTTCGCGCCAATGCGTCTGCTAGATTGGAGACCTGTTTTCTGTGCACCCTCCCACAGTGGTCCCATCGAAATCATTTGCAAAGCACCTGGCTTGCTCTGCTGGTGACTTGAGGCCATAACGAAATGTAATGGACCTGAACGTGACAGGAATAAAAGTCCGTGTTAATCGACGTAAGCAGCGGGGCAGGGCTCACACGAAACAAATTTGGTATCTGGTAGGTGCAGTGGTGAGAAACACTTCACGTCCACAACGTGCAAAACGTTTCCTTAATAGCTGATCAGTGAAAACGATTGCACTATTTTCGTCTTCGTAGTACGTTTTGGAAGACCCACTGCAATCGCTATACAACGATTAAGACGCTTGATACCGTGTCAGACAGACTACTTTTAGCAAATAAAAACAAGTAAGTCATTTTTGTATTGCCAATATGTGAGGAATCGCGCTGCGAAGTCAGAGTGTTTTTTCTTCACCATGTATTTCCATTTTCCACATAGCAACCAATCGGAGGCTGTATGGAAAATTATATATATATATATATATATATATATATAAACTAGAAAAATAAGCTTCACACGAAAAAATGTGTAGAAGCCAAAGTTGATTATTTTCGAGGGGGACATTTGCTGGTGCTAAAATTAGCCCGCCACCCTTGGGTGTGGGGCGGGAGGCAACTTTAAAATTTCAAATGGGAACCCCCCTTTTTTTATTGCAGAATGAGAGTCTACATAAAAAAACTACGTACATTTTGTCTTAAACGTTTGTTTTGATTCTTGGTGGTTGGCGCTGTAATTTAAGAAAATCAATGTTCCCATTTTTGCGTGGAAAATGGTTACGGATAAACAAAAAATACTTATTTACTTCGTAAATTTTCATTCGCTAAAACGAAAAGTCTCCCTCTCTCCGCATAGGGTGGGGTTTGACAAAGAGGAATTAGAGATTTACAAATGTTGACCCTAATATTAATTTTTTTACCACAGATTTGGATAATTTTTGTTGGTTTCATGGTCATGAGACCACACAACTTTTAATTATCAAACAAATCATCTGGCTAGCTAACTAACTAGCCAAACATCGTACGAAGTAAATACGTATTTTCTTATTTATGCGTAACCATTTTCCACGCAAAAATGAGAACATGGATTTTCTTGAATTACAGCGCCCCCTACAAGAATCAAAACAAATGTTTAAGGCAAAATGTACGTAGTTTCTTATGTAGAATCGGATTCTGCAATAAAAATGGGGGTTCCCATCTGAAATTTTAAAGTTGCCTCCCGCCGCACCCGCAGGTGGCTGGGCAGGCGGGCTACAGCAGATGTCCCCCTCGAAAATAATCAACTTTTGATTCTACACATTTTTTCGCGTGGAACTTATTTTATGACTTAATCTGGTTTGTCAACTTAAACTTTACACCCTGTATATAAATTTTCAGCCTCCGAGATATATAGATATATATATTTCCATTTTCCATACAGCAGCCATTTCAGCCTCCGATTGTTTGCTACATGGACAGCATTTCGACACAGACAACGAGCTGCAGACCGGCGTAGGGAAGTGGCGGAAATCACAGACGCCACCCTGTTATTACTGGTGTACTGGAAAGCTGGTATCACGGTACGAGAAATGCCTACAATAAGTGGGAGCACTGACTGTGTAGAGAAGTTTCTGGAAGCTGTGCCAATGTTACAGATAAAACGTTTTTCACTTTCACCGTGATGTCCATTTTCCGTATAGTAACCAATGGGAGGCTGAATATTGTATATATTTCTTAATATAATTTTATAATTATATAAATTTCTTAATATACACTCCTGGAAATTCAAATAAGAACACCGTGAATTCATTGTCCCAGGAAGGGGAAACATTATTGACACATTCCTGGGGTCAGATACATCACATGATCACACTGACAGAACCACAGGCACATAGACACAGGCAACAGAGCATGCACAATGTCGGCACTAGTACAGTGTATATCCACCTTTCGCAGCAATGCAGGCTGCTATTCTCCCATGGAGACGATCGTAGAGATGCTGGATGTAGTCCTGTGGAACGGCTTGCCATGCCATGCCATGCCATTTCCACCTGGCGCCTCAGTTGGACCAGCGTTCGTGCTGCACGTGCAGACCGCGTGAGACGACGCTTCATCCAGTCCCAAACATGCTCAATGGGGGACAGATCCGGAGATCTTGCTGGCCAGGGTAGTTGACTTACACCTTCTAGAGCACGTTGGGTGGCACGGGATACATGCGGACGTGCATTGTCCTGTTGGAACAGCAAGTTGCCTTGCCGGTCTAGGAATGGTAGAACGATGGGTTCGATGACGGTTTGGATGTACCGTGCACTATTCAGTGTCCCCTCGACGATCACCAGTGGTGCACGGCCAGTGTAGGAGATCGCTCCCCACACCATGATGCCGGGTGTTGGCCCTGTGTGCCTCGGTCGTATGCAGTCCTGATTGTGGCGCTCACCTGCACGGCTCCAAACACGCATACGACCATTATTGGCACCAAGGCAGAAGCGACTCTCATCGCTGAAGACGACACGTCTCCATTCGTCCCTCCATTCACGCCTGTCGCGACACCACTGGAGGCGGGCTGCACGATGTTGGGGCGTGAGCGGAAGACGGCCTAACGGTGTGCGGGACCGTAGCCCAGCTTCATGGAGACGGTTGCGAATGGTCCTCGCCGATACCCCAGGAGTAACAGTGTCCCTAATTTGCTGGGAAGTGGCGGTGCGGTCCCCTACGGTACTGCGTAGGATCCTACGGTCTTGGCGTGCATCCGTGCGTCGCTGCGGTCCGGTCCCAGGTCGACGGGCACGTGCACCTTCCGCCGACCACTGGCGACAACATCGATGTACTGTGGAGACCTCACGCCCCACGTGTTGAGCAATTCGGCGGTACGTCCACCCGGCCTCCCGCATGCCCAGTATACGCCCTCGCTCAAAGTCCGTCAACTGCACATACGGTTCACGTCCACGCTGTCGCGGCATGCTACCAGTGTTAAAGACTGCGATGGAGCTCCGTATGCCACGGCAAACTGGCTGACACTGACGGCGGCGGTGCACAAATGCTGCGCAGCTAGCGCCATTCGACGGCCAACACCGCGGTTCCTGGTGTGTCCGCTGTGCCGTGCGTGTGATCATTGCTTGTACAGCCCTCTCGCAGTGTCCGGAGCAAGTATGGTGGGTCTGACACACCGGTGTCAATGTGTTCTTTTTTCCATTTCCAGGAGTGTAGTTATCCACCTACATTACAAGATACTTCACTATTAATTACTTCAGATGCTGATCCATCTACAATCTACATGTGACGATTCTTGTTACAGGTGATTACCTGTATGTAAACAGTGACCTATAGCCATTCTATTCTTGAAGTTTACGATGCTCGACTTTATAGCTGTCAGTACTTTTTACGGTCGATAAGCACTTTTAGTCATTCAGAGTCAGTCAGCCAAACCTGTCGTGCTGATTTCATGCAACTAATGTGAATGTCGGTAGTTATATTTACGTCACAGAGCGTATTTAGGAGTTTGTATACATTTCTGAACTATTTACTCCATTGTAGAGAGAGTATACGACCGCCACGTTTCCTACCTCCTGCAGTCATTTTTGACCCTTTATTTTGCACTCTCTCTCCATTTAGTCCACGTATTGCTTCTCGCACCTCGGCCGTATTTCCTGCTAACACTCTATTCACGTCTCTACACCGCTTCAGCGAGCTGTTCTAAAGCTTACGGTGCCATACATCTGAAATGAACGCCGATAGTTACACTTATTTCGCGAATCGCACTTGTAACCTGTACAGGGTTATTACAAATGATTGAAGCGATTTCACAGCTCTACGATAACTTTATTATTTGTGATATTTTCACAATGCTTTGCACACACATACAAAAACTTTTTTTAGGCATTCACAAATGTTCGATATGTGCCCCTTTAGTGATTCGGCAGACTTCTAGCCGATAATCAAGTTCCCCCCACACTCGGCGCAGCATGTCCCCATCAATGAGTTCGAAAGCATCGTCGATGCGAGCTCGCAGTTCTGGCACGTTTCTTGGTAGAGGAGGTTTAAACACTGAATCTTTCACATAACCCCACAGAAAGAAATCGCTCGGGGTTAAGTCGGGAGAGCGTGGAGGCCGTGACACGAATTGCTGATCGTGATCTCCACCACGACCGATCCATCGGTTTTCCGATCTCCTGTTTAAGAAATGCCGAACGTCGTGATGGAAGTGCGGTGGAGCACCATCCTGTTGAAACATGAAGTCGGCGCTGTCGGTCTCCAGTTGTGGCATGAGCCAATTTTCCAGCATGTCCAGATACACGTGTCCTGTAACGTTTTTTTCGCAGAAGAAAAAGGGGCCGTAAACTTTAAACCGTGAGATTGCACAAAACACGTTAACTTTTGGTGAATTGCGAATCTGCTGCACGAATGCGTGAGGATTCTCTACCGCCCAGATTCGCACATTGTGTGTGTTCACTTCACCATTAAGAAAAAATGTTGCTTCATCACTGAAAACAAGTTTCGCACTGAACGCATCCTCTTCCACGAGCTGTTGCAACCGCGCCGAAAATTCAAGCGTTTGACTTTGTCATCGGGTGTCAGGGCTTGTAGCAATTGTAAACGGTAAGGCTTCTGCTTTAGCCTTTTCCGTAAGATTTTCCAAACCGTCGGCTGTGGTACGCTTAGCTCCCTGCTCGCTTTATTCGTCGACTTCCGCGGGCTACCCGTGAAACTTGCCCGCACGCGTTCAACCGTTTCTTCGCTCACTGCAGGCCGACCCGTCGATTTCCCCTTACAGAGGCATCCAGAAGCTTTAAACTGCGCATACCATCGCCGAATGGAGTTGGCAGTTGGTGGATCTTTGTTGAACTTCGTCCTGAAGTGTCGTTGCACTGTTATGACTGACTGATGTGAGTGCATTTCAAGCACGACATATGCTTTCTCGGCTCCTGTCGCCATTTTGTCTCACTGCGCTCTCGAGCGCTCTGGGGGCAGAAACCTGAAGTGCGGATTCAGCCGAACAAAACTTTATGAGTTTTTCTACGTATCTGTAGTGTGTCGTGACCATATGTCAATGAATGGAGCTACAGTGAATTTATGAAATCGCTTCAATCATTTGTAATAGCCCTGTATATTTCGAGTAGTAAAGTTGTTTCACAATAGTAGAAACATACGGCTGTACCCCTACTTCCTTTACTTTATAGCTACTTTAAAATGCCTAATACTAGCTAATTACTGAGAATCGTCTCTCCACTTACTCCAGTTAGAATTTCCAGCCCCATGACGCGCCTTGTACTATGTCCTTGCCGACAGGTTCGCTGCTAGCGCGCTACTGACGTCACTACAGCTGTTTGGAGATTAGTTCCCAAATTTCCCATCAATGGCGCCACTTGCCGTTGGTATTAACTTATTTTATTTATCATTAGGTTTTTATGTATTATTTATTACGCTGCTTACGCGCACTTATATTTTCGTTTATGCCCCATAACAACTATAGTTGTGTACGGTTTTATTTATTTTGTCGTACCTTCACGCCCACCCCGAGACCAACTTCAAGATTTTTATGTCATTAGCTGACTAGCTGCAGGTATGGCATAATGTCTGCACTTGTTTCGCTGCTCTTGTATCTTTTATGACCACACCGCACCGATTTTTCCGTGACTGGACATTGCACAGTCACCCCCCCCCCCTTTTTTCCGTCATATGACCAGTTTCTCCCCACCTGCTCTCGGGTGTGGTATGTCATATTTGTGCCAATTTTTTAGTGCAGTGTTTAAGTGAGTGTTCAGTGTTGTGCGTCTTTCCACAGTGTTGCGAACAGAAATCATGCTGTCGCTGGGTGTGCATTTCATATCTCTTGCGAACAGAACCCAGACTGTCGCCGTGTTTTTTAATTGTCTGTCTATTATTTTTGTGCTTCCTGTGTATTTTATTAGCATCATCCACCCTGTGTTTAATGTTTTAAGCTCCAGAATTTTCTACCATTTTACCTTTAAGTCACCGATTTTATCGCCAAATGTTATTATTTTTTTATTCTCTTCATCTTTTTAAAACAAATTCTGTAGGCTGAAGGGCGGCGTAATAAGCTGCTGCCAGCCCGCCCCCTTTAGGGGGAATCGAAACCCAATAAAGGAAAAAAAATTGCACAGTCACCCGTTCAGGGCTAAAAGATTTCCCGATCGCGAAATGCGGGTTTTCAGACCCCCGCCCCCCCCCCCCCCCCCCCCCAAATGCGCTAATTCCAAATGAATGTGGACTTCGTCGCTAAACGAAACCATGCCCCGTAGCCAACCGTGCGCTTTGAACGTCCTAACGCAAACCGTTCAGAAGTTACGACGATTTCATAAGTATCAAGGTGTAGTTTTCACGCAAATAATGCGACAAATATCACTAAATTATTAAAAATTTTTAAACTTTTTCATATTAAATTTTAATATTCTTATCTAACGTCTTATTTATGGTACATTTTTCTGTGTGGACTTTTGAAGAAGGGCAATAGGTGCCTGTTACCGATAAAGGAAATAATTTTTTTCTTTAACGGGTTGCTCATTATTTCAGTAAACAGGTACGCAGATGCTGGAGGTGGATAAAATACAGAACTTGGAAGTCGTTATTACGGCGTCTATACGAGTCGAGGGGCATGAAAGGGAAGCAGCGGTTGGGAAGGGAGTGACGCAGGGTTGTAGCCTATCCCCAATGTTATTCAATCTGTATATTGAGCAAGCAGTAAAGAAAACAAAAGAAAAGTTCGGAGTAGGTATTAAAGTCCATGGAGAAGAAATTAAAACTTTGAGGTTCGCCGATGATATTGTAATTCTGTCAGAGACAGCAAAGGACTTGGAAGAGCACTTGAACGGAATGGATGGTGTCTTGAAGGGAGGATATAAGATGAACATCAACAAAAGCAAAACGAGGATAATGGAATGTAGTCGAATTAAGTCGGGTGATGCTGCAGGAATTAGATTAGGAAATGAGACACTTAAAGTAGTAAAGGAGTTTTGCTATTTGGGGAGCAAAATAACTGATGATGGTCGAAGTAGAGAGGATATAAAATGTAGACTGGCAATGGCAAGGAAAGCGTTTCTGAAGAAGAGATTTGTCAGGAAGTCTTTTCTGAAATTATTTGTACTGAGTGTAGCCATGTATGGAAGTGAAACATGGACGATAAATAGTTTGGACAAGAAGAGAATAGAAGCTTTCGAAATGTGGTGCTACAGAAGAATGCTGAAGATAAGATGGGTAGATCACATAACTAATGAGGAAGTACTGAATAGGATTGGGGAGAAGAGGAGTTTGTGGCACAACTTGACAAGAAGAAGGGACCGGTTGGTAGGGCATGTTCGGAGGCATCAAGGGATCACCAATTTAGCATTGGAGGGCAGCGTGAAGGGTAAAAATCGTAGAGGGAGACCAAGAGATGAATACACTAAGCAGATTCAGAAGGATGTAGGTTACAGTAAGTACTGGGAGATGAAGAAGCTTGCACAGGATAGAGTAGCATGGAGAGCTGCATCAAACCAGTCTCAGGACTGAAGACAACCGGGAAATCAGGGAAAAAAAAACGGGAATTTTTTCATCAGGGAGAAAACCCGGGAATTTTTCGGAATTCCGGGAATTATTCATTGCTTTAGCTTTCAGTTAAATTTTTGTAATTTTGACTGATAAGAATTGATTCTCTAGCAAAGAATGTTACTGGAGAATGATACTGCAGCAATAATATATAAACGAGAGGGAAAAAATATAAAACTTCAGTGGAAAAGGAAATGCGCCATTTACAACAAAACACCGTGCACGCACAAGCGTCAGCACACAGCAGAAATGCGTCAATGGCCTTAGGGCAAAGACGATGTAATACTTCGTAACAATAAACTGCTTTCTACCGTGACGTCACGACTGTTTACATTATGTTCGTTTGACCAGTTGCCAGTTGACTCATGCGCATGTACAGTTGACTCGCGCATGCGCAGTACCTTCTCCCGCTTCCCGACACTTAAGTGTGGCTGTTTTAGCTGTATCGGGCGGCAGTAGCAGCAAGCAGCCAGATGCTGATGAGAAAAATTTTTCTCGCGCGCCCTAGCTGCCAGATTCACGCATGCGCAGTTATTTGAGTTGTAGTGGGGAGGGGGTTAGTCTTCACCTAACCCCCCCCCCCCCCCCCGTTTGCATTAAGTGATTTTGCTATTTCGTCTTCGTTTACAGGTGCCTGAAATCATTTTTTCGGATGAATCCAGGTTCTGTTTACAGCATCGCGATGGTCGCATCCGTGTTTGGCGACATCGCGGTGAACCCACATTGGAAGCGTGTATTCGTCATCGCCATACTGGCGTATGACCCGGCGTGATGGTACGGGGTGCCATTGGTTACACGTCTCGGTCACCTCTTATTCGCATTGACGGCACTCTGAACAATGGACGTTACATTTCAGATTTGTTACGACTCGTGGCTCTACCCTTCATTCGATCCCTGCGAAACCCTACATTTCAGCAAGATAATGCACGACCGCATGTTGCAGGTCCTGTACGGGCCTTTCTGGATACAGAAAATGTTCGACTGCTGCCCTGGCCAGCACATTCTCCAGATCTCTCACCAACTGAAAACGTCTGATCAATGGTGGCCGAGCAACTGGCTCGTCACAATACGCCAGTCACTACTCTTGATGAACTGTGGTATCGTGTTGAAGCTGCATCGGCAGCTGTACCTGTACACGCCATCCGAGCTCTGTTTGACTCAATGCCCAGGCGTATCGAGGCCGTTATTACGGCCAGAGTTGGTTGTTCTGGGTACTGATTTCTCAGGATCCCATGCACTCAAATTGCGTGATAATGTAATCACATGTCAGTTCTAGTATAATATAATTGTCCAATGAATAACCATCTATCACCTGCTTTTTTTTCTTGGTGTAGCAACTTTAATGGCCAGCAGTGCATACACTGGTGTCCAAAAAATAATATAGAGTTCTTCCATTTGGTCCGTGTTTGTGTAGAAAGCGAAAGAGGTGGCGTGGGCATCTATGCCGTCTGGGTTAGGGGAGACGGCCTAAGGAAGGAAGGTAGATTGGGTTTAACGTCCCGTCTACGTTCACGTCACTACAGGCGGACCACATGCTCGAATTGTGTCGAAGTCGGGGAAGGAAATCGGCCATGCCCTTTCAAAGGAACCGTCCAGCCATTTGCCTGGAGCGATTTGGGTAAATTACGTAAAATCTAAATCTGGACGCCCGGACGCGGGTTTGAACCGTCGTCCTCCCGTATGCGAGTCCAGTGTGGTAACCACTGCGCCACCTCGCTCGATGTGGCCCAAGGAGACGATGGAATTGATTCCAACTGATACAAGAAGAAAAGCACGCCCGAAAACAACGTGAAAAAGAGAGAATAGGAAGAGCTATGTAGGACGGAAATTTGGAGGCGCAAGATTGGAAAGACGGGAGACTTCAGAAGATAGAATGCTGGAAATGACTACAATGTTGTATTAAACTGCACTGAGGGTTCCGTACAAATTTAGCTGTGTATGAACAGAAGGGTAAAATCGTAGAGGCAGACCGAGAGATGAATACACTAAGCAGATTCAGAAGGATGTAGGCTGCAGTAGGTACTGGGAGATGATGAAGCTTGCACAGGATAGAGTAGCATGGAGAGCTGCATCAAACCAGTCTCAGGACTGAAGACCACAACAACAACAACAACATGAACAGATAGTTCATCGATTCCAGGAATCCAGGACGTCGAGTTTTTTTGCTTGTTATCGACATTGACACTGGCAAGATATCGGTCCAACGGATTCCAAGACTTTCGACAATGTTTTTAATTTCAATAATACGAATGTGACGAAAGTCATGCAAGAGGTAGGCGACCATTGTTATAATAATCAGCACTTCCGCATTCAGGCTGACTGGGTCGCACTGCGAACGTTTGTTTCATTTACAACTTAAAACTCAACGTCTACGTCCCTGGGTACCTGATGATGGATAAATTCCGAAACGCGTCTATGCGCAATAAAGTCACTCCTTTCGCTGATGTCTGACTTTTAGCACCGCGACCCAGGCAGTCTCAATCCAGAACTACTGATTGTTTTAATTTCAAGTTTGACGCCGGATAACAAGTGACAAAAGAAATATTTTTTTCATGTGATTACAAATTAAAGTTTTCGGAATTTTTCTTCTTTAAGGCTTGGCAGCTTGAACAAATGAGCATTTGCAGCCCATATTGCTGAAGAAAACTATTCAGTGAGAAAGATTGAGAACAACTTAAAAATTTTACGTCTAACAGAAAAGGGAGCTACTATGAATATATTAGAAGAAATACAAATACACACACACAAAGAACAGCACCCCAGACTATATCCTTAATGAACAAACTGAGCTGGATAACACCCCTTTCCTGAAAAAATTCCAAAAATTAATTTCCACCGTCTAAGGTAAATAGGTAAATAGTATTCCTACACCTATCTGCACATCAAGTAGCAAATTTCTCTGTTAGTACAATTCTCAAGATGCTAAATGTAAATGAATAATGTACAGTGTTACACAGACACACACACACACACACACACACACACACACACACACACACATGGAGCATCTTTATAGTTAGTGTAGCAGTATAGAATGAATATCTCTCTATACTGGTGTAAAAGGCATTTCAGTTGCATAAGTGCCCGCATCTCGTGGTCGTGCGCTAGCGTTCTCGCTTCCCACGCCCGGGTTCCCGGGTTCGATTCCCGGCGGGGTCAGGGATTTTCTCTGCCTCGTGATGGCTGGGTGTTGTGTGCTGTCCTTAGGTTAGTTAGGTTTAAGTAGTTCTAAGTTCTAGGGGACTGATGACCGCAGCAGTTGAGTCCCATAGTGCTCACAGCCATTTTAGTTGCATAACTAGAACTTAGAACTAATTAAACCTAACTAACCCAAGGACATCACACACATCCATGCCCGAGGCAGGATTCGAACCTGCGACCGTAGCGGTCACGCGGTTCCAGACTGAAGCGTCTTTAACCGCACGGCCACACCGGCCGGCGTGGTGCATGTTAGCAGTTTGTTCTGTGGCTAAGCTGAAGTGCTCAGTGATACAAATTTACGTGTTTAACGATAGAAATGTGGTGGAAATGCATACAGTGACAAATCTCAAGTGCTCAGTTATGCAAGTTTGTGTGTGCAATGAATGCGGCGAAAACTACAAACGTTGTCTGCTGGACGAAAACTATGAAAACAAGTACAACAAACCGACATTTCACGTGAGTCACATCCCAATGCGAATCTGTAACTCAACCATCTTTGTGACGTGCTTATAATTATGCATTATTTATATTTTAGGATAACTAATCAGTAAAAAACGCAGTTCATGTTGTAATGAAAGCATGAAAACTGAATTATAATGATTCGAAACTGGCAACGGTCCCTTTTGAACAAAGGAACTTAAAATGAATTTGTGGCTGGTTGCTGTCTCGACAACATCAACACTGTCTTCAAATAACAGCCACGGTCTCCAACCATCTCGTCATATGACAAAATCGCATTTTTCTCCTTTATTTGTAGTGCGAAACCATTTTTTTCGAAATTCATGATTCTAGGCTAGGGTGACCAAACGTCCAGGAAAACCGGGATTGTCCCGGTTTTCATCCCTGTGTTCCGGTGTCCCGAAAATTTGTTTCGGGACGCTCAAAAGTCCCGGAATTCAGTTTTTAATTACATTTCGTGAAACTTTCTCAAATTTTTGGGATTTCGCTATATTAAAGGAAATACAACACAAGAAATTAATATATTTTAGCTTATTTGTCTAAAACCTCTATTGTCCCATACTAGTAATCACAGTATCAGTATTGCTACACTCAGGCAATAATTTACTTTGAGCGGTACTTTGGCCAACAAGTAGTAAGTTGTATTATTGTAACAGAGCTATGAAACCGTCCGACTGTCGCGCCACTTAATCACACACTCATTGTCAGAACGGTGTAGTAGTTGATGTTTTGTCAGACAAACTGCAGTAGTTTTTCCTCATATTAGTGGTATTATTGCTGCAGTACTGTGAAACGCAATGCCGAAACGTCCCTGCAAGTTCAGTGACTGTTATTCCAAGGAATGGAATTTCATTAGGAAAGGTCGTTTTGATTACGAAGCAGAGCGTTCCGTATGTAACTGTTTTATTAGTATAAGTCATGGTGGACGTTCCGACATAGTTGATCACATTAGGTCAAAGAAACACATTAACAGATACAGTGCACCGAGCTGCAGTAAAACTCTATAAAATTATTTTGTGAAACGTCAAGTGAAGAGACGAAAGTTCGAGCAGCCGAGCTTACACTAGCCTACCACACGGTAAAACATCACCAAACTTATAGATCTAGTGATTGTACTAATAAGCTTAACAGCATTATGTTTGATGATTCTTCCATTGCAAAAAAGTTTATTTCAGCAAGAACTAAAGCGTCAGCCTTAGTGAAAGAAGTTGTTGCTCCCCAGAGTGTAAAGGAAAGCCTTGAATACATCAAAAAGTCTTCTTTCTACGGGACATCCACTGATGCCAGCAATCATAAGGCCACTAAAATATTTCCGTTTGTTGTTCAGTTTTTCGATATTAATCAGGGAATTCAGGCCAAACTTTTGAAGGTGAGTTCCCTGCCTAATGAAACATCTGACAAAATTTCGAAATTTTGTATGAATACTATCGAAATGTTTGATCTTGACAAAAATAAACGTGTGGCATTTTGTGGAGACAACACCAACACAAACTTTGGTGGTTTAAAAAGACAAGCAAATGCAACGTAATTAACAAATTAAAGGCAACATTGCATGAACACATTGAAGGCATAGTGTGCCCTGCACATGTTTTACACAATATCGTGCAGACATCTGCTGACAGTTTAAGCTGTGATGTTGAAACTATCGTCATGAAGGTATACTCACACTTTTAGATATATACTGTTAGAACAGAGAGGCTTAAGGAGTTCTGTGATTATGTGGGAACTGAATATACACTCCTGCAAATTGAAATAAGAACACCGTGAATTCATTGTCCCAGGAAGGGGAAACTTTATTGACACATTCCTGGGGTCAGACACATCACATGATCACACTGACAGAACCACAGGCACATAGACACAGGCAACAGAGCATGCACAATGTCGGCACTAGTACAGTGTATATCCACCTTTCGCAGCAATGCAGGCTGCTATTCTCCCATGGAGACGATCGTAGAGATGCTGGATGTAGTCCTGTGGAACGGCTTGCCATGCCATTTCCACCTGGCGCCTCAGTTGGACCAGCGTTCGTGCTGGACGTGCAGACCGCGTGAGACGACGCTTCATCCAGTCCCAAACATGCTCAATGGGGGACAGATCCGGAGATCTTGCTGGCCAGGGTAGTTGACTTACACCTTCTAGAGCACGTTGGGTGGCACGGGATACATGCGGACGTGCATTGTCCTGTTGGAACAGCAAGTTCCCTTGCCGGTCTAGGAATGGTAGAACGATGGGATCGATGACGGTTTGGATGTACCGTGCACTATTCAGTGTCCCCTCGACGATCACCAGTGGTGTACGGCCAGTGTAGGAGATCGCTCCCCACACCGTGATGCCGGGTGTTGGCCCTGTGTGCCTCGGTCGTATGCAGTCCTGATTGTGGCGCTCACCTGCACGGCGCCAAACACGCATACGACCATCATTGGCACCGAGGCAGAAGCGACTCTCATCGCTGAAGACGACACGTCTCCATTCGTCCCTCCATTCACGCCTGTCGCGACACCACTGGAGGCGGGCTGCACGATGTTGGGGCGTGAGCGGAAGACGGCCTAACCGTGTGCGGGACCGTAGCCCAGCTTCATGGAGACGGTTGCGAATGGTCCTCGCCGATACCCCAGGAGCAACAGTGTCCCTAATTTGCTGCGAAGTGGCGGTGCGGTCCCCTACGGCACTGCGTAGGATCCTACGGTCTTGGCGTGCATCCGTGCGTCGCTGCGGTCCGGTCCCAGGTCGAAGGCACGTGCACCTTCCGCCGACCACTGGCGACAACATCGATGTACTGTGGAGACCTCACGCCCCACGTGTTGAGCAATTCGGCGGTACGTCCACCCGGCCTCCCGCATGCCCACTATACGCCCTCGCTCAAAGTCCGTCAACTGCACATACGGTTCACGTCCACGCTGTCGCGGCATGCTACCAGTGTTAAAGACTGTGATGGAGCTCCGTATGCCACGGCAAACTGGCTGACACTGACGGCGGCGGTGCACAAATGCTGCGCAGCTAGCGCCATTCGACGGCCAACACCGCGGTTCCTGGTGTGTCCGCTGTGCCGTGCGTGTGATCATTGCTTGTACAGCCCTCTCGCAGTGTCCGAAGCAAGTATGGTGGGTCTGACACACCGGTGTCAATGTGTTCTTTTTTCCATTTCCAGGAGTGTATGAATGTAATGTGTCACTCGAAAACTCGCTGGTTGTCACTGTTTCCAGCAGTTGAAAGAGTAATCCGCCTGTTTGAACCGTTAAAAGATTTTTTCCTAAATGAAGACAAAGGCCCCAAAATATTGGATCAGTTTTTCAGTAACCCTTTAAGTGAACCCTACTTATGGTTCATTCACAGTCAGCTTAGCACTTTGCAGCATGGGATAAAGGAAATTGAGGGAAGCACGAAAAGTGTAATAGAGGTAAATGATTTTTTGAAAAATACTCTGGAAACTGTTACTAAGAGGAGAGAACAGAAGTTCATTTGTTTTAATGTTAAATCTGTCCTTAAGAGAGCAGAAGTATCAGAAGCAGCGGAAAGGAGTTTTAGAGAAGAAGTTAACAAGTTTTAGGACACTTGTGTAGAATATCTCAGCAAGTGGAGCGCCTCATATTTACCCTCATCGCCGGTGTTTGATTGGATGTTACTGAAGAGAGTGCCAAAATGGGAAAGTGTTGAAGAGACAGTGCCTTGTATGAAGAGTAAAGAGATTGAAATCGATGATTCCATTCTCTTTGATCAGTTCGGCATACTGACAAATTTTGTTGAAGAAAGTCTTCACATGTGGAATGACGAAAAAAAAGAAAAAAAGAAACACCATTGGAGTGTCTTGAGAAGTGGGTGAGTTTTTTTTTAAAGCTGTGACTGTCTTCAGCATTACTCTGAGTTGGTAATAATTGCAAGGTATTTATTTGCAACCCAAGCTCATAATGCCAATGTGGAAAGAATATTTTCGTTCATGAATATCGAGTGGACTGATCAATCCTGCAGATCCTGTACAACAACAGTGCCGAGTTTTATCACTGTGTCTCAAAGAACAAAGACATCATCAAGAAGGCTGGAGGCAGTGAAAAATACCCTTTTCTCCAAGGACGGTCAATTGCATCTACAAGTGCTCAGTAATATTAAAGCTCAAGTTAATATTAATTGCTGAAAAGTTGAATGGCTGTAAAATTTTGTAAAATTGTAATACATTTCTTTATTACTGTATACGTTTATTAAATGTCATTAATTATACAGATAATCTAGATTATATGAATCTTTTGTATCCTGTCATTAGTTACGGTAATCGGGTTAACAAAATGTATCAACAAAACATTAATAGTTAAATTTAAGAAACCTGGGTACGTGTGGAATGAGGTGTCCATTGGCACCCGGGTGAATGTGTCCCGGTTTTCACCGAAAATAATTCGGTCACCCTACCTTAGAGCAAGAATTGAAAGGTTAACGGTGCACGTTGACGCTCAGCGATAGCCGCTTCCCTAAAGCCGTCGGCACACGGACCGTGCTGTCGAACGTTAACGTTGAGCGTGCCGAGTTCAACGTGCTGCTGAACGCTCAGGAACGATGCGACTTGTGCACACGGTACGTGAACCCCGGCGTGGTATACGCGATCGCAACGCACTCCAGCGGCAGTTGAGGGATGCTTCTAGTTCCTAAATCACACTGTTTACTCAACGGGCGCGCGTAAAATTCCCACGTTAGCTCTATTAAAACGCACGTTTCCTCCATCGTCCACGAAAAGGAAAGTACCATGTTCAATCAATAAGGTCAGAGGCTTATGAAAGTTCCATTACAAACAGTTCGGTCAAATTTGGAATCCTTCTCCGCATAAGATAAACATTATTTCATCATTCCCACATTTTAGTAAAACCCCAAGGTCAGTCTTACTTGATCACTGTTCCTACCCAGTAGCAGAATCTTTGCAACATGTGAATTACCAAGCGTAAGAGAGAAAAGGAGCAAAATGTCTTTATACAAGTAGCGCAAGCTGTCCTGTAGATTAAGTCAATCGAATAAAGTCACCCCTCAAAAAATGGTTTACATAACATCAAATATTATAATATATACTTATATTAAACTAATAATAAAGTATCAGAACCTAATAAAACGCTAACGTTAGGAAATAAAATTAAAATGTGTCAAGACGCGAACCTCCGCCACAACGATCAATTTCTTCCGAGCCTGTGAGGCTACTCATTACGCTAACCCAACAACACACAGACAAACGTCGCAAGTAACCAAAGTATCTTACCCGTTGCAGAAAACCTTATCGTAGATATGTTACTAATTGAAGTTTAATTATAACAAATTGGGGTCAACAGAAACATCCGATCTCACGCGTCGGCTTTGACCCGTGACGTAAGGGTGTTGTGGTGTGTGACGTCATTACGGCGCGGAGTTTGGTTTGTGAGTGTGGCGTGTTTGTAGATGTTGCCTCGTTGACGTTACCTTAGTAGGAGTTTTAGGGCCTGTAATATATAGTTTACCTTTTTACTGTACTTTTTGTTTTAACGTCGTCTATGAGGCTTTTATCAGTTTGCCATTAGATTGTTCAATCTTTATGGTCTATATGTTTTGTCGCTACTCGTTATGTCTAATGAATCAATATTGTTTTTTTATTTTTTTTATTTATTTCTTTTTTTTATCTTTTGATTGACCTACACATTGATCTGTAGCGTAGCCCTGAATACGAGGTTAGGTTGGGAGTTTTTTTCTGGCGGGGGGGGGGGGGGGGGTCAGGGGGGGCGCAGCCCCCCCCCCCCTGCCTGGCCTTCAGTACCACTTGTTTATTATTATCTTTGTTTGCTATCAATGTTAGCAGATTGTTCTTGTGAAACCTTTGTGTGTGTTGTTTTTCTATGTGTTTTCGTCTTTGTGATACGTATGCAACGTTTTTATATCCGCCATATTGGAATTGTCCTTTATGGTCGTTTCCACCATATTTGTGACGTCATGGGTCAAAGCCGACGGGTTGGATCGGACGCTTCCGTATTTCCACAAATTGTACCAAGAACAATGCGTTTTGGGTGGATATTCCGTGTGTCACTGTCTTCAAATAGCCTACTCTCATAATACGCAAGCTACAACAATTCTTTTCCACGAACATGATGTTTCTCGTTATTTTATTGGAACGAATCACACAGTTAACAACGCGTTTTCCAATCATTCTGAATTCGCTGGTGCTCAGAAACGGCATATATACATACAGGCTTGAAATGAATGCCAGTATGGCGCCTCACAACTCTGTACTGAAGGGAGGCGGCGTGCGTGTGACGTAGGTGGCGTTGTGCCATCTCATTGGTCAACACTCAGACGCACGCTCAGAATATCTGACATGCTAGTTATTGCTCTGCACGTTCGGAAACACTCCCGAACGTGCTATTCCACGCTATGACGTCATAAACTCGGCGCGCTCAACGCTCAACGTTCGGTTGCACGGTCCGTGTGCCCACGGCTTAACAATGGTAACTACACGTGAGTGGCTTTGTGAAAGGTGTGCGATGGGTCCGTCGTTCGGTTTCGTCACATATCGGATTTCCGAAACATTTCATGTCTAGTTTCCTGTTTTTTCTTTTTTTTTTTCCCAACACCGGTGACCTCGCAGTTGCAGTGTCGAAATTGCGTGATGACGCTAAACGCCGCAGTAACTTGGTAACGCCGAGCGCCGATGACGTCAGCATTTCCCCTCTCACGCGTCTCCGCCGCCGCAAAGGCCAATCTTGTCATTTAGATTTTTGTTCATTATTTTGAGCCACTGCTTTTGAAGAATGCCGATGTGAAGAAATAGCACACTAGCTGCGTTGAAAATTGTTTTTTGACGCAACTGGTGCGCTACTTCTTCACGTCGGAAATCTCGTTATTCCAGTCACACCGCCCACCCCCGCAATCACACTCCTTTTCTGCCACCTACACTTGCTTCACACAGTCAAATAAGACTGGACGTGATGAAAGCCCAGAAACTAATAACACTCCTTCACACAGGTGACGGTAAAATTATATTCTACTGCTATTTTACCGAAAATTGCGGAAAAAATATACAATATAAAATAAAAATATCGGCGCTCGAGACTGTCATTTCGATATCGATGTAGTGGTTAAAATGATATCGCATGATTACGAGCTGCGACAATAAAGCAATGAGACTGATCTTTGCCAGATGTGGCAACCCTGCAGGCTTGCGTACGCACAATATCTTTGATCTTGGTCTATAAGCTGCTTCTGTACAGAATTGTATGGTAGTGAAACATGGACTGTGGGAAAACCGGAACAGAAGAGAATCGAAGCATTTGAGATGTGGTGCTATAGACGAATGCTGAAAATTAGGTGGACTGATAAGGTAAGGAATGAGGAGGTTCTACGCAGAATCGGAGAGGAAAGGAATATGTGGAAAACACTGATAAGGAGAAGGGACAGGATGATAGGACATCTGCTAAGACATGAGGGAATGACTTCCACGGTGCTAGAGGGAGCTGTAGAGGGCAAAAACTGTAGAGGAAGACAGAGACTGGGCTACGTCAAGCAAATAATTGAGGACGTAGGTTGCAAGTGCTACTCTGAGATGAAGAGGGTAGCACAGGAAAGGAATTCGTGGCCGGCCGCATTAAACCAGTCAGTAGACTGATGACAAAAAGAAAAAAAAAAAAAAAAACGTTGCTTCTAGACCAAGCGGCAAACCGATGCAACTGCTCAGTCCTGAGTTGTGCTGTAATAAGTTAACACGTGTTTGTGTCTCTCGTCACGGAAATGGAGCCGCATAATATAAGCTTCAGAAGGCTTTCGGAGAGGAGGATATGTCAAGAGCTCAAGTTTTTCGTTGGCATAAAATGTTTAGTGAAGGCACAACGAATGTTGAAGATGAAGACCGCAGTAGACGACCATCAGCTTCACGGACGGATGTCAACTTGGCCAGGATGCGTGCACCTGTACGATCTGATCGAAGATTATCTGTGAAAATGATTGCACAAGAACTGAACATCTATCAAGAAACAGTTGGTCTAATAATTGGTATGAGAAAGATTTGTGCAAAAATGGTCCGCAAAAATCTCACACCACAACAGCGAGAAACACGGAAAAATGTGGCAACCGATCTGTTAGAGCAACAGGAAATCAACCCAGAATTGTTGAGCCGTGTTATCACTGGTGATGACAGCTGGTTTTTTCAGTACGATCCAGATACAAAACGCCGAAGTTCGCAATGGCGCTGAAAGCGATCACCCAGAGCAAAAAACGCTCGCACGTCAAAGTCAAAAGTGAAATGCGTGCTTGTGTGCTTCTTTGATTCCAAGGTAATTGTTCATAAAGAGTGGGTGCCTCCTGGAGAAACAGTTAACCGATATTGCTGCAAATAAATTTTAGAAAGACTTCGTAAAAGAGATCTTCGTGTCCGTAGGAGGATATTAGTGTTTAACGTCCCGTCGACAACGAGGTCATTGGAGACGGAGCGCAAGCTCGGGTGAGGGAAGGATGGGGAAGGAAATCGGCCGTGCCCTTTCAAAGGAACCATCCCGGCATTTGCCTGAAGCGATTTAGGGAAGTCACGGAAAACCTAAATCAGGATGGCCGGAGACGGGATTGAACCGTCGTCCTCCCGAATGCGAGTCCAGTGTGCTAACCACTGCGCCACCTCGCTCGGTTTCGTGTCCGTCCCAACATTGCTGATAACTGGATTCTGCATCACGATAATGCGCCATCCCGTACTGCTCTGTCAGTACAGAAATTTTTAACCTCAAAACAAATTTCAGTACTACCACAGCCACCTTATTCAGCAGATATCGCTCCGTGCAACTTTTTTCTATTTCCAAGAGTCGATACGGCGGTAAAGGGACACCATTTTCAAACGACACAAGATGTCCAAAAAGCTGTGACGAGGGTCTTGGAGGATATTACAGAGGATGAGTTCCAGAAATGTTACCATCAATGGCAGAAGCGCTGCAAAAAGTGTGTGGAATCAGTAGGGAACTACTTTGAAGGTGACAACACTAAACCTGACTAAAACGGTAAGAAACATTTTTTTCCACATCAGTCTCATTACTTTGTTGCCGGAACACATATATCGATACGTTTTCGGAATAATATCGATATATCAATAGTCAGATGGAAACCCAGTTCTACGAAGAAAGGTGGAAGTAGTATATAGAGGGTCTATAGAAGGGCGATGGACTTGAGGATAATATTACAGAAATGGAAGAGAGTGTAGATGAAGATGAAATAGGAGATATGATACTGCGTGAAGAGTTTGACAAGAGCACTGAAAGACCTGAGTCGAAACAAGGCCACGGGAGTAGACAACATTCCATTAGGACTACTGGTAGCCTTGGGGGAGCCAGTCGTGACAAAACTCTACCATCTGGTGAGCAAGATGTATGAGACAGGCGAAATACCCTCAGACTTCAAGAAGCATATAATAATTCCAATCCCACAGAAAGCAGGTGTTGACAGATGTGAAAATTACCGAACTATCAGTTTAATAAGTCACAGCTGCAAAATACTAACGCGAATTCTTTACACACGAATGGAAAAACTGGTAGAAGCCGACCTCGGGGAAGATCAGTTTGGATCCCGTAGAAATGTTTGAACACGCAAAGAAATACTGACCCTACGACTTATCTTAGAAAATAGATTAAGGAAAGGCAAACCTACGTTTTGTAGACTTATAGAAGGCTTTTGACAATGTTGACTGGAACACTCTCTTTCAACTTCTGAAGGTGGCAGCAGTAAAATAGAGGGAGCGAAAAGCTATTTACAATTTGTACAGAAACCAAATGGCAGCTATAAGAGTCGAGGGGCACGAAAGGGAAGCAGTGGTTGGGAAGGGAGTGACACAGGGGTTGAACGGAATGGGCAGTGTGTTGAAAGGAGGATATAAGATCAAGATAAACGAAATCAAAACGAGGACAATGGAATGTCGTCGAATTAAATCGGTTGATGCTGAGGGTATTAGATTAGGAAATTAGACGCTTAAAGTAGTAAAAGAGTTTTGCTATTTGAAGAGCAAAATAACCGAGGATGGTCGAAGTAGAGAGGATATAAAATATAGACTGGCAATGGTAAGGAAATCGTTTCTGAAGAAGAGAAATTTGTTAACATCGAGTATAGATTTAAGTGCGAGGAAGTCGTTTCTAAAAGTATTTGTATGGAGTGTAGCCATGTATGGAAGTGAAAGATGGATGATAAATAGTTTAGACAAGAAGAGAATAGAAGCTTTCGAATTGTGGTGCTACAGAAGAATGTGGAAGGTTAGATGGGTAGATCACATAACTAATGAGGAGGTATGAATAGAATTGGGGAGAAGAGGAGTTTGTGGCACAACTTGACTAGAAGAAGGGATCGGTTGGTAGGAGATGTTCTGAGGCATCAACGGATCACCAATTTAGTATTGGAGGGCAGCGTGGAGGGTAAAAATCGTAGAGGGAGACCAAGAGATGAATACAGTAAGCAGGTTCAGAAGGATGTAGGCTGCAGTAGGTACTGGGAGATGAAGAAGCTTGCACAGGATAGAGTAGCATGGAGAGCTGTATCAAACCAGTCTCAGGAATGAAGACCACCACAACAACAACAACCATCGGGCAGACACCAAAACGATGATGCAAGGGTTCGTTTTTTACCGATTGGTGGAACGGAACCCTAAGAAAGAGGTAACAGTGTATATAAGGGCGCGTCGTAGAATTATGACGGAGAGCGAGTAGCTGGCTTGTGGCTTGTCTGTACTCGGCCGTATTCCTGAGAGGAAGGCCGGCTCAGCAAGGTGGCTGGGTGGGAGGAGGGCGCCGTGCAAGAGAGCCGGGCCGCCACCAGATGGGATCTCGCTGTCTGCACCGGATGCTGGCGGGCTGCGAGGTGGATGCCGGTGTCACGGGGCGGGGGGGGGGGGGGAGCGAGGGAAGGGGAGAGAGGTGCGTGCTGGAGCTGGAGCCGGTGATGTACCGCGCCTCGTCCAGCCGCAGCCGCGGCAGCCTCCAGCACTGACTTGGCAACCACGCCGCCCGGAGCCGTTGTCTTCCTCCGCGGCAGACCTGGCCTCCAGAGCGCGGGAGATGTTCCCCACTGCTCCAGGGATTCGCTGCTAAACTCCGACTTTTCTGTATCACTCACTTCTGCCAGTGCTACTTTACGGTGACTCCCATCTTTTGTTTGCCACTAAAACTGCTACACCACGAAGATGACGTGCTACAGACGCGAAATTTAACGGACAGGAAGAAGACGCTGTGATATGCAAATGATTAGCTTTTCAGAGGATTCACACAACGTTGGCGCCTACAACGTCCTGAAATGAGGAAACGTTGTCGTGATGCCTCGTGTAAGGAGGAGAAATGCGTACCATCACGTTTCCGAATTTGATAAAGGTCGGATTGTAGCCTATTGCGATTGCGGTTTATCGTATGGCGACATTGCTGCTCGCGTTGGTCGAGATCCAATGACTGTTAGCAGAATATGGAATCGGTGGGTTCAGGAGGGTAATACGGAACGCCCTGCTGGATCCCAACGGTCTCGTATCACTAGCAGTCGAGATGACAGGCATCTTATCCGCACGGCTGTAACGGATCGTGCAGCCACGTCTCGATCCCTGAGTCGACAGATGGGGATGATTGCAAGACAATAACCATCTGCACGAACAGTTCGTCGACGTTTGCAGCAGCACGGACTATCAGCTCGGACATCACGGCAGCGGTTACCCTTGACGCTGCGTCACAGAGAGGAGCGCCTGCGATGGTGTAGTCCACGACGAACCTGGGTGAACGAATGGCATAACGTCATTTTTTCGGATGAATCCAGGTTCTGTTTACAGCATCATGATGGTCGCATCCGTGTTTGGCGACATCGCGGTGAACGGACATTGGAAGCGTGTATTCGTCATCGCCATACTGGCGTATCACCCGGCGTGACGGTATGGGCTGCCATCGGTTACACGTCTCGGTCACCTCTTGTTCGCATCGACGGCACTTTGAACAGTGGACGTTACATTTCAGATGTGTTACGACCCGTGGCTCTACCCTTCATTCGATCCCTGCGAAACGCTACATTTCAGCAGGATAATGCACGACCGCATGTTTCAGGTCCTGTACGGGCCTTTCTGGATACAGAAAATGTTCGACTGCTGCCCTGGCCAGCACATTCTCCAGATCTCTCACCAATTGAAAACGCCTGGTCAATGGTGGCCGAGCAACTGGCTCGTCACAATACGCCAGTCACTACTCCTCATGAACTGTGGTATCGTGTTGAAGCTGCACGGGCAGCTGTACCTGTACACGCCATCCGAGCTCTGTTTGACTCAATGCCCTGGCGTATAAAGCCCGTTATTAGGCGAGAGGTGGTTGTTCTGGGTACTGATTTCTCAGGATCTATGCACCCAAACTGCGTGAAAATGTAATCACATGTCAGTTGTAGTATAATATATTTGTCCAATGAATACCCGTTTATCATCTACATTTCTTCTTGGTGTAGCAATTTTAATGGCTAGTAGTGTACATAGTTAAGTATCATTATTTTCTCTGATATTAAAGCTACAAGAACAAAATTTTGAATTATAATAGTACAACTCTTCGGAACATACTGAAATGCATTGTTCAATAATGTATTAATATATAACGGTGGAGCAAGTTTTTAAGTTACTATGACTAAAAACTGACTTTTAAAAACGACTTCTTTTTAAATTCACAGGACAACAAATTGGTAAATACTCCTTGTTTACTGTTGCAAAAAAAGAATAAAATTTGTTTTGACCTTTTATTCTGAACAGTGTGGAAGTACAGTGTACCTAAAATAAAAAGTACACGTAGTTCAGTACGTAAAATAAAAAGCAGTATTCACTCCACTATATACTCCACAGTTTACAATTTTTTTTCCACGTAGAGGTCACAATATACTGATTATCTGATTCAAGTTTCATGGCAATATCTATTAATGTTTTTGAGTTACCAAATTTCAAAGTGCTAATAAGAACTGCAGACAATGACGTCCGGGTACCCTCAAGTGATCAGTGTAGGAATATACTACGACCGCCTACGTATCGCTGTTGCAGCGAGAGCGAACACCAGATGAGAATAATTACAGCCCACACATTTAGGCAGTCATTCTTCCCGCGTTCGACACGTGAAGAGAAAGGAGCTCTGATAACTGGTACAGTGGAAAGTACGCTCTGCCATGCACCGCACAGTGGCCTGCAGGGTATAAAAGGAAATAACCGGAGGTACGTTCCGTCTATGCAACTAACTGTCCACACATCATGGTTTCTCCTCCCCTCCCCCCCCCCAAAAAAAAATAAAAAGAACACCTCCATGTAATAAGACTAAAAACAGCCGACCAGTTGCAACTGATAAAGTACTTTATCAATTGCAACTGGTCGGCTGTTTTTAGTCTTATTACGTGGAACCGTTTCTGTTGCGCAGCTATGTTTAAAATACTGAACACCTCCATCGCTATTCCTTCTCTACTGTCCCACTGTATATAAATATACAGAAACATAGTTAAATAAAATTACACACATACAATAATGTAGTTTAAACAGAAATAGTTTTAGGTCAAAGACAAAGTAGTGGAAAGGTTATGTTGGTAACACTGCAAAACACAAACATCAACACATACTTGAAGTACTAAAAAAAAAAAATTAAAAAAAATAAAAAATTACAGTGGTGTGCATGAAAGAGTGTTGTGAGAAATGCATAGTTCTGCAGAACATCTAAAAGCTAGGCCAAAATTATCTCTGTCTAACACAGAAAAACAACGATGTGCTAGCAGACGGCATTTCCCGACGTGAGCGAGAAAGCAGCCGAAAAATCACCGTAAGTATAAATGAACATATTCTTAACGAACAGTTTTTCGATCTAGAAAGCTAATCAAAGGGTAAATAAACTTAATTACAGACCACTGATGATGCTTTACCTCAATACACCGTAACGCGTCTGGTGAAAAAAACCGCATTTTTGCAGTTGCAACGACGGATCAAAACTACCCTCATGAATTGTAAAGCAACCACGGATACTACGGTCAAACAAATGAAGAATTTAATTGGAGGCAGTTTGTGTATTGCCGTACGCGGTTCCCTTCTTTTATTTGTGAAGCATCTTCAGTGGCCTGTAATACATGCTTCTTTTTGTGTGTGTGTGTGCGTGTGTGTGTGTGTGTGTGTGTGTGTGAGTGAGGACACACACACACACACACACACACACACACACACACACACACACACAGAGAGAGAGAGAGAGAGAGAGAGAGAAGGGGGGAGTGGAAGATTCAGTATTATTTATTCTGGTTATGTACACACACGACACACACACACACACACACACACACACACACAAACAACAAACAAAAGACGAAACATAAAGACGCACCGACAGTTGGCAAAACTCCACACACCGAAAACACAGGCGTGTTGAGTACAAAATGTAAAGTGCAAGTGATGTATGCGTGTGCTGAATCAAATGTGGGTGAAAGGAAGTCGGAAATCAGCCGGCTGGAGCATGAAAAGTAATGAACACGTGTCCATGACCACAGACGTGGGCAAACAGCTCTGGAAATCGCAAGTAACACCGAACGATAATTTCACACCACGAAATTTGTGCTACAAAAGTTGATTCTAATCTAAAACACAATAGAAACACATGAGAAAATGTAACATACCAACATATTGTAAGTACTAAATAATAAATTTATCATACACATAAAAAGAAACATGTATTACAGGTCATTGTAGATGCTCCATACTTAACATATACAACCGTTCGCTCGACCAAAGATCCGTACCCAAAGACTGGAAAGTTGCACAGGTCACACCAATATTCAAGAAAGGTAGTAAGAGTAATCCACTAAATTACAGGCCCATATCGTTAACGTCGATATGCAGCAGGATTTTGGGACATATATTGTGTTCAAACATTATGAATTACCTCGAAGAAAACTGTCTATTGAGACACAGTCAACATGGGTTTACAAAACATCGTTCGTGTGAAACACAAATAGCTCTTTATTCACATGAAATGTTGAGTGCTTTTGACAAGGGATTTCAGATCGATTCCGTATTTCTCGATTTCCGAAAGGCTTTTGACACTGTACCACACAAGCGGCTCGTAGTGAAATTGCGTGCTTATGGAATATCGTCTCAGTTATGTGACTGGATCTGTGATTTCCTGTCAGAGAGGCCACAGTTCGTAGTAATTGACGGAAAGTCATCGAGTAAAACAGAAGTGATTTCTGGCGTTCCCCGAGGTAGTATTATAGGCCCTTTGCTGTTCTTTATCTATATGAACGATTTGGGAGACAATCTGAGCAGCCGTCTTAGGTTTTTTGCAGATAACTGTCGTTTATCGACCAATAAAGTCATTAGAAGATCAAAACAAACTGCAATACTATTTAGAAAAGATATCTGAATGGTGCGAAAATTGGGAGTTGACCTTAAATAAAGAAAAGTGTGATGTCACCGACATGAGTGCTAAAAGGAATTCGTTAAACTTCGGTTACACGATAAATGAGTCTAATCTAAAAGCTATAAATTCAACTAAATACCTGGGGATTACAATTACGAACAACATAAATTGGAAGGAAACAAAAACGTTGTGGGGAGGGCTGACCAAAGACTGCGTTTTATTGGCAGGACACTTAGAAAATGTAACAGGCCTACTAAGGAGTCCGCCTACACTACGCTTGTCCGTCCTCTTTTAGAATACTGCTGCGCAGTTTGGGATCCTTACCAGATAGGAGTGACGGAGTACATCGAAAAAGTTCAAAGAAAGGCAACACGTTTTGTATTATCGCGAAATATGGGAGAGAGTGTCACAGAAATGATATAGGATTTGGGCTGGAAATCATTAAAAGAAAGGCGTTTTTCGTCGCGACGGAATCTTCTCACGAAATTCCAATCACCGTCTTTCTCCTCCGAATGCGAAAATATTTTGTTGACACCGACCTACATAGGGAGGGACGATCACCACGATAAAATGAGGGAAATCAGAGCTCGTTCCTTTCGCGCGCTATACGAGATTGCCCGCATCTCGTGGTCGTGCGGTAGCGTTCTCGCTTCCCACGCCCGAGTTCCCGGGTTCGATTCCCGGCGGGGTCAGGGATTTTCTCTGCCTCGTGATGGCTGGGTGTTGTCTGCTGTCCTTAGGTTAGTTAGGTTTAAGTAGTTCTAAGTTCTAGGGGACTGATGACCGTAGCAGTCCCATAGTGCTCAGAGCCATTTGAACCATTTTTATACGAGATTGGAAAAACAGAGAATTCTGAATGTGGTTCGATGGACCCTTTGCCAAGCACTTAAATCTGATTTGCAAAGTATCCATGTAGATGTAGATGCTTCTCTCTCTCTCTCTCTCTCTCTCTCTCTGTCTCTCTCCCTCTCTCTCTGTCTCTCTCCGACACACACAGACACACACAAACACAAAAAGAAACATGTATTACAGGCAACTGAATATGCTTCACAAATAAAAGAAGCGAAACGCATATGGCAATAAACAAACTACCTCCATTTAGTTGCACAGACGGAAGAGACCTCCACGAATTTTGAAGCAACTAAGGAACGACGGAAAACAGAAAAAAATGACGCAAAGGAAATGAATTTTCACCGAGCTACTGTGCGACAGTATTTAAAAATATGACCTCTCCAATGCTTTGGTTACAGCTACCTACATCTACATACATAGTCCGCAATCGACCATACGGTGCGTGGCGGAGGGTACCTCGTACCACAACTAGCATCTTCTCTCCCTGTTCCACTCCCAAAGAGAACGAGGGGAAAATGACTGCCTATATGCCTCTGTACGAGCGATAATGTCTCTTATCTTTGTGGTCTTTCCGAGAAATATAAGTTGGCGGCAGTAAAACTGTACTCAAATGCTGATTCTCTAAATTTCCTCAGTAGCGATTCACGAAAAGAACTCCCCCTTTCCTCTAGAGACTCACACCCGAGTTCCTGAAGCATTTCCGTAACACTCGCGTGATGATCAAACCTACCAGTAACAAATCCAGCAGCCCGCCTCTGAATTGCTTCTATGTCCTCCCTCAATCCCACCTGATAGGGATCCCAAACGCTCGAGCAGTACTCAAGAATAGGTCGTATTAGTGTTTTATAAGCGGTCTCCTCTACAGATGAACCACATCTTCCCAAAACTCTACCAACGAACCGAAGACGACTATCCGCCTTCCCCACAACTGCCATTACATGCTTGTCCCACTTCATATCGCTCTGCAATGTTACGCCCAAATATTTAATCGACGTGACTGCGTCAAGCGCTACGCTACTAATGGAGCATTCAAACATTACAGGACTCTTTTTCATATTCATCTGCATTAATTTACATTTATCTATATTTAGAGTTACCTGCCATTCTTTACACCAATCACAAATCCTGTCCAAGTCATCTTGTATCCTCCTACAGTCACTCAACGACGACACCTCCCCGCACACCACAGCATCATCAGCAAACAGCCGCACATTGCTATCCACACTATCCAAACGATCATTTATGCAGACAGAAAACAACAGCGGACCTACCACATTTCCCTGGGGCACTCCAGATGATACCCTCACCTCCGATGAACACTCACCACCATCGAGGACAACGTACTGGGTTCTATTACTTAAGAAAGTCTTCGAGCGACTCACATACTTGGGAACCAATCCCATATGCTCGTACCTTAGTTAGGATTCTGCAGTGGGGCACCGAGTCAAACGCTTTCCGGAAGTCAAGGAATATGGCATCCGTCTGATACCCTTCATCCACGCTTCGCAAGATATCAAGTGAGAAAAGGGCGAGTTGTGTTTCGCAGGAGCGATGCTTTCTAAAGCTGTGCTGATGCATGGACAGCAACTTCTCTGTCTCAAGGAAATTCATTATATACGAACTGAGAATATGTTCGAGAATCCTGCAACAAACCGATGTTATGGATATTGGCCTGTAATTTTGAGGACCCGTCCTTCTACCCTTCTTATATACAGGCGTCAGCTGCGCTTTTTTCCAGTCGTTCGGGACTTTACGTCGGGCCAGAGATTCGCGATAAATGCAAGCTAAGTAAGGAGCCAATGCAGTAGAGTACTCTCTGTAAAACCGAATTGGAATCCCATCAGGACCTGGCGATTTATTTATTTTCAACCCATTCAGCTGCTTCACAACCCCAGGGATGTCTATCACTATGTCCTCCATACGGGAATCTGTACGAGACTCAAACGGCGGTACGTTTGTACGATCCTCCTGCGTTAAAGATTTCTCAAATGCCAAATTTAAAATTTCAGCTTTCGTTTTGCTGTCTTCCGTTGCCAGGCCAGCCTGATCAGTGAGTGACTGTATGGAAGCCTTCGACCCGCTTACCGATTTTACCTAAGACCAGAAATTTCCTTGGGTACACGAACAAAATTTTTTAAAAATGTTCAAATGAGTGTGAAATCTTAAGGGACTTAACTGCTAAGGTCATCAGTCCCTAAGCTTACACACTACGTAACCTAAATTATCCTAAGGACAAACACACACACCCATGCCCGAGGGAGGACTCGAACGCCAGGTCTGTTGCAGGCATACTCATAATGGTGGTGTCTGCCTCTCTGACACAGGAAAATGTGAAACTATTGGCGGTAGTTGACCAACACACATTGTTCTGAGAGATTTCTGCAATCAATTAATTGTGCAGTTCATTACACTTCTTAACAAGTAGTGTACTCCTGAACTTAAATTTCCACCTGTTTTAAGGATTGACATACAAAACCAACTTCATGGTCCAGCAGCAACAGAATTCGTGCTTCTTTACCTTATTTGTAAATCTGAGGAAGTTACGTTTGTACTGGGTTGCTTTTACAAGAAAATGTGAACATATCGGTGCTCTTCTTTATGTATCTCGGTTGAAAACGGGGTGAGGAGCACTGAATCTTAATGAAATACCTTGCGACTGTACACGTTGGGGGATGGGGTGGGGGACAGAAGATGAGGCAAAAGAGAGATACTTGTTTTATCAAATAAAATTTTTTTATCTTATAAAGTTTCTCGTTTCACTTGCAAGAGGGGAATATTTATCTTTTCTAATGTGGATGTTTAAAAAAGTTTAAGCTTAGCAGTATTTTCGATGTATGAAACTATTTTGTTTCCTGTTTAGAATTCCTTTCGTTGAAAACGACTGCAATCTAATGACTGGCAACAGTTGGACATTTCCACATGTAAATTAGTTCACATTTCCAGTGACGATGTCAAACGAAAATAAATAAATAAATAAATAAAAGAAACGAGTTCATTGTAAGGGGGTTGTGGTAACTTTCGATAACAAAGTGGATCAAGTAAATATAGTTACTTGAATGTAAAATTTCCGAAGCTTGCGATGGGGCAAAGCATCTCCTCATTTTGATCTACGTTTGTTTCGACAGCATTCAGTAATACAGAGTTATGATCTTCATTTGCAGCTTTACGATAGTAAGAAAAACTTTCAACTAAATAAAACTGCAGAATCCAAAACATTACCAGACATTTTGTCCAAAAATAAGAGATTTATAGTGATAAGCACGCCCAGGCATTTCTGCCTGCAACAGACCTGGCGTTCGCCGTGCCTAGCTGACGTGACGTCACCGACAAGCGCCGAGGCCTTCCTTTGAGTCCGTGTTGGTGCAGCGCCCTAGACCGCTTTTTTTTTTTTTTTTTAAATCTCGTTTCGTTCGTTGCATCTGCTCAGGGCGGACGTCGTAGGACATCCGTTTAAGTTCGTCGTTGATCGATTAACTCAGTTTTTTTATTACAGAGGGCTGCTAACCCTCTGACCGAACACGCAGAGCTACCGTGCCAGCTATAAGAATTCCACATAGTTTCTTGTCAGAGGGATAGAGAAACAATTAAAATCGCTCAAAAGAGGAAAGGCCGCTGGACCTGATGGGATACCAGTTCTATTTTACACAGAGTACGCGAAGGAACTTGCCCCCCTTCTTGCAGCGGTGTACCGTAGGTCTCTAGAAGAGCGTAGCATTCCAAAGGATTGGAAAAGGGCACAGGTCATCCCCGTTTTCAAGAAGGGACGTCGAACAGATGTGCAGAAGTATACACCTATATCTCTAACGTCGATCAGTTGTAGAATTTTGGAACACGTATTGTGTTCGAGTATAATGACTTTTCTGGAGACTAGAAATCTACTCTGTACGAATCAGCATGGGTTTCGAAAAAGACGGTCATGTGAAACCCAGCTCGCGCTATTCGTCCACGAGACTCAGAGGGCCATAGGCACGGGTTGCCAGGTAGATGCCGTGTTTCTTGACTTCCGCAAGGCGTTTGATACAGTTCCCCACAGTCGTTTAATGAACAAAGTAAGAGCATATGGACTATCAGACCAATTGTGTGATTGGATTGAGGAGTTCCTAGATAACAGAACGCAGCAAGTCATTCTCAATGGAGAGAAGTCTTCCGAAGTGAGAGTGATTTCAGGTGTGCCGCAGGGGAGTGTCGTAGGACCGTTGCTATTCACAATATACATAAATTACCTGGTGGATGACATCAGAAGTTCACTGAGGCTTTTAGCAGATGATGCTGTGGTGTATCGAGAGGTTGTAACAATGGAAAATTGTACTGAAATGCAGGTGGATCTGCAGCGAATTGACGCATGGTGCAGGGAATGGCAATTGAATCTCAATGTAGACAAGTATAATGTGCTGCGAATACACAGAAAGATAGATCCCATATCATTTAGCTACAAAATAGCAGGTCAGCAACTGGAAGCAGTTAATTCCATAAATTATCTGGGAGTACGCATTAGGAGTGATTTAAAATGGAATGATCATATAATGTTGATCGTCGGTAAAGCAGATGCCAGACTGAGATTCATTGGAAGAATCCTAAGGAAATGCAATCCGAAAACAAAGGAAGTAGGTTACAGTACGCTTGTTCGCCCACTGCTTGAATACTGCTCAGCAGTGTGGGATCCGTACCAGATAGGGTTGATAGAAGATATAGAGAAGATCCAACGGAGAGCAGCGCGCTTCGTTACAGGATCATTTAGTAATCGCGAAAGCGTTACGGAGATGATAGATAAACTCCAGTGGAAGACTCTGCAGGAGAGACGCTCAGTAGCTCGGTAAGGGCTTTTGTTAAAGTTTCGAGAACATACCTTCACCGAAGAGTCAAGCAGTATATTGCTCCCTCCTACGTATATCTCGCGAAGACACCATGAGGATAAGATCAGAGAGATTAGAGCCCACACAGAAGCATACAGACAATCCTTCTTTCCACGAACAATAGGAGACTGGAATAGAAGGGAGAACCGATAGAGGTACTCAAGGTACCCTCCGCCATACACCGTCAGGTGGCTTGCGGAGTATGGATGTAGATGTAGATATCTGTTTCTCTATCGTTTTTTAAGATAAGTGTGTAGCGCTGTAATTCACAAAAATCCCATCTATCTATAATGAGATTTTCACTCTGTAGCGGAGTGTGCGCTGATATGAAACTTCCTCGCGGATTAAAACTGTGTGCCCGACCGAGACTCGAACTCGGGACCTTGCCTTTCGCGGGCAAGTGCTCTACCATCTGAGCTACCGAAGCACGCTTTTAGGCAGTGGCGGGGATCGAACCCGGGACCGAAGACGTTTTGATTATGAATCAAAGACTCTACCCCTAGACCACGGGTCTGTATGACCACTCGGCTAATCCCGCGCGGCAACTTAGAACTACTTAAACCTAACTAACCTAAGGACACCACACACACATCCATGCCCGAGGCAGGATTCGAACCTGCGACCGTAGCTGTCGCGCAGTTCCAGACTGAAGCGACTTGAACCGCTCGGCCACACCAGCCAGCGAAAAGAGATAAAAATGTCGTAATGAATTTTCGCCGAGCTAGTGTGCGACATTATTTAAAAACATGACCTCTCGGATACTTTGGTTACAGGTACGTAATGTTAACACTCGGAACGAAGCGGCGATATGCGCCTGTGCGCAGTGGGGCGAGCAGGTTTACCTGTGAGAGGCGAGGCTGCTTCCGTGACCTAGGGCAAGGCACGCCGGCGACGTGCCAACTGGCCAGAGGCGGGCCCCTGCCACTGCCACCCCTCGCCGCCACACAACAGGGGTGTGGTCGCCAGGGGGTGGCGCCCTCCCAGGGGGTGCTATTGTGACAGCCACAAGGGCGCCAACGGCACGGCACGGGGGTCCAGGCCCTACCTGGCAGCCCTGCGCGGCCAAAAGGTCCCTGCCCTAACGGAAGCATCGGGTCGACTCACACGACCCTACAAGGCAGTCAACATACCGTTGGCTAAGACTGGTTTCATTTTACCTTATACCGTACACGCTTCAGCGCAGTCATCAGATGTGGCCCGAAAGCGCAAAACGTACACTACTGACCATTAAAATTGCTACACCACGAAGATGACGTGCTACGACAGGAAGAAGATGCTGTGATATGCAAATTAGCTTTTCAGAGCATTCACACAAGGTTGGCGCCGGTGGCGACACCTACAACGTGCTCACATGAGGAAAGTTGCCAACAGATTTCTCATACACAAACAGCAGTTGACCGGCGTTGCCTGGTGAAACGTTGCTGTGATGCCTCGCGTGAGGAGGAGAAATCCGTACCACCACGTTTCCGACTTTGGTAAAGGTCGGATTGTAGCCTATCGCGATTGTGGTTTATCGTATCGCGACATTGCTGCTCGCGTTGGTCGAGATCCAATGACTGTTAGCAGAATATGGAATCGGTGGGTTCAGGAGGGTAATACGGAACGCCGTGCTGGATCCCAACGGCCTCGTATCACATAGCACTCGAGATGACAGGCATCTTATCCGCTCGGCTGTAACGGATCGTGCAACCATGTCTCGATTCCTTAGTCAACAGATGGGGACGTATGCAAGACAACAACCATCTGCACGAACAGTTCGACGACGTTTCCAGCATGGCTGCAGTTACCCTTGACGCTGCATCACAGACAGGAGCGCCTGCGATGGTGTACTCGGCGACGAACCTGGGTGCACGAATGGCAAAACGTCGTTTTTTCGGTTGAATCCAGGTTCTGTTTACAGCGATGGTCGCATCCGTGTTTGGCGACATCGCGGTGAACGCACATTGGAAGCGCGTATTCGTCATCGCCATACTGGCGTATCCCCCCGCGTGATGGTATGCGGTGCCATTGGTTACACGTCTCGGTCACCTCTTGTTCCCACTGACGGCACGTTGAACAGCGGACGTTACATTTCAGATGCGTTACGACCCGTGGCTCTACCCACCATTCGATCCCTGTGAAACCCTACATTTCAGCAGGATAATGCACGACCGCATGTTGCAGGTCCTGTACGGGATTTTCTGGACACAGAAAAAGTTCGACTGCTGCCCTGGCCAGCTCGTTTTCCAGATCTCTCACCAACTGGAAATTTCTTGTCAATGGTGGCCGAGCAACTGGCTCGTCACAATACGCCAGTCACTAGTCTTGATGAACTGTGGTATCGTGTTGAAGCTGCATGGGCAGCTGTACCTGTACACACCATCCGAGCGCTGTTTCACTCAGTGCCCATGTGTATCAAGGCTGTTCTTACGGCCAGAGGTGGTTGTTCCGTGTACTGATTTCTCAGGATCTATGCACCCAAATTGCGTGAAAATGTAATCACATGTCAGTTCTCGTATAATATATTTGTCCAATGAATACCCACTTATCACCTCCATTTCTTCTTGGTGTAGCAACTTTAATGGCCAGTAGTGTTTACACTGGTGTCCAAAAAATAATTTTATCCTGGAGCTCTTCCATTTGGTCCGTTTTTCATTGAAAAACAACAATATCAGATATTGAGTTCGCGTTGATGCAAAACACCTCGTTATTCGAAATTTCCTGGCAGATTAAAACTGTGCGCCGGACCAAGGCTCGAACTCGGGACCTTTTCCTTTCGCGGGCAAGTGCTCTACCATCTGAGCTACCCAAGCACGACTCACGCCCGGTACTCACAGCTTTACTTCTGCCAGTACCTCGTCTCCTACCTTCCAAACTTTACAGAAGCTCTCCTGCGAACCTTGCAGAACTAGCACTCCTGAAAGAAAGGATATTGCGGAGACATGGCGTAGCCACAGACTGGGGGATGTTTCCAGAATGAGATTTTCACTCTGCAGCGGAGTGTACGCTGATATGAAACTTCCTGGCGGATTAAAACTGTGTGCCGGACCGAGACTCGAACTCGGGACCTTTGCCTTTCGCGCGGCAAGTGCTCTACCATCTGAGCTACCCAAGCACGATTCACGCCCCGTCCTCACAGCTTCACTTCCGCCAGTACCTCGTCCCGAGTTCGAGTCTCGGTCTGGCACACAGTTTTAATCTGCCAGGAAGTTTCATATTAGCGCACAGTCCGCTGCAGAGTAAAAATCTCATTCCTTGTTATTCGTTTATTTCTTTATTCTGTCAAACTAGTTTCAGCGACAAATATCACCGTCATCAGTGGGTTATTTAATGTAAAACATGCAGAAAAAAACATGGTTATACAAACATAGTGGGACATTATTACAATTTTACTATTCGTTTTTTTTTAAATGTAGTTTTCTATGGATACTTTCACACTACCTAATTTATTGTATGCTACAGCATGTGTGATAACATTTCCCGCCAGGTTAGCCGAGAGGTCTAATGCGCTGCTTCCTGGAGACGGGTAGGCGCACCGGCCCCGGATCGAATCCGCCCGGCGGGTTACCGACGTCGGTCGGTGTGCCGGCCAGTCTTGATGCGGTTTTTAGGCGGTTTTCCACATCCCGCTAGGTGAATACCGGGCTGGTCCCCACGTTCTGCCTCAGTTCCACGACTGGCTGACATCTGAACATGTTCGCACTATTCCATGAATTACACTAGACGCAGACAGCAGGGGTACACTGATTCTGTCCCGGGGGGTATGGGGTGGCGGCAGGAAGGGCATCCGGCCACCCCTTTCCACTAACCTTGCCAAATCCGTTTCTAAAAATACCGACCCTGCGTCGGCGCGGGACGTGGCACCAGCGAAAGAAAGAACAGCATGTTTTTGAGAATTGTTGTCGCTGTTTGCGACATATTTTCTGTGCGCTTTTTCTGTGTTGCCGTTTTTACTCAGCGAACATCATGTCATCTGCAACTTTGTGAGCAAATGGTCCAAATGGCTCTGAGCACTATGAGACTTAACATCTGAGGTCATCAGTCCCCTATAACTTAAACCTAACTAACCTAAGGACATCACACACATCCAGGCTCGAAGCAGCATTCGAACCTGCAGCCCTAGCGGTCGCGCGGTTCCAGACTGAAGCGCCTAGAACCGCTCGGTCACTGCGGCCGGCAACTGTGTGAGCGCCTGTTAGTAAACAAAATACTAAAAGGTGATATTGGAATTTACAATGAAATGAATACCCGTAGCTGCATACAGGCGTTGATATAAGTCAACGGGGACAGTTGAAAATGTGTGCCCTGACTGGGACTCGAACCCGGGATCTCCTTGCATACATGGCAGACGCTCTATCCAAAACTGAGTCATCGAGGGCACAGAGGATAGCGCGACTGGCGGGATTTATCTCTGGCACGCCACCCATGAGACCCACATTCGCAACTTATTGTCCCGCACTATATTCATAGTGCCCCTGCCCATTATACTCATTACTCGCGGCTTTACCCCCGATTCCCCTAAGAGTTCGGGCACTGTTGTGCATCCGCACAGAAAAAGATGGTCAAAATGGCCGGTGAGCATTATATAGATGGACATGTCCGAACGAACAGATACCATCTCCACATATATATGGTGATACTTGTCGCCGAAACTAGCTTGCGAGAATAAAGAGATAAACGAATAACAAGGTGTTTTGTATCAAGGGGGACTCAATTTCTGATACTGATGTCCAAAATTAAAGCAACAAACCGCTATTTCTCCGTCCTGTTATTCACGATGTAATCATACAAACGGTATTATGTTCTGCACGGAAGGTGGCATTACGGTTAACGGACAACCACACTGTTACGCTAATCGGCCCTACTCACTACGAAAAATTTCGTCGTTATTTCAGTAAAAATTTGCGTGAAATCTTATGGATCTTAGCTGCTAAGGTCATCAGTCCCTAAGCTTACACACTACTTAACCTAAATTATCCTGAGGACAAACACACACCCACGCCCGAGGGAGGACTCGAACCTCCGCCGGGACCAGCCGTACAGTCCACGACTGCAGCGCCTAAGACCGCTCGGCTAATCCCGCGCGGCGTTGTTTTCAAATAATTTATTGTCTATCTTTAAGGACCATTTCGCTTGCCATCTTGCCATGTTAACAAATTCCTCTTCTTCAGAAACGCTTTCCTCGCCATTGCCAGTCTACATTTTATATCCTCTCTACTTCGACCATCAACAGTTATTTTGCTCCCCAAATAGCAAAACTCCTTTACTACTTTAAGTGTCTCATTTCCTAATCCAATTCCCTCAGCATCACCCGCCTTAATTCGATTACATTCCATTATCCTCGTTTTGCTTTTGTTGATGTTTATCTGATATCCTCCTTTCAAGACACAGTCCATTCCGTTCAGCTGCTCTTCCAGGTCCTTTGCTGTCTCTGACAGAATTACAATGTCGTCGGCGAACCTCAAAGTTTTTATTTCTTCTCCGTGGATTTTAATTACTACTCCGAATTTTTCTTTTGTTTCCTTTACTGCTTGCTCAATATACAGATTGAATAACATCGGCTAGAGGCTACAACCCTGTCTCACTTCCATCCCAACCACTGCTTACCTTTCATACCACTAGAAACTGGTTTCTGTACAAATTGTAAATAGCCTTTCGCTTCCTGTATTTTACCCCTGCCATCTTCAGAATTTGAAAGAGAGCATTTCAGTCAACATTGTCAAAAGCTTTCTCTAAGTCTACAAATGCTAGAAACGTAGGTTTGCGTTTCCTTAATCTTTCTTGTAAGATAAGTCGTAGGGTCAGTATTGCCTCACGTGTTACAACATTTCTAGGTAATCCAAGCTGATCTTCCCCGAGGTCGGCTTCTACCAGTTTTTCCATTCGTCTGTAAAGAATTTGTGTTAGTATTTTGCTCAAAAAAATGTCTCAAATGGCTCTGAGCACTATGGGACTTAACATCTATGGTCATCAGTCCCCTAGAACTTAGAACTACTGAAACCTAACTAACCTAAGGACATCACATAACACCCAGCCATCACGAGGCAGAGAAAATCCCTGACCCCGCCGGGAATCGAACCCGGGAACCCGGGCGTGGGAAGCGAGAATGCTACCGCACGACCACGAGATGTGGGCAGTATTTTGCAGCCATGACTTATGAAACTGATACTTCGGTAATTTTCCCATCTTTCAACACCTGCTTTCTTTGGGATTAGAATTATTATATTCTTCTTGAATTTAAATACAACTATTGTTTTTAAATTCTACGGCAAATTCTTGTAGGACACATGGTGCATGGATACACTGTGTACGCATATTGATTTCTGCGAAAATAAACATGTGGAAATTGTGTGTTTGCATTACTTCAAGGAGACTATGACGTCGTCTGCCACTGAATATTGATGTCATTGTGATGTTATAAAGCCAACGATGAGGCCAGGGCACCCATGAAACGTGGTACTGTTTGCCAGGTAGTACCCTATTGGTCGGCTTCTGTGGCCGAGCGGTTCTAGGCGCTTCAGTCTGGAACGACGCTGATGCTGCGGTCACAGGTTCGAATCCTGCTTGAGGCATGGATGTGTGTGATGTCCTTAGGCTAGGTTTAAGTCTAAGGGACTGATGACCTCTGATGTTAAGTCCCATAGTGCTTAGAGCCATTTGGACGATTTGAACCAGTCCCGCATCCACAATTCCTTGGCACATAGAAGTCGCCTACCAGACTCTCTGTGGTGGAGGACCATAGATAGAATCGAAGCAGGAGAGTAACAAACTGATGTGGTCCGATGTTTTAATGTCGATCGCCCTGTTATTTCTCGGATTGAAATGCCTTGTGGCTAGGGCGTCCCATCGCGTAGACCCTTCGTCTGGTGCAAGTCTATCGAGTTGACGGCTTGCGCGTCAATGAGGATGAAATGGTGATGATAAACACAACACCCAGTCCCTGAGTGGAGAAAATCTCCGACCCAGCCGGGAATCGAACCCGGACCATTAGGAATGACATTCAGTCGCGCTGACCACTCGGCTACCAGGGGCAGACATTTCTCGGATGAGGCGACAGTTTATAGAGACCGAAACTGTATATCGAATGGCCAGGAGCAAGAGAGGACTGTTATTTGGCTGTAAGGGTACGACGGTACCGCCTTCGTGTTACAGCGTACAGTCAAGCGCCGTCGCGGCAGTCTGGAATGAGAGAACAGAGAGAGCTGTGAAGAAGACGTCAGCCAATTGCACGCCGACTGACCCCTCTCCAGGACGACAACGCAACGGCAGCGCCGTCTACAGGAAGAGGACGAAAGCGCCGCGCCAACTGGTCGCGGCCTACTTCTACAGCAGCGTCGAGATTTGGCACTTCGAGACCGGCGACCTTGGAATTGTGTATACTGAAGAACATTGTTTGTTTTCTTTGTCGCCCATTGCTTGCGGCACATCTGTTTAACACAAAAGTATTGTAATCATTTCCTTTTGTAATAAAGTTGATTAATACGATTTGGTCGAATTGTTGTCCAGCGATCCGGCTAGCAGGTTTCCTAGACACCCCGTCTTTGACAACTAGGCAGGAGTCAACGCTCAGTACTGCACGACCGCTGGCATCTGGCCTCGCAGCACCCACTGGAGTGCTGTCAGAGGCATACGGTGTACAGAAGACTTTGGCAAAGTGGCTTTTATCACTGGAGACTTGCCGTATGTGTACCTCTGATGCATCTTCACAGAGGGGAACGCTGGCCGGAGTGGCCGTGCGATTCTAGGCACTACAGTCTGGAACCGAGCGCCAGCTATGGTCGCAGGTTCGAATCCTGCCTCGGGCATGGATGTGTATGATGTCCTTAGGTTAGTTAGGTTTAAGTAGTTCTAAGTTCTAGGGGACTGATGACCTCAGAAGTTAATGCGCATAGTGCTCAGAGCCATTTGAACCATTTGAATGTGAGGCACGAACATACCATCTGGGTGGTCGAATAGTGAGCCAATGCTGTTTCCACAGATCAGTCCGCAAATAGCGTGGAGAGTGATTCTCGATGTATTCGGATCTGGAGGGAACGTGGAACACGATCTCGGAACCCAAACATTGTGAAAAGAGACCGATATCCAGGACGATCGCTCATGGTGTGGGGAGGGATTATCTCGAGCACTCGAACACTTCTTTGTGAAATTTTACGGGTGAATTGGCAAGGTTTGACCAATGTCAGGTATTTTGACGAGATCTTGAGACCTCACGCGTGGTTGTTGCGAGGTGCTGTGGGCCCAGATTTCGTACTGATGAATGACAATGCTCGACCTCATACAGCATGGACGGTTGATGTTCTCTCAGAAAAGGAAGATATTGCATGCGTGGCCTGGCCAGCTCATTCTCCCGATTTTGAATCCCATAGAGCACGTCTGTGATGCCCTAGGGAGGCAGGTTGCATCACATCGGCATCGACCAACGACTTTACAGGACTTGTGAGCAACTCTCCAGAAGGAATGGGCGTTATTGCCTCAACATGGGACTGATGACATCAACACAGCATGCTCTGTCGGTTTTCATGCCTGCACCGACGCCAGAGGTGGCCACACCCCATACTGGGCACATTAACCAGTTGTCAGAATGTGTGTGCAAATCAGTTACCATACTGGGCACATTAACCAGTTGTCAGAATGTGTGTGCAAATCAGTCACCACACTGAGCACATTAACCAGTTGTCAGAATGTGTGTGCAAATCAGTTACCATACTAGGCACATTAACCAGTTGTCAGAATGTGTGTGCAAATCAGTTACCATACTGGGCACATTAACCAGTTGTCAGAATGTGTGTGCAAATCACCTACCATACTGTGCACATTAACCAGTTGTCAGAATGTGTGCGCAAATCACTTACCATACTGGGCACATTAACCAGTTGTCAGAATGTGTGTGCAAATCAGTTACCATACTGCGCACATTAACCAGTTGTCAGAATGTGTGTGCAAATCAGTTACCATACTGGGCACATTAACCAGTTGTCAGAATGTGTGTGCAAATCAGTTACCATACTGGGCACATTAACCAGTTGTCAGAATGTGTGTGCAAATCACCTACCATACTGTGCACATTAACCAGTTGTCAGAATGTGTGCGCAAATCACTTACCATACTGGGCACATTAACCAGTTGTCAGAATGTGTGTGCAAATCACCTACCATACTGGGCACATTAACCAGTTGTCAGAATGTGTGTGCAAATCAGTTACCATACTGGGCACATTAACCAGTTGTCAGAATGTGTGTGCAAATCAGTTACCATACTGGGCACATTAACCAGTTGTCAGAATGTGTGTGCAAATCACTTACCATACTGCGCACATTAACCAGTTGTCAGTGTGCAAATCAGTTACCATACTGGGCACATTAACCAGTTGTCAGTGTGCAAATCAGTTACCATACTGGGCACATTAACCAGTTGTCAGAATGTGTGTGCAAATCAGTTACCACACTGGGCACATTAACCAGTTGTCAGAATGTGTGTGCAAATCAGTTACCATATTGGGCACATTGACCAGTTGTCAGAATGTGTGTGCAAATCACCTACCATACTGCGCACATTAACCAGTTGTCATAATGTGTGTACAAATCAGTTACCATACTAGGCACATTAACCAGTTGTCAGAATGTGTGTGCAAATCAGTTACCATACTGGGCACATTAACCAGTTGTCAGAATGTGTGTGCAAATCACTTACCATACTGCGCACATTAACCAGTTGTCAGAATGTGTGTGCAAATCAGTTACCGTACTGGGCACATTAACCAGTTGTCAGAATGTGTGTGCAAATCAGTTACCATACTGGGCACATTAACCAGTTGCCAGAATGTGTGTGCAAATCAGTTACCATACTGGGCACATTAACCAGTTGTCAGAATGTGTGTGCAAATCACTTACCATACTGCGCACATTAACCAGTTGTCAGAATGTGTGTGCAAATCAGTTACCATACTGGGCACATTAACCAGTTGTCAGAATGTGTGTGCAAATCACCTACCATACTGTGCACATTAACCAGTTGTCATAATGTGTGTACAAATCAGTTACCATACTAGGCACATTAACCAATTGTCAGAATGTGTGTGCAAATCAGTTACCATACTGGGCACATTAACCAGTTGTCAGAATGTGTGTGCAAATCACCTACCATACTGGGCACATTAACCAGTTGTCAGAATTTGTTTGCAAATCCGTTAAGTTTCAAAAAACGAACAACAATTTTATCTACTGTTATGCTTTCTGCAGTTGTTTACCTTCTGTATTCTTTACTGTCGCCTGTTAATGCTGTTTTGAGGCCAAATAAACGCAAGCTTGCAGCATTTCTGTTTTTTGCTTTAATTTTGGACTCCAGTGAACAAAACCTCCAGGTGACCAATAAACGCCTGATTATTTAACAATACATACACGATGTACAACTTTACTTCCGCCGTTTTTTCCCCAGCATTTGAGGCTTTAATGAAACGAACTCGGTACACATGTATCATTCAGAGTATGACGTTCCCCAACAGGGAAAAGACCACTGGATCTGAGGGCATACATGAAATATGTGAAACGTCTTACTTGTAGTAGCACTGTACCGTAGGTCTGAAACTTCCTGGCAGATTAAAACTGTGTTCCTGAAAACTGAATAAATCACGGAATAATGTAGATACAGATGTACAAATTGACACACATGCTTGGAATGATATGGGGTTTTATTAGAACCAAAAAAATACAAAAGTTCAAAAAATGTCCGACAGATGGCGCTTCATCTGATCAGAATAGCAATAATTAGCGTAACAAAGTAAGACAAAACAAAATTGATGTTCTTTACAGGAAATGCTCAATACGTCCACCATCATTCCTCAACAATAGCTGTAGACGAGGAATAATGTTGTGAACAGCACTGAAGAGCATGTCCGGAGTTATGGTGAGGCATTGGCGTCGGATGTTGTCTTTCAGCCTCCCTAGAGATGTCGGTCGATCACTATACAGTTGCGACTTCACGTAACCCCAAAGCCAATAATCGCACGGACTGAGGTCTGGGGACCTGGGAGGCCAAGCGTGGCGAAAGTGGCGGCTGAGCACACGATCATCACCAAAAGAAGCGCGCAAGAGATCTTTCACGCGTCTAGCAATACGGTGTGGAGCGCCATCCAGCGTAAACATCGTACGTCGCAGCAGGTGATTCTCTCTCTCATTACAGCTCCTTTTATACACGATGAAGTAGAATCTGATTATCGCAATATCCTGCCAATATTGCATTCATTTTCAGCGTTTTTAGAATAAAGTGAGCTCTTGCCGAACCACAAATCCATCTTTCATTAGCCGGCCGGAGTGGCCGAGGGGTTCTAGGCGCTACAGTTTGGAACCGCGCGACCGCTACGGTCGGAGGTTCGAATCCTGTAAACCTGCCTCGGGCATGGAAGTGTGTGATGTCCTTAGGTTACTTAGGTTTAAGTAGTTCTACGTTCTAGGGGACTAATGACCTCAGATGTTAAGTCCCATAGTGCACAGAGCCATTTGAACCGTTTGAACATATTTCCGTAACACACGCGTATAAATATGAAAAACATCAATTACGACCTGTTAGTTTCTAAGGTGGTAGTCCCTTCTGACGTTCATCGTCGGCGACAGAAGGGAAGTGGCGTCGTAAAGCGTTTCTAACTTTCGTGGCGTGGTGTTTTCCCTTCGTCTCGTATATTCGTAAAACTTGTCTGGTAATTGGAGTAAGTGAGGACAGACTGTACACTACTCGACACGTTCGTTTCGAGACAGATACAGCCCATTTATGTGCATCTTGTAACAGCAAAAGCCAACACTCGTCTCCAAGCAGAGATGCGTCGTGTCGTGGTGTCCATCCCGTCCTCGGATGTTACAGTCTAACGTACTCCGTACATTGAGTAGATTGTAACTTCACCTAAACCTTCTCGATCCCGTCAGCAACTGGCGAATGAGATAGGGCGCTCAGCGACGACGCTGTCGGCCGATGTTATCGGCCGACGGCGTCTGACGACCGTCGTCGGTGCGACTGTGAAAGGGGCCTACGGTGCGCCCGCCGCTTTGAGCGGTCACCGTTCTTACGTAACGCGGAAGACAGAACAGGCGACACACGAGCCGTAGCGGCGTTATGCAACGAGTCCCGCCGTAAGGCAGCGCCACAAAAAAGCCCACTCACTCACTCACACACACACGACTGTCTCCCGGCGGACAAACAAAAACAGGTCTGTGTACGAGCTTGCCTTGTCCAGAAACCTGAGCGAAGTGCGGCACGTTTTAATGAGTTGCAGCGTTCTCACTACTCAACGCGTTCAAGCGAATATTCATTTTCTTAAATTTGCTAAGCGGACGAGTTTGGCTGTATATCAACCTATATAAACTGACAAGGTGTTCCTTCCAAAGGACAGGGGGCGGGGGGCGGGGGAGAAGGTCAACTCCACGGTTTGTGTATGTGATGTTGTTCCAGTGATTACAAGATGGAGTCAAATTTACAAAGAACTTGGCAGTATGGGTTCACTCATCAGTATGACGTCGTACCCGCCTCTGGCCTGAATGCGTGCGTCCGTTGAAACCTCTCCTCACGCAAACTGGTCCACAACTCTTGTGTCACTTGTTATGGTACTTTGACTACCGCGCCTCCGTCAATACAAAGATACAATTTACGATCGCGCACGCAGAAGAGCGCTGCGCCAGCGACCGATTTTTATAAATAATTTTGTTGGTCTTTTTACTTTTGCGTAGGTTTTTTGTCTTTAACAACTAATTGATCACACACTCTCTCTCTTGTCTTCATACGAAAGACGTGTATTTTTTGGCGATGTGTTGAATGTGCTTTTGGGTGGAAATTGAAATTATATTACAAAGCGAGGTTGTTTCAATAGTGATTCGAGGTGGTTATCGCCAAATTTGTAAATTAATTATGACAGTGACAACTTGAAGAAGTTTTCAACAGACGGAGAAAAGTGAAAGACGGGTCGTCCTACAAGAGAAATTAGGAGGACAGCCATGAAGACTATATTGTAATTAATACTGCGTATCTAACAAGATTATAAGGTAAATTTCAATTAGTTTCTGGTGCTATTTCCGTGCAGTCGCTTTTTCTAGTGTTGCCGACCTGGTCTGCCATGCCGGCCGCGGTGGCCGTGCGGTTCTGGCGCTGCAGTCCGGAACCGCGAGGCTGCTACGGTCGCGGGTTCGAATCCTGCCTCGGGCATGGGTGTGTGTGATGTTAGGTTTAAGTAGTTTAAGTAGTTCTAAGTTCTAGGGGACTTATAATCTAAGATGTTGAGTCCCATAGTGCTCAGAGCCATTTGAACGTGGTCTGCCATGCACGGTCAAATTACAGCAGGATCTCAATCAATAATACGAACTCTGCCTTATCCGTAACTGAAACCACCAAAATTCCAAACCCAATCAGATTTTCTGTTTTATATTTTTCACGGCAGAACCCCGAGGATAAGGAAACACTACACACTGATATTCTCGTACTGGCACTGGAGCAGACCTGACGTCCTAGCTGCTCCCACAACGGACAAACCTTGCAGTTCTTTGAAGGATATAACCGCAATTTGACAGTACAATAGATTTTATTCCAAATGCTAAATTCCAGCCTCAGGGCGTTTCGAAACACAATAGAGTTGAGCAGAACCTAATTCCTCACCCCCCCTATTTTTTTTCTTTATTGTGATTTCATTCCCGTGCCCCATATGGGCAGGTGACGGCTGTCAGCAGCACAATCCGCCACTCTTCAGCCGACTGACATGACAACCTAAAATAAGAATAAAATGTTACATACATAAGGCGATAAAGGGGAACTTAAAACAGAATAACAGGAGAAAATGGAGGTAAAAAATTTAGACTAACAAGGAGGACAGTTAAAAAAAGTCACCAGAAAGTTAAAAAACACAGTTGGCGATTCTTCTCAGAGAAGACACTGAATGGACATGCACACGTTAAAAGTCGGCCACAGCAGTAAAAACACTCCGGAACAACACACTTAAAACCCACTTGGAGCCCACACGACGATGAATAAAACTGCCAGGCGGGACCTGCCGAGGGAAAGGGCAGAGAGGATGGAATAGGATGGGAGAGCAAGGGGCAGCAGGGGAAGCGGTGGGATGAAGAGAGGAGGGGCATCAGTGGGTACACGAAGAGGCAGGAGACTGGTGGGGCAGGTGATGAAGAGGGAAGACAAGGCAGGAGGGAGTGCAGAGACACTGAAAGGAGACACAAGAGAGGGAGGTAGGAGGGGGAAGCCGCTCGGGAGGGGGAGGAGAGGCAGGAGGAGGGGGTTAGAGTTGGTAGGAAGGGTAGATGTCAGGGCAAAGCTCATCATCCGGGAGGGGTAGATGGTGGAAGTTGCGTGGGGAAAGGAGATGGAGGGTGTGGAGATGGAGAGAGGGAGGGACACAACGGTAAAGGCGCGGCAACTGGTTGGGGGTGGAGAGGAAGGGAGACACCAGGGGGTGAGGGGGATCGAGGCGGCGGACTATATATAGTGTGCGGATGTGTTCGAGGAAAGGGAGAAGGTGGGGGAAGGGGACGAGGTCGTAGAAGATGCGCATGGGGGACGGAAGGCGGATGCAGAAGGCGAGGCGGAGTGCGTGGCATTCGAGGATTTGGAGGGCTTTATAGAACTGGGGAGGGGAGGAAATCCGAGCTACGCTGGCATAACAGAGGATGGGGCGGATCAAGGATTTGTAGGTATGAGGGATGGTGGAAGGATGCAGACCCCACGTCCGGCCGGACAGGAGTTTCAGGAGGCGGAGGCAGTTGTGAGCTTTGTTTTTGGATGGTAGGGAGATGGGGAGTCGAATTAAATCGGGTGATGCTGAGGGAATTAGGTTAGGAAATGAGACACTTAAAGTAGTAAAGGAGTTTTGCTATTTGGGGAGCAAAATAACTGATGATGGTCGAAGTAGAGAGGATATAAAATGTACACTGGCAATGGCAGGGAAAGCGTTTCTGAAGAAAAGAAATTTGTTAACATCTAGTATTGATTTAAGTGTGAGGAAGACGTTTCTGAAAGTATTTGTATGGAGTGTAGCCATGTATGGAAGTAAACGTGGACGATAAATAGTTTAGACAAGAAGAGACAGAAGCTTTCGAAATGTGGTGCTACAGAAGAATGCTGAAGATTAGATGGGTAGATCACATAACTAATGAGGAGGTATTGAATAGGATTGGGGAGAAGAGGAGCTTGTGGCACAACTTGACTAGAAGAAGGGATCGGTTGGTAGGACATGTTCTGAGGCATCAAGGGATTACCAATTTGGTACTGGAGGGCAGCGTGGAGGGTAAAATTCGTAGAGGGAGACCAAAAGATGAATACACTTAGCAGATTCAGAAGGATGTAGGCTGCAGTAGGTACTGGGAGATGAAGAAGCTTGCACAGGATAGAGTAGCATGGAGAGCTGCATCAAATCATTCTCAGGACTGAAGACCACAACAACATCAACAACAACAACATCTACGGCTGCCCCATTGCCCTCACTCCCACCCTCAAGCACCTTGCCGTCACCCCCGACAGCCTTCTTTTCCGGACTCCCCATCTCCTCATAGTCCAAGCCGAGGCACGTAACTGTCTCCATCTCCTCTCTGGTCGAACATGGGGACTACACCCACTATCTTACATCCCTATACGTCCCTCATCCGCCCCATCCTATGTTATGCCCACTCTGCTCGGATCTCCGACCCCCACCTACTACAAATCCCTCGAAATCCTCGAACGCCATGTACTCCGCCTAGCTTATCGCATCCGTCTCCCGTCCCCCACGCAGATCCTTTACGGTCTGATTCCCTTCCCCCACCTCCTCCAGCTCCTCGAACGAATATGCACCCTACACATCTCCCACAAATTTCTTTGGTTTCCACCATCCTCTCCCACCTAGCCTGCTGCCGCACCTGTACCACAGTGTCCTGCCTGGTCTCCGTCTCCACACACTCCGTACCCTCGCCCGAGGTGGCTACCGCCAACTACCCCTCCCAGATGATGTCCTTGTGCCTTCCGTCTACCCCTCCTACGAAATCTATTCTTCCCCCCTCTCAAGGCTCCCTCTCTCTCCCCCTTCCCTTCTTCCTTCTTTTCCCCTGCCGAACACCTTCTTTCTCCTTTTCACACCCCCCGGGTGTCCGGCTCCTTTCCTCCTCCCCTCCACTGCCTCCCTCCCTCATCTGTCCACCCCTCCCTTTTCTTCCCCCCTCCTCCATTCACCCGGTGGTAGATCCTCTTCGGTGCATTGATTTTTACAGTTTTCGTTGTGGTGTCCATGTTTCTCCAGTGCCGTGTGTCCAGTGCTACGTACCACCAGCACCGACAATGTCGCCAGCATCGTTCATTTGTGTTCCCACTGTGGTGTTTCTTTGTTACCGTGTCAACTCACAGCGTTCATTCTTCGCACGTGTGTGTGGCTCTCATCTATGCTGTTTTTTAAATCTACCATTTATACTCATCAATTTTTGTTGTTGTTTATTCATACCATGCTATGTTATGAGTTCTTTTCTCATTTTACTATGTTTTTTCTGTAACTCTCTCAGCTGAAGAGCGGCGTATTGTGCCGCTGCCAGCCCACCCCGTGTTGCGGAGTGAAATAACAACAAAGAAAAAAAAAAAGATACTAATGATTTTGATACTTGTACACTTGAAAATGGCTAAATGCCAAAGTTTAGAATCCGAAATAAAACCTGTTGTACAGTCAAATAGCGGTTATATCTTTCCAAAACTTTTATACGACTGTGGCTCCACAACAAAGTAAAACGATTAAGCCCTGTGATGTTGCTGCCGACACAGACACCTCGTAGCGACACGAACCACGCACTGATGAGCATTCTTCTGTTCAAAAATGGCACCATGGTACTGCCGCACGAGAGGTAACGTGACGTCACAGTTCCCTCGAGCTCTACTAGCGCGACGTGAAGTCATACGCAACGGCTTCCCACACTGCGGCGCAATGGTAGAACATCACTGGAACAATCAGACATCTTCAGAGTCGCCACCGTACACGCCGGCGGTGGCGCATCCAGTGCTGCGCAGGAATGGAAGCCGTCACTGAGCCCACCGCGACGCCGTTCACCAGCAGTCCACGCTGCCCGGTCGAGACACCACTCCAAACGTACCCGTTTCTGTTGTGGTACTGACACCCTACACATCGGATTGTAATTCCCCAGTCCGGTTGCTGTTAGTCTCTGACAAACAACAGTGCAGGATAACAGAACGTTTCAGGGAGTCCATTACTTGTTCTGGGATGGAAGGCGCAGATTTGCAGGTGTTAGAGTGCGCTCGGTGAACCTGTCTCGTGGTGGTCAGACCTGGTCGGCTGGAACCTTGACAACCTAGTCTGTCTGCCCTCACGTTCCCTTGATAATGATGATGATGTTGGGTTTGTGGGGAGCTTAACTGAGCAGTCATCAGGGCCCATATGAAGTCCCAGTTTTTCCACAGTCCAATTGAGCCACTGTCACGAATGATGATGATAATGATGAGGAGGAGGAGGAGGACAACACACCCAGTCCCCGAGCAGAGACAATCCCCAAGTCGGCCGGGAATCGAACCTGGGACTCCACGATCCGGAGGCACGTTCCCATGCACCACCCACAGAACCACTGTCCAATATGAATGCCCCAAAAATCTGAATAATGCACTATTTGTCACCTGTCCAAATGGAGACTAACAATAAGGTTCGTTTCAAACTCTGTCACCTGCCGATAACGCTGTGATCACTCAACATTTGGATAATTGATTTGGGGGAGGTCAAACAGCGAGGTCATTGGATGAGGCAAGGATGGGAAGGAACCATCTCGGCATTTGCCTGAAGCGATTTAGGAAAATCATGGGGAACCTAAATCAGGATCGCCGGACGCGGGTTCGAACCGTCGTCCTCCCGAATGCGAGTCCAGCGTGCTGACCACAGCGCCACCTCGCTGGGTTCACACAACACCCTGCATGGGGGCTTAATTTAAAAAAAAATACAATAAAAGTAATTTTTAGTAGCTGTGTGTCCGGTTACGAAGTCTCGTAACCGGTTGGCCCTGAATAGTATTAGTACGCAATGTGACTGCATAAAATAACAATAAAGAATGAAGAGAAATTTCCGTTAACACAATTGGTTAATTAAGTCCCCTGCAACTATAAAAGCTACGAAACAACAAAGCACAAGTGTAACTGTTCTGTGTGTTGAAGTGTGACTCAACGTACATGTATCTGGCACGGTTCTTCCTCAATACGACAAGATATTTTAAACACCATTTACAATGATTAATTTAAAAAAAACAGAAATACTATAATTGCACATAGAAACCAGAATTACAGTCTAATACATGAACGCGAGCCAGATGCTTTGTTGACTGAACCTGTGACCAAGAGGCATTGTTAATTAGGAAATTTGAAATAAAAAATTTTTTGTTACCTTCATATATATTGAGGAAAAATACACTGCGATCATTGCGACATCTTCCATATATACATTACACCAACCGAATAACATCTACTCTCTCGCCCAACAGAACAATAACTGCACACGACATGCTCTCAACTAGTACAGCTCTCGACATCCTCTCAACAAACACTGCCCTCGACATTCTCTCAACTACCACTGCCCCAGTGGAGGCGGCGGAATAATACTCTTTGGCGCAATCTCTGACGCTGTGACTCAGTGTAGCCACCTTTCAACCCGACGCTGTCCACGTCCATTTTACGCCCTACCAGGCCTGTTACAACGATAAACACGAACATTACCAATACATTCTGCCGGCCATTCTACCTGTGACAGAGCATGGCAACTCAATCAATATTAAATTAACATTAATATTAATACTGAAATTAGCATTTTGCAGATGATGCAGTTACCTATAATGAAGGCCTTCGGTCCAGACTGTATACCAGTCAGATTCCTCTCAGAGCATACTGATAAAATAGCTCCATATTTAGCAATTATATACAACCACTCGCTCACAGAAAGATCCGTACCTAAAGACTGGAAAATTGGTCAAGTCACACCATTTCCCAAAAAGGAAAGTAGGAGTAATCCACTGAATTACAGGCCTATATGAATAACGTCGATTTGCGGTAGGGTTTTGGAACACATACTGTAATATGAAGTACCTCAACGAAAACGATTTATTGACATATAGGCAGCACGGATTCAGAAAATATCGTTTTTGCGAAACACAAACACGGCTTGTATTCGGTTTATTACTGGTATTAGTAGTACTGCAGATGTTTTCTTCTCCACCTTTCCTTTCAAAAATACTTGGTTATGTTAAGACGTGTTAGATGGTTTTGTGTCACGTTACAGTACTGGATGTTGGGCTTTTCTGTCAACTTAATGTTTACTTTGTTGTCTGCTTCGTATTCATGGCGAGTTACTTCCCAAGGTTAACAATAAGACAATATTAATGAAATGATAAAGCACCGATGTTAATGTTCCACACGCGTGACTTCAATGCTCCGTAGGAACACCAACACTTTAAAAATATAGTCCGTGATCTCAGAGCTATTATGTAATACCACATATTTACGTAACAGATACAGCTGAGCTACATCCAAGTAAACACGTAGCAACATGCGACTGCAATAAGAAGTAGTAAAATTTACGTCACTTCAGACACGTTCATCTACATTGATGCTCTGCAAAACACAGAAATATAAGCAAAGGATATTTTCCACTGTACCACATATCGGTGTTTTTCTTTTCGTTCAGTTTGCGTGAGCTGTAATTAGTGTAATCCGGTCTTCACGGTCCGCACGGGGCAGATACACTGGAGGCTGCAGTATATTCGTTGATTACTCACCTAAAAGTGAAGCTCTCTATAAGTAGAATTTTCACGGCACAGTATGTGTCTGTCTTCAGTCATCCGGCACTTCACTTTCTTCAGCATTTCCGTTACAGTGTGTCGTGAGTTAAACACACCTGTCAGCATTCTACTGCTCTTCTTTCTGTGCGTCTGATATCTCAGTGCTATTTGGGGTGCGTGCCGCACTACTGAGCAATATTCTAAGGTGGGACGCACAATGAGAATATACACACTGTGATAAAATTATGCGGACATCTGGCTGAAAATGACTTACAAGTCCGTGACGCCTTCCATCGGTAATGCTGGAATTCAGTATGGTGTTGGACCACCCTTAGCCTTGATGTTGCTTCCACTCTCGCACGTATACGTTCAATCAAAACTTCCCCAAGGTGTTCTATAGAATTCGGGTCAAGACTCTGTGCAAGCCACTCCATTACAGGGATGTTATTGTCGTGTAACTACTCCGCCACAGGCCGTGCCTTACAAAAGGTGCTCGATCGTGCTGAAAGACGCAATCGCCATCCCCGAATTGCTCTTCAACAGTGGGAAGCAAGAGGTGCTTAAAACATGAATGTAGGCCTGTGCTGTGATAGAGGCACGCGAAATAACAAGGGGTGCAAGCCGTCTCCAAGTAAAACATGACCACACCGTAACACCACCGTCTCCGTATTTCACTGTTGGCACTATACACGCTGGCAGATGACGTTCACCAGGCATTCGCCATACCCACACCCTGCCATCGGATCGCCACATTGTGTACCGTGATTCGTCACTCCACACAATGCTTTTCCACATTTCAATCGTCCACTTTTTACGCTTCTTACACCAAGCGAGGCGTCGTTTGGCATTTACCAGCGTGATGTGTGGCTTATGAGTAGCTGCTCGATCCAGAAATCAAAGTTTTCTCACCTCTCTCCTATCTGTCATAGTACTTGCTGTGTATCCTGATGGAGTCTGGAATTCCTGTGTGATGGTCTGGATAGACGTCTGCCTATTACACATTACGACCCTCTTCAACTGTCGGCTGTCTCTGTCAGTCAACAGACGAGGTCGGCCTGTACGCTTTTGTGCTGTACGTGTCCCTTCACGTTTCCACTTCACTATCACATCGGAAACAGTGGACCCAGGCATGTTTAGGAGTGTGTAAATCTCACGTGCAGACGTATGACACAAGTGACACCCAATCACCTGACCACGTTCGAAGTCCGTTTGTTCCGTGGAGCGCCCTTTTCTGCTCTTCAAAAATCAAATGGCTCTGAGCACTATGGGACTTAACTTCTAAGGTCATCAGTCCCTTAGAACTACTTAAACCTAACTAACCTAAGGACATCACACACATCCATGCCCGAGGCAGGATTCGAACCTGCGACCTTTGCGGTCTCGCGGTTCCAGACTGTAGCGCCTAGAACCGCTCGGCCACTCTGTCCGCCTTTTCTGCTCTCTCACGATGTTTAATGACTGCTGAAGTCGCTGAAATGGAGTACCTGGCAGTAGGTGCCAACACAATGCACCTGGAAGCAACGTAATGGTCTCCTTCAGTGCACGAAACAAATGGAAACCACTAGGTGCTAAATCAGGACTGTAAGGGGGATGAGTCAGTACTTCCCAGCCCATATTGACGATGGTTTCTCGGGTTAGTTGAGCAATATGACGACTTGCGTTGTCTTGCTGGAGAATCGTACATGTCCCCTTCGATGAAATAGGGGCCTATAAGTCTGTGCTCCAGAATCCCACACCATACATCCACCGATGACGGTTTTTGGTGTGCAACTTGCCGCAGCCAACATGGGTTTTCAGTTACCCAATAATGCATATTATGCAAATTAACATTTCCAACGTTCGTGAATGTAGCCTCGTCAGTAAATAAAATCAAATTAATAAATATGTCATCCCTCTGAATCTGAAGTTGAGCCCATCGGCAGAATTCAATGCGACGCATACAATCTGTACCACTTAATTCTTGCTGGAGACTGTGTAAGTAGGCTGTTTATGTTTTCTTTATGTAAGTAGGCTGTTTATGTTTTCTCTATGTAAGTAGGCTGTTTATATTTTCTTATTGGCAACGTTACGTAGCACTCTGTATGAAAATCACTGGCTGTGCTGTGTGCAGCCTGTGGCTAGTTTGCATTGTTGTCTGCCATTGTTGTCATGAACTGCTATAGCTGGATGTGAACAGCGCATAGCGTTGCGCAATTAGAGGTGAGCCGCCAGCAGTGGTGGATGTGAGGGGAGAGGTGGCGGAGTTTTGAAATTACATATATTATGACTTGTGTTGATATTAAGGTAAATACATTGTTTGTTCTCTATTAATATCTTTCATTTGCTAACTATCTCTATCAGTAGTTAGTGCCTTCCGTAGTTTGAATCTTTTATTTAGCTGGCAGTAGTGGCGCTCGCTGTATTGCAGTAGTTCGAGTAACGAAGATTTTTGTGAGGTAAGTGATTTATGGAAGGTATAGGTTAATGTTAGTCAGGGCCATTCTTTTGCAGGGATCTTTGATAGTCAGATTGCGTTGCGCTAAAAACCTTGTGTGTCAGTTTAAGCACAGTCGTGTACAATTGTTCTAAGGGGACGTTTCAACTGATATGGTAAGGATGATATATATGGCGATGCAGAACACGAACAACACTACCTTTCCTTAGCCGGATATGTTTCCGATGCGTTAAAGATCCAGTTGTTCTCAATTTATCGTACACATATTTAAATGTACGACGTGTAGGGTGAGTACGTTGGAATATCTTTCAGCTAGTAACTCGCTAGCTCTCACTGAATTTCGTTGACATTCTCCGTAAATGAGAAGCATACCGACCTTCGAACGAATATATCATTAACATTAGCTTCATTCGACGATACTAGTCTTACCGTTCTTATTAGTGTTGTAATGCGAAACCGTCGAATGGTGTTTACTTGCCAGTGGCACGTTAGATCGATACGCCGCATTCGGCGAATATTTACTATTTGCACGATATAGGAGAGAGAATTGGCAAGGCATGTGCTTCGGTAAGTGCCGAAGTGATACCACTCAATCCATGACAAGAAGATTGCAGCACTGCATTGATACCGATGGTCATCACTTCGAACACCTTCTGTAAATGGACGTTCATGCCACCTTTTTGACCTTCGTTGACCTTCAAAGACCTACTGTTACACGTCACTGGATTCGTCTCGATACCCGCTATCAGAAAATAAGTACGAGACTATAGAATCCCATTAACAAAAAACTAAGTTGAGCTTCATGTCTCTGAAGAGACCCCACGTAACAACAAGAAACCAACGTCATATTATGTACCCCGCTGTGCCATGCAACTTTTGTCCACAAGCTTTTCAGCTACTATCACACTCTCGGAGTTATTCTGGGTGGCGATGGTTAGTGACTATATATATATATATATATAGTGTTACAAAACCGTACGGCCAAACTTTCAGGAAACATTCCTCACACACAAATAAAGAAAAGATGTTATGTGGACATGTCTCCGGAAACGCTTAATTTACATGATAGAGCTGATTTTAGTTTCGTCAGTATGTACTGTACTTCCTCGATTCACCGTCAGTTGTCCCAATTGAAGGAAGGTAATGTTGACTTCGGTGCTTGTGTTGACATGCGACTCATTGCTCTACAGTACTAGCATCGAGCACATCAGCACATAGCATCAACAGGTTAGTGTTCATCACGAACGTGGTTCTGCAGTCAGTGCAATGTTTACAAATGCGGAGTTGGCACGGGGCAATAGCCGTGGCGCGGTACGTTTGTATCGAGACAGATTTCCAGAACGAAGGTGTCCCGACAGGAAGACGTTCGAAGCAATTGATCGGCGTCTTAGGGAGCACGGAACATTCCAGCCTATGACTCGCGACTGGGGAAGACCTAGAACGACGAGGACACGTGCATTGTTGGTGATGTCTCGATTGGGCCCCACGTTCTTCCACTTACTCTCAATGGAACACGTTATCACGATTTCATACGGGATACTTTACCTGTGCTGCTAGAACATGTGCCTTTACAAGTACGACACAGCGCGTGGTTCATGCACGATGGAGATCCTGCACATTTCAGTCGAAGTGTTCGTACGCTTCTCAACAACAGATTCGGTGACCGACGGATTGGTAGAGGCGGACCGATTCCGTGGCCTCCACGCTCTCCTGACCTCAACCCTCTTGACTTTCATTTATGGGGGCATTTGAAAGCTCTTGTCTACGGAACCCCCATACCAAATGTAGAGACTATTCGTGCTCGTATTGTGGACGGCTGTGATACAATACGCCATTCTCCAGGCCTGCATCAGCGCGTCAGGGATTCCGTGTGACGGAGGGTGGATTACTGTATCCTCGCTAACGGAGGACATTTTGAACGTTTCCTGTAACAAAGTGAAGTCACGCTGGTACGTTCTGTTGCTGCGTGTTTCCATTCCATGATTAATATGATTTGAAGAGAAGTACTAAAATGAGCTCTAACATGGAAAGTAAGCATTTCCGGACACATTTCCACATAACATATTTTCTTTCTTTGTGTGTGAGGAATGTTTCCTGAAAGTTTGGCCGTACGTTTTTGTAATACCCTGTATATAATTAAGGCGACTCGACCAAGAATGCCTTGGGTGCGCCGGCCGCGGTGGTCTAGTGGTTCTAGGCGCGCAGTCCGGAACCGCGGGACTGCTACGGTCGCAGGTTCGAATCCTGCCTCGGGCGTGGATGTGTGTGATGTCCTTAGGTTAGTTAGGTTTAAGTAGTTCTAAGTTCTAGGGGACTGATGACCACAGAAGTTAAGTCCCATAGTGCTCAGAGCCATTTGAACCATTTGCCTTGGGTGCGCATGACCACCAGGCTCGAACTTTTACGGAGATCGGGAGTAATGTGGATAATGGGCGAGGGCCACTACAGCAGTAATGGATCGATAGGTTGAGAATTTGGGTCTGGCAGAAGGCGTGCTAAGGCAGTCCGTGCAGTTGTGACGATCACTGCGTCCGGACAGTGGTCAGCGCACCTGCCTAATAAGCAGGAGAACCTGCTTCGAATCCCAGTCAAGCACAAATTTTCAATTTTTCCCACTGACTTCAATCCGCTCCCAAACAATGTCTGTAATCCCTTCGTCACTTTCGTAGTTCGTCTCGCGGTTTGCAGTGGTAGGTCGTTGACTTTGCAGATCTCGTACGACAAAATCACACGCAAATGGCGCTTGAGCTAAATTGAGAGCGTTCGCCATATACCCATCTTACACTGAGACTGGAAACATCGGTGTTGCCTGATTTTCGGACCTTTTTTTTATTTTTTACGCGGGTGGATTATACACTGAAGCGCCAAAGAGTCTGGTATAGGCATGCGTATTCAAATACAGAGATATGTAAACAGGCAGAAGACGGCGCTGCGGTCGGCAACGCACTATATAAGACAACAAGCGTCCGGTGCAGTTGTTAGATCGCTTACTGCTGCTACAATGGCAGGTTATGAAGGTGTAAGTGAATATAAACGTAGGCTTCCTCAGCCATTGTCACATTCAATAAAATTTTTTTGGTTTTATGACTGCACTGTCAACGTATATAAAACTACCGACGTTTCGGTCCCTATTGCAAGCGACACCCTGAACAACGTCGCCTGTGACAGGGACCGAAACGTCGGTAGTTTTATGTATATGTTGACGATGCGGTCACAAACCCAGAAAATTTTTATTGAAGATTTAAGTAAGTTTCAGCGCTGTGTTATAGTAGGTGCACGAGCGATGGGACACAGCATCTCCGAGGTAGCGGCGAAGTGGGGATTTTTCCGTATGACCATTTCACGAGTGTACTGTCACCAGGAAATCGGTAAAACATCAAATCTCCGACATCGCCGTAGCCGGAGAAAGATCCTGCAAGAATGAGACCAACGACGACTGAAAGAATCGTTCAAGGTGACTCAAGTGAAACCTTCCGCAGCTGCTGCAGATTTGAATGCTGGGCCGTCACAGGTGTCAGCATGAGAACCATTCAACGAATGGGCTTTTGGAGTCGAAGGCCCAATCGTGAATCCTTGATGACTGCACGACACAAAGCTTTACGCCTCGCCTGGGCCCATCTGCACCGACATTGGGCTGTTGATGACTGGAAACATGTTGCCTCGTCGGACGAGTCTCGTTTCAAATTGTATGGAGCGAGCTGGTGGACGCGGACGGCCGGCCGCTACGGTCGCAGGTTCGAATCCTGCCTCGGGCATGGATGTGTGTGATGTCCTTAGGTTACTTAGTTTCAAGTAGTTCTAAGTCTAGGGGTCAAAACAATCTTTGGTGACATTAAAAGCAACGGTGGTAACATTAAGAGTCCAACGGGAATTCCACTGTTAAATGCAGAGGAGGGAGCAGATAGGTGGAAAGAATACATTGAAAGCCTCTGTGAGGGTGAAGATTTGTCTGATGTGATAGAAGAAGAAACAGGAGTCGATTTAGAAGAGATAGGGGATCCAGTATTAGAATCGGAATTTAAAAGAGCTTTGGAGGACTTACGGTCAAATAAGGCAGAAGGGATAGATAACATTCCATCAGAATTTCTAAAATCATTGGGGGAAGTGGCAACAAAACGACTATTCACGTTGGTGTGTAGAATATATGAGTCTGGCGATATACCATCTGACTTTCGGAAAAGCATCATCCGACACAATTCCGAAGACGGCAAGAGCTGACAAGTGCGAGAATTGTCGCACAATCAGCTTAACAGCTCATGCATCGAAGCTGCTTACAAGAATAATATACAGAAGAATGGAAAAGAAAATTGAGAATGCGCTAGGTGACCATCAGTTTGGCTTTAGGAAAAGTAAAGGGACGAGAGAGGCAATTCTGACGTTACGGCTAATAATGCAAGCAAGGCTAAAGAAAAATCAAGACACTTTCATAGGATTTGTCGACCTGGAAAAAGCGTTCGACAATGTAAAATGGTGCAAGCTGTTCGAGATTCTGAAAAAAGTAGGGGTAAGCTATAGGGAGAGACGGGTCATATACAATATGTACAACAACCAAGAGGGAATAATAAGAGTGGACGATCAGGAACGAAGTGCTCGTATTAAGAAGGGTGTAAGACAAGGCTGTAGCCTTTCGCCCCTACTCTTCAATCTGTACATCGAGGAAGCAATGATGGAAATAAAAGAAAGGTTCAGGAGTGGAATTAAAATACAAGGTGAAAGGATATCAATGATACGATTCGCTGATGACATTGCTATCCAGAGTGAAAGTGAAGAAGAATTAAATGATCTGCTGAACGGAATGAACAGTCTAATGAGTACAAGGTATGGTTTGAGAGTACATCAGAGAAAGACGAAGGTAATGAGAAGTAGTAGAAATGAGAACAGCGAGAAACTTAACATCAGGATTGATGGTCACGAAGTCAATGAAGTTAAGGAATTCTGCTACCTAGGCAGTAAAATAACCAATGACGGACGGAGCAAAGAGGACATCAAAAGCAGACTCGCTATGGCAAAAAAAGGCATTTCTGGCCAAGAGGAGTCTACTAATATCAAATACCGGCCTTAATTTGAGGAAGAAATTTCTGAGGATGTACGTCTGGAGTACAGCGTTGTATGGTAGTGAAACATGGACTGTGGGAAAACCGGAACAGAAGAGAATCGAAGCATTTGAAATGTGGTGCTATAGATGAATGTTGAAAATTAGGTGGACTGATAAGGTAAGGAATGAGGAGGTTCTACTGACGGCGCTTTGAGCAGTGGACGTTACATTTCAGATGTGTTACGACCCGTGGCTCTACCCTTCATTCGATCCCTGCGAAACCCTACATTTCAGCAGGATAATGCACGACCGCATGTTGCAGGTCCTGTACGGGCCTTTCTGGATACAGAAAATGTTCGACATGGCCCTGGGCAGCACATTCTTCAGGTCTCTCACGAACTGAAAACGTCTGGTCAATGGTGGTGGAGTAACTGGCTCGTCACAATACGCCAGTGACTGCTCTCGATGAACTGTGGTATCGTGTCGAAGCTGCATGGGCAGCTGTACCTGTACACGCCATCCAAGCTCTGTTTGACTCAATTCCCAGGCGTATCGAGGCCGTTATTACGGCAAGAGGTGGTTGTTCTGGGTAGTTATTTCTCAGAATCTATGCACCCAAATTGCGTGAAAATGTAATCACGTGCCAGTTCTAGTACAATATGTTTGTCCAATGAGTACGCGTTTATCATCTGCATTTCTTCTTGGTGTAGCAATTTTAATGGCCAGTAGTGTACAGGGTGATTCAAAAAGAATAGCACAACTTTAGGAATTTCAAACTCTGCAACGACAAAAGGCAGAGCTAAGCACTATCTGTCGGCTAATTAAAGGAGCTATAAAGTTTCATTTAGTTGTACATTTGTTCGCTTGAGGCGCTGTTGACTAGGCGTCAGCGTCAGTTGATGCTAAGATGGCGACCGCTCAACAGAAAGCTTTTTGTGTTATTGAGTACGGCAGAAGTGAATCGACGACAGTTGTTCAGCGTGCATTTCGAACGAAGTATGGTGTTAAACCTCCTGATAGGTGGTGTATTAAACATTGGTATAAACAGTTTACAGAGAATGGGTGTTTGTGCAAAGGGAAAAGTTCTGGACGGCCGAGAACGAGTGATGAAAATGTAGCACGCATCCAGCAAGCATTTGTTCGCAGCCCAGGAAAATCGACTCGCAGAGCTAGCAGAGAGCTGCAAATTCCACAATCAACTGTATGGAGAGTCCTACGAAAAAGGTTAGTTATGAAACCTTATCGTCTGAAATTGGTTCAAGCACTGTCTGCAGCTGATAAGATTAAAAGTATCGATTTCTGTGATTTTATCCTTGCTCAAATGGAAACAGATGAATCTTTCGTTTCAAAGTCAACTGTCACAATGTCTGTATATGGGGCACTGAGAATCCGCGGGAAACAACTCAGTATGAACGTGACTCGCCTAAGGTGAACGTTTTCTGTGCCATTTCAGCCAATAAAGTTTTTGGTGCCTTTTTCTTCGAAGGTGCTACTGTAACTGGACTACAGTATCTGGAGATGTTAGAGAATTGGCTGTTCCCTCAGCTCGAACAAGAAGCACAACAATTCATATTTCAGCAGGATGGAGCGCCACCACATTGGCACTTATCTGTCCGTAACTACCTGAACGTCAACTACCCGAGGCGACGGATCGGCCGCCAGGCAGCCCGTGACAGAGCACTTCATCACTGGCCTCCAAGAAGCCCTGATCTTACCCCCTGCGATTTTTTCTTATGGGGGTATGTTAAGGATATGATGTTTCGGCCACCTCTCCCAGCCACCATTGATGATTTGAAACGAGAAACAACAGCAGCTATCCAAACTGTTACGCCTGATATGCTACAGAGAGTGTGGAACGAGTTGGAGTATCGGGTTGATATTGCTCGAGTGTCTGGAGGGGGCCATATTGAACATCTCTGAACTTGTTTTTGAGTGAAAAAAAAAACCTTTTTAAATACTCTTTGTAATGATGTATAACAGAAGGTTATATTATGTTTCTTTCATTAAATACACATTTTTAAAGTTGTGGTATTCTTTTTGAATCACCCTGTATATCTAAACCCACGCGACTACTGTAGGGTTATGGCAGATATCCGCAGACACAGCGCGGCGAGTTCCCAGACGCGGCCCTCGGTGCGCCCGTACCACCGCTGACCCCCACGAGCCGCGCCGGCCATGGTCTTGCAGGCTCCCGGCTCCTGCTGCCACCTGTTGATTGCGTCACATCCAGCCTCCTACTCCCCGCTGGACGCGCGCGGCGAAGCGCAGCCAATTAAATGACGCAGTTAGGCGGTCGTTTCACACGCAAACCGCCCGGCGTCAGTCTGGCCACTCTTGCGGATCGAAACAGCGCAGCCGAGCGCATTACTCGCGCCTCGTCGCTGTCAAACTGCAGGTAATTGGCCGGATATGAAACCGCTGCTCCACTGTCCTTTCGCTTCCTCTGCCCCTCCCTGTTTTCTCCCCCCCCCCCACCACCACCACCTCCCCCACCACTGTCCACCCCACCACCACCAGTCTGAAATATTCCATCAATTGTCTGGTCGTCTTTAAGCGGCCGACAACTTAGGTCATCGTGAAGTTAACTTTGGTAAATTGTGCGAAACCTGATGGAATTATGTTTTCCTGGAGACATATGAGTCTCTGCCTTATCTTCGATAAGGACAAAAGCTGAAGCAATGAAACTTTATGCCTCAGCCGGGACTTGAACTGCGGCCTCCCGGCCGAGGTGACCGAGCGGTTCTAGGCGCTTCAGTGCGGCATCGCGCTGCTGCTACGGTCGCAGGTTCGAATCCTGCCTCAGGCATGGACGTGTGTGATGTCCTTAGGTTAGTAGGTTTAAGTAGTTCTATGTCTAGGGGACTGATGACCTCAGATTTTAAGTCCCATAATTTGTAGAGCCATTTCAACCATTTGAACTGCCGTCTCCTGTTGGGGTAGGGCTGTCGATATTTTTGAAAAATATCGGGAATCCTGTAACGCCGGAAATGCATATCCTCCTATTTCCATCTATTGTACCTTACTTTTTTCCTATTTTTGTTACCTGAGTGTATGACATTTCTGTGTCTTTACATATTGTAATTGTTTTACTATTTGTATATATATATTTATGCATTTATTTTATTTTGTTTTGTGAATATTAATTGTATTTTTACGCTGGGTCTTGCCTAGGGAAAACTGCTATCGAACGATTACATCGATAGGTCGTGTGAAGAATCAAAGTGTGTAGGATCTTTGGTAGTGTTAACTCTGCCGCGTGGAGCGCGGGCAGAGAAGGAGTCTGGCTGGAGTAGCGAGTGGAGCAGGTGTGTTGTGTGACACTCCCGCGAGTTGCCGCGCTTTCGGGGTTTGGCAGCATGTAACTGCGCTCGACTTGCGATGATAGTTTCTGACATGGTGTCGCGGACGGGAAACATTAACTAGCGCACATCAAGAGCCCGTTTCGTCTGGTGACCGTGTCGAGAAGAAGGCGCGCCAACATCCAGCTTCTGCAACAGCGACGGCCGACAACGAGTGACTGTCGCCACCTCCTCGACCGACGGCTTCAAACCTTCAATCAACCGACGAGGAAGACGACGCACGTAAAGTTTTAGAACTGTATGGCAGACCTCAGCTTTTCAAACTGTTCCATTTTCGTCACTATAATTACAGCAACTTAGCGTGAACGTTTGTTGCTCATTGTCCCAATTGCATTACCAAGCAGAGTCCCTTCCTTTTCCGAAATGAACCCGAGTGTCGTTGAAATTCAAACGCCAGCATTAAAGTAATATAGCTAACTCGTTTTCACTGCTTTAATTTCAAAGTTCAATTATGGCATTCATAGCTGGCTACAATATTCAGATTACACAAGCACGAATTAAGAGTGCGAGTTTTGTTACTGTATTTTAGCTTACCTGTGACTGCAGCTCAGCTTGGTACGTACTAAATTTTACTATTGTTAATTGTTCAGAATCATTTAATTCAAGTTCAAAGTTAAATCTCTTCTTTCTAAATTGCGTAGATTCAAGTAGCTTTTGAAATGATTGTTGAGGTAGTCCAAGACTAACCGTATTTTACTGAATTTCGATGTGCTTCAGAAAGAAAGCTCACTATTAACTTCAGTCACTAAATTAACTTTCGATTTTCCGGTTTTATTAATTCTTTTGCTAAATTAAGTCAGGGTGTAGCGAAATTTATTACTTCTGACAAACTTTCAGTTTTCACACTACACGTGGCAACTGAATTGTTAACGTAACGGCCGCACATTTACTTTCTTTATTAACTTTACCACTTTTCAAAATTAATTTCCACCAGTTTCATTAGCACATTTCCTTTCATTTAGATGTAACCCTTTCCTCCCTCTTTACCGACAGGTTAACTTCGGTGACGATTGCTTTTCCAAAACTCCCATTAGGTACACGCGGTTTCATTTTTCACTGTCATTAAGGTCGATAAGTGAGGGGGAGGTTACAATCCGATACATCGATATTTAAAGCAGCATCACAGGCGAACGCGATATACCGAAAAAATATATCGACATACCGAAATGTCGACGGAAAAAATATCTATGTATCTGCCTATACAAATATCTGCTGCACACAGTAAATATACTGCCGGTTTTAGATCTGAAAATTTAAGTATTGATTTATTATTAGATATTCTCTACTTCACCGAGCCAGCAGCCTACTAACCCCAATTAGAGCAAGAACTGAAAGGAACAGAAAGTACATTCACACTTCGCGATAACCACTTTGTTAGCAATGGTAACTGCATGTAAGTGCATAAATGGTTTCAGATGGATCCGTCATGCAGTTTCATCGCATATTGTATTTGTCCGGAAGACTTCATGTCGACTTCCCAGTTTTTTCATTCCTACGGACGCCCCCGACCTAGCACTTGTAGTTTCAGAATAGCATACTCCAGTTTCTGTTGTTAGCGCCGATTACGTCAGCATTTACCCCCACACGTCACCACCCATCGCAAAGACCGATCTTCTCATTCAGATTTTTGTTCATCATTTTCAGCAACTGTTTTTTAAGAATGCCGATGTGAAGAAATATCACACAAGCTGCATTGAAATTTGTTTTTATTCCATTGACACCACCCTTACCCCACCCCATGCAGTCGAACTTTTTTATCCGACACATGCACACATGCACAGGGATCGGTTGGTAGGACATGTCCTGAGGCATCAAGGGATCACAAATTTAGCATTGGAGGGCAGCGTGGAGGATAAAAATCGTAGAGGGAGACCAAGAGATGAATACACTAAGCAGATTCAGAAGGATGTAGGTTGCAGTACGTACTGGGAGATGAAGAAGCTTGCACAGGATAGAGTAGCATGGAGAGCTGCATCAAACCAGTCTCTGGAGTGAAGACCACAACAACAACAACATGTACTTCTTTCACATAGCCAAAAGAGAAAAAATGGACATGTTGAAATCTCAAAAAGTAGTAAGACTGTTTCACGCAGAGAAAGTAAAAGTCTGTTCTACTGAAATTTCAAATGTTAACCAAAAATTTTGAAAAACTATATAAAATAAAAACATTGGTACTCGATATTAGTATTTGGTATATATATATATATATATATATATATATATATATATATATATATATATATATATATATATATATCGGTGGAAGAAACATTACCATTATATATAATTTTCTCGAAAAATATCGATATTTTACCCACACCCGTAGCAGATATGCTAAGCCTTGTGGCCACTGCAGTTGCACGAACTACCTTAGTGCGATGCCCTCCCTAAAACAAACTTGAATACTCACCTTCTGCCCTTCTTCCCTTTCTCCACCAAAACGTCATCAGCTCTATGGACTGCAATCCGCCATCGCCGGTGGATGGGCAGATGGCGGGGCGGCTTGGGGAGAGCAGGGCGATAGTGGTGGGGACTGCGGGCGCCGTAGGGGAAATGCCGAGGGCTGGAGGGGAAGTGCAGTCCTCAACTGAAGCCTACACTCGCATTTCCTGTAAATACTAAGTTGCCTGGTGACCATTCAAAAAGATCTGACACCTCTGCTTCGGTTAGTATCTGAAAAGAATTCAGCTAAAAATCTAGCAATTTATTTTCGCCTCCCGTGATAACCAATTGTAACTGTCAGAGAAGCGCCATGAGCTGCGAATTTTTAGTAAAACCTTCACATTTCTCTGGTTACCTTGCTCAAATTTTCTTGTTTTGCCGAAACATAGCTGAGTTTACAGTCGCACCTCACTAACACGTTATGTAAACACAATTGTGAGAGAACTCAAACAGTGGTTTATTAAGTCAGGAATTGAAGAAAAGCAAGGTGAGTAGCTTATGAAAAAGCAAATCGTCTGTACAAAATATGCGTGTAATACCTTCACGTATGTTGTCCCAAAACCTGTATCATTGAAACTTCCTGGCAGATTAAAACTGTGTGCCGGACCAAGACTCGAACTCGGGACCTTCGCCTTTGCTGGAGAGCTTCTGTAAAGTTTGGAAGGTAGGAGACGAGGTACTGGCGGAAGTAAAGGTGTGAGGAGGGGGACTGCATCGTGCTTGGGTAGCTCAGTTGGTAGAGTACTTGCCCGCAAAAGGCAAAGGTCCCGAGTTCGAGTCTCGGTCCGGCACACAGTTTTAATCTCCCAGAAGTTTCATATGAGTGCACACTCCGCTGCAGAGTGAAAATGTCAAACTGTACCATTTCTCAATTCAGCAATTATCGATGGCCCTTAAAAATTACATTCTTTGATTGAAAAAGTCAATAGTTAGTGGAATAATATGGTAGATAATGAAGTTTCACATGATAACGATATGGCAAAATACTCTCCTTTTCGAATGCTATCATTTGCCAAAATCTCATTTTGATACCTGAAACGGGATTATGAAATATGAGGAGTGTTGTGGATATTTCGCTCCGGATTTGGCACTGCACGATCGCAAATATGCATTGTAGGTCACATCAGTTTTCCCGCGTTTGGCGACAGATTCAATATGTTAGCTAAATTTCATATGCAGCAACACATTATGTAATATGCATCAAACACAAAATCATGGTTACGTCTATTTTTCATTGCAAATTTCACTTTTCAGCCTCCCCTTCCCAACAAGCAGGTGAACTCGTCCAACGCTTCAGATGAAAACTGATCACTGGGCATCGGCCACTGTATCCCGTGTGGACTCTACAGGCAGGATTTCCCCGTTACGTACACAGCTGGGGTGCTACCACAATTTCAGAGAGCGTTGGCAGTACTGAGGATGTAAGACGGAGGAAATGGGTTGAAGGTGTGAACTGAAGTTTGAGTTAGGGAGGGCTCTGCACTATGGTAGTCCAACCAGCTCCAGTAGCCACAATGGTTCAGTGGTATAGTGGTTACCACATCTGCCTAAAAAGCAAGAGCCCCAAGTCCTGTCCTTGATACACAAGTTTTAATTCATTATTTCAGCTTCCATCCTGTGTGAGAAGAGCTGACGCACATTATCTCTTTCAGGTGTCATTGGATGGCAACACCGACAAAGTGGACGACGTGTAATGAGGTAGTCTTGCGGTTCTAGGCGCTCAGTCCGGAGCCGCGCGACTGCTACGGTCGCAGGTTCGAATCCTGCCTCGGGCATGGGTGTGTGTGATGTCCTTAGGTTAGTTAGGTTTAAGTAGTTCTAAGTTCTAGGGGACTGATGACCATAGATGTTAAGTCCCATAGTGCTCAGAGCCATTTTTGTAATGAGGTACCCTGAACACAACCAGCTGCGTCATGTTAAGACCGCTGGATTCCGAAAACATCGATCGTGTGAAACGCAAGTCTCACGCAACATCCTCAGATCTATGTATCAAGTCAATCAGGTACTGTAGTACTTATTAACTTCCAAAAATCATGGACTGAGTACCATACAAGGCATTTGAAAAGTGCGTACAAAAATAAAAACTACTTACGTGTTTGGGGTAAACCTTTTTTATTTTTCGACATAGTCTCCTTTTAGACTTATACACTTTGTCCAACGCTGTTCTAATTTTTTGATCCTTTCTGAATAACAGGAATTGTCCAAGTCTGCAAAATAGCTATTAGTTGCTGCAATCACCTCCTCGTTTGAATAAAATCTTTGTCCCGCCAGCCATTTCTTCAAATTGGGGAACAAACAGTAGTCCGAGGGAGCCAAGTCCGGAGAATAGGGGGGATGTGAAACGAGTTGGAATCCTATTTCCATTAATTTTGCGACCACAACTGCTGAGGAGTGTGCTGGTGCATTGTCGTGATGGAAAATGACTTTTTTTGCGGTTCAATCGGCGTCGTTTTTCGTGCAGCTCGGTTTTCAAACGGTCCAATAACGATGAATAATATGCACCTGTAATAGTTTTACCCTTTTCCAGATAGCCGATGAGGATCATCCCTTGTGAATCCCTAAAGACAGTCGCCATAACCTTTCTGGCCGAAGGACTGGTCTTCGCCTTTTTTGGTGCAGATTCTCCCTTGGTAACCCATTGCTTAGATTGTTGGTTGGTCTCAGGAGTATAGTAATGTATCCATGTTTCATCTACAGTGACGAAATGACGCTGGAAGTCCTGCGGATTCTTCCTGAACAGCTCCAAACCATCCTTGCAACACTTCACACGATTCCGTTTTTGTTCAGGCGTGAGCAATTGCGGAACCCATCTTGCGGATAGCTTTCTCAAGTCCAAATGTTTACGCAAAATATTATGTACCCGGTCATTCGAGATGCCCACAGCACTAGCAATCTCACGCACCTTAACTCTTCTGTCACCCATCACCATATCATGTATTGTATCAATGATTTCTGGAGTGGTAACCTCCACAGGGCGTCCAGAACGTTCACCATCACTTGTGCCCATATGGCCACTCCGAAAATTTTGAAACTACTTACAAACTGTTCTAATCGAAGGTGCAGAGTCACCGTAATGTGTATCAAGCTTCTCTTTAGTCTACTGAGGCGTTTTGCCTTTCATAACGTAATATTTAGTCACCACACGAAATTATGTAGCGTACATTTTTTGACAATCACTCGACTTCCTTCATTCACACGAATGCCGAACACAAATAAATAGACCAATATGGCTGAAACTTGGTGTGCGTTCTTTCCAAAGATGCTACTAACTAAACACGACCATCTCTCAGACTTTGCACTGACTTTTCAATCGCCCCTCGTACATTTCACACATATTTGAACATTTTTTGACAGTTTTCTTCCGCGATTAGTGTTTCGTGACGAGGCAACGTTCCATTTAAATGGAAAGGTGAACCGTCATAATATGAGAATATGGGGTACGGAACAACAACATGAAGTTGTATAAATGAGAGGCACTCTCCAAAATGTAATGTGTTTTCTGCAGTTTCACGGGAAAAGGTGTATGGTCCATTTTTCTTTGCCGACAACTCTGTTACAGGTAGCACATATCTCGATAAGCTTGAGAACTTTCCTTTCCCACCGTTGGAGACTGATAAGAACGACTTCATTTAGCAACAGGCTGGAGCATCACCACACTGGCATCCGGAAGTGCGAGAATTCTTAAATCAGAGGATTACTGAACGATTGGTCGGTCGCACTGGATCGACTGATTCAGCGTTACATTACTGGCCTCCGAGATCACCGGATCTGACTGTATGTTATTATTTCTTGTGAGGGTTTATAAGAGACTCTGTTTATGTGGCTCCATTACCAACAACAGTGAATGAACTGAGACACCGCATTACAGCAGCGGTGGAGGCTGTAACTGAAGACATACTCGCTGCTGTGTGGGATTAGATTAGATTAGATTAGATTAGATTTACTTTCATTCCAATTGATCCGTAGTGAGGAGGTCCTCCAGGATGTGGAACATGTCAGAAAAACAACAGTACATGACAAATATTTACAACTAAAACAAATAAGCTAATGTACCATTCCACAGGTCCCAAGTGGAATGATCGTCATTTTTTAATGAACACTAAGACTCATTTTCCAAATACTAATGCACTGAATTTAAAACAAAAAAGTTTTTTATTTATTTATAAGGTAATAAACATGTAATACAACTACTGTAATACTTATTTACAATGAACACATTACTGCACTGAAATGGTGCAGAAGTTAGATTATACTTACACACAACCACACACACACACACAAATTTTCAGTGAACACATTACTGCACTGAAATTGTGCAGAAGTTATGTTGTACTTATATACAAATCAGTTGGTTTTACTAAGAAATTCATCAATGGAGTAGAAGGAGTTGGCCACCAATAAATCCTTTAGGCTTCTCTTAAACTGAATTTCATTGGTTGTTAAGCTTTTTATGGCTGCTGGCAAGTTATTGAAAATGTGTGTTCCTGAAAAATGCACACCTTTTTGTACAAGACTAAGTGACTTTAAATCCTTGTGAAGATTATTCTTATTTCTAGTATTGATTCCAAGAATTGAGCTGTTGGTTTGAAAAAGTGATATATTTTTAATGACAAATTTCATTAAGGAATAAATATATTGGGAAGCTGTAGTTAGTATCCCTAGTTCCCTAAACAGGCTTCTGCAGGATGTTCTTGAGTTCACACCACATATAATTCTTACTGCACGTTTTTGTGCCCGGAAAACTTTAGCTTCGCTTGATGAATTACCCCAAAAAATAATCCCATATGACATTATGGAATGAAAGTAAGCATAGCATGCCAGCTTTTTCATTTTTATATCCCCTATGTCTGACAAAATTCGCATTGCAGTTTGGCATCTGGTAATGTTACTGATGAAAGGTCATTGATATACACAAGAAAAAGTAAGGGCCCCAAAATGGAACCTTGTGGGACCCCACATGTAATTAGTTCCCAGTTGGAGAATTTGAATATCGCATTGACATTCGCCGTGCATCTCAATGGGGGCATATTGAACACCTGTGAAAAACTATGAAAAAACAACTTTGTGAGTTTCCCGTTCATCAAAAAACAAAAATCATTGTATATTATTACTTTCAGAAATATAGACGTACCAAATCAGATGATTCTTTATGATACATTCGGTATATAGTTTTGCTTTCGATTGGCATTTCATTTCAGTAATAGCTCGAAAGAGCTACCGACCCTTTCCCTGATATGCCACACTTGCAAATTATGCCTTAGAAACTGTGAGAGCAGTTCCATATTAAGTTCAACGAGGAAGGAGCAAAAATTGATAACATGCCGAAGAAAACTCAAAACAATTGAATACGGCGAAGTAACGTAACTACAGATCGACAGACATGCTTATCTGCGATAAGCCAATACAAGTTCAGCTTGTTCAATGGAATGTAATGGGCGGAAAAGTCGTGCATTGCTGACAACATTAGCAGCTCACGTTACCATCTGACTACTTCTGTGATGGAAATGACGCAAGAAGGTAACAAGGGATCGTGGAAGTTCGTTACAGCTTTTTTTATGTTTTCATGTAGTCCTTATTTCTAACCGTGAATGAGAAACCAAAATGAAGTAATGCTACAGTTCAAAGTCGAGCAGTGCTGTGCCATTTAGAGTCAGTTCGTGAAGATCAGCAAGCACGCTGGCAACCGCCACGAAAACTTCCGAATTCTGAGCAGTATTGACGGGCAGTGCCTCAAGAAAAGATAGGAGCAAGCCAGACGGTCGGTTCACGTTACGTGAATGCAATGGCCCCTACACGAGGTGCATTCAAGTTCTAAGGCCTCCGATGTTTTTTCTCCGGACTGGAAAGAGATAGAAACATGCGCATTGTTTTAAAATGAGACCGCGATCATTGTCAATACGTCCCAGAGATAGCAGCACCGTACGGCAGATCGAATTTTACCGCCAGCGGCGAGAATGAGAACTGTTTTAAATACTTAAAATGGCGACGTTTTCCTTACTTAAACAGCGTGTAATCATTCGTTTTCTGAATTTGCGTGGTGTAAAACCAATTGAAATTCATCGACAGTTGAAGGAGACATGTGGTGACGGAGTTACGGATGTGTCGAAAGTGCGTTCGTGGGTGCGACAGTTTAGTGAAGGCAGAACATCGTGTGACAACAAACCGAAACAACCTCGGGCTCGCACAAGCCGGTCTGACGACACGATCGAGAAAATGGAGGGAATTGTTTTGGGGGATCGCCAAATGACTGTTGAACAGATCGCCTCCAAAGTTGGCATTTCTGTGGGTTCTGTGCACACAATACTGCATGACGACCTGAAAATGCGAAAAGTGTCATCCAGGTGGGTGCCACAAATGCTGACGGACGACCACACGGCTGCCCGTGTGGCATGTTGCCGAGCAATGTTGACGTGCAACGACAGCACGAATGGGACTTTCGTTTCGTCGGTTGTGACAGTGGATGAGACGTGGATGCCATTTTTCAATCCAGAAACAAAGCGCCAGTCAGCTCAATGGAAGCACACAGATTCACCGCCACGAAAAAAATTTCGGGTAACCGCCAGTGCTGAAAAATTGATGGTGTCCATGTTCTGGGACAGCGAGGGCGTAATCCTTACCCATTGCGTTCCAAAGGGCACTACGGTAACAGGTGCATCCTACGAAAATGTTTTGAAGAACAAATTCCTTCCTGCACTGCAACAAAAACGTCCAGGAAGGGCTGCACGTGTGCTGTTTCACCGAGACAACGCAGCCGCACATCGAGCTAACGTTACGCAACAGTTTCTTCGTGATTACAACTTTGAAGTGATTCCTCATGCTCCCTACGCACCTGACCTGGCTCCTAGTGACTTTTGGCTTTTTCCAAAAATGACGCCAGTTTCATCGATTTCGGGTGAGTAGTTAATTAGAAAAGAAATCGGAGGCCTTAGAACTTGAATGCACCTTGTAGTACAAAGTAAGAAACTTCAAGGACACTTGCTGCGAACACTTACATACGAGCCAAAGTGGTGTAACCTGTACGGAAAATTGGAGTAGAGATCAACATAAACATCATTTCCGGCCTTTTTATTGCTCATGAAAACCACACATTGCATGTTGTACCACCATACAGCGAGACCTTCAGAGGTGGTGGTCCAGATTGCTGTACACACCGGTACCTCTAATACCCAGTAGCACCTCCTCTTGCATTGATGCATGGTTGTATTCGTCGTGGTATACTATCCACAAGTTCATCAAGGCACTACTGGACCAGATTGTCCCACTCCTCAACGGCGATTCGACGTAGATCCCTGAAAGTGGTTGGTGGGTCACGTCATCCATAAACAGCTCTTTTCAGAATGAGATTTTCACTCTGCAGCGGAGTGTGCGCTGATATGAAACTTCCTGTCAGATTAAAACTGTGTGCCCGAGCGAGACTCGAACTCGGGACCTTTGCCTTTCGCGGGCATGTGTTCTACCATCTGAGCTACCGAAGCACGTCTCACGCCCGGTACTCACAGCTTTACTTCTACCAGTACCTCGTCTCCTACCTTCCAAACTTTACAGAAACTCTCTTGCGAACCTAGCAGATTGGATACTGTGGAGACATGGCTTAGGCACAGCCTGGGGGATGTTTCCAGAATGAGATTTTCACTCTGCAGCGGAGCGTGCGCTGATATGAAACTTCCTGGCAGATTAAAGCTGTGAGTACCGGTCGTGAGTCGTGCTTCGGTAGCTCAGATGGTAGAGCACTTGCCCGCGAAAGGCAAAGGTCCCGAGTTCGAGTCTCGGTCGGGCACACAGTTTTAATTTGCCAGGAAGTTTCAGCCCTTTTCAGTCTATCCCAGGCATGTTCAATACGGTTCATGTCTGGAGAACGAGCAGGCCACTCAAGACGAGCGATGTCGTTATCCTGAAGGAAGTGATTGCCAGACAAGATGTGCACGATTGGGGCGCGAACTGTCGTCCATGAAGACGAATGCAGCCGATATGGTTGCACTATCGGTCGGAGGATGGCATTCACATATTGTAGAGCCGTTACGGCGCCTTCCGTGACCACCAGCGGCGTACGTCGGCCCCACATAATGCCACCCCAAAACAGCAGGGAACCTCCACCTTGCTGCACTCGCTGGACAGTGTGTCTAAGGCGTTCAGCCTGACCGGGTTGCCTCCAAACACGTCGCCGACGATTGTATGGTTGAAGGCATATGTGACACCCATCGGTGAAGAGAACGTGATGTCAATCCTGAGCGGTCCATTCGGCACGTTGTTGGTCCCATCTGTAGCGCGCTGCACGGTGTTGTGGTTGCAAAGATGGACGTCGCTATGGACGTCGGGAGTGAAGTTGCGCATCGTGCAGCCTATTGCGAACAGTGCTATAAGAAACAGACTGAAAAGGCGATACAAAATGTTGTGTCTAGACAAGACAGTCTAGACACAAGGCGAGGAAACCGAAAGGGCACGCGTCAACTCACGCCGACTGGCGTGAAGTCTGGAACAGGATACGTAATGAATGCTATAAAGAAAAGTACGTAGCTGCTGAAATACTTAACTTTACTCCATCATTTGTATACAGCATTCTTGATGATACAAGTGAGACTCTCAGATATGGTTAATGGCGCCTTGCTAGGTCGTAGCCATGGACTTAGCTGAAGGCTATTCTGTCTCTCGGCAAATGAGAGAAAGGCTTCGTCAGTGTAGTCGCTAGCAAAGTCGTCGTACAACTGGGGACGAGTGCTAGTACGTCTCTCTAGACCTGCCGTGTGGTGGCACTCGGTCTGCAATTACTGACAGTGGCGACACGCGGGTCGGACATGTACTAATGGACCGCGGCCGATTTAAAGCTACCACCTAGCAAGTGTGCTGTCTGGCGGTGACACCACACAAAAAACATTACATCACGCAGAAATGGCGGTTATTCACTAAATATACGAATACAAACTCTGTCTTGCAGATTCCACGTTACAAGTGCCTCCTACTGCCGCCCCTTGCTAACGCCTGTGGGTATACTGTTGTTACATCACTACAAATTAAACTTTGATACCTCTAAAGTCTAAAACACTAAAAGCGGTCAGGTTTTTCGTAGTCATTATCTTGTGTAAGTCATGCTACTTTTATCACGAGTTTTAGTGATCTCAGATGCTATAGTTCCGCTACGTCGACATCGACATGTAGATTTAAATTGTCAATTCTAACAAGGGAACCTCCCCATCGCACCCCCCTCAGTTATAAGTTGGCACAGTGGATAGGCCTTGAAAAACTGAACACAGATCACTCGAGAAAACAGGAAGAAGTTGTGTGGTACTATGAAAAAAATAAAATATACAAACTGAGTAGTCCATGCGCAAGATAGGCAACATCAAGGAAACCGTGAGCTCCGGAGCGCCGTGGTCCCGTGGTTTGCGTGAGCAGCCGCGGAACGAGAGGTCCTTGGTTCAAGTCTTCCCTCGAGTGAGAAGTTTAGTTTTTTATTTTCAGACAATTATTTTGCCAAGCTGCATAGGTACACACAGCAGTATTGTTTACGTGATCGTGTGTCAAATTTCAGGACATGTTCAGATTTGCTTGGACATATGCAGGATTTGACGGTCTACAAGCGGAAAAATTTGAAAACGTTAAAAACATATGTTTTGACAGAGCACAGGGAAAACTATGCGACTGTGAAACTGTTGCATTCATTTGTTACAGTTTATATGACAACCTCTTATGTTTTCATCACTTTTTTGGGAGTGATTATCATATCCACAAGAAAATCTAAATCGGGCAAGGTAGAAGAATCTTTTTACCCATTCGCCAAGTGTACAAGTTAGGTGGGTCGACAATATATTCCTGTCATGTGACGCACATGCCGTCACCAGTGTCGTATAGAATATATCGGACGTGTTTTCCTGTGGAGGAATCGGTTGACCTATGACCTTGCGATCAAATGTTTTCGGTTCCCATTGGAGAGGCACGTCCTTTCGTCTACTAATCGCACGGTTTTGCGGTGCGGTCGCAAAACACAGACACTAAACTTATTACAGTGAACGGAGACGTCAATGAACGAACGGACAGATCGTAACTTTGTGAAAATAAAGAAAATAAACTTTTCACTCGCGGGAAGGCTTGAACCAAGGACCTCTCGTTCCGCAGCTGCTCACGCTAACCACGGGACCACGGCGCTCCTGGCCTCACACCCTCCTTGATATTGCCTATGTTGCCCATGGACTACTCAGTTTGTATATTTTGCTTATATTTTTCATAGTTCCACACAACTTCTTCCTGTTTTCTCGACTGACCTGTGTTCAGTTTCTCAAGGCCTATCCACTGTGCCAACTTATAACTACATCTGAGGGGGGTGCGATGGGGAGGTTTCCTTGTCAGATCAGCTTTCACTTCAGTGGAGAGTGAGGTGCGGAGAAAGCAGGAGGGACGTAAGAACGGGAACGCCATCTGTCTGCTGTAGAATTATGCCACCTTCGCCATGCATGCGGCCAGATAATCATCAGCTACGGTATGAATTACACACGGAAGTTACAAGAGGTTAAGTGAAACCGTATAACTGAGGTGTTCATGTTCAAACATTCTTTGCACTATTTATTTTTCAGTAAAACACACACGCACAAGCACGCACGTGCGCGCGCGCTAGTTAATACAGCGCTGCAGATATCTACAGTTGGCAGCAGACATAAACATAAGACAGACGACACGAAGTTTATCGTTTTGTATCGATACAAGCAGACAGCCGACGCTGAACGCAGCGTCGCAATTTATAGACGTCGTGCCAATACTCGCTGCCGTCAAACTCTGCAACCTAACAGTCGTTGCGAGTGTTCAAACGGGCAAAGTTAAATCTCATATTCATTACAACTAATAACCGCCATATTTTAAAGTGAACTGCTTTAAAGTCACAAAAAAAACAAAGAAAACCTTAATCATGGATCTGGAAAGGGGGAGTGTTCGGAACCCCCCCCCCCCGCCCCCAAATCCGTATCTACGCCTCTGCCCCTGTGACCGTTACTTCTGACAATAACCGTATCTACATCTACACCTGACGGTGTGTGGCGGAGGGTACCTTCAGTACCTCTATCGGTTCTCCCTTCTATTCCAGTCTCGTATTGTTCGTGGAAAGAAGGATTGTCGGTATGCCTCTGTGTGGGCTCTAATCTCTCTGATTTTATCCTCACGGTCTCTTCGCGAGATATACGTAGGAGGCAGCAATATACTGCTTGACTCTTCGGTGAAGGTATGTTCTCGAAACTTTGACAAAAGCCCGTACCGAGCTACTGAGCGTCTCTCCCGCAGAGTCTTCCACTGGAGTTTATCTGTCATCTCCGTAACGCTTTCGCGATTACTAAATGATCCTGTAACGAAGCGCGCTGCTCTCCGTTGCATCTTCTCTATCTCTTCCATCAACCCTATCTGGTACGGATCCCACACTGCTGAGGAGTATTCGAGCAGTGGGCGAACAAGCATACTGTAACCTACTTTGTTTTCGGATTGCATTTCCTTAGGATTCTTCCAATGAATCTCAGTCTGGCATCTGCTTTACCAACGATCAACTTTATACGATCATTCCATTTTAAATCACTCCTAATGCGTACTCCCAGATAATTTATGGAATTAACTGCTTCCAGTTGCTGACCTGCTGTATTTTACCTAAATAATAAGGGATCTATCTTTCTTTGTATTCGCAGCACATTACACTTGTCTACATTGAGATTCAATTACCATTCCCTGCGCCATGCGTAAATTCGCTGCAGCACCTCCTGCACTTCAGTACAATTTTCCATTGTTACAACCTCTCGATACACCACAGCATCACCCGCCAAAACTTCAGTGAACTTTCGATATCATCCACAAGATCATTTATGTATATTGTGAATAGCAACGGTCCTACCACACTCCCCTGCGGCATACCTGAAATCACTCTTACTTCGGAAGACTTCTCTCCATTGAGAATGACATGCTGCGTTCTGTTATCTAGGAACTCTTCAATCCAATCACACAATTGGTCTGATAGTCCATATCCTCTTACTTTGTTCATTAAACGACTGTGGGGAACTGTATTGAACGCCTTGCGGAAGTCAAGAAACTAGAGATGGGCAAAACTGTTCTTTTCAGAGATTGGATCAGAACTGTTCACTCCCTGAAATGAATTAGCTCTTTTTCATGACTCACCACTCATTTACAATAGAAAATAAATGGAAGGCACATTGCCCTTTAAACTTGGTTTATTCCAGTACTATACCTGTATTTTGATCTTATTTCATCCTATTTTGAAGTAACACAGATAATGAGTAAGAATTTTGTATTGTTTATTGAAATTTCCACGATATGACAAAGTTTTTGATTATTGATATATTTTGCACTATCGTGGTTTTCTGGGTGATCGGAAAATGTTGTAACTTGAGATTTACATTAACAATATATTTGGCTATAATGTATTATAATTTCATTAACCTCATACAAATACATCGCAAGCCATATATTTTTAAAGTGAACGTTTCCTTCCGAAGACGCCTAAAATCGCAAAATCCGTACCAGAATAAGAAAAAAATATAAATTTGACTGTAAAACAAAAGTGCTGCATATAGCCTTACGCAGAATAAAACAAGGAAAATATTGGTGTATCACATTTTGCGATACGTTTATTGGTTCGCTCGTAATTAAAGCGTAAATTTGAGTGTCCATAATAAAAATCCTATAGTAAGAGGAGTCATCAGGAACCTAATCTAATCAGTTTAAACAAATAAAAATAAAATAAAAACAACTGATGTATACATAACACAATAATGTAATATACATAGCGGTATTACTACGAAGAACAATATCCAGTAGGGACGAACTCCGATGCAGAGGCGCTGAGTCGAGCAGGTCGAGCCGCAAGCTGTATTACTGCGTGAGCTGAGACCGCAGAGACCGGAGTGACACCTGAGTCGCTTTGCTCAACGCTCTGGCTAGAGTCGAGACAGTAGGGTGAGCGTTGAGCGGGCGAGTTCCGAGGGTGGGAGGAGCGGTGAACTCACCCGCTCTGAGACAAATCGTCCGTTCCTTGTGAGCAGGTTGTTGCAAGTAGTTCCTATGTTATCCGCTAGGTGGCTCTCTGTCCTGTTGCTTGCATCAACTGCCCAGAGGGCAGGACGTGCGACTGAAACGATCGCCGACAGAGTGTGATGCGAAGTTAAGCTGCGCCAGACACTGCAAGCGGCAGACGACGCACAGAGACGGCACGGCATATGTGAAACACAAAATCCAATGGGGCACTGCACAATGCAGGCAGCCAAGGTAGAAGCAGGGCAGAGGCCGGCGCCGGCTGTGTTGTGTGGCGTGCACTGTGCTCTGACCAGCAGAGGCGCTGCTGATATGCTCCGTCCGTCTCTCTCTCTCTCTCTCTCTCTCTCTCTCTCTCTCTGCCGTGGGAAACGTTTGGAGCTACTGTTCTTTTTTTCTGAATCATTGATTGTTCATTCCTTTGAAAGATTCAACTCTATGAATTAGTTCAAGAGCGGATGCCCCATCTCTACAAGAAACACGGCATCTACCTGTGAAACCGTGTCTTTGGCCCTCTGAGTCTCGTGGACGAATAGCGCGAGCTGGGTTTCACACGACAGTCTTTTTCGAAACCCATGCTGATTCCTACAGAGTAGATTTCTAGTCTCCAGAAAAGTCATTATACTCTAACATAATACGTGTTCCAAAATTCTACAACTGATCGACGTTAGAGATATAGGTCTATAGTTCTGCACATCTGTTCGACGTCCCTTCTTGAAAACGGGGATGTCCTGTGCCCTTTTCCAATCCTTTGGAATGCTATACTCTTCTAGAGACCTACGGTACACCGCTGCAAGAAGGGGGCAAGTTCCTTCGCGTACTCTGTGTAAAATCGAACTGGTATCGCATCAGGTCTAGCGGCCTTTCCTCTTTCGAGTGATTTTAATTGTTTCTCTATATCTCCATCGTCTATTTCGATATCTACTATTTTGTCATTTGTGCGACAATCTAGAGAAGGAACTACAGTGCAGTCTTCCTCTGTGAAACAGCTTTGGAAAAAGACATTTAGTATTTCGGCCTTTAGTCTGTCATCCTCTTTTTCAGTACCATTTTGGTCACAGAGCGTCTGGACATTTTGTTTTGATCCACCTACCGCTTTGACATAAGACCAAAATTTCTTAGGATTTTCCACCAAGTCAGTACATAGATGTGGTACTCACAAGGGAACCTCCCCATCGCACCCCCATCAGCTTTAGTTATAAGATGGCACAGTGGATAGGCCTTGAAAAACTGAACACAGATCAATCGAGAAAATAGGAAGAAGTTGTGTGGAACTATGAAAAAATAAGCAAAATATACAAACTGAGTAGTCCATGTAAAACATATGCAAAATCAAGAATTGCATGACCTCAGGAGCGCCTTGGTCCCGTGGTTATCGTGAGCAGCTATGGAACGAGAGGTCCTTGGTTCAAGTCTTCCCTCGAGTGAAAATTTTACTTTTTTATTTTCGCAAAGTTATGATCTGTCCTTTCGTTCACTGGCGTCTCTGTTCACTGTAATAAGTTTAGTGTCTGTGTTTTGTGACCGCACCGCAAAACCGTGTGATTAGTAGAAGAAAGGACGTGCCTCTCCAATGGGAACGGAAAACATTTCATCGCAAGGTCATAGGTCAACCGATTCCTCCACAGGAAAACACGTCTGATGTATTCTATACGACACTGGTGACATCATGTGTGTCACATGACAGGAATATGTTGACGACCCACCTAACTTGTACACTTGGCGAATGGGGCAAAAGATTCTTCTACTTTGCCCGATTTAGGTTTTCTTGTGGATGTGATAATCACTCCCAAAAAAGTGATGAAAACATAAGAGTTTGTCAGATAATAATTGTCTGAAAATAAAAAATTAAATTTTTCACTCGAGGGAAGACTCGAACGAAGGACCTCTCGCTCCGCAACTGCTCACGCTAACCACGGGACCACGGCGCTCCTGAGCTCAGACCTATCTTGCGATGGACTACTCAGTTTGTATATTTTGCTTATTTTTTTCATAGTTCCACACAACTTCTTCCTGTTTTCTCGATTGATCTGTGTTCAGTTTTTCTCAAGGCCTATCCACTGTTCCAACTTATAACTATATCTGAGGGGGGTGCGATGGGGAGGTTCCCTTGTGAGTCAAATGCCTTTCGGAAATGAAGACGTACTGCATCTACCTGACTGCCTTTATACAGAGCTTTCAGTATATCATGTGAGAAAAGTGCGAATTGGATTTCGCATGATCGATGTTTCCAGAATACATGCTGACTGGCATGGATTTCATTCTGTTCCTCGAGACACTTCATTATGTTTGAGCCCTGAAAATGTTCCAAGATTGTACAACAAGTCGATGTCAAGGATGTTGGAGGATAGTTTTGTGTATCACTTCTACTACCCTTCTCGTAAACGGGTGTGACTCTGGTGCTTTCTCCCAACTACTGCGCACTGTTGTTTGTTCGAGGGATGTACAACACGTTGTAGTAGGAATAGGGGCTTGCTCAAGCGCAAATTCAGTATAGAACCCAATACAGATTACACAGGGCCCTGCAGTTTTGTTAAGTTTTAACGGCTTCATCTGTTTCTCAACGCCTCCGACACTAACACTCACTCCAGTGTTCTTTTCAGGGGTTGGACAGTTAAATTGGGTCAGTTTTCCTTTATAAAGGAACATTTGAAAAAGGAGTTAAGCATTTCAGCTTTTGCTGTGGTACCTAAAACTTCAGGTCCTGTCTTGTCCACAAGTCAATGGACAAGAACTTCGACGCAGCTAACAGCCTTTACATACGACAATTTCTTTGGCTTTTGAGGCATATTATGTGACAATATACTGCTACTGCATTGCGTTCTCGACAGCCAAACGCGTTTCATTCGGCTTCTCGCCTGGCGTTTATTGCTGCCTTCGACGCGCTCGCTGACGTCCGGAATATACATAATTCTCCCCGACATCTCCAGAAAATTGTTTCCTGGACAACTGCCGAATTTCCACGCAAGCCACCACGCTGTTTACGTAGGAGAGTTCTCAGAAGGTATAAAACGTGCGTGCGGCGTCGACATTCCCACGACTGCCTCTTTCCCCGCCGACTAATGAACCGTCGATTGCCGGAAAGCGCTGCACAGATTGGAGCGGAATTGGGACCTTGGGTGACGTATGTAGCGCTGCCTGTGCCGCCCCCCTCCCCTTGCCCCATTAGACTGTCCGCCACCCCTCCCCCCCCGCCCGACCATGAGGCAATCGTTTCTCGCGATTCACGCCGGCCGCCTCTATTGGCTGTTCCGCGGGCAGCGGTCGCGCTTCGGCTGTTTCGCAACGGCCTTTTAAACGCTGCAATTGTTGCTGCAGTTCCCTCGGCCAAAGAGCTCTGACTGGAAAGAGACTGCACTGCGCTCAGAGTAGAGATGGGCAAACTGAAACACCTGTTTCGAAACAAATGAAACAATACAATGTAATGTTTCGATACGCTGTTTCGAAACAGTGAAACAGTTTGTTTTTTGTAATGTAATAAACCTACACGTTTTATCATCTTGAATGTCTACTGTTATAAGTATGTTCATATAAACATAAATGAGGTGCGAGAGCGCTAATCATATCGCAGAAAGTATGAAACTATCACTTGGGCGTCTTGGCAGTTTCGTATTTCCTGAAGCAAATAAGCTGCTTTCTTGTCGTGTGAGTTTCATACTTTCCAATTGGCTGAGGACAGCCATAACTGGAGACAGAAGAACCACCACAAACGGAACTGGAGGTGGGAGCAAACTGCAGAAACAACGGATATGCTACTGGGATTCCCACATTCCGTTAGTAAGGGTAATATACCCATCTTGCTAATTTTCATGCACACAAAGGGAATTATTGTGGATAATAAGCACAGTGACTATAGACTCACAACTAATGCCAAATAATTCGAATAAATAACAAAATATAACACAAAAAAATTTTGTCTTTCAAGGTGTTTCGAACCGTTACTATAAATTTACGCTATTTCGTAATAGGACAGTCAGCTAGAAACGAAGCTTTATTTTCGAATATCTTAAGCTTCATACTATTGCTTGTCAAAAAGATTTCGATACTCTTGAAAGTGTTTCACGAAGTGGTATGTTGTGTTTCAGTACCTGTGCCGAGCCCGAATCTCGTCCGAGACAGAGCGCAATGAAACACCACTGTTTCGAAACAGTGAACCACAGCCGTTCCGAAACACTGAAACAGTTCCACGTATCGATACACTGTATCGAAACATAGAAACAGTGGCCAAGTCTAGCTCAGAGGAATGTGACGAGCAGCACGGTTAGTGCCTCCTTAACCCTTAGGCCGCTATTACACTATCAAATTTCTTTGTCAAAGATTTGATAAAAGATGTGATCAAATTTTCGTCAAATATATTTGACAAAGATCTTTGACGTGGCGCTAAAAAGGGGATTTAACACTGTCTTCATATTTTTCGTTAAACTTCAAGATGGCTGACAACAACATCTTGTTGTTAACCGCAGCAACTGCACAGTTGCACTGTGTGCACATGCGGTAGAGAAGCGGGAGAAAAAAAGGAAACATACCTGGGTGAAGCCGTGGGTTTTACGACGACACGATAAAAGCATTCAACAAAACTTGTTACGTGAGCTTATAGTGGAGGACGTCAAGTCGTACATCAATTACTTACGCATGGATGAGCATACATTTTTGTATGTGCTCAGTGAAGTGTATCCTCATATCATAAAGCACAATAAGAACTTCTATATCTGCAGAAGACAGGCTCCCTGTAACACTCCGATTCCTTGCTACAGGAGAGGGTTAGGTTAGGTTAGGTTAGATCATTCTCCAATCCTCTTAATCTATTTTTGTGTTCAGGGTGCCTCACGTTGTAAAGCGCCTCATCAGCTTCATACATCTGTATTAATTTTGTAATTGTCGGTACACATCAATTGTATTTACCGACAATGTTTATAAAAACACTACAGATGACAGAACGCTGCAGCGATGCTAACGCTCCACGTGGTAACATGTCACACCGCAGTGAACAGAAGACAAGCGACTTCGATCAAATCTACAGCGAGGCCCGAGATTTGATCAAATATTTGACGACATTTGACAAAGTTCCCTATCACACCATCAAATTTCTTTGACAAAGAAATTTGATAGTGTAATACCGGCCTTAACTCACGATGTGTGGTCTGTCAGACCGCGCGGTAATTTTCGAACTCGCTCCGCAAGGTCACTTATGATGGAAAGCTTCTATACTCCCTGTACCCTGCCCGCATCTCGTGGTCGTGCGGTAGCGTTCTCGCTTCCCACGCCCGGGTTCCCGGGTTCGATTCCCGGCGGGGTCAGGGATTTTCTCTGCCTCGTGATGGCTGGGTGTTGTGTGATGTCCTTAGCTTAGTTAGGTTTAAGTAGTTCTAAGTTCTAGGGGACTGATGACCATAGCTGTTAAGTCCCATAGTGCTCAGAGCCATTTGAACCCTGTACCCTCCTTAAATTGTCAAGCCTGCGATGTTTTGTTGTCGGTTACGTTATCGCCTTCTGTGTTTATTGTTGGCACGTCTTATTTATAGGTGCTGGAGTCTCCTAGACCGAGCCTCGTTAACTACATCACTGATATCTTCTGTACGGTACCCTATAGTTCAAAAAAAGTGTCAATTTTAACTTCCCCGAGTTTGATGAAATTGTTAGTCGGTCTATGGAGGAAGGTTTCAGTGACATGGATGAGGAAATAAACGAAAAAGACGACGATTTTACATTAGCGAGTGATCACAGTTCTGATATCGAATGGCAAAAATGGCTCTGAGCACTATGGGACTTAACATCTGTGGTCTTCAGTCCCCTAGAACTTAGAACTACTTAAACCTAACTAACCTAAGGACATCATACACATCCATGCCCGGGGCAGGATTCGAACCTGCGACCGTAGCAGGCACGCGGTTCCAGACTGAAGCGTCTAGAACCGCACGGCCAAACAGGCCGGCGAACTGATACCGAACCAGAGTATCATTCAGAGGAAGAACTTCATGAATGTTGTGATGGGGATCTGCCTGTTTCTTCAATGAAATACTTGAATGTCTCCAGAATGAGATTTTCGCTCTGCGGCGGAGTGTGCGCTGAGACTTCCTGGAAGATTAAAACTGTGTGTCGGACCGAGACTCGAACTCGGGACCTTTGCCTTTCGCGGGGAAGTGGTCTACTAACTGAGCTACCCAAGCACGACTCACGCCCCGGCCTCACAGCTTCAATTCTGTCAGTACCTCGTCTCGTACCATCCAAACTTCGCAGAAGAGCTTCTGCCAGTACCTCGTCTCCTACCTTCCAAACTTCGCAGGAGACCTTCTGTGAAGTTTGGAAGGTAGGAGACGAGCTACTGGCAGAATTGAAGCTGTGAGGACGGGTCGTGAGTCGTGCATGGGTAGCTCAATTAGTAGACCACTTTCTCGCGAAAGGCAAAGGTCCCGAGTTCGAGTCTCGGTCCGACACACAGTTTTAATCCGTCAGGAAGTTTCGAAATAGAATGTGTTCTGAGTGGTGATAAGAAAAGTTCCCAGCAATGAATGCCTGTTTGAAAAACTCTCCTTTTGTACCCATCGGGTGGAATGTTTTTACCGCAAATTTCAGCCCTGGAATTTAAATTTATTTGGAAATTTAGTTCCTACAGAGATTATAATATTTCAGGCTGTAAAATTCTGTACAACAGTCCATTTACGCGTACTGTTTAAAAGAACCACACAAAATTATGTGCTTTTGTGTGATAAATAGTAAAATGCTGCAGGCTTTGTTTATTCCAATAAAATAAACAAGGAGCATTTAAAAATTACTTAAATAATTGTAAAAATAAATGTTATGTAGCGTAAATTAAAAATTTCATATGATTTTTGCCTTAAATCTCGGTTTAAACATAGGGGTCCCAGCTATATGTTACACAAAAGTCACCTCGCGAGTTAATGGTTAACATTCCTGCCAGAGCACAATTACTTGCAAGTAGGGATGGGACATAGTCAAAGAGGCAGAATACCATAGAGACAACAGCCAGTCAGGAGATAAGGAAATTGAACAACCCTCCATCATGTCTTCGGCAGTCAAAATAAAGGAACGTGATTTAGGATTGAGGCTGATAATGTTTCATATTGCTCTGGAATAACGTCCAATTATTAGTATTAGTAGTTACAGCCACACGCTAAATTATCCCACATTACACAGGCCAACGAAAAAAAATTTTAAAAGACTTTTTTTACTTTGATAGATCATATTTATAGATTTTTATGAGCTGAATCCAAATTTAGCCTTGGTTTTTTTGTGTCATCCATAGTTTTCGAGCAATATATAGTATAAAAATCCTATGCTATAAGATAAACAGGGAAGTTAATGAGACGCTTTGTTACAACATAAGCATGATTTGTATTTACAGTAAGCTACTGAAAACAATGATATGTATTAATAGAGGTTTCCCTTGTTAGCTGGAATTGGTTTGTACTTTCTTTCTCTTTTTTCTTCGAAGCTTCTTGTGTAGCTTTTTCTACAATGAGTCACTTGCTGAACTTCTCGGTGAAGTGGCCAACAGTAGTCCAGCGGCCTTGGTGGCGTTTTTCCATCACTTTAATGTCCTGGTGAAAAGGCTCCACATATCATCCAACCATGAGCACAACAGCCTATTTTATTTAGCACTATTTCTTGGTTTTCATAGCTTTCTTTCATATGTACAGAATGTCCAACAGGTATAGATGCATACATATTACCACTGTGTAATAAAACAGCCATTAAACTAGTTTTGGATGAATCAATAAAGCCTCCAGTCTTCCTTTTTGTATTCAATACCAAACTCATTCATCAGATCGGGAGTGTCCGAGCAGTACACTAAATTACCTTCTTGTTGAAAAAAAAAAACTTTTGCTGCTCTGTCTTTTTATACATGTATATGCTGGCTCCAACTGCCAGTAAGTTCTTTTCTTTTAATCTAGAGCCAAGCAATTCAGCTTTTTCCTTCGTTAAGCCCAGATCCCTAACCCAATCGTTAAGCTCGGTCTGAGTAAACAATTTGGGCTCTAGACTTTCTGTATTACAATGGAATTCATCATCATGTGGTTCATCTACATCACATTATACACCAGCAAATACTTCTGTTGGAATAGAATTTAAATCATCTGGCGGTTCAGGAACCGGCAAATCTACACCATGCCCTACTGGTTGGATGGTAGACGGAAGGTTATGGTAGCTTATTAACTCCTTGTTTTTCGAATTATGACCAGTAATATCAACACTGCAAAAGTAGCAATCATCAGAATGATTTCTTGGCTTCCTCCATATCATAGAAACAGAAAATCTAAAGGCTTTTTTTCTCCTTTTTGGACCATTTTCTTAGATCTTCAACACACACATAATACAGGGTTATTACAAATGATTGGAGCGATTTCACAGCTCTACAATAACTTAATTATTTGAGATATTTTCACAATGCTTTGCACACACATACAAAAACTCAAAAAGTTTTTTTAGGACTTCACAAATTTTCGTTATGTGCTCCTTTAGTGATTCGGCAGACATCAAGCCGATAATCAAGTTCCTCTCACACTCGGCGCAGCAAGTCCCCATCAATGAGTTCGAAAGCATCGTTGATGTGAGCTCGCAGTTCTGGCACGTTTCTTGGTAGAGGAGGTTTAAACACTGAATCTTTCACATAACCCCACAGAAAGAAATCGCATGGGGTTAAGTCGGGAGAGCGTGGAGGCCATGACATGAATTGCTGATCATGATCTCCACCATCGGTTTTTACAATCTCCTGTTTAAGAAATGCCGAACATCATGATGGAAGTGCGGTGGAGCACCATCCTGTTGAAAGATGAAGTCGGCGCTGTCGGTCTCCAGTTGTGGCATGAGCCAATTTTCCGCGGGCTACGCGTGAAACTTGCCCGCACGCGTTCAACCGTTTCTTCGCTCACTGCAGGCCGACCCGTTGATTTCCCCTTACAGAGGCATCCAGAAGCTTTAAACTGCGCATACCATCGCCGAATGGAGTTAGCAGTTGGTGGATCTTTGTTGAATTTCGTCCTGAAGTGTCGTTGCACTGTTATGACTGACTGATGTGAGTGCATTTCAAGCACGAGATACGCTTTCTCAGCTCCTGTCGCCATTTTGTCTCACTGCGCTCTCGAGCGCTCTGGCGGCAGAAACCTGAAAAGCGGCTTCAGCCGAACAAAACTTTATGAGTTTTTCTACGTATCTGTAGTGTGTCGTGACCATATGTCAATGAATGGAGCTACAGTGAATTTATGAAATCGCTTCAATCATTTGTAATAGCCCTGTATACCTCATGCAGCGCCCAAGATTTATCTTGGTGCCGGCCGGTTTGGCCGAGCGGTTCTAGGCGGTTCACTCTGGAACCGCGCGACCGCTACGGTCGCAGGTTCGAATCCTGCCTCGGGCATGGATGTGTGCCATGTCCTTAGGTTAGTTAGGTTTAAGTAGTTCTAAGTTCTAGGGGACTGATGGCCTCTGATGTTAAGTCCCATAGTGCTCAGAGCCATTTGAACCATTTTGAACCATTTATCTCGGTCGCCAAGTTTAGATCCAAAGATCACAAAGACTGTATAGTTTCTTTGGTGTTTTTTAATCACAAATTCACCACAAATATAACAAAAACTGCCAGCAGAGTTTTTACAACCGCGATCAGACACTGTACTGAGCACATGTGCAGGAAACGGAAAAGTGAGCTTCGGTTGACAGCAAACACCACCTGTTAACACGAAAACAGAATCGACCTTCTTTTGCCAGCAAATGTTTTTCAACAGTGCTACCAACGTCATCTACATTCTTTACACCTCCGTTAAAATTACTTTATCTATATAAAAACTGTTAAATTCTTTTAAAAATTGCTTAATTTAATAAATTTAACTGTAAAATGTGAAGAAATGGTGGGTGACACAGTTTTTTAAGTAATATCTTTGGGTTTCCCATCCTAAAAAACATAAGAATAAGGGATTTTCAGCAAAAAAGTTTTTCCATCGTTGGCCTGTGTTATGAAAGAAGAATATTTGATACACACCATCTGTCAGCAATTATTGTAATACATATATCCCAGTCCCAGACGATGTTTTGCTCGACATACAGAATAAAAAGACATGATCTCGAGAATTCTGTTTGGCATCAGTCTTCGTGATGTTCAACACACCTTACGCAAAAGGCACATTCAGTACAGCAAAATTCCTAAATCATTCGGAGATGTGTAACCCGTTAGTCCTGGAGGACAGAGTCAAAAGAAAAACGCTCTAGTTTGCTTTTATAAGAATTGTATGTAGCACCTGAATTTTAAATAAGTGAAATAAACTGTGTGTTACGCGCATCAAATACACTCCTGGAAATGGAAAAAAGAACACATTGACACCGATGTGTCAGATCCACCATACTTGCTCCGGACACTGCGAGAGGGCTGTACAAGCAATGATCACACGCACGGCACAGCGGACACACCAGGAACCGCGGTGTTGGCCGTCGAATGGCGCTAGCTGCGCAGCATTTGTGCACCGCCGCCGTCAGTGTCAGCCAGTTTGCCGTGGCATACGGAGCTCCATCGCAGTAACACTGGTAGCATGCCGCGACAGCGTGGACGTGAACCGTATGTGCAGTTGACGGACTTTGAGCGAGGGCGTATAGTGGGCATGCGGGAGGCCGGGTGGACGTACCGCCGAATTGCTCAACACGTGGGGCGTGAGGTCTCCACAGTACATCGATGTTGTCGCCAGTGGTCGGCGGAAGGTGCACGTGCCCGTCGACCTGGGACCGGACCGCAGCGACGCACGGATGCACGCCAAGACCGTAGGATCCTACGCAGTGCCGTAGGGGACCGCACCGCCACTTCCCAGCAAATTAGGGACACTGTTGCTCCTGGGGTATCGGCGAGGACCATTCGCAACCGTCTCCATGAAGCTGGGCTACGGTCCCGCACACCGTTAGGCCGTCTTCCGCTCACGCCCCAACATCGTGCAGCCCGCCTCCAGTGGTGTCGCGACAGGCGTGAATGGAGGGACGAATGGAGACGTGTCGTCTTCAGCGATGAGAGTCGCTTCTACCTTGGTGCCAATGATGGTCGTATGCGTGTTTGGCGCCGTGCAGGTGAGCGCCACAATCGGGACTGCATACGACCGAGGCACACAGGGCCAACACACGGCATCATGGTGTGGGGAGCGATCTCCTACACTGACCGTACACCTCTGGTGATCGTCGAGGGGACACTGAATAGTGCACGGTACATCCAAACCGTCATCGAACCCATCGTTCTACCATTCCTAGACCGGCAAGGGAACTTGCTGTTCCAACAGGACAATGCACGTCCGCATGTATCCCGTGCCACCCAACGTGCTCTAGAAGGTGTAAGTCAACTACCCTGGCCAGCAAGATCTCCGGATCTGTCCCCCATTGAGCATGTTTGGGACTGGATGAAGCGTCGTCTCACGCGGTCTGCATGTCCAGCACGAACGCTGGTCCAACTGAGGCGCCAGGTGGAAATGGCATGGCAAGCCGTTCCACAGGACTACATCCAGCATCTCTACGATCGTCTCCATGGGAGAATAGCAGCCAGCATTGCTGCGAAAGGTGGATATACACTGTACTAGTGCCGACATTGTGCATGCTCTGTTGCCTGTGTCTATGTGCCTGTGGTTCTGTCAGTGTGATCATGTGATGTATCTGACCCCAGGAATGTGTCAATAAAGTTTCCCCTTCCTGGGACAATGAATTCACGGTGTTCTTATTTCAATTTCCAGGAGTGTAATATGTAAATTCCTACTCACCAATCAGGTGCATTATGATCTAACTCACCCGGCCAGTCGAATACACTGTGAAGTTGTTGGATGATCGTTACTTTAAAAAGTAATATTAGAGACCGCCTAGCGAAACAAGCTTTTTCCTCAATTAGTTTTAATCTGCTCATTATAGACACCCAGACTTGGAAAAATTGTTACCCACGTCTAAAGGCATATCAAGATTGTTTCACAGGAATTTTTACTTTGCATACAATGGGCTCCTACTATAATTAAAAGTTATGATTTAACAAAAGTAGGTACATGTTCACAGAAAATTACGGGTCCTTCTGAAACTTCGTGGCAGATTACAACTGTGTGCCGGACCGAGACTCGAACTCGGGATGTTTGCCTTTCGCGAGCAAGTGCTTTGCCATCTGAGCTACCTAGGCACTACACAAGGCCCGTCGTCAAAGCTTCACTTTCGCCAGTACCTCGTCTCCTACCTTCCCAATTTCTGGTTTCATATCAGCGTATCCCCCACTGCAAAATGAAACTTTCATACGGGTCCTGCAGTTTGCAGTCCATGCAGTGAAAGCGTACTTCATTTAAAATATCCAGAAAGCAACAAAAAAACTGTTATTGCAACTGTCACTAAAAGAACCTCTTACTTTGTAATAATCGTCATACAAAAAATAGGTAATTCACCACACCCTCTACCCAGAGAGTAGGTTCTCAGTCACAACAAGAAAATTTCGATCTTATGCTCGCGATGTATCGCAAATGTCATGAAGTCTGTTGCAAGCATTTGTCACGTCTCTCCACTGTCACAAAATTCTCGGAATATACCATGAAGAACTTGGATGAAATAGAGTTTATTACGCAATCTTCAATCTTTTCGTGATTTGTGCTCATGTTTATTCTACGAGCACGGCAGTCACAATTCCGAAAGTTAAGTCAGCAACGCTGTAGCGTACAAAACCATGCACGACATCTCTCGCCTTCAAAGAAACCGCAAAATGAAACTTCCTGGAAGGTTAAAACTGTGTGCCGGACCGAGACTCGAACTCGGGACCTTTACGTTTCGCGGGCAAGTGCGTGGAAGGTAGGAGACGAGATACTGGCAGAAGTACAGCTGTGAGGACGGGGCGCGAGTCGTGCTTGGGTAGCTCAGCTGGTAGAGAACTTGGCCGCGAAAGGCAAAGGTCCCGAGTTCGAGTCTCGGTCCGGCACACAGTTTTAATCTGCCAGGGAGTTTCATATCAGCGCACACTCTGCTGCAGGGTGAAAATCTCATTCTGGGAACCGCAAAACGACTTCCCAAATCATGGAGGCTAACAGTAAGGCGTGAAACCACAGGGAGCGCTGAATAACGTGCCACACACACTTACAACGTAGTCATATAAATGTAGTTATTCGATATATCGAACATCGATTCACTAATAATCGATATTCATATTTTGCAAATAAAATTCATCGATATTTCGAATAATCGATGCAAAAATTTAGTTTTAGAATTCAAATTGTAACTTATCTTTTCTGGTGTTATTTAAAAGTGTGAGAAGCGGTCTTTACGGATTAATAACATAAAAATTTCGCCAAGTGCAACTAGGACTCACGCACTGCGGTTTCCGAACTTACTTAATTACATACACAGGCAGTTCATCCATTGCGGAGATTGAGAACCCCAACGATTTTTGTCTGCTATCGATACCGGTAGTGGAAAGATACAGGTCCCTGGAATTCCAAGACCGTATCAAAATCTCTGCAGTAGTTCCTCAGACTAGGCTGGGCATACAAGAAGAAGCGAACAGGCGATTTCAGTTTATAAACGTAGAGAGGTAAGGTTTAATAAAACGTTTTTTATTTACTTACTAAAGCATAACTACAACTTATATTTTATGTTTGCAAGCAAGGTTGCCATTTTTAAGATTTTTAAAATTTTGAACATTACTGCTCTTCAGCAATGCTGAATGTAAATGAATGTTTTCAGAATATCAGCCAACCAGTTGCAGGTATAAAGATTTATTAACAAACCTTGACCATCGTTTCAACAATTGCAAAATTGTCTTCTTCAGAAGTACATGATTAGATAAGATTAGTACTTGTTCCATACATCACGAATACTACACTTCGTAATGAACGTGTCAGGTTAATAAAAGGGGTCTATACAAGATATTACACTACACAAAATATTACATGACACTTAATACACTTACTACATCCAAAAATTCATGTAATGTGTAGAAGGAGTTGCCATTACGAAATTCTTTTAATTTCCTTTTAAATGCTATATGGCTACCTGTCAGACTTTTGATGCTATTAGGTAAGTGACCAAAGACTTTTGTGGCAGCATAATTTACCCCCTTCTGAGCCAAAGTTAGATTTAACCTTGAGTAGTGAAGATCATCCTTTCTCCTAGTGTTGTAGCCATGTACACTGCTATTACTTGTGAATTCATTCGGATTGTTAATAACAAATTTCATAAGTGAATGTATATATACTGTGAGGCTACAGTGTAGATTTCTAGCTCTTTAAATAAGTGTCTGCAGGATGATCTTGGATGAGCTCCAGCAATTATTCTGATTACGCGCTTTTGTGCAATGAACAATCTTTTACTCAATGATGAGTTACCCCAGAATATGATGTCATGCGGAAGCAAAGAATGAAAATAGGCGTGGTAAGCCAATTTCCTCAGATGTATATCGCCAAAATTTGCAATGACCCTAATAGCATACGTAGCTGAACTCAAACGTTTCAGCAGATCCTCAGTGAGTTTTTTCCAGTTCAACCCCTCATCAATGCATACACCTAGAAATTTTGAATATTCTACCTTAGCTACCGATTTCTGATCGAAGTATATATTTATTATTGGTGTCATTCCATTTACTGCGTGGAACTGTATATATTGTGTTTTGTCAAAGTTTAATGAGAGCCCATTTGCAGAGAACCACTTAACGATTTTCTGAAAAACATCGTTTACAATGTCACCAGTTAATTCTTGTCTGTTGGGTGTGATTGCTATACTTGTATCGTCGGCAAAAAGTACCAGCTTTGCATCTTCGTGAATATAGAATAGCCAGTCATTAATATATATTAAGAACAGCAGAGGACCCAAGACTGAACCTTGCGGCACCCCATTTTTGATTGTTCCCCAGTTTGACAAAATCACCGTATTATGTGAACTGCTTATTTCAACTTTTTGCACTCTTCCAATTAGGTATGGACACGCAATATCACATTTTGGCGACGACAAATTTCAGAGCAAAGTAGCGCATGTCAAGCAATATGGTATGTGTGACCATCAGTAAAAAGCAGATGAAATCTGTTAAAAACAACATATCCATTTGATCTGAGCTAAGCGTAAAAGTCTTAACATTGCAATGTACATGGAATTAAAAGTCCCTCCTCAAACAACGTCCAAACCACTTCCATTTTCTCTTCCTGATGACTTTCAGCCTTTTTCTTTCTTCTCCAACTCTTCTTAATACTTCTTCATTCCTTACTCGGTATTCCCACTTCACTTTTACCATTCTTCTCCATATCCACATCTCTAGTGCCTCCAATCTTCTTTCCTCTTCCTTCCTCAATGTCCAGGTCTCCGCACCATACAGTGCAACACTCCAGACGTAACATTTCGTAAGTCTTTTCCTCAGATCTTTGTTTAGTGGTCCCAAAAGTAATTTCTGTTTCCCCTTGAATCCTTCTTTTGCCATTGCAATTATTTTTTTCCTAATTTCTGTTGAGCAATATATATAATCCATTATTTCTCTTCTCAAGTAATTGAAGTTATTACTTGCTTTATTTCCTCTCCCCCTATTTTCATACGGTATTTTGTCCCCCTTCCTCCAATTACCATGATTTTCGTTTTCTTCTTGTTAATCTTTATTCAATATTCTTCTTACTTTGTGTTTAGGTCATCTAACATTTGTTCCATCTCTCTCCATGGCTTTCTGCTATCACAACCATGTCGTCTGCAAATCTTATACACTACACTCTCCGACCCCTATACAAACACATCTCCTCCAATAAAAACTTTCATTAATAATTTTCTCCAGATAGATATTGAACCTATACTGTACATAAAATAAGATAGAAAAAAATCAAAATAAAAAATATTTTGTTGGCATGTTCTGCTTTTTATCTTCTTCTCTGCGCAGAAATCACTTGACCAGCTTTAGAAAATAGTTTTCCTGCCGGAATGGAAGCCCATTCCTAGCAATCACATACAGACTGGAACTAGGTGTAAATATTTCCGTCCAGATTGTGACTGGATTATCTCCTATGAGTCCTGGGCATGGAATCCGTAAATAAACTGATAATTCTGGAGAAATCTCTTCGATGTCTAGAGTTATTCTTTTTTTTTTACCTCCCACATTCCGTGGATTATATTTCAAACAAACTTTTCTACCAATCTTACTTTTGAGTGAGATGTTACCAAAACTAACAACAGTCAAAATTTCTCCAATAACTTCAAAGGGGAAAACTGTATCTATCGTTCTTACGTTGTAATTACACTACTGGCCATTAAAATTGCTACACCACGAAGATGACGTGCTACAGACGCGAAATTTAACCGACAGAAAGAAATCGCTGTGATATGCAAATGATTAGCTTTTCAGAGCATTCACACAAGGTTGGCGCCGGAGACGACACCTACAACGTGCTCACATGAGAAAGTTTCCAACCGATTTCTCAAACACAAACACCAGTAGACCGGCTATGCCTGGTGAAACGTTGTTGTGATGCCTCGTGTAAGGAGGAGAAATGTACCATCACGTTTCCCACTTTGATAAAGGTCGGATTTTAGCCTATCGTGATTGTGGTTTATCTTATCGCGTTGGTCGATATCCAATGACTGTTAGCAGAATATGGAATCGGTGGGCTCAGGAGGGTAATACGGAACGCTGGATCCCAACGGCCTCGTATCACTAGCAGTCGAGATGACATGCATCTTACCTGCATGGCTGTAACGGATCGTGCAGCCGCGTCTCGATCCCTGGGTCGTTTGAAAGACAACAACCATCTGCACGAACAGTTCGACGACGTTTGCAGCAGCACGGACTATCAGCTCGGAGACCGTGGCTGCGGTTACCCTTGACGCTGCATCACAGACAGGAGCGCCTGCGATGGTGTACTCGACGACGAACCTGGTTGCACGAATGGCAAAACGTCATTTTTTCGGTTCTGTTTACAGCATCGTTATGGTCGCATCCGTGTTTGGCGACATCGCGGTGAACGCACATTGGAAGCGTGTATTCGTCATCGCCATACTGGCGTATCACCCGGCGTGATGGTATGGGGTACCATTGGTTACACGTCTCGGTCACCTGTTGTTCACATTCTGAACAGTGGACGTTAGATTTCAGATGTGTTACGTCCTGTGGCTTTACCATTCATTCGATCCCAGCGAAACCCTACATTTCAGCAGGATAATGCAGGTCCTGTACGGGCCTTTCTGGATTCAGGAAATGTACGACTGCCGCCCTGACCAGCACATTCTCCAGATCTCTCACCAACTGAAAACGTCTGGTCAATGGTGGCTGAGCAACTGGCTTGTCACAATACGCCAGTCACTACTCTCGATGAACTGTGGTATCGTGTTGAAGCTGCATGGGCAGCTGTACCTGTACACGTCATCCAAGCTCTGACTCAATGCCCAGATGTATCAAGACCGTTATTACGGCCAGAGGTGGTTGTTCTGGGTATTGATTTCTCAGGAGCTATGGACCTAAATTGCGTGAAAATGTAATCACAAGTCAGTTCTAGTGTAATGTATTTGTCCAATTAATACCCGTTTATCATATGCATTTCTTCCTGGTGTAGGTGTTTTAATGGCCAGTAGTGTATTTCAGTGTTAAAAAGGAAGTAGAGGTAACGTTTCTTTTTGAGTTAGACGATAAAATATTTACGGTTATATCGGCACAAAATATCTTTTTTACCGATATTTTACTGTATAAATATCGATCAAAATATCGCGTAAGTGAAACTAATATATCCGTATTTCGATATATCGTTATCGGATATCCCAACCCTGCTTGAAAGGAGAGGCTTGTAATTTTAGGTACTTTTGCCACGAATCATACCAAGGATAAATGGAACCCTTAGTCCTCTCTTGTACAGAATGGACACAAAGTCCCAGTATCCCCAATCGCTTCTCCACATTTTCATAGATAGCCGCAGTCTGCGGGCCTCTGGTGGCCGAGCGGGTCTACGCGCGTCAGTCCGGAACCGCGCGACTCCTCCGGTCGCAAGTTCGAATCCTGCGTCGGGCATGGATGTGTGTGATGTCCTTAGGTTAGTTAGGTTTAAGTAGTTCTAAGTCTAGGCGACTGATGACCTCAGATGTTAAGTCCCATAGTGCTCAGAGCCATTTGAACCATGTTGTTGTTGTTGTGGTCTTCAGTCCTGAGACTGGTTTGATGCAGCTCTCCATGCTACTCAATCCTGTGCAAGCTTCTTCATCTCCCAGTACCTACTGCAGCCTACATCCTTCTGAATCTGCTTAGTGTATTCATCTCTTGGTCTCCCTCTACGATTTTTACCCTCCACGCTGCCCTCCAATACTAAATTGGTGATCCCTCGATGTCTCAGAACATGTCCTACCAACCGGTCCCTTCTTCTAGTCAAGTTGTGCCACAAACTCCTCCCCAATTCTATTCCATACCTCCTCATTAGTTATGTGATCTACCCATCTAATCTTCAGCATTCTTCTGTAGCACCACATTTCGAAAGCTTCTATTCTCTTCTTGTCTAAGCTATTTATCGTCTACGTTTCACTTCCATACATGGCTACACTCCATACAAATACTTTCAGAAACGACTTCCTGACACTTAAATCTATACTCGATGTTAACAAATTTCCCTTCTTCAGAAACCATTTCCTTGCCATTGCCAGTCTACATTTTATATCCTCTCTACTTCGACCATCATCAGTTATCTTACTCCGTAAATAGCAAACTCCTTTACTACTTTAAGTGTCTCATTTCCTAATCTAATTCCCTCAGCATCACCCGATTTAATTTGACTACATTCCATTATCCTCGTTTTGCTTTTGTTGATGTTCATCTTATATCCTCCTTTCAAGACACTGTCCATTCCGTTCAACTGCTCTTCGAAGTCCTTTGCTGTCTCTGACAGAATTACAATGTCATCGGCGAACCTCAAAGTTTTTACTTCTTCTCCATGAATTGTAATACCTACACCGAATTTTTCTTTTGTTTCCTTTACTGCTTGCTCAATATACAGATTGAATAACATCGGGGAGAGGCTACAACCCTGTCTCACTCCTTTCCCAACCACTGCTTCCCTTTCATGCCCCTCGACTCTTATAACTGCCATCTGGTTTCTGTACAAATTGTAAATAGCCTTTCGCTCCCTGTATTTTACCCCTGCCACCTTCAGAATTTGAAAGAGAGTATTCCAGTCAACATTGTCAAAAGCTTTCTCTAAGTCTACAAATGCTAGAAACGTAGGTTTGCCTTTCCTTAATCTTTCTTCTAAGATAAGTCGTAAGGTCAGTATTGCCTCACGTGTTCCATCATTTCTACGGAATCCAAACTGATCTTCCCCGAGGTCCGCTTCTACCAGTTTTTCCATTCGTCTGTAAAGAATTCGCGTTAGTATTTTGCAGCTGTGACTTATTAAACTGATAGTTCGGTAATTTTCACATCTGTCAACACCTGCTTTCTTTGGGATTGGAATTATTATATTCTTCTTGAAGTCTGAGGGTATTTCGCCTGTCTCATACATCTTGCTACAACTACTGAAAAGGCTGCTGCCCCTCTTCAGGAACCACACGTTTGTCTGGCCTCTCAACAGATACCCCTCCGTTGTGGTTGCACCTACGGTACGGCCATCTGTATCGCTGAGGCAGGCAAGCCTCCCCACCAACGGCAAGGTCCATGGTTCATGGGGGGGATTTGAACCATAGCCGCACTGTATTTAATGTGGGATCATAAGAGGACAACTTTGGGATGGCCTGACTATTCTTTACGATTTATCCCAGTGTGTCTCTGTGTACAACAATGCTTTCATAACAAGAGTATGATTCGAGAATGAGATTTTCATTCTGCAACGGAGTGTGCGCTGATATGAAACTTCCTGGCGGATTAGAACTGTGTGCCGGACCGAGACTCGAGCTCGGGACCTTTGCCTTTCGCGGGCAACTGCTCAAGCAACTGAGCTACCCAAGCACGACTCACGCCCCGTCCTCACAGCTGTACTTCTGCCAGTACGTCCTCTTCTACCTTCCAAACTTTACACAAGCTCTCCTGCGAACCTTGCAGAACGAGCACTCCTGAAAGAAAGGATATTGCGGAGTCATGGCTCAACCACAGCCTTGGGAATGTTTGCAGAATGAGATTTTCACTCTGCAGCGGTGTGTCTGCTGATACGAAACTTCCTGGCAGAATAAAACGGTGTGCCGGACCGAGACTCGAACTTGGGACCCTTGATGATTCTCCTCCAAGTACGATGTGAAATTCTCCTCAACATTGCTAGCGTAATAGCAGTAAGTGCATGTCGAACACAGTGGCGGATACAGAAAAATCTCAAGGAGGGTGCGATAAAGATATCTTGAGCTACCTTTACTTTTACCGTAGTAGAAAATAATCAAGTCACATGCAAAGTTTAAAAAAGCTTTATTTAAACTGATTATACACATATAAAAGACAATGCCATCTTATGACATTAAAAATTTATAATTGTGGTTCTCTTCCTTAAATGATGAATTCTAAACGTCTATTCTTCCTGGAAAATTGGTTAATTACATCGTCAATAAGACAATCAATGTCAGGGTGAGTGTTCAACAGAACCAGGCCATTAAGTCGGTCACTCTCAGTCTTGACTAATCTTCACACTTGCACCTGCTACAACTAGGACGTTTTACTTATTCAGTCTTCAGTCTTAATATTTCTGCTTCTGAGTACAAACTACACTCCTGGAAATTGAAATAAGAACACCGTGAATTCATTGTCCCAGGAAGGGGAAACTTTATTGACACATTCCTGGGGTCAGATACATCACATGATCACACTGGCAGGACCACAGGCACATAGACACAGGCAACAGAGCATGCACAATGTCGGCACTAGTACAGTGTATATCCACCTTTCGCAGCAATGCAGGCTGCTATTCTCCCATGGAGACGATCGTAGAGATGCTGGATGTAGTCCTGTGGAACGGCTTGCCATGCCATTTCCACCTGGCGCCTCAGTTGGACCAGCGTTCGTGCTGGACGTGCAGACCGCGTGAGACGACGCTTCATCCAGTCCCAAACATGCTCAATGGGGGACAGATCCGGAGATCTTGCTGGCCAGGGTAGTTGACTTACACCTTCTAGAGCACGTTGGGTGGCACGGGATACATGCGGACGTGCATTGTCCTGTTGGAACAGCAAGTTCCCTTGCCGGTCTAGGAATGGTAGAACGATGGGTTCGATGACGGTTTGGATGTACCGTGCACTATTCAGTGTCCCCTCGACGATCACCAGTGGTGTACGGCCAGTGTAGGAGATCGCTCCCCACACCATGATGCCGGGTGTTGGCCCTGTGTGCCTCGGTCGTATGCAGTCCTGATTGTGGCGCTCACCTGCACGGCGCCAAACACGCATACGACCATCATTGGCACCGAGGCAGAAGCGACTCTCATCGCTGAAGACGACACGTCTCCATTCGTCCCTCCATTCACGCCTGTTGCGACACCACTGGAGGCGGGCTGCACGATGTTGGGGCGTGAGCGGAAGACGGCCTAACGGTGTGCGGGACCGTAGCCCAGCTTCATGGAGACGGTTGCGAATGGTCCTCGCCGATACCCCAGGAGCAACAGTGTCCCTAATTTGCTGGGAAATGGCGGTGCGGTCCCCTACGGCACTGCATAGGATCCTGCGGTCTTGGCGTGCATCCGTGCGTCGCTGCGGTCCGGTCCCAGGTCGACGGGCTCGTGCACCTTCCGCCGACCACTGGCGACAACATCGATGTACTGTGGAGACCTCACGCCCCACGTGTTGAGCAATTCGGCGGTACGTCCACCCGGCCTCCCGCATACCCACTATACGCCCTCGCTCAAAGTCCGTCAGCTGCACATACGGTTCACGTCCACGCTGTCGCGGCATGCTACCAGTGTTAAAGACTGCGATGGAGCTCCGTATGCCACGGCAAACTGGCTGACACTGACGGCGGCGGTGCACAAATGCTGCGCAGCTAGCGCCATTCGACGGCCAACACCGCGGTTCCTGGTGTGTCCGCTGTGCCGTGCGTGTGATCATTGCTTGTACAGCCCTCTCGCAGTGTCCGGAGCAAGTATGGTGGGTCTTTTTTCCATTTCCAGGAGTGTAGCTTACTATTCGGCGAATACTCCGTATTTATAACGCTACGTATCGAAGGTTCTCCGTACAAGAAAACAGTAGAATATTCGTGACTTTCCTCGAACAAATGCGACAGAATAACGTATCGAGATCACCAGAATGACCACGACTTTTCTCGTAGGTATGTGTTAGCTATCTATGTGTCAGACAGAAACGTGTAAAATACGATGACGCGGACGCGCGTGCTACGTAGGAAAGTACAACTACTCGATAAATCGATTCGGTCAAGTCGACTGATGAAAGAAACGAACGAATAGCGTGCGGGCTGATGTAGCGTTGGTCTTGGGGGGAGGGGGGGGGGGCAAAAAGAGAAAGAATTGTTATTTTTATATTTTTTGAAAAATGTCGAAAAGTGAATATTTTGGTGGGCCACTTGGCAACAGAATCAGGGATTGATTACACTGTTATAATAACATGCGTTGAGCATTAAATACCTGAATAAGAGCAGCGGATGATTTAGTTGAGATCGTTCGGAAGAAACATTAACATTTCTGTGCATTTTTATAGTCGCGATGTAGTCATACCCGGAACAACAGCAAGGGACCAGAAGATTTATAGACTTTAAAAGAAATGCAACACTACACAATTAAAAAAAAGGAGCTGTTTCAGAAATAATAGGAAAACGATAATGTTCCTTCTGCCTCATGCTGCGTTCGGCCCATCAGCGTGATCAAAATTTCTGGTGATGAACTAACACAAAATAATTATCATTCAAGTAAATGAGGAGATGGAAATCATCAAGGTTAATTTACTAAAATAAGCACACTTATCTCTAACACACGTTTTTTAATGCTGCGTACCTTTTCATATTAAATTACAATAGATGACCATTGTGGTTGAATGCTTTATACATAAGAGTCAAAATGCCCTCTATTCGTAATCAATTACAAGAAACTACATGTTTTCTGATTGGAAAAATAACATTTAGCACATTTATCGAATATTTTCAGATAAAATACGAGGGCTATCTACAAAGTACATTACGTTTTGGAATTAAAAATAAATAAAATATTGGAATTTTTTTATTATATACAGATGAAAGCCACACTTAAATACTACTTTTCTACATAGTTGCCATTTAAATTAAGGCGTTTATCGTAGCGATGGACGAGCTCGGAAATTCCTTCGTCGGAAAATTCGGCCGCCTGTATATCAAAAGTATTCGGACACCTGCCTGTAAATGACTTACAAGTTAGTGGCGCCCTCCATCGGTAATGCTGGAATTCAATACGGTGCTGGCCAACCCTTAGCCATGATGACAGTTTCCACTCTCGCAGGCATACGTTCAATCAGATGCTGGGAGGTTTCTTGAGGAGTGCCAATCCATTCTTCACGGAGTGCCCCACTGAGAAGAGGTATCGATGTCGGTCGGTGACGCCTGGCACGAAGCCGGTGTTCCAAAACATCCCAAAGTTGTTCTATACGATTCAGGTGAGGACTCTGTGCAGGCCAGTCCATTACAGGGATGTTATTGTCGGGTAACCACTCCGCCACAGGCCGTGCATTACGAACAGCTGCTCGATTGTGTAGAAAGATGGGCCGCACGGAGTGGCTGTGTGGTTTGAGGCGCCATGTCATGGATTGCGCGGCCCCTTCCGCCGAAGGTTCGAGTCCTCCCTCGGGCACTGTTGTGTGTGTTGTTCTTAGCATAAGTTAGTTTAAGTAGTGTGTATGTCTGGGGACCGATGACCTAAGCAGTTAGGAATTCACCCACATTTGAACATTTTGTAGAAAGATGCAATCGTCATCCCCGAATTGCTGTTCAACAGTGGGAAGCAAGAAGGTGGTTAAAACTTCAGCGTTGGCCTGTCCTGTGATAGTGTAAAACAAAACAACAAGGGGTGGAAGCCCCCTCCATGAAAAACACGACTACACCATTACACCACCGACTCCGAATTTTACAGTTGGCGCTACACACGCTGGCAGATGACGTTCACCGGGCGTTCGCCATACCCACACCCAGCCATCGAATCGCCACACTGTGTACCGTGATTCGTCACTCCACACAACGTTTTTCCACTGCTCAGTCGTCCAATGTTTACGCTCCTTACACCAAGCGGGGCGTCGTTTGCCGTTTACCGGCGTGATGTGTGGCTTATGAGCAGCCCCTCGACCATGAAATCCAAGTTTTCTCACCTCCCGCCTAACTGTCATAGTACTTGCAGTGTATTCAGTTGCAGTTTGGAATTCATGAGTGATTGCCTGGATAGGTGTCCGCCTATTACACATTACGACCCTCTTCAACTATCGGCGGTCTCTGTCAGTCAACAGACGAAGTCGGCCTATAGGCTTTTGTGCTGTACGTGTCCCTTCACGTTTCCACTTCACTATCACATCCGAATCAGTCGACCTAGGGATGTTTAGGAGTGTGGAAATCTCGCGTACAGATGTATGGCACAAGCGATACCCAGTCACCTGACCACGTTCGAAAGCCGTGAGTTCTGCGGAGCGCCCCATTCTGCTCTCTCTCGATGTCTAATGACTACTGAGGTGGCTGATATGGAATTGCTGGCAGTAGCTGGCAGCACAATGCACCTGACATGAAAAACGTATGCTTTGGGTGGTGTCCGAATACATTTAATGGCGTAGTGTATTTATGTTTTATATATCAAACTATTCAGGAAGATGTGAGCTACAAAAAGCGCTGTCGGGTGTGGTCGGCACTCGGATGGGTGACCATCCGGGCCGCCATGCGCTGTTGCCATTGTTCGGGGTGCCCTCAGCCTCGGGATGCTAATCGAGGAGCTACTCGACCGAATAGTAGCGGCTTCGGTCACAGAAAACCATCATAACTAGAGGTGGGTCGGACTCGTTCATTCCCGTGAACTACTTCATTCGTTTCACTCTTTGCCGTGAAGCGTTCAAATGAAGTAGTTCATTCGTGAAGTACGGAAGCCTAGCGAAGTTGCCCAGTTCGCCGCTCAGCCGCGGCTACGCTCGCTTCCCCTCGCTCGTACAATAAAGCTTCGTAATACTTCACTAATTTACCAACAGATGGCGGAACTATGGAGTAACGTGCACGCAACGTTTTACGCTCTTACAGCGTCTGAGTTAACTTAAATAGAGCATGGTCGAAGGGGTCAAAGGAAAGATAAACAGAAGGCTGTCACGTATAAAGAAGGTATTACATTTAATCTTGCTCCACATTTTCTCGTGAAGCGCCCAAAAAAGTCTTTATCTGCCAAATGAAACATTATTTGTTGTATTCATGGACTGAAAAATAGGGCTACCAACGAAATGCAGTCCAATTTTATGTTCCTTTTAAAATTTAATCCAAAATAGAATGAGTATGTTTAACACTGTCACAAAGTCTATATACCTACGTTAAGTAATTCTTCAGAAGTTTTCCTGTAGATTTTATTTTGTTGACAATAACAACCCACTAGATTCAAAACGTAAACTGTCACGTGTAGTCATTGGTACGATTTCAGGTAAAATCCCTCTTTCAGTGTTATTAACAAACCTTTTATTTTCATGATGGCTGTGCGTGATCACACAGATAGCCTCTTCGTTTCCATCTTTAATATTCATTTGTCTTCAAGCGCTGCCAACGGTAGGCTACCCGTAGACGCGAAGTTTAACTGCACAAATAGTCACGGGTAATGATGTCAGCACTGCAGGTAGCAGCTGACGCTGTCTTCTCCTTGCCCCTCACATCCCCCGCCACTCCTAAACCTATCGTTCCCCACAAACACCGCGCGATTCGTCGACAGGCAGCACAGGGAGGACTGAAGTGAAGGGAGAATGACTGACGTGGGTGAGGGCAGGGGAAGAGAGTGAGTGAACTAGAAAAAAGTGTGGAGTGTGCCATCTGTGAAGAGTTTGAAGTACCAGTTCATTGAAATTGAGTGGTTAGTTCACACTTCGCAGGAGTGAAGCGTTCATTTGAATGACTCATTCACGAGCTTCCCATCACTAATCATAACGACCGGGAGAGCGGTGTGGTGTAGAGATGGGTAGTTCGCGAACGAACGGGTGCAAAGGAACGGTTCACCAAGATGAATGAAAGGACCGAGGAACGAATTCCAAGGAACTATCGGTTCATAGTTCACTTCGGTCGCGGCGGTCTACTCATAGTTCCCGGGAACGAGGAGCGATGGCTTCGTAGTTCACTAGTTCACTTCGGTCGCGGCGGGGCAGTTCCTCGTCCCAGCCTGGGTCGCGTGCTCGCCTCAGTCTCGGCCTCCCTCGGCCACACTCGTCGTTCTTCGCACGACCGCCTGTCTCAGTTCCACTGCCGGCTGCCCCTACTTACTTCAGTATCCAGTTGTTCGTTTCGTTCACTGCGCTCGCCCATTTCACATGTGTTCCAAACTGTTCTTGCACTCGGTTCTGGCTATTCAGCGTCCACGACCGGTAATCAAAAAGTATTTTATAGTTACGTAAATTACATAAAAATTACGTTGTATGTAATAGGTACGTCTTTTCAGGTAACAAAACGGCATATCAGCTCACTTCATTATATCGATGAACAGCAGAAGACATAACAAGGCAAGTTTTTCTTGTTATTCATATTTTTTTTGGATTTAGCATCCAACTTTCAATAATTTCCTTCATTTTTAGTGTAAGAAAATTCATATAAAACGATTTTCGTGTATCTTTCATATACGAAACATCACATTTAGGAAGGCTGTAATTATTTTTAAGTTTGGTTGTTTCCAATTTGCATTACCTGCTAGTTTGGTGTATTTGAAAAAAAAATGGGTTGTGGGTCATTTTGGCTCACTACGAAAAGTGGTGCCTCTCCATTTGAAAAGACATACATTGCCGTAAAATCGTATTTACTTATTATCTCAAAAAGATTTGTTCAGAAGGAGCTTTCAAACTAAAAACTTTATTACTGCGAACTTAATTATTATTACTGTTGCTGCATTAACTTTAATAATGCAACATAAAAACCTAATTTTTACTAAGCGTGTGACGCAAGTATGAGAAAACCACATTTTATTTTATGCCTCCATAAAGTCTCTACTTCGCCTACGAACTCAGAGACAACGTGAAGTATATGTAGGGTGTAAACGATTATTGTTTACAGCGTAGCATAGCTATGTAGTGGAAGTCGAAACGAAGAATTTTATAGAGGACACTTGTGGCCTATTAAGTTGGGAAACAGCCACCAACAGGTTAACACGACTACATGAGCTATTATAGCCCATGCTCGTCGCGTGAGATTTTCAAGTTCTCTTCTCCAGCTCTCTACACATCGTCATCGATTGTTTCGCAATTGTTGATTGCATTAGCTTGTTATTTCTTCACTGCCTAATTATTACATGTTTCTCTGTTTGTCGTATCTTCTCGTAACGGGCAGCACATCGTCCGTAATTGGCGAGCAGTCTGTACTCGGGGCCGGTTTTCCGTGCACAAGACTACAGTAGGCTAACGAAGAGGTTCTGCAGAATCACAGAAATCACTTCTGAAACTGTAAGAATTCTGTAATGAATAAAAACTCTGTACTCCAGGGGGAGGCAAGTGCCCTCCATCCTTCAGTCACCTACACCACTATTTTTCAGTTTTTCATAAGAACCATATACCAAGCAGAAATCAACGATGAACGAGTAAAAATGAACGGTTCCCAATCGGCAGTGAACTAGTTCCCAAGGATGAACGAGTTTGCCCATCTCTACTGTGCTGATCCCAGTAGGGATGGGCAAAACTGTTCTTTTCAGAGATTGGATCAGAACTGTTCACTCCCTGAAATGAATTAGCTCTTTTTCATGACTCACCACTCATTTACAATAGAAAATAAATGGAAGGCACATTGCCCTTTAAACTTGGTTTATTCCAGTACTATACCTGTATTTTGATCTTATTTGATCCTATTTTGAAGTAACACAGATAATGAGTAAGAATTTTGTATTGTTTATTGAAATTTCCACGATATGACAAAGTTTTGGATTATTGATTTATTTTGCACTATCGTGGTTTTTTGGGTGATCGGAAAATGTTGTAACTTGAGATTTAGATTAACAATATATTTGGCTATAATGTATTAAAATTTCATTAACCTCGTACAAATACATCGCAAGCCATATATTTTTAAAGTGAACGTTTCCTTCCGAAGACGCCTAAAATCGCAAAATCCGTACCAGAATAAGAAAAAAAATATAAATTTGACTGTAAAACGAAAGTGCTGCATATAGCCTTACGCAGAATAAAACAAGGAAAATATTGGTGTATCACATTTTGCGATACGTTTATCGGTTCGCTCGTAATTAAAGCGTAAATTCGAGTGTCCATAATAAAAATCCTATAGTAAGAGGAGTCGTCAGGAACCTAATCTAATCAGTTTAAACAAAGAAAAATAAAATAAAAACAATTGATGTATACATAACATAATAATGTAATATACATAGCGGTATTACTACGAAGAACAATATCCAGTAGAGACGAACTCCGATGCAGAGGCGCTGAGTCGAGCAGGTCGAGCCGCGAGCTGTATTGCTGCGTGAGCTGAGACCGCAGAGACCAGAGTGACACCTGAGTCGCTTTTCTCAACGCTCTGGCTAGAGTCGAGACGGTGGGGTGAGTGTTGAGCGGGCGAGTTCCGAGGGTGGGGGGAGCGGTGAACTCACCGGCTCCGAGACAAATCGTCCGTTCCCTTGCGAGCAGGTTGTTGCAAGTAGTTCCTATGTTATCCGCTAGGTGGCTCTCTGTCCTGTTGCTCGCATCAACTGCCCAGAGGGCAGGACGTGCGACTGAAACGATCGCCGACAGAGTGCGATGCGAAGTTACGCTGCGCCAGACACTGCAGGCGGCAGACGACGCACAGAGACAGCACGGCATATGTGAAACACAAAATCCAATGGGGCACTGCACAATGCAGGCAGCCAAGGTAGAAGCAGGGCAGAGGCCGGCGCTGGCTGTGTTGTGTGGCGTGCACTGTGCTCTGACCAGCAGAGGCGCTGCTGATATGCTCCGTCTCTTTCTCTCTCTCTCTCTCTCTCTCTCCCTGCCGTGGGAAACGTTTGGAGCTACCGTTCTTTTTTTCTGAATCACTGATTGTTCACTCCTTTGAAAGATGCAACTCTATGCATTAGTTCAAGAGCGGATCCCCCATCTCTAGACCCCACGCGCCTCCTAGCCGCTTCCTCCACTGAGGATGACACGGCGGTCGGATGGCCTGGTAGGTCACTCGTGGCCTGAAGACGGAGTGAGTACTCTCCTAACGTTCGGCGCTCATGCAGCGTTTTCTCGACTGGACAAGTGTGAGCTGTCCTGAGCAGCGGAAGTGGGCAACGCAATTAGCGAGGACGCCCTAAGCGTTGCTGCGGGGGGCCGCTGACTCACAGGGACGGCCCGGGGCGCGGTACAGCCGGCTGCCCAGGCACGGCACTCGCTCTCGTCTCGCAGGCTGCCTGAACGGGGCTGCTTCCGGGTTCGTCACGGTGCGGACCACACCTGCTGTCCTGCCGATGGCGTGGTGGGGTTGGCGGGGGCAAGGGGGGGGGGGTTGGCGGGGGAAGGGGTGGCGGGTGGTCTATAGTAGCGCTGGGCGAACGACGCTTAAGGGAGGACGTTCATGAAAGCAGCCGAAAACGTCAGTCTTGATACTTGTTTTGCAAATCAAACTGCCTTTTCTTGCTGCTAGTTATTTTATTTAACCCACACGCGTTTCGCCTTCTCCTGTTCTAACGCATCATCAGAGGGATCTACAGGGTGTTACAAAGCCAAACTTTCAGGGAACATTCCTCACCCACAAATAAAGAAAATATGTTATGTGGACATGAGTCCTGCAACGCTTAATTTCCATGTTAGAGCTCATTTTAGTTTCGCCAGTATGTACTGTACTTCCTCGGTTCACCGCCAGTTGGCCCACTTGAAGGAAGGTAATGTTGACTTCGGTGCTTGTGTTGACATGCGACTCATTGCTCTACAGTACTAGCATCGAGCACATCAGTACGTAGCATCGACAGGTTAGTGTTCATCACGAACGTGGTTTTGCAGTCAGTGCAATGTTTACAAATGCGGAGTTGGCAGATGTCCATTTGAGGTACGGATTAGCACGGGGCAATAGCCGCGGCGCGGTACGTTTCTATCGAGACAGATTTCCAGAACGAAGGTGTCCCGACAGGAAGACGTTCGAAGCAATTGATCTGCGTCTTAGGGAGCACGGAACATTCCAGCCTATGACTCGCGACTGGGGAAGACCTAGAACGACGAGGACACCTGCAATGGACTAGGCAATTCTTCGTGCAGTTGACGATAACCGTAATGCAGCGTCAGAGAAGTTGCTGCTGTACAAGGTAACGTTGACCACGTCACTGCATGGAGAGTGCTACGGGAGAACCAGTTGTTTCCGTGCCATGCACAGCGTGTGCAGGCACTATCAGCAGCTGATTGGCCTCCACGGGTACACCTCTGCGAATGGTTCACCCAACAATGTGTCAATCCTCATTTCACTGCAAATGTTCTCTTTACGGATGAGGCTTCATTCCGACGTGATCAAATTGTAAATTTTCACAATCAACATGTGTGGGCTGACGAGAATCCGTACGCAATTGTGCAATCACGTCATCGACAGAGATTTTCTGTGAACATTTGGGCAGGCATTGTCGGTGATGTCTCGATTGGGCCCCACGTTCTTCCACCTACGCTCAATGGAGCATGTTATCACGATTTCATACGGGATACTCTACCTGTGCTGCTAGAACATGTGCCTTTACAAGTACGACACAACACGTGGTTCGTGTACGATGGAGCTCCTGCACATTTCAGTCCAAGTGTTCGTACGTTTCTCAACAACAGATTCGGTGACTGACGGATTGGTAGAGGCGGACCAATTCCGTGGCCTCCACGCTCTCCTGACCTCAACCCTCTTGACTTTCATTTATGGGGGCATTTGAAAGCTCTTGTCTACGCAACCCCGGTACCAAATGTAGGGACTCTTCGTGCTCGTATTGTGGACGGCTGTGATACGATACGCCATTCTCCAGGGCTGCATCAGCGCATCAGGGATTCCATGCGGCGGAGGGTGGATGCACGTATCCTCGCTAACGGAGGACATTTTGAACATTTCCTGTAACGCTGGTCCGTTCTGTTGCTGTGTGTTTCCATTCCACGATTAATGTGATTTGAAGAGAAGTAATAAAATGAGCTCTAACATGGAAAGTAAGCATTTCCGGACACATGTCCACATAACATATTTTCTTTCTTTGTGTGTGAGGAATGTTTTTGTAACACCCTGTTTATTCCATTGAACACGTTATGTAAATATTTTTCGCTTTTACTGAAGATAGCAATGTTAACAACCAATCTTATCATTGATATCCTTTCTTTTATTTCCATAATTCCTTCTTCGATGTACAATTTGAACAGTGTGGGCGAAAGACTACATCCCTGTATTACACCCTTTTTAGTCCGGGCGCTCCGTTCTTTGTCGTCCACAGTTATTATTCCCTTCTTCAAAAATGTGTGTGAATACTTATGGGACTTCACTGTTAAGGTCATCAGTCCCTAAGTTTACACACTACTTAACCTAAATTATCCTAAGGACAAACACACACTCATGCCCGAGGGAGGACTCGAACCTCCGCCTGGACCAACCGCACAGTCCAAGACTGCAGCGTCCTAGACCGCTCGGCTAATCCCGCGCGCCGACTGAGTGTGAAAAACGATAAGCTGCTGCAATCGGACAGCGAACAGTAACACACGCCATCTATCACCGTGTTGTGATCGGAAAGGATTTCGTGCCACAGAATAAATTATCAGAGCCCTACTGCGAAATTGAAACGGCGGTACTTATTAACGAGCGCAAGCTGTCCATATGCATTTCCAGGACAGGACACCACGCCCAGTTCGAGCCAGGTGGCTCGCTCGCCCACACACGCCGATGCAAATGTGGCGACGTTAATATATCGTGCGACTTATAGCGACCGGCCACCTGGGCTGTCTGCCGCCATCAGGTGTTCAGTTGATGTGCCGGGCTGCCTTCTCCTCTCGCAGTCTCTGCAGCAGTTGCGCACACCACAGTTTCCACACACCGTCACTCACACTAATATGCGGACCGGTATGATGTACACCACTGGCCATTAAAATTGCTACACCAAGAAGAAATGGAGATGATAAACGGGTATTCATTGGACAAATATATTATACTAGAACTGACATGTGATTACATTTTCACGCAGTTTGGGTGCATAGATCCTGAGAAATCAGTACCCAGAACAACCACCTCTGGCCGTAATAACAGCCTTGTTACGCCTGGGTATTGAGTCAAACAGAGCTTGGATGGCGTGTACAGGTACAGCTGCCCATGCAGCTTCAACACGATACCACAGTTCATCGAGAGTAGTGACTGGCGTATTGTGTCGAGCCAGTTGCTCGGCCACCATTGACCAGACGTTTTCAGTTGGTGAGAGATCTGGAGAATGTGCTGGCCAGCGCAGCAGTCGAACTTTTGTATCCAGAAAGGCCCGTACAGGACCTGCAACATGCGGTCGTGCATTATCCTGCTGAAATGTAGGGTTTCGCAGGGATCGAATGAAGGGTAAAGCCACGGGTCGTAACACATCTGAAATGTAACGTCCACTGTTCAAAGTGCTGTCGATGCGAACAAGAGGTGACCGAGACGTGTAACCGATGGCACCCCATACCATCACGCCGGGTGATACGCCAGTATGGCGATGACGAATACACGCTTCCAATGTGCGTTCACCGCGATGTCGCCAAACACGGATGCGACCATCGTGATGCAGCCAGGTTCGTCGTGGACTACACCATCGCAGGCGCTCCTCTCTGTGACGCAGCGTCAAGGATAACCGCAGCCGTGATGTCCGAGCTGATAGTCCGTGCTGCTGCAAACGTCGTCGAACTGTTCGTGCAGATGGTTCTTGTCTTGCAAGCATCCCCATCTGTCGACTCAGGGATCGAGACGTGGTTGCACGATCCGTTACAGCCGTTCGGATAAGATGCCTGTCATCTCGACAGCTAGTGATACGAGACCGTTGGGATCCAGCACGGCGTTCCGTATTACCCTCCTGAACCCACCGATATACCATATCATGATGTTCGAAGTAGAGAGGATATAAAATGTAGACTGGCAATGGCAAGGAAAGCGTTTCTGAAGAAGAGAAATTTGTTAACATCGAGTATAGATTTAAGTGTCAGGAAGTCATTTCTGAAAGTATTTGTATGGAGTGTAGCCATGTATGGAAGTGAAACATGGACGGTAAATAGTTTGGACAAGAAGAGAATAGAAGCTTTCGAAATGTGGTGCTACAGAAGAATGCTGAAGATTACATGGGTAGATCACATAACTAATGAGGAAGTATTGAATAGAATTGGGGAGAAGAGACGTTTGTGGCACAACTTGACCAGAAGAAGGGATCGGTTGGTGGGACATGTTCTGAGGCATCAAGGATCATCAATTTAGTACTGGAGGGCAGCGTGGAGGGTAAAAATCGTAGGGGGAGACCAAGAGATGAATATACTAAGCAGATTCAGAAGGATGTATATTACAGTTGGTACTGGGAGATGAAGAAGCTTGCACAGGATAGAGTAGCATGGAGAGCTGCATCAAACCAGTCTCTTGATTGAACACCACAACAACAACAACAACATCAGACACATATCAAAATCTGGTGAAAGAATTCAGATTACACGTGAATAGTATGTACATGTTCCCAGACAGTACCTACATTCCCGGACTTGTGAATTTAGCACCCAATTAGAGCAATTTCAGTGGGTGACATTAGCTGTTGTTCGAATCTGGAAACAAGCATCAGAGACTACATATCTTTTTTCTAGCAGTGGACAGTATGTTTGAAATCACAGCATAATGAATAATTTTATTTGCAGTACTGAAACTGGCAGAATATTTCTCCGAAATTCCCGGCCATAATGCCAACCTCGAAAGGGTGTTCCCTTTCACAAAACGTCCAGTGGAGAAAAGAACTCAATACAAGTGTAAACCGACACAGTCACGAAGATGATGATACTGTTGTGAAGTCTAAAACATCCTTTCAAGAGTTCTATGAAGGTATTTACACGAAAAACAACGTTCTTGAAGAATTTGGTTCAAGCGAGAAATATTAATACTGAGGTAAAGATTATTGTTCTTTCTTTGTGAGTCTATTTAAAAAACTGATGTTAGTGAATACCTGGTCGTGTTCTGCCACGAAAGAAAGATAACAGCTTACTTCGTTTAATGAAGAACGTTTAGTTGATTTTTACATAACATTATCGTAGGAAGAGGGCTCAACAATAAAAAGACTGAATTCTTATAATTATCATCATTGCCAAATGATAAGGCTCTTTACCGATTTAAAAAATTAAGCGCATCGGAGGCTGATCTCACAAAACAGTAATTGGTTATCAACAAACTACTGCAAATATCCAAATGACTATTTCTATACATGTGATGTCTGTCCTAAAGAACAGACACAATTTTCGATCCAGCAGCCATTATGAATTACGACACAAAGGAATTACAGACTTTGGCTGCAAGTGGGCATTACTTTAAATCACTGGGGATTGTTGAAAATTTGTGCCGTACCAGGATTCAAACCTTGCGTTCCTTCTTACTAGAAAGATTCTGTGAGCACTATGAGCCGGCCGGAGTGGCCGAGCGGTTCTAGGCGCTACAGTCTGGAACCGCGCGACCGCTACGGTCGCAGGTTCGAATCCTGCCTCGGGCACGGATGTGTGTGATGTCCTTAGGTTAGTTAGCTTTAAGTAGTTCTACGTTCTAGGGGACTGATGACCTCAGATGTTAAGTCCCATAGTGCTCAGAGCCATTTGAACCATTTTTTGACCACTATGCCATCCGGAGACAGTGTCAGAGCATGTGTCCATGAAGCGGGAGACCCGCGTTCGAATCCCAAACCGGCGTAACTTTTCAACTTTCCCAAGTGATTTAAATCAACGTTCACTCGCAGTTAATATCTAATCCTTATGTGCCTTGACTCTATTTCTATTTAAGACAGCTTATCTGCCTTTAAGGGGCCCCGGAACGCCCTATACTTGCAATGTTAAAATAACGCTTATAAATTACATCTTTCCTCACAAAGTATTTGAGGTAGGAAGTTCAACTTTTTACAGATTATTTATTGGAATATGGGCTACAACTTAACACAGGGATTTTACAAAATTTTAGTTCAGTTATTAAAGATGATTTTTTTTTCAATTGTAATGAAAATTCACAACATTTTTTTGCAATTTTTTATTTATATATTCAAAAATATACAGTTTTTTGGAAAAAGGCTGTGTTAAATTATGCAGAAGGTACTGTGTAACATTTACTGAAAGTTTGAAACAAATATGTTTGGAAGATCCTTAGAAAACATGTAATTAGTATGAGAAAATAAAAGTTTTGGGAATCGAGCGACAAAGATTGGATTAACTTTTTAGTGCATTCCAGGTTCATAGGATGGATTATCTTCATCCTCTGCAAACTCCTCCTCCAGCTTCCTCTTGTTCCTTCTCCTGTTTACTCTTGCTTGTATTTCTAGACTCTTTACAGCCCTGTCTGCAGCCCGAAGGCGTTCATGGTCTAAAGCAAGCATCGCTCGTACCATGTTAGAACCTATCTTGATTCCCATATTTCTAAATACCTTGCACCTTACAATGTTGCCATCATTGAAAGTCGCAACAGCATCATACACACCAAAGTGAAGTGTTTCTATTCCAACAAATACAGTCTTGGGGATTCTCGGCCATATAACACTATTTACACTTTCATTGGGGTTTTGAGTTTTTCTGTGAATACACTTTTTCAACAGTTCAGGTGCTGCTAAGTCTCTGAAAATAGGTTAGCCACAACACATACTTTATCTCACATCACTAAAATGTACCTGATGAACACGGACGTTAATAATAACACCATTTGACAGCAGTTTAACAGTGCCACAGTGGGTCACGCTCATGTAGAACACATTTCAAAAAAAAAAAAAAAATTAAAAATAGTTGTAGTCTTCGGAATTGAATAAATTATATATCTATTAAAAGGTAATAGTCTGCAGATTAAGAAAACGCAAAAAAGTAAAAATTGAACCTTTCATGATTTTGAGCATTTCCGGAGCCCCTTAAGGGTAAAATGTCTGGCTAAGGATAACGAGGAGTCTGGCTTTTCTATTTCTTTACCTGGCGACTCCAGCTGTGAATCCAGCCCAAGTGTCCTCTCCAGTGCCTGCCCCTGGAGTGCATACCGCTGGTGATATCTGCAAGGTCAGCGGTCGCGTAACCGTCCGACCCCAGAAGAGGCTGCGGTTTATCTCGGCTCGTGGAACCGGACCCTGCACTTACACCCCCTTATCGCCATACCAGGTCGCAGCTCATCAACACGGCTGCATTCCTTCTGGAAATGCGCATAAAGTTTCTGACGGCGCGAGGAATTTTTCCCGCTTCCCGCTGAGGCGACTACTAAGAAAACTCTGGACCAACAGGTCTCGGAATGCCCAACGGTACCATCTGCCTACCGTGTCATCCTCAGGCGATGGGCGGATATGGAGGTGTACTTGGTTAGCATACTGCTCTAACAGGCAGTGACAGTTTTCATGACTGGAGCTGCTATTTCTCAGACCTCGGAATGCCCAATGGTACCATCTGACAGCCGTGTCATGCTCAACCGATGGGTCTCACTGGACGAGGACATAGAGGGGCATGTGGTCAGCACACCGTTCTCCTGTCGTCAGTTTTCATGTCTGTAGCTGCTACTTCTCAGTCCTCTGACTGCCCTGTGGTACCATGTGACTGCCGTGTCACGCTGAGCCAATGGGTGTCACTGGATGCGGATATGGAAGGGCATGTGGTCAGCACACCGCTCTCCTGGCCGTTGTCAGTTTACATGACCAGAGCTGCTAATTCCCAGTCCTCAGAATGTCCAACAGTACCATCCGACTACCATGTCATGCTCAGCCAATGGATGCCAAAATGGTTCAAATCGCTCTGAGCACTATGGGACTTAACATCTTAGGTCATCAGTCCCCTAGAACTTAGAACTACTTGAACCTAACTAACCTAAGAACATCACACACATTCATGCCCGTGGCAGGATTCGAACCTGCGACCGTAGCAGTCCCGCGGTTCCGGACTGCAGCGCCAGAACCGCTAGACCACCGCGGCTGGACCAATGGATGTCACTGGATGAGGATATGGAGGGGCATGTGTTAGCAGACTGCTCTCCCAGCCGTTGTCAGTTTACATGACCAGAGCTGCTAATTCCCAGTCCTCAGAATGCTCAACAGTACCACGTGAATACCATGTCATGCTCGGCCAATGGGCGTCGCTGGATGAGGATATGGAGGGGCATGTGTCAGCAGACCGTTCTACCGGCCGTTGTCAGTTTACATGACCAGAGCTGCTAATTTCCAGTCCTCAGAATGTCCAACAGTACCATCCGACTGCTGTGTCACGCTCAGCCAATGGGTGTCACTGGATGAGGATATGGAGGGGCATGTGTTCAGCACACCGTTCTCCCATCCGTTGTCAGTTTTTATGACTGAACCTGCTCCTTCTCAGTCCTCGGAATGCTCAACAGCACCACGTGACTGCCATGTCATGCTCGGCCAATGGGCGTCACTGGATGAGGATATGGAGGGGCATGTGTCAGCAGACCGCTCTCCCGGCCGTTGTCAGTTTACATGACCAGAGCTGCTAATTCCCAGTCCTCAGAATGTCCAACAGTACCAGCCGACTGCCATGTCATGCTCAGCCAATGAGTGTCACTGGATGAGGATATGGAGGGGCATGTGGTCAGCACACCGTTCTCCCATCCGTTGTCAGTTTTCATGACTGGACCTGCTACTTCTCAGTCCTCGGAATGCTCAACAGTACCATGTGACTGCCATGTCATGCTCACCCAATGGGTGTCACTGGATGAGGATATGGAGGGGCATGTGTCAGCAGACCGCTCTCCAGGCCGTTGTCAGTTTACATGACCAGAGCTGCTCCTTCTCAGTCCTCGGGATGCTCAACAGTACCATGTGACTGCCATGTCATGCTCAGCCAATGGGTGTCACTGGATGAGGATATGGAGGGGCATGTGTCAGCAGACCGCTCTCCCGGCCGTTGTCAGTTTACATGACCAGAGCTGCTCCTTCTCAGTCCTCGGGATGCTCAACAGTACCATGTGACTGCCATGTCATGCTCAGCCAATGGGTGTCACTGGATGAGGATATGGAGGGGCATGTGTCAGCAGACCGCTTTCCCATCCGTTGTCAGTTTTCATGACTGGACCTGCTACTTCTCAGTCCTCGGAATGCTCAACAGTACCATGTGACTGCCATCTCATGCTCACCCAATGGGTGTCACTGGATGAGGATATGGTGGGGCATGTGGTCAGCACACCGTTCTCCCGTCCGTTGTCAGTTTTCATGACCAGAGCTGCTAATTCCCAGTATTCAGAATGGCCAACAGTACCATCCGACTACCATGTTATGCTCAGCCAATGGGTGTCACTGGATGAGGATATGGAGGGGCATGTGTCAGCAGACCGCTCTCCCGGCCGTTGTCAGTTTACATGACCAGAGCTGCTCCTTCTCAGTCCTCGGGATGCTCAACAGTACCATGTGACTGCCATGTCATGCTCAGCCAATGGGTGTCACTGGATGAGGATATGGAGGGGCATGTGTCAGCAGACCGCTTTCCCGGCCGTTGTCAGTTTACATGACCAGAGCTGCTAATTCCCAGTCCTCAGAATGTCCAACAGTACCAGCCGACTGCCATGTCATGCTCAGCCAATGAGTGTCACTGGATGAGGATATGGAGGGGCATGTGGTCAGCACACCGTTCTCCCATCCGTTGTCAGTTTTCATGACTGGACCTGCTACTTCTCAGTCCTCGGAATGCTCAACAGTACCATGTGACTGCCATGTCATGCTCACCCAATGGGTGTCACTGGATGAGGATATGGTGGGGCATGTGGTCAGCACACCATTCTCCCGTCCGTTGTCAGTTTTCATGGCTGGACCTTCTACTTCTCAGTCCTCGGAATGCTCAACAGTACCATGTGACTGCCATGTCATGCTCACCCAATGGGTGCCACTGTATGAGGATATGGAGGGGCATGTGTCAGCAGACCGCTCTCCCGGCCGTTGTCAGTTTACATGACCAGAGCTGCTCCTTCTCAGTCCTCGGGATGCTCAACAGTACCATGTGACTGCCATGTCATGCTCACCCAATGGGTGTCACTGGATGAGGATATGGAGGGGCATGTGTCAGCAGACCGCTCTCCCGGCCGTTGTCAGTTTACATGACCAGAGCTGCTCCTTCTCAGTCCTCGGGATGCTCAACAGTACCATGTGACTGCCATGTCATGCTCAGCCAATGGGTGTCACTGGATGAGGATATGGAGGGGCATGTGTCAGCAGACCGCTTTCCCGGCCGTTGTCAGTTTACATGACCAGAGCTGCTAATTCCCAGTCCTCAGAATGTCCAACAGTACCAGCCGACTGCCATGTCATGCTCAGCCAATGAGTGTCACTGGATGAGAATATGGAGGGGCATGTGGTCAGCACACCGTTCTCCCATCCGTTGTCAGTTTTCATGACTGGGCCTGCTACTTCTCAGTCCTCGGAATGCTCAACAGTACCATCCGACTGCCATGTCATGCTCAGCCAATGGGTGTCACTGTATGAGGATATGGAGGGGCATGTGTCAGCAGACCGCTCTCCCGGCCGTTGTAAGTTTACATGACCAGAGCTGCTCCTTCTCAGTCCTCGGGATGCTCAACAGTACCATGTGACTGCCATGTCATGCTCAGCCAATGGGTGTCACTGGATGAGGATATGGAGGGGCATGTGTCAGCAGACCGCTTTCCCGGCCGTTGTCAGTTTACATGACCAGAGCTGCTAATCCCCAGTCCTCAGAATGTCCAACAGTACCAGCCGACTGCCATGTCATGCTCAGCCAATGAGTGTCACTGGATGAGGATATGGAGGGGCATGTGGTCAGCACACCGTTCTCCCATCCGTTGTCAGTTTTCATGACTGGACCTGCTACTTCTCAGTCCTCGGAATGCTCAACAGTACCATGTGACTGCCATCTCATGCTCACCCAATGGGTGTCACTGGATGAGGATATGGTGGGGCATGTGGTCAGCACACCGTTCTCCCGTCCGTTGTCAGTTTTCATGACCAGAGCTGCTAATTCCCAGTATTCAGAATGGCCAACAGTACCATCCGACTACCATGTCATGCTCAGCCAATGGGTGTCACTGGATGAGGATATGGAGGGGCATGTGTCAGCAGACCGCTCTCCCGGCCGTTGTCAGTTTACATGACCAGAGCTGCTAATTCCCTGTCCTCAAAATGTCCAACAGTACCATCCGACAGCCACATCATGCTCAGCCAATGAGTGTCACTGGATGAGGATATGGAGGTGCATGTGTTCAGCACACCGTTCTCCCATCCGTTGTCAGTTTTCATGACTGGACCTGCTACTTCTCAGTCCTCGGAATGCTCAACAGTACCATGTGACTGCCATGTCATGCTTAGCCAATGGGTGTCACTGGATGAGGATATGGTGGGGCATGTGGTCAGCACACCATTCTCCCGTCCGTTGTCAGTTTTCATGGCTGGACCTTCTACTTCTCAGTCCTCGGAATGCTCAACAGTACCATGTGACTGCCATGTCATGCTCAGCCAATGGGTGTCACTGGCTGAGGATATGGTGGGGCATGTGTCAGCACACCACTCTCCCAACCATTGTTAGTTTTCATGACCGGAGCCGATACTTCTCAGTCGAGTAGCTCCTCAGTTTGCCTCACAAGGGTTGAGTGCACCCCGCTTGCCAACAGCGCTCAGCACACCCGTACAGCGACCCATCCAAGTGCTGGCCAAGCCCGACAGTGCTTAACTTCAGGGATCTGTCGGGAATTGGTGTGACCACTGCAGGAAAGCTGTTGTCTGGGTGAAACATGTGGTACATCGAAACTAAACCCGAGTAACGTGGAGGCTTTCTGCAGACTCTGCAACGTCACAGAGAACTCGAATGTAGGACTCAGCCGTTACTGGCTACAGGAGTCAGGTGTGATCGCCACGCATTCACAGTAGCACTCCATAGCATGATGCCAGGTGCTGGGTCCAATGATGATTACGATGAGACAATCTGGCAACGTTTGTTCTACTCGGAGCCTCCACACGTGCCTATGTCCTCCATCCCGCTGCCAGCAGAACTGGGGTCCGTCTGAGAAGATCCCTCCTGTCTCCTGTTCCATTGTTCTTGGACCGCTGCACTTCAGGGGCTTGTCCCTCTCCTGGCACGTCAAGGGCAGCCCTTTGACGGGGGAGGGAGTTACGGAAGAATGGAACGTAAGGTGCAGGTCTGATTTTTCGTACGTGCAAAGGAAACGAGCAGTATTTTATTGGAAAAAAGACTGTGATTCAGTTGCCCCTACCACTTGGTTTTATGCAACCCGCAATGCCTTCAAATACCGTGCACAAGATTTTCATATTCTCTAGCTCGCTATATCAGTGTGTCTACATGGACAAGGAAAAATAATTCCTGGATTTTTCCCGGATTTCCCGGTTGAAAATACACTTTCTCCCGGATGAAAAAACACTTTTTCCGTGTTAAGTGAAAGTATACTTTTTCTCGGCAATTATCCATCCTTTTACGGTTTACGGTTTTATACACCGGCGTAGAATTTCCCGGCACGTTATAAAATGAAACTCGGGGGCAAAAACACGTTTTGGAAAGATCTTTGATGTGCAGCAACATACACACTGCATATTTTCGTGTTACGAAGGTATAAATTCGAATTCCACCAAACACCGCATGTTACTTTCCGAAGCATTAAAATCGACATTGCGACGCGCTTTTGTAAGCCAGTCACAGCTCATGACACCTGATCTCGCCAGCTGATGACAGCATTTGACACGTGATGTAGTCAGCCAATAACAACATCACTCTTAAGTAGCGCGAACACACAGATAACAAAAATTAATGGGTTAAATTAATGTACAATTGTTCCTACAAGAAAAGCAAAGCTATCACATATAATATTGGTCTCTAAGATTAATAAGCTGCACGAGAAGCTAAGCTTCCACATATATTTTTGATCTTTTTTGCGCGTCATGCATCACATAAATGTGTCAGTAAAATTTTTTAATAACGACGTAAATGGCTCATCTTCTGGGCTCGAAATTCTTCAGATGGTCGTCCTCAAAGAGTTGATTTTTAAATGAGAGTCAAACGCTCTGTGATTTAAGAAATTCGTCGTACACTCTCTCACATAGTTTATCTTACATAAAAGGAAATTTACTTTGAAAGTAACGCTTTTCAAAGCAATACTCGCAATATTTTTCCGTGACCTATTAGAAAGGTACGTTTCAGGAGTTGCCAGAGAGCGCCAGGTAACAGGCGTCACTGCACTTGCGCAGCTACGATGACGCAGAAAGCCCACATGTTTGTACGTGTGAAACATTAAAAGATCTTGCATTTAAAACGAATCTCATGTAAAAAAACTGTCACGTCACGCTCATTGGAGGCAATTTGTTGTTAAGAAGCACTGCACAGTCTTCCTAAAGCCTTTGACACACTTTGCTGTTGGCAGACGCTTGTGTGAGCACTGTGTTTTGTTGTATATAGCGCATTTTCTTTGCGACTTAAGTTTTATTTTCGTTTCTATTTTCTCTCGTTCATGTTTTGTTGCTGCACTATTATTCTGCACAGGCGGGATACAGTAAATTTTTTTGTTAGAGTATTGGTTCTTACCAGTCAAAATCACAATCATTTAAATGAAAACTTAACAATGAAAAATTCCCGGAAGTCAAAAAGATTCCCGGGTTTTCCCCGGTTTTCTCCCGGATGAAAAAATTCCCGGGTTTTTCCCGGATCACCCGGTTGTCCCGGGACATAGACATCCTGTATATACAAACTACAAAGTCATCAGAAAGTAAAGAATGTTTTGTTTTGACGTATGACCACATCCCCCCACCACCACCGCTGACCGATCACCGACCTTGGTCCTCGTCCGCTTCAGTTTGGCGGCAGCTACGATCAAATACGGTTGCTTACTGCTTACCAATGCGACTCTAAAATGTGCGAAAAAATTAACGATTCCACCTAGTCTGAGGTGGACACGTTTTAAAGGCGCAAGAAGTCCGACCTGATGAAATTTACAGACTGATAACTGGGGCTTACGGAAGTGTTCAGAAGCCGGCCGCGGTGGTCTAGCGGTTCTGGCGCTGCAGTCCGGAACCGCGGGACTGCTACGGTCGCAGGTTCGAATCCTGCCTCGGGCATGGGTGTGTGTGATGTCCTTAGGTTGGTTAGGTTTAAGTAGTTCTAAGTTCTAGGGGACTTATGACCTAAGATGTTGAGTCCCATAGTGCTCAGAGCCATTTGAACCATTTTCGAAGTGTTCAGAAGCAGCGTAGCGTGTTTAATGGCAGACAGGAGAACGTCTACGACGAAGATCGCTCGGGCTGCCCCACAGTAGTAATTGACGGACTCAAAGCAGGGACTGTGCAGCTCTTGGCCTAGTGGCTAGCGTTGTTGACTCTGGATCACGGGGTCCCGGGTTCGAATCCTAGGTGGGTTGGGGATTTTTCTCTGGGTGTTGTCCTCCTCATCATCATCATTGGTGACAGTGGTTACATTGCATTGTGTAAAAAAAATTGGACTGTGTAGAAACTGGGACTTTGTACGCGCGCTGATGACCGCGCAGTCGAGCACCCCACAAACTGAACATCATCATCATCATCTACACCTACATGATTACTCTGCAATTCACATTTAAGTGCTTGGCAGAGGGTTCATCGAACCACAATCATACTATCTCCCTACCATTCCACTCCCGAACAGCGCGCGGGAAAAACGAACACCTAAATCTATCTGTTCGAGCTCTGATTTCTCTTATTTTACACTCCTGGAAATGGAAAAAAGAACACATTGACACCGGTGTGTCAGACCCACCATACTTGCTCCGGACACTGCGAGAGGGCTGTACAAGCAATGATCACACGCACGGCACAGCGGACACACCAGGAACCGCGGTGTTGGCCGTCGAATGGCGCTAGCTGCGCAGCATTTGTGCACCGCCGCCGTCAGTGTCAGCCGTGGCATACGGAGCTCCATCGCAGTCTTTAACACTGGTAGCATGCCGCGACAGCGTGGACGTGAACCGTATGTGCAGTTGACGGACTTTGAGCGAGGGCGTATGGTGGGCATGCGGGAAACCGGGTGGACGTACCGCCGAATTGCTCAACACGTGGGGCGTGAGGTCTCCACAGTACATCGATGTTGTCGCCAGTGGTCGGCGGAAGGTGCACGTGCCCGTCGACCTGGGACCGGACCGCAGCGACGCACGGATGCACGCCAAGACAGTAGGATCCTACGCAGTGCCGTAGGGGACCGCACCGCCACTTCCCAGCAAATTAGGGACACTGTTGCTCCTGGGGTATCGGCGAGGACCATTCGCAACCGTCTCCATGAAGCTGGGCTACGGTCCCGCACACCGTTAGGCCGTCTTCCGCTCACGCCCCAACATCGTGCAGCCCGCCTCCAGTGGTGTCGCGACAGGCGTGAATGGAGGGACGAATGGAGACGTGTCGTCTTCAGCGATGAGAGTCGCTTCTGCCTTGGTGCCAATGATGGTCGTATGCGTGTTTGGCGCCGTGCAGGTGAGCGCCACAATCAGGACTGCATACGACCGAGGCACACAGGGCCAACACCCGGCATCATGGTGTGGGGAGCGATCTCCTACACTGGCCGTACACCACTGGTGATCGTCGAGGGGACACTGAATAGTGCACGGTACATCCAAACCGTCATCGAACCCATCGTTCTACCATTCCTAGACCGGCAAGGGAACTTGCTGTTCCAACAGGACAATGCACGTCCGCATGTATCCCGTGCCACCCAACGTGCTCTAGGAGGTGTAAGTCAACTACCCTGGCCAGCAAGATCTCCGGATCTGTCCCCCATTGAGCATGTTTGGGACTGGATGAAGCGTCGTCTCACGCGGTCTGCACGTCCAGCACGAACGCTGGTCCAACTGAGGCGCCAGGTGGAAATGGCATGGCAAGCCGTTCCGCAGGACTACATCCAGCATCTCTACGATCGTCTCCATGGGAGAATAGCAGCCTGCATTGCTGCGAAAGGTGGATATACACTGTACTAGTGCCGACATTGTGCATGCTCTGTTGCCTGTGTCTATGTGCCTGTGGTTCTGTCAGTGTGATCATGTGATGTATCTGACCCCAGGAATGTGTCAATAAAGTTTCCCCTTCCTGGGACAATGAATTCACGGTGTTCTTATTTCAATTTCCAGGAGTGTATTTTGATGATCATTCCAGCTATGCAGGATGCGCTTAACAAAATATTTTCGCATTCTGGAGAGAAAGTTGGTGACCCAAATTTCGTAAATAGATCTCGCCGCGACGAAAAACGTCATTGCTTTAATGACTTCCATCCCAACTCGCGTATCATATCTGCCACACTCTCTCCCCTAGTACGTGATAATACAAAACGAGCTGCCCTTTTTTGCACCCTTTCTATGTCCTCCGTCAATCCCACCTGGTAAGGATCCCACACCGCGCAGCAGTATTCTAACAGAGGACGAACGAGTGTAGTGTAAGCTGTCTCTTTAGTGGACTTGTTGCAAATTCCAAGTGTCCTGCCAATGAAACGCAACCTTTGGCTCGCCTTCCCCACAATATTATCTATGTGGTCTTTCCAACTGAAGTTGTCCGTAATTTTAACACCCAGGTACTTAGTTGAATTGACAGTCTCGAGAATTTTACTATTTATCGAGTAATCGAATTCCAACGGATTTGTTTTGGAAGTCGTGTGGATCACCTCACACTTTTCGTTATTTAGCGTCAACTGCCACCTGCCACACCATACAGCAATCTTTTCTAAACCGCTTTGCAACTGATACTGGTCTTCGGATGACCTTACTAGACGGTAAATTACAGCATCATCTGCGAACAACCTAAGAGAACTGCTCAGATTGTCACCCAGGTCATTTATATAGATCAGGAACAGCAGAGGTCCCAGGACGCTTCCCTGGGGAACACCTGATCAGTTTTACTCTACGATTTGCCGTCTATTACTACGAACTGCGACCTTCCTGACAGGAAATCACGAATCCAGTCGCACAACTGAGTCGATACCCCATATGCCCGCAGCTGGATTAGAAGTCGCTTGTGAGGAACGGTGTCAAAAGCTTTCCGGAAATCTAGAAATACGGAATCAACTTGAGATCCCCTGTCGATAGTGGCCATTACTTCGTGCGAATAAAGAGCTAGCTGCGTTGCACAAGAGCGATGTTTTCTGAAACCGTGCTGATTACATATCAATAGATCGTTCCCTTCGAGGTGATTCATAACGTTAGAATACAGTATATGTTCCAAAACCCTACTGCAAACCGACGTCAATGATATAGGTCTGTAGTTCGATGGATTACTCCTACTACCCTTCTTAAACACTGGTGCGACCTGCGCAATTTTCCAATCTGTAGGTACAGATCTATCGGTGAGCAAGCGGTTGTATATGATTGCTAAGTAGGGAGCTATTGTACCAGCGAGAATTGCAACAAGAGAATTGCAGCAAGAATTGAAACAAAAATCCAAGAAGGTACGAATATCGTAATTGGTGGAGTGCACTTATGCTTTCCAGACATGATGTGATCGTTAGTGCAGATCTGGACTGGATGTAGGTGTATGCTAGGTGTGACTTTTTGAATCACGTTGTCACTGACGATTCACGCCAGAAAGAATGTGCCAGTCAACGGCATGGCATCATTCGCAATCCCCCATGAAACAGAAAAGAGTGAAACAAATTTTGAGCACCAGAAGGATTTCGGCTACGGTGTTTTGGGATCGGCCTACTGGTCGACTACATGCCCAGAGGTACGACCATAAGTGCAGGCGCCTACTGCCACACTCTCCAACGACTTGGCCGCGCGGACTGCTAACCAGTGGAGTGAACCTGCTCCACGACACATCCGCACATCCGCATCCGCCGGGAGTGACACAGGACCCGCCTCAGCTGTTTCAACATCCGCCATGCAGTCCGGACATACCTCCAGTTGATTACCACTCGTTCCGCAAACTGAAAGATATTGTCAGTGGTGTACACTACGGAAGTGATAATGAACTTAAGGGGCTCCGGAAAGGATCAAAATCATGAAAAGTTAAATTTTTACTTTTTTGCTTTTTCTGAATGTGGTGTCACCGCCAGACACCACACTTGCTAGGTGGTAGCTTTAAATCGGCCGCGGTCCATTAGTACATGTCGGACCCGCGTGTCGCCACTGTCAGTAATTACAGACCGAGCGCCACCACACGGCAGGTCTAGAGAGACGTACTAGCACTCGCCCCAGTTGTACGACGACTTTGCTAGCGACTACACTGACGAAGCCTTTCTCTCATTTGCCGAGAGACAGTTAGAATAGCCTTCAGCTAAGTCCATGGCTACGACCTAGCAAGGCGCCATTAACCCTATCTGGAGAGAGTCTCACTTGTATCATCAAGAATGCTGTATACAAATGATGGATTAAAGATAAGTATTACCGCAGCTACGTACTTTTCTTTATGGCATTCATTACGTATCCTGTTCCAGACCTCACGCCCGTCTGCGTTAGATTATAGCGTGCATTTCGGCCTCCTCTATCTACAAGGTGTTGGCACATTTGCCAACACATCACTGAATCTGCAGACTATTACCTTTTAATGGATATATAATTTATTCAATTCCGAGGACTACAACTATTTTTAAATTTTTTTTTGAAATGTGTTCTACATGGGCGTGACCCACTGTGGCGCTGTTAAACTGCTGTCAAATGGTGTTATTATTAACGTCCGTGTTCATCAGGTACATTTTAGTGATGTGAGATAAAGTATGTGTTGTGGCTAACCTGTGATGGTTCAATATATATCGCTGGTGTGATTGTCGATTGTTTCATGTTTATTTACTCTGTCGTTATCTCGAAAATATTTGTAATTAATTCTGTTTCTTGAGTCTCTGTTTTGTTGAAGTATAATAATGAGTAAAAGTAAAGTTGCTGTTGCGACTCTCAATGATGGCAACATTGTAAGGTGCAAGGTATTTAGAAATATGGGAATGAAGATAGGTTCTAACATGGTACGAGGGATGCTTGCTTTAGACGGGGAACGCCTTCGGGCTGCAGACAGGGCTGTAAAGAGTCTAGAAATACAAGTAAGAGTAAACAGGAGGAGGAACAAGAGGAAGCTGGAGGAGGAGTTTGCAGAGGATGAAGATAATCCATCCTATGGACCTGGAATGCACTAAAAAGTTAATCCAACCTTTGTCGCTCGATTCCCAAAACTTTTATTTTCTCATACTAATTACATGTTTTCTAAGGATCTTCGAAACATATTTGTTTCAAACTTTCAGTAAATGTTACACAGTACCTTCTGCATAATTTAACACAGCCTTTTTCCAAAAACTGTATGTTTTTGAATATATAAATAAAAAATTGCAAAAAAAATGTTGTGAATTTTCATTACAATTGAAAAAAAATCATCTTTAATAACTGAACTAAAATTCTGTAAAATCCCTGTGTTAAGTTGTAGCCCATATTCCAATAAATAATCTGTAAAAAGTTGAACTTCCTACCTCAAATACTTTGTGAGGAAAGATGTAATTTATAAGCGTTATTTTAACATTGGAAGTATAGGGCGTTCCGGAGCCCCTTAACATTTCTCAGCAGTTAGCAGACCCAAAAGCGGCGTGATGGTAGGCTCCGTCAGTTGTTAAAGCAGAAGAAAGGCCTAAGCACTGCGCGATGGAACACCACTAGGAGAGGTGTGTATGTGAATATGACTCATTTCTTGTGACGAAGTACATCAGTCTCCTCGAGGACAGAGATTATGTGGTGGTCTTTCGCCAGTGGGTAACTTGTCAAAAAAAATTGCCCACGGCGGACGCCTTACTGTCTCTAGATTGATTGCATTTTTCCTAATAGCTCTACCATAAAATAACTAAAGAGATTCAGTTTCCTTACGGGTGAGCTAGACTTTTCTCCTAGTGGTGTTCCATCGCGCAGTGCTTAGGCCTTTCTTCTGCTTTAGCAACTGACGAAGCCTACCGTCACGCCGCTTTTGGGTCTGCTAACTGCTGAGAAATGTTAAGGGGCTCCGGAACGCCCTATACTTGCAATGTTAAAATAACGCTTATAAATTATATCTTTCCTCACAAAGTATTTGAGGTAGGAAGTTCAACTTTTTACAGATTATTTATTGGAATATGGGCTACAACTTAACACAGGGATTTTACAAAATTTTATTTCAGTTATTAAAGATGATTTTTTTCAATTGTAATGAAAATTCACAACATTTTTTTGCAATTTTTTATTTATATATTCAAAAATATACAGTTTTTTGGAAAAAAGCTGTGTTAAATTATGCAGAAGGTACTGTGTAACATTTACTGAAAGTTTGAAACAAATATGTTTGGAAGATCCTTAGAAAACATGTAATTAGTATGAGAAAATAAAAGTTTTGGGAATCGAGCGATAAAGATTGGATTAACTTTTTAGTGCATTCCAGGTCCATAGGATGGATTATCTTCATCCTCTGCAAACTCCTCCTCCAGCTTCCTCTTGTTCCTCCTCCTGTTTACTCTTGCTTGTATTTCTAGACTCTTTACAGCCCTGTCTGCAGCCCGAAGGCGTTCCTTGTCTAAAGCAAGCATCGCTCGTACCATGTTAGAACCTATCTTCACTCCCATATTTCTAAATACCTTGCACCTTACAATGTTGCCATCATTGAAAGTCGCAACAGCATCACACACGCCAAAGTGAAGTGTTTCTATTCCAACAAATACAGTCTTGGGGATTCTCGACCATATAACACTATTTACACTTTCATTGGGGTTTTGAGTTTTTCCGTGAATACACTTTTTCAACAGTTCAGGTGCTGCTAAGTCTCTGAAAATAGGTTTTATCACCTCCATTATTGCATGAGGCAGACTATGCTTATGAGTGTACACTTCACCAGTTAGCAATCCTTTGTTATATTTACACCAACTGTCTTCTTCTTTGGGACACAAGCTATGTTGGGGATTTTCATCGGTTGAAGAAGTATGAAAAAAAAGAGCCCAAACAGCCTTCTTCATTTCGTCGACACTTTGTGTATTTTGCCTAATAGCCATTCCATAATAGTTCTGTATTTTGTCAATTACACTGTCAGTTAACCTTCCCTTCCCATCCAACCCTTTACCATCACTGAGTTTTTGTTTTTTGTACGAAGCTTTGAGTCGCGATATATATTGAACCATCACAGGTTAGCCACAACACATACTTTATCTCACATCACTAAAATGTACCTGATGAACACGGACGTTAATAATAACACCATTTGACAGCAGTTTAACAGCGCCACAATGGGTCACGCCCATGTAGAACACATTTGAAAAAAAAATTTAAAAATAGTTGTAGTCTTCGGAATTGAATAAATTATATATCTATTAAAAGATAATAGTCTGCAGATTCAGAAAACGCAAAAAAGTAAAAATTGAACTTTTCATGATTTTGAGCCTTTCCGGAGCCCCTTACGGCAAAAATTCGATACGTTACGACGTTTCTGAGTTAATTAGCTCTGATGTTAGCCAATCAGGCCACTGCGGGTGCAAATTCAAGCTGTCCTCCAGATAAAATTACTGTCAGTTATTCTCATGGCACAGATGATAGCGCACGAGGCTGCCCAGCGTTTTGGCTCACGGTTCGATCTTTAAGATCCCACCTAGCGCCTCACGACCAATTCTTTTTACCGCTGTCTTGTTCAGTTACAGGAAACCAAACTGGGAACATCTTTGGCGCCACTCTCTTTGGCTGTTCGCTTCAATTCACGCGCGCACCAGCCTGACTGGCTAACTTCAGTGCTAATCGACTCCGAACTGGCGCGAGGTACCGAATTTTTTTCTTGACAATTCTTTCTCAGCACAACCTACCCTGCAACACCCTTGCAAGCATTTCAGCGTTCCTGACCAGCCAGTACAAATACACTGACGGAAAAAAAATCGCAGCACAAAGAAAGAGTTGCGCGACTTAAATGAAAGTTGGTAGGCGTGTTTCTACAACTGAAAGATAAAGTGGTCAAGGACAGCTTTCTAATTAAAGGTGGTTCTGCCTCGGTTCCAGTGATAGTTTAGTTTACTTTCGTTTGGTTACGTCATGTTCTGTAGACCATTTTACGATTATTTTTTCCATATGATGGTCGAAGTAGAGAGAATATAAAATGTAGACTGGCAATGGCAAGGAAAGCGTTTCTGAAGAAAAGAAATTTGTTAAGATCGAGTGTTGATTTAAGTGTCACGAAGTCGTTTCTGGAAGTATTTGTATGGAGCGTAGCCATGTATGGAAGTGAAACATGGACCATAAATAGTTCAGACAAGAAGAGAATAGAAGCTTTCGAAATGTGGTGCTACAGAAGAATCCTGAAAATTAGATGGGGAGATCACATAACTAATGATGAGGTACTGAATAGAATTGGGGAAAAGAGGAGTTTGTGGCACAACTTGACTAGAAGAAGGGATCGGTTGGTAGGACATGTTCTGAGGCATCAAGGGATCACCAATTTAGCATTAGAGGGCAGCGTGAAGGGTAGAAATCGTAGAGGGAGACCAAGAGATGAATACACTAAGCAGATTCAGAAGGATGTAGGCTGCAGTAGGTACTGGGAGGATGGAGAAGCTTGCACAGGACAGAGTAGCATGGAGAGCTGCATCAAACCAGTCTCAGGACTGAAGACCACAACAACAACAACATTATGTGGAAGAGTCAGATTACAAGATATATATACACACACATGAATAATGCTAATATTAATATTACTGAAATTTTTAGTTATACACAAGCAACTACATTTGGAGGTACAATTCTTTTTTACCAGTCCTGCAACAGAAACTCGTCCATGGAATAGAAGGAGTTGTCCAAAAGAAATGATTTTGAGCTACATTTAAAACTTGATATGCTACCTGCCAGACACTTCATGTTGTCGGGCAAATGATCAAAGACTTTTGTTGCTGAGTAATGTACTCCTTTTTGAGCAACTGACAGCTTCATTAACGGATAGGAAAAGTCATCTTTCCCTCTAGTGTTGTACGTATGAACATCACTGTTCTTCGCGAATTGATATGGATTGTTCGTAACGAATTTCGTTAGCGAATATATGTACTCTGAATGTGCAGTTATAATACGTCCATACATAACGTCCCTGGGTAAACACCACTAATTATTCTCACTGCTCTCTTTTGTTCACTCAATACTTTATGTCTAAGTGGTCTATTCCATAAGACATTATTGAGTGGAAATATGCAAAGTACGTTAGTAGGCTGATCTGTTTTTAACCAACACTAGCGATATACGAAGAGCAAAAGAAGCTCAGCCTTAATTGTTGGAGAAGCTCAGTAATATCCTTCTCCCAGTTCAAGTTGTCATAAATGTGAGCACCCAAAAATTTCGAGAAATCTACCCTGTTAACTCAGCCCTGCTCATATGCTGCATCAATTGTCGGTGTACAGAACTGCATATAATGACTTTTTTCAAAATTAAGGGAGAGTCCATTTTCTGAGAATTCTTTGAAAGACCTCATTAACAATATCTTCAGCTGATTTTTCTGGAATGGGATTTATTATAACACTCGTGTCATCTGCTAAAACTACTAGTTCCCTTAGCTGAACGTTAAGTGATAGGCTATACACATAAATAAGGAACAGTAGACGACCTAAAATTGAACCTTGTGGGACTCCCTTTGTGATGATTCCCCATTCATTAGAATTTACCACCCTCCCAACATTATTTGTGCTATTCAGCACAACTTTTTGCCTTCTGTTCGTTAAGTATGATACAAACCAGCTCTGTGAATAGCCTTCAGTTCCATAAAACCTGAATGTTTCTAAGAGTGTGTTGTTTGAAGGGGGCCATTTGCAGGCATGCAGCCAACCTGTCTCTGTGCTAGACACACTCAACCTGCACTTCGAGATATGTACTGGGGTGCGATTCCGTACAACAGAAGCAACACTCTCGCGGTTATTCTACGCATACTGACTGCAAATTTGTTCGTCACTCTGATGATTCTGCTTGTTGTGTTGTTAGTCCTGAACAGCACTCCAGGGGGTGTTTTCCAACAGGATAACGCTGGCCTACATACCGCTGTTGAAAGCATCATGCTCTATGGAACATTTTGCTGTCTTTCATGAACAGCATTCCAGGGGGTGTTTGCTGACAGGATAACGGTCGCCTACATACAACTGTTGTAACCATCATGCTCTACAGCATGTGGCGCTGTCTTTTGTGAACAGCACTCTAGGGTTTTTTTCCAACAGGATAACGCCCGCCACCATACAGCTGTAGTAACCATCTTGCTCTATAGAATGATGCGCTACTTTTCATTAACAGCACTCCAGGGGGTGTTATCCAAAAGGAAAACGCTTGGCAGCATACCACTGTTGTAACCGTCATGCTCTATGTAATGTTCCGGTGCATTTCATGAACAGCACTCAGGGGGGTTTTCCAACAGGATAATGCTCACCTAAATACCGCTGTAGTAACCATCATGCTCTATAGAATGTTGTGCTGCCTTTCATGAATAGCATTCCAGTTGGTGTTTTCCAACAGGATAACGCAGGCCTACATACCGCTGTTGACACCATCATGCTTTATAGAATGTTCCGGTGCCTTTCATGAACAGCACTCCAAGGGTATTTTCCAACAGGATAACGCTCGACTACATACCGCTGTTGAACCATCATGCTCTACAGAATGTTGCACTGCCTTTCATGAACAACACTCCAGGGAGTGTGTTTCAACAGGATAACTCTCGCCAGCATACCACAGTTGAAACCAACATGCTCTACAGAATGTTTCGCTGCCTTTTATGAACAGCATGCCAGGGGATGTTTTCCAACAGGATAACGCTCGCCGGCATACTGCTGTTGAAACCATCATGCTCTATGGAATGTTGCACTGCCTTTCATGAAGAGCACCCCAGGGGGGTTTTCCAACAGGAAAACGCTCACCAGCATACCACTCTTGAAACCATTATGCTCTAAAGAGTGTTTCTCTGCCTTTCATGAAACGCATTTCAGGGGGTGGTTTCCAACAGGATAATGCTCACCTACATAATGCTGTTGAAACCATCATGTTCTATAGAATGTTGCGCTGCCTTTCATGAACAGCAATCCAGAAGGTGTTTTCCAACATGATAATGCTCGCCAGCATACCACTGTTGAAACTATCATGCTCTATAGAGTGTTTCTCTGCCTTTCATGAACAGCACTCCAGGCGGTGTTCCCCAACAGGATAGCGATCACCTACATACCGCTGTAGTAACCATCATGCTCTATAGAATATTGCACTGCCTGTCATGAACAGCACTCCAGGGGGTGTTTTCTAACAGGATAACGCTAGCCTATATACCGCTGTTGAAACCATCATGCTCTATAGAATGTTCGCTACCTTTCATGAACAGCATTCCAGGGAGTGTTTTCCAACAGGACAATGCTCACCTACATACCGCTGTAGTAACCATCATGCTCTCAAAAAATGGTTCAAATGCCTCTGAGCACTATGGGAATAACTTCTTAGGTCATCAGTCCCCTAGAATTTAGAACTAATCAAACCTAGCTAACCTAAGGACATCACACACATCCATGCCCGAGGCAGGATTCGAACCTGCGACCATAGCAGTCGCGCGGTTACAGACTTTAGTGCCTAGAACCACTTGGCCGCCCCGGCTGTCCATCATGCTCTATAGAATGTTGTGCTGCCTCGAATGGCATTCCAGGGGATGTTTTCCAACAGGATAATAGTGGCCTACATACCGCTGTTGAAACGAATCATACTCTATAGTGTGTTTCTCTGCCTTTCATGAACAGCACTCTAGGGGGGGGGTTTTCCAACAGGATAACGCTCACCTACATACTGCTGTTGAAACCATCATGCTCTATAGTGTGTTTGTCTGCCTTTCATGAAGACCATTCCAAGGAGTGTTTTCTAACAGGATAACGCTCGCCTACATACCGATGTTGAAACCATCATGCTCTATAGAATGTTGTGCTGCCTTTCATGAACAGCACTCCAGGGGGTGTTTTCCAACAGGATAACGCTCGCCAGCGTACCACTGTTGAAACCATCATGCTCTATAGTGTGTTTGTCTGCCTTTCATGAAGACCACTCCAGGGGGTGTTTTCTAACAGGATAACGCTCACCTACATACCGCTGTTGAAACCATCATTCTGTATAGAATGTTGTGCTGCCTTTCATGAACAGCACTCCAGGGGGTGTTTTCCAACAGGATAACGCTCGCCTACATACCGCTGTTGAAACCATGATGCTCTATAGAATGTTGTGCCTTTCATGAACAGCAGGTGGTGTTTTCCAACAAGATAACACTCGCCAACATACCACTGTTGACACCATCATGCTTTATAGTGTGTTTGTCTGCCTTTCATGAATAGCTATCCAGGGGGTGTTTTCTAACAGCATAACGATCGCCAGCATACCGCTGTTAAAACTGTCATGCCCTAAAGAGTGTTTCTCTGCCTTTCGTGAACAGCACTCCAGGGGGTGCTTTGTAACAGGATAAATGTCACTCAAGAATCACGTCAGACAAGTTGCAGAGGCTGTGGCAAGAGATTGAATACTGTCTTGATATTTTGCATATTACCATGGGTGCACATGATGAAGTGATGTAAATGATTGGCCGATCGGTTCTAGGCGCTACAGTCTGGAGCCGCGCCACCGCTACGATCGCAGGTTCGAATCCTCCCTGGGGCGTGGGTGTGTGTGATGTCCTTAGGTTAGTTAGGTTTAATTAGTTCTACGTTCTAGGGGACTGATGACCTCAGAAGTCAAGTCCCATAGTGCTCGTATTACAGCACTTGTATTAAATGTTTGTCTCAGGTTCAATACTTAACGAGCAGAGGCATGTGTGGTATAAAGCTTGTTTCATTAAATTAAACTGTTTTGTTGTAAGGGAAAGTTTTATGCATACGCTGTTCAAAACTGGTTCAAATGGCTCTTGAGCACTATAGGACTTAACATCTAAGGTCATCAGTCCCCTAGACCTAGAACTACTTAAACCTAACTAACCTAATGACATCACCCACGTCCATGCCAGAGGCATGATTCGAACCTGAGACCGTAGCAGCAGTGCGGTTCCGGACTGAAGCGCCTAGAACCGCTCGGTCACAGCGGCCGGCGAACACCCTGTACATTGTGTTTTGCACAAGGCGGAGATCGACAAGCCAAATTTAAAACCTGAATTGGTAGACACTTGGAAGACATGTCAATTGTCGCGAGGTAACCTGTTTCCAAAGTGTCGAGAATCAGCAATTATTGCTGATTCAACCAGTGCACTTCCAGCCCCCTGAGTACCGATCTTAGGGGACAAATTATTTAAAGCGCGCACAGAGACATTTAAACACTCATTCCTGTCTCGCTCGATACGTGAGTGGAACGTTGAGAAGTCCTAATAAGTTGTGTAGTGGGGAGTACCTTTTGCTATGCACTTGCTTCTGGATTCCGGTGCTGAAGAAGAGTTGTACGCCTGCGCAGCATGCAGAATTGGTTCGCGGACAAGAGCGTCTATCTATTCGAGTGAGTGGGTACGTACCACGTGAAGAGCGCCTTTCCCGGGCCTTCCTTCCCGCCGGACGGTGGCGACATAATTCCATTTCTTTTGCTCTGCAGTAAAGGAGGAAGCCTCGCGTCAAACTACGTTTCACAACAGCCGCTTCTGCGCAGGAATCGCAAAACGGGTCGCGGTGCGCATGCGCCGTGCGACGGGCGCGCGCTCTGCCGGGGAAATACGGTAACTACTGTCGCTGCTCGTCAGCTGTGCGGCGTAGAACGGGAAGCGCGGCTTAAAGTCAAAGAAATAGTATCGGCGGCAATTGAAACATTTATACCAAATAAATTAAGAAGCGACGGAGCTGATCCTCGTTGGTACACAAAACGGGTTAGAACACTGTTGCAGAAACAACGAAACAAAAATGCCAAATTTAAACAGATGCAAAAATCCCCAAGCTTGGATATCTTTTACAGAAGCTCGAAATTTAGCGCAGACTTAAATGCGAGGTGCTCACTACAGATTCCACAAGGAAACGTTGTCTTGAAACCTAGCAGAAAATCCAAAGTGATTCTGGTCGTATGTGAAGTATGTTAGCTCAAAAATGGCTCTGAGCACTATGGGACTCAACTGCTGTGGTCATAAGTCCCCTAGAACTTAGAACTACTTAAACCTAGCTAACCTAAGGACAGCACACAACACCCAGCCATCACGAGGCAGAGAAAATCCCTGACCCCGCCGGGAATCGAACCCGGGTGTGGGAAGCGAGAACGCTACCGCACGACCACGAGATGCGGGCAGTATGTTAGCGGCAAGAAACAATCAATGCCTTCTCTCACGATAGCAATGGAGATACTATCGGAGACAGTGCTGCCAAAGCAGAGTTACTAAATACAGCCTTCCGAAATGCCTTCACAAAAGAAGACGAAGTAAATATTCCAGAATTCGAATCGAGAACAGCTGCCAACATCAGTAACGTAGAAGTAAATACCCTCGGAGAAGTGAAACAACTTAAATCACTGGTCCAGACTGTATACCAATTACGTTCCTTTCCGAATATGCTGATGCATTAGCTCCATACTTAATAATCATATACATCCGTCCGCTCGACGAAAGATCCGTACCCAAAGACTGTTAAGTTGCACAGGTCACACCAATATTCAAGAAAGGTATTAGGAGTAACCCACTAAATTACAGGCCCATATCGTTAACATCGATATGCTGCAGGATTTTAGAAAATATTCATTGTGTTCGAACATTATGAATTACCTCGATGAAAACTGTCTACTGACACACATTCAACATGGGTTTGGAAAACATCGTTCCTGTGAAACACAACTATATCTCTACTCGCAAGTAGTGTTGAGTGCTATTGACAAGGGATTTCAGATCGATTCCGTATTTCTTGATATCCGGAAGGCCTTTGACACTGTACCAAACAAGCGGCTCGTAGTGAAATTGCGTGCTTATGGAATATCGTCTCAGCTTATGTGACTGGATTTGTGATTTCCTGTCAGAAAGGTCACCGTTCGTAGTAATAAAGTCGTCGAGTAACACAGAAGTGATTTCTGGCGTTCCCCAAGGCCCTTTGCTGTTCCTTATCTATATAAACGACTTAGGAGACAATCTGAGAAGCCGTCTTCGGTTGTTTGCAGATGACGCTGTCGTTTATGGACTAATAAAGTCATCAGAAGATCAAAACAAACTGCAAAACGATTTAGAAAAGATATCTGAATGGTACGAAAAGTGGCAGTTGACCCTAAATAACGAAAAGTGTGAGGTCATCCACATGAGCGCTAAAAGGAACTCGTTAAACTTCGGTTACACGATAAATCAGTCTAACATAAAAGCCGTAAATTCAACTAAATACCTAGGTATTACAATTACGAACTACTTAAATTGGAAGGAACACGTAGAAAATGTTGTGGGGAAGGCTAACCAAAGAGTGGTTCAAAATGGTTCAAATGGCTCTGAGCACTATGGGACTTAACATCTAAGGTCATCATTCCCCTAGAACTTAGAACTACTTAAACCTAACTAACCTAAGGACATCACACACATCCATGCCCGAGGCAGGATTCGAACCTGCGACCGTAGCGGTCGCGCGGTTCCAGACTGAAGCGCCTAGAACCGCTCGGCCACCTCGGCCGGCTACCAAAGACTGCGTTTTATTGGCAGGACACTTAGAAAATGTAACAGATCTACTAAGGAGACTGCCTACACTACGCTTGTCCGTCCTCTTTTAGAATACTGCTGTGCGGTGTGGGATCCTTACCAGATAGGAGCGACGGAGTACATCCAAAACGTCCAAAGAAAGGCACCACGTTTTGTATTATCGCGAAATAAAGGAGAAAAGCAAAAGCAGACTAGCAATGGCAAAATTGGCATTCCTGACGAAGAGAAGGACTACTAGTATCAAACTTTGGGCTGAATTTGTGGAAGAAATTACTGAGGATGTACGTTTGGATCAGAGCATTGTATGGTAGTCAAATATGGACTGTGGGAAAACCGGAACAGATGGGGATCGAAGCATTTGAAACGTGGTGCTACAGACGAATGTTGAAAATTAGGTGTACTGATAAAGTAATGAATGAGAGGAATTGGAGGGGAAAGGAATATGTGTTAAACACTGACAAGGAGAAGGGGCAGAATGATAGGAGATCTGTTAAGACATGAGGTAATGACTTCCATGGTACTAGAGGGAGCTGTAGAGGGCAGAAATGTAGAGGAAGACAGAGATTGGAATACATCCATCAAATAATTGAGTACGCAGGTTGCAAGTGATGAAGAGGTTGGCCGCATCGGTCCAATCAGAACACTGATGACTCAAAAAATAAAAATAATAAACGTCCCCAAACTTTGTAAAAATTACTGGAAAACCCTGTAGACTGGAGTTTGGTTCCTTAAAGAATATGTGGGGATGTTGTTGCTTTATACAAGGTGTACAACTTTGCTTCCGCCGTTTGCCGGTAGGTGGCGACAACGGTAAGGAGCGGTCGAAACAAACAGACCGCAGACATCAGGCAGTTAGCTTGGACCTCGGTCAACATAACGTCACTCAAACATTAGTCGATTTGTGTCTGCATCATGAAGTTGTTCTCGATTGAAAATGTCAGTTTACGATCCAAATTCTCGTCATTTGCGACAGGTGTTACTGTTTAGTTTCAATATGAAGAAAGCAGCGCCTGAGTCTCATCGAATTCTCTCAAGTACGTACGGTAAGGACGCTGGTAGTGAAAGAACGTTATGAAACGTCCCCTTAGAAAAATTAATGAATTTCTGTGCTGATAAACCTCTTACATTATTTGATTTTCAAACAGCTGAGCAGAACTGAACGTAGTCAGACATTTCGCATTTAGCTCTTTACCTATTCTGATCAACACTAAACTGACACAATATTTTTAGCGCAACGCAGTCTGACTTTCAATAATACCTACAAATGAATGGCCCTGACTAACATTATACTATACCTTTCACAAATCACTTACCTCACAAAAATCTTCGTTACTCGAACTACTGCAATACAGCGAGCGCCAATACTGCCAGCTAAATAAAAGATTCAAACTACTGAAGCCACTAACTGCTGATAGGCATAGTTAGAAACGAAAGATTTTGATAGAGAACAGCGGGCTGAAGTGGCCGTGCGGTTCTAGGCGCAGCAGTCTGGAACCGCGAGACCGCTACGGTCGCAGGTTCGAATCCTGCCTCGGGCATGGATGTGTGTGATGTCCTTAGGCTAGTTAGGTTTAACTAGATCTACGTTCTAGGCGACTAATGACCTGAGAAGTTGAGTCCCATAGTGCTCAGAGCCATTTGAACCATTTTTGATTGAGAACAAACAATGAACGAAGTATTTACCGTAAAAGTGTTCAAAACTCATAATATACGAGGGTTATTCCAAAAGTAAGGTCCGATTGATTGCCAAATTGAAACCACAGTGAACATCAGACATGTTTTACTTGTAACAATTAGCTACACCTTTCAGCTACTTCTCTACGTAGTCGCCGTTCTGACTTAGACTTTTGTCATAGCGTTGTACCAACTTTTCAATAGCCTCATCATAGAAGGCAGCCGCCAGTGCTTTCCGCCAATTCTCCACGCTGGCCTACACCTCGTTGTCTGTGTCAAAATGTTGTCGTCAAAGACAGCGGTTCATGTGACCAGAGATGAAACTCAGGGGGAGACAATTGCGGACTGTATTGTGGGTAATCTAACATTTCCATTTGAAAACGATGCAGGAGCATCTTAATTGCCCCTGCAGAATGCGGCTGAGAATTGTCGTGAAGACGAAACAGCACGACAGTTATGTAATGTTGGCTGCATAGCTTCAGGCGAAATTTCTCACCAGGCCCTCGTACGTGGCGGCAGACACTATTTTCTAGACATCTTTACGCACTCACTGCGAGCTCAGAAATGAGAAGAGCGACGTGATGCTAACTGGGGTTATACTAGAGACACTACCCAACACATCTGTGCAAAGCTTTATCGGATTTTCATAGTCGTTTCCATTTCGCGACCGATCGGACCTTACTTTTGGAATAACCCTCGTATATAGCAGTTCATGACATCCTGTCTTACAAATTTACTGTCTCTGATGGACACACGTCCAGATCCTACGCTCTCAAAACTCCGCCATCTCTCTCCCCACATCCACCACTGCTGGCGGCTCACCTCCAACTGCGCAACGCTACGCGCTGTTAACAGCCAACTGCCCAACACTACACAAGCGAATATTCCAACATTGCAAACCAGCCACAGAATGCACACAGCACAGTCAGTGATTTTCATACAGAGCGCTACGTGGCGTTACCAATAAAAAAAAAACCTAAACAGCCTACTTACAACGTGTCGTGAGTGATTTCAACGCTTCAAGAATGATGATTTTAACGTCATTGACCCGCACAGTGGTGGAAGAGAGAATCGGAGACATTGCTGAGTGAAGACTCACGTCAAAATAGATGAATTGGCACGGTTAGTGGGAGTGACACAGCAAGCCATTTCAAAACGTCTCAAGGCTATGGGCACGATTCAGAAAGAAGTAACTTGGGTCCCGTGTGAGCTGAAACCAAGAGACGTTGAACGGCGTTTGTATTTTTGTCGAGCTAATGGTTCAAATGGCTCTGAGCACTATGGGACTTAATATCCGAAGTCATCAGTCCCGTAGACTTAGAACTACTTAATCCTAACTAACCTAAGGACATCGTACACATCCATGCCCGAGGCAGGATTCGAACCTGCGACCGTAGCAGCCGCGTGGTTCCGGACTAAAGCGCATAGAACCAGTCGGCCACCGCGGCCGGCTTGTGAACAGTTGCTTCATAGCCAAAAACGGAAGGGATTTCTGTATCGGAGACGAAAAATGGGTTCATTACGATAACCCTAAACGCAAAAAATCATGGGAAGCTTCCACGTCGACGGTCAGACCGAATATTGACGGCTCCAAGATCATGCTCTGTATTCGGTGGGACCAGCTCGGCGTAGTGTACCATGAAAACCAAGTGGAACAATCACCGGTGCTCGTTATTGAACGCAATTAATGCGTTTCATCAGAGCCGCAATACAGCGAGAGGCAAGAGAAAGTGATTTTCCAGCACGACAACGCCAGATTGCAAAAGAGGTCAAAACTTACTGGGAAGCGTTAAAATGATAACTCCTACCCCACCCGCCATATTCTCCATACATTGCTCGCTCTGACTATCACCTGTTTAGATCAATGGCGCACGGCCTGGCTGACCAACACTTCCGATCTCGTGAAGAAGTCACGAACTGGATCGATTCGTGGATCGCTTCAAAAGATCAACAATTTTTTCGACGCGGGATTCGTACACTGCCCGAAAGATGGGAGAAAGTAGTGGCCAGCGATGGAGAATACTTTGAATGATACGTGTGTTGCCGGCTTGAGTGGCCGGGCGGTTCTGGGCGCTACAGTCTGGAACCGAGCGACCGCTGCGGTCGCAGGTTCGAATCCTGCCTCGGGCATGGATGTGTGTGATGTCCTTAGTTAGGTTTGCCCGCATCTCGTGGTCGTGCGGTAGCGTTCTCGCTTCCCACGCCCGGGTTCCCGGGTTCGATTCCCGACGGGGTCAGGGATTTTCTCTGCCTCGTGATGGCTGGGTGTTGTGTGCTGTCCTTAGGTTAGTTAGGTTTAAGTAGTTCTAAGTTCTAGGGGACTGATGACCACAGCAGTTGAGTCCCATAGTGCTCAGAGCCATTTGAACCATTTGAACCTTAGTTAGGTTTATATAGTTCTAAGTTCTGGGCGAATGATGACCTCAGACATTAAGTCCCATAGTGCTCAGAGCCTTTGATACGTGTGTTACCAATTTGTTTCATTAAAGCCTCAGATGTTGCGGAAAAAACGGCGGAAGCAAAGTTGTACACCTTGTAGATAAAGTGCTTCTCAGGTAATGGCGATGTTGTTGCCGGAACGTCAAAGGCGCTTGCAGTGTAAACAGAGGAGATACAAGCTATGGCCTAATCCTTAGGCGCGGTCACTGCCCTCTATTGTCCGATAACCGGGACCCGAAACATACACAGTTCTTTCACAGCACCGCGAGGAGCGTTCGTCCACAGTTCAAACTTTCTTCACGTCAGACTAGCACGTGCGCCGTGCGCAGTGAAATACTAGCTCTACTTGCTGCGAAAGTCGAAACTCTGTATGTAAGCAGTTCGCAGATTCTGTGTGGCTACTTCATGAAGCACTCCGTCTTCAGGTGACAAGTGGCCCATCGGGACCATCCGACCGCCGTGTCATCCTCAGTGGAGCATACAGGTAGGAGGGGCGTGGGGTAAGCACACCGCTGTTCTGGTCGTTACGATGGTTTTCTTTGACCGGAACCGCTACTATTCGGTCGAGTAGCTCCTCAATTGGCATCACGAGGCTGAGTGCACCCCGAAAAATGGCAACAGCACATGGCGACCCGGATGGTCACCCATCCAAGTGCCGACCACGCCCGACAGCGCTTAACTTCGGTCATCTGACGGGAATCGGTGTATCCACTGCGGCAAGGCCGTTGCCGGCTAGTTCATAAAAGTAGAAAAAGGCTCATTAAAGAGTTATACAGGGTGTTACAAAAAGGTACGGCCAAACTTTCAGGAGACATTCCTCACACACAAATAAAGAAAAGATGTTATGTGGACATGTGTCCGGAAACGCTTAATTTCCATGTTGGAGCCCATTTTAGTTTCGTCATTATATACTGTACTTCCTCGATTCCTATTCCGCCAGTTGGCCCAATTGAAGGAAGGTAATGTTGACTCCGGTGATCGTGTTGACATGTGACTCATTGCTGTGCAGTACTAGCATCAAGCACATCAGTACGTAGCATCAACAGGTTGGTGATGTCTTCATTGGGCCCCATGTTATTCCACCTACGCTCAATGGAGCACGTTATCATGATTTCATACGGGATACTCTACCTGTGCTGCTAGAACATGTGCCTTTACAAGTACCACACAACATGTGGTTCGTGCACGATGGAGCTCCTGCACATTTCAGTCGAAGTGTTCGTACGCTTCTCAACAACAGATTCGATGACCGACGGATTGGTAGAAGCGGACCAATTCCGTGGCCTCCACGCTCTCCTGACCTCAACCCTCTTGACTTTCATTTATGGGGGCATTTGAAAGCTCTCGTCTACGCAACCCCGGTACCAAATGTAGAGACTCTTCGTGCTCGTATTGTGGACGGCTGTGATACAATACGCCATTCTCCAGGGCTGCATCAGCGCATCAGGGATTCCGTGCGACGGAGGGTGGATGCACGTATCCTCGCTAACGGAGGACATTTTGAACATTTCCTGCAACAAAGTGTTTGAAGTCACGCTGGTACGTTCTGTTGCTGTGTGTTTCCATTCCATGATTAATGTGATTTGAAGAGAAGTAATAAAATGAGCTGTAACATGGAAAGTAAGCGTTTCTGGACACATGTCCACATAACATCTTTTCTTTCTTTGTGTGTGAGGAATGTTTCCTGAAAGTTTGGCCGTACCTTTTTGTAACACGCTGTATACACATAGGAAGAGAGACTACAGCGAGAATATCGATGACAAAAATAGTACTCTCTAGCAAGATGAGGCTTTTCTGCAGCGATAAGGAAAATTGATTTAGGTAAATGGTGGTGTATGACATGTCCGAAAGAGCAGACATCATTTTGATTCAGCAGCCATTACGAAGATACAAGGAAATTACAGACATTGAATGCGTGTGGGCATTGATACAATATGCGATCAAAAGGTTGCGCAGAGCCGGCCGCTGTGGCCGAGTGGTTCTAGGCGCTTCAGTCCGGGACCGCGCTATTGCTACGGTCGCAGGTTCGAATCCTGCGTCGGGCATCGATGTGTGTGATGTCCTTAGGTTAGTTAGGTTTAAGTAGTTCTAAGTCTAGGGGACTGATGACCTCAGATGTTAAGTCCCATAGTGCTCAGAGCCATATGAACCATTTTTTTTTAGTATCCGGACGGCACCCAAAACCAGACTTTTTCATATTAGGTGCAGTGTGCTGCCACTTGCTAACAGGTAGTCCATTTCAGCGACTTCAGTAGTCATTAGTCATCGTAAGAGAGCAGAATGGGGCGCTCTGCGAAAGTCACGGGCTTCGAACGTGCTCAGGTGATGTGTCACTTGTGTCATACGTCTGTACGTGAGATTTCCACACTCCCAAACATCCCTCGGTCCACTGTTCCCGATGTGATAGTGAAGTGGAAACGTGAAGGAACACGTACAGCACAAAAGCGTACAGGCCGACCTCGTCTGTTGACTGACAGAGATCGCCGACAGTTGAAGAAGGTCGTAACGTGTAATAGGCAGACATCTATGCAGACACAGGAATTCCAGACTGCATTAGGATTCACTGCAACTACTATCACAGTTAAGCCACACATCACGCTGGTAAATGCTAAACGACGCATTGGTTGGTGTAAGGAGCGTAAACATTGGAGGATTGAACAGTGCAAAAACGTTGTACGGAGTGACGAATCACGGTACACAATGTGGCGATCCGATGGCAGGGTGTGGGTATGACGAATGCCCGGTGAACGTCATCTGCCTGGGTGTGTGCTGCCAACAGTAAAATTCGGAGGCGGTGGTATTATGGTGTGGTCGTGTTTTTCGTGGAGGGGGCTTGCACCCCTTCTTGTTTTCCGTGGCACTATCACAGCACAGGCCTACATTGATGTTTTAAGCACCTTCTTGCTTCCTACTGTTGAACAATTCAGGGATGGTGACTGCATGTTCATAGTGCACGGCTTGTGGCGGAGTGGTTACACGACAGTAACATCCCTGTAATGGACCGGCCTGCACAGAGTCCTGATCTGAATCCTGTAGAACACCTTTGGGATGTTTTGGAACGGCGAATTCGTGCCAGGTCTCGCCGACCGACATCGATACCCCTCCTCAGTGCAGCACTCTGTGAAGAATGGGCTGCCATTGCCCAAGAAACCTTCCAGCACCTGATTCAACGTATGCCTGCGAGAGTGGAAACCGTGGGCAAGGCTAAAGCCGTCGGCACACGGACCGTGCATCCGAGCGTTGAGCGTGCCGAGTTTCTGACGTCATAGCGTGGAACGGCACGCTCGGGAGTCTTTCCGAACGTGCAGAGCAATATCTGGCATGTCAGATATTCTGAGCGTGCGTCTGAGCGTCGACCAATGAGCTCGCACAACGTCACCTACGTCACAAGCGCGCCGTGTTCCTTCAGTACAGAGTTGTGAGGCGTCATATTGGCATTCAGTTCAAGCCTATATGTATATATGCCGTTTCTGAGCACCAGCAAATTGAGAATCACTGGAAAACCCGTTGTTAGTAGTATGATTCGTTCCAATAAAATAATGAAAAACATCGTATTCGTGGCAAAAGAATTATTGTAACTTGCATATTATGAGAGTAGGCTATTTGAAGGCAGCGACACACTGAAGATCCACCAAAAACGCATTGTTCTTGGTACAATTTGTTATGATTTCAATTAGTTAAAAAAAATGGCTCTGAGCACTATGCGACTTAACTTCTGAGGTCATCAGTCGCCTAGAACTAAGAACTAATTAAACCTAACTAACCTAAGGACATGACACACATCCATGCCCGAGGCAGGATTCGAACCTGCGACCGCAGCGGTCGCTCGGTTCCAGACTGTAGCGCCTAGAATTTCAATTAGTAACATAATTATCTACGATTAACGTTTTTATCAAGAAGTAAAACCGTAAGATTAAGAAGATGCAGAAGGTTGTTGGTTTAGCGGCCGGCATGGTATCTGAGCGTGTTCGGTCAGAGAGCCGCTTGGCCTCTGTAATAAAAAACTGAGTGGAAGGATCAACCATTGAACTTGAACAGGATGTCTTGCGACGTCCGCAACGACCAAACACCACGATCAATAACGAACAAAAAAAGAAAAAAAAAAAGCGTAATGAGTAGCGTCTCTCCACCGAAATGAGGTTTTGTTCGGGCGGTGGTTCGCCTCTCAACACTTCGCATTTTTTTCCCCCTAACATTCACGTTTTTGTTGCGTTCTGATACTTTATTATTAGTTCAATATAAGTATATGCTATAATATTTGATGTTATGTAAACGTAAGTTCACCTTCTTTGAGGGGTGACTTTGTTCGATTGGTTTAATCTACAGGACAGCTTGCGCTACTTGTATAAAGATATTTTGCTCCTTTTTCTTTTACGCCTCGTAATTCACATGTTTCAAAGATTCTGCTACTGGGTGGGAACAGTGATCAAGTAAGACTGACCTTGAGTTTTACTAAACTGTGGGAATGATGAAATAATGTTTATCTTATGCGGAGAAGTATTCCAAATTTGTACCGCACTGTTCGTAATGGAACTTTTATAAGCCTGTGTCCTTATTGATTGCACGTGGTACTTTCCTTTTCGTGCACGATGCGGGAAATGCGCGTTTTAATATAGCTAACGTGGGAATTTTACGCGCATCCGTTGAGTAAACAGTGTCATTTACGAAGTAGAAGCATCCTTCAACTGCCGCTGGAGTGCGTTACGATCGCGTATACCACGTTGGGGCCCACGTACCGTGTGTACAAGTGGCATCGTTCCTGAGCGTTCAGCAGCACGTTGGACTCGGCACGCTCAACGTTGACGTTCGACAGCACGGTCCGTGTGATGATGTTTGGTTTGTGGGGCGCTCAACTGCGTGGTTATCAGCGCCCACCACGGCCCGTGTGCCGACGGCTTACGGGTCGGCCAACATCATATTCAATCCGAGGATTGCCGATGGAGGGCGCCACGAACTTGTAAGCCGTTTTCAGAGAGCTGTCCGGATACTTTTGGTCACGCAGTGTACGACCGCCAGCAGTAACGAGTGGGCACCCGCGCCGACACCGCACCGTCGCGGCGGTGGACCGAGGCGGAAATGCCGGCGGGTTTCGCAACGAGTGCGGGGGCGGCCTTGGAGGCGGTGCTGCGCTGTACACCTGGCTGCCCACTGTCCCACCCACACTGAGGTGACAGAAGCCCAGCCGCAGCGACGTGCACGTACAGCAGAGGTGGGCAAACTCGTTCATCCTCGGCAACTATAGTTCAATTCTTTTATCTTGGCGGTTCGCGCATGCCCGACCAGACGCGGGAGATTGCTGCGTTGCCAGTTGCACGCGCCAAGAGAAGCAGCGCCATAGTACAGGGTTATTACAAATGATTGAAGCGATTTCACAGCTCTACAATAACTTTATTATTTGAGATATTTTCACAATGCTTTGCACACACATACAAAAACTCAAAAAGTTTTTTTAGGCATTCACAAATAGTGATTCGGCAGACATCAAGCCGATAATCAAGTTCCTCCCACACTCGGCGCAGCACGTCCCCATCAATGAGTTCGAAAGCATCGTTGATGCGAGCTCGCAGTTCTGGCACGTTTCTTGGTAGAGGAGGTTTAAACACTGAATCTTTCACATAACCCCACAGAAAGAAATCGCACGGGGTTAAGTCGGCAGAGCGTGGAGGCAGTGACATGAATTGCTGATCGTGATCTTCACCACGACCGATCCATCGGTTTTGCAATCTCCTGTTTAAGAAATGTCGAACATCATGATGGAAGTGCGGTGGAGCACCATCCTGTTGAAAGATGAAGTCGGCGCTGTCGGTCTCCAGTTGTGGCATGAGCCAATTTTCCGCGGGCTACGCGTGAAACTTGCCCGCACGCGTTCAACCGTTTCTTCGCTCACTGCAGGCCGACCCGTTGATTTCCCCTTACAGAGGCATCCAGAAGCTTTAAACTGCGCATACCGTCGCCGAATGGAGTTAGCAGTTGGTGGATCTTTGTGGAACTTCGTCCTGGAGTGTCGTTGCACTGTTATGACTGACTGTTGTGAATGCATTTCAAGCACGACATACGCTTTCTCGGCTCCTGTCGCCGTTTTGTCTCACTGCGCTCTCGAGCGCTCTGACGGCAGAAACCTGAAGTGCGGCTTCAGCCGAACAAAACTTTATGAGTTTTTCTACGTATCTGTAGTGTGTCGTGACCATACGACAATGAATGGAGCTACAGTGAATTTATGAAATCGCTTCAATCATTTGTAATAGCCCTGTATAGCATAGTTCGCAAACCGTTTAGGAGGGAGCGCGCAGTTTATGAAGTAAAGCCACCATGGCCGCATTAAGCCTTTCGCTGCTACAGAGACGTGCTCCCCGCATTGCGCGCTGTGCGCGATTTTGGCATCACTGCACTGCTCGCCTGTGCAGACACACGGTGTTCCGACTGCTTTGCCACACTTTATCATTCGATTTCACAAAAACTATTTGGCCCAAAAATTTGATTTTTACACATCTTCTTGACTGATACCTTCCCCCCATTAATGACTTACTTTTGTTTCGATGTTCAACGCAGTTATTGTGCAGCATTAGATGCAGTAAACCATTGCACGAAATTTTGAAGAGTTTGCAGAGGTAAAAGTCCATAGCGTATACTTTCCATATGGTCGATTTTAGTTGCCACTAGAAATTTCAAAAAATTACATTCAAACGAATAAAATTCATGATGTAAGACACTTCGATATCGTTTTCAAACAAAGAAAATATTAAGCACCAAACAAGTTTTGCACTCAGAACCTTTCGCTTAGCAGCCATACACGTTAACCATTACACTACCGCAGCTCGTCATTCAATGCATCAGCTGGAGGACTTTAAACTCTCACGCAAATAACCGATAAACGCTGTTGGTATGACTATGAATTATTCACGTTTCGTCGAAGTACAATAGGAAATAAATAATTACCGCTGTTCTATATTGCGAGAAAGCGGTTAGTGAGAATGATACAAACACCTTTCCTTGCTATCGCCTGAATTAGGAGGCTTATTGCTTGTTTCGTTTAATTAATTAATAGAATATGAAGCAATTGGTATAAAGAATGCTTTTTTCCAAACTTTCTATAAAAGAAAGTCTGCTATCAAGACATTGCCTTTGTTAAATTACTTTATTTATGACTGAACGTTTCTAAAACTGAAGACACTCGTCCGTGCTCTGCACTGCAGTCGAGCTCTGGCATCGTCGTTCTCTGTTCATTGGCTGACTGTGTTTTGTGACGTCAGGTGCGCAGAACGAACCTAAACACGGCCGCCGTCGTAAATGACGCGCACTTTAGTTCACTGGTGATCGTTCTTTTTTGGGAACCGTTCATTTTTACTCGTTCACCGTTGATTTGTGCCTGGTATATGGTTCTTATGAAAAACTGAAAACTAGTAGTGTAGGTGACTGAAGGATGGACGGCACCAAGAGGGGGCACGTGCCTCCCGCTGAAGTACAGAGTTTTCATTCATTACAGAATTCTTACACACTTTTAGAAGTAATTTCTCTGATTCTGCAGAACCTCTCGTTTAGCCAACCGTACCCTGCAGTCGAGCAGGGCTGATCACAGGGAAATAATATAGGGTGGCGCACGGGAAACCGGCCAATTACGGACGATGTGTTGCCCATTGCGAGCAAATACAACAAACAGACAGACATGTAATAATTAGGCAGTGAAGAAATAACAAGCTAATGCAAGCAACAAAGGCGAAACAATCGATGACAATGTGTAGAGAGCTGGAGAAGGGAATATGAAAATCTCATGCGACATGCATGGGCTATAGCTCATGTAGTCTTGTAAACCTGTTGGTGGCTGTCTCCCAACTTAATGTACCACAAGTGTCTTGTATAAAATTCTTCGTTTCGACTTCCACTGCATAGCTATACTACGTTGTAAACAATAATCGTTTACAACCTATATATACTTCACGTTGTCTCTGAGTTCGTAGGTGAAGTAGACTTTATGGAAGCATAAAATAAAATGTGGTTTCCTCATCATACTTGCGTCACACGCTTAGTAAAAACTAGGTTTTTATGTTGCATTATTAAAGTTAATGCAGCAATGAAATAAAAATGGAAATGTCGTGTGGCTAGGGCCTCCCGTCGGGTAGACCGTTCGCCTGATGCAGGTCTTTCGAGTTGACGCCACTTCGGCGACCTGCGCGTCGATGGGGATGAAATGATGGTGATTAGGACAACACAACACGCAGTCCCTGGGCGGAGAAAATTTCCGACCCAGCCGGGAATCGAACCCGGGCCCTTAGGATTGACAGTCTGTCACGCTGACCACTCAGCTACCAGGGCGGACATGCAGCAATAATAATAATAATAATAATAATAATAATTAAGTTCGCAGTAATAAACTATTTGGTTTGAAAGCTCCTTCTGAACAAATGTTTTTGAGATAATAAGTAAATACGATTTTATGGCAATCTATGTCTTTTCAGATGGAGAGGCACCGCTTTTCCTACTGAGCCAAAATGACCCACAACCCACTTCTTCTTTTTTTTTTTCTTCAAAGAAACCAAACTAGCACGTAATGCAAATTGCAAGCTATCCTTGAATGACGTTTATTAATTTTCTATCTTCATACTCAGAATCCATGCGCAAAGTAGTCTCATACAATAGCTGTGCCATGAGCGCATAATTATTCTTTGTCGTACTCTCTCTGGTGGTTGTTAGCAAAAAAGCTTCCGAAATTGTCTTCGTGCCGATTAGCCTGAGCATTGTTTGAAGAATTGTAATCTGAATATTGAGATTTATGACAAAAGATAACTGATATATATATATATATATATATATATATATATATATATATATATATATATTATTTGACATTTGAGAATTAATGATATTCATCGATATATTGCGTAGTTGCTAATCAGAAGGGAACTTCCGAAAGACTGGATACGAACCTGCATTTAATAATCCAAGAGCTCCGTTACTTCATCGGAAGGTTAAACTTCATCAAAGCCAAATATCCGCTTGATCTGAGGTTTCCCGACTGATTACACAACGCTCCCAAAAGTACGAGGCATTTCATTTGTACAGATTAGCAGACTGCCGCAAAGCACGAACCTGCAGAGAAGAAGGATCACCGCCTGATTTCGTTCTAAGAAGTAAAATTTCTGTATCATTTTGAGTGACTGAGTTATGAATGTGTTTCCTATTATGAATGATTGATTGCTCGAACGAATTGAGAACTACATAACTACATAATTACATAGATAGTAGGAAAAATTACAGTCTTCCAAGTAGTGGAACATACCTATTTCCATTCGATGATCGGTTCAGTTCGATCCGAGGACCCAGTTCCATGTAAACTCAGGCGTAAATCAAATGGAATGGACTGTGTCCTGGTTATGTTCCGCAAACTAGTGACCATTTGCACGCGGCAAAAACGAGCACTTCAATTTTTCTGTGCGAGCCCTGATTTCTCCTATTTTATCGTGATGATCATTTCTCCCTATGTACATCGGTGCCAACAGAATGTTTTCGCAATCAGAAGAGAAAACTTGTGATTGAAATTTCATGAGAAGATCGCGTCGCAACGAAAAACGCCTTTGTTTTAATGATTGCCACTCCAATTCAGATATCATGTCTATCACACTATCTCCCCTATTTCGCGATAATACAAAACGAGCTGCCCTTCTTTGTACTCTTTCGATGTCATCCGTCAGTCCCACCTGATGCGGATCCCACACCGCACAGCAATACTGCAGAATAGGGCGGACAAGCGTGGTGTAAGCAGTCTCTTTGGTAGGCCTGTTGCACCTTCTAAGTGTTCTGCCAATGAATCACACAGTCTTTACTTTGCTCTACCCACAACATTATGTATGCGATCGTTCCAGTTTAGGTTATTTGTAATTGTAATCCCTAAGTATTTAGTTGAATTTATGGCCTTCAGATTTATGTGACTTGTCGCGTAATCGAAATTTAGTTGATTTCTTTTAGTACTCATGTGAATAACTTTACACTTTTCCTTATTCAGGGTCAATTGCCACTTTTCACACCATACAGATATCTTGTCTAAATCATTCTGGAAGTTGTTTTGATCATCTGATGACTTTACAAGACGGTAAATGACAGCATCATCAGCAAACAATCTAATAAGGCTACTCAGATTGTCTGTTATGTCGTTAATATACATCAGGAACAATAGAGGGCCTATAACACTTCCTTGGGGAACGCCGGTTATTACTTCTGTTTTACTCGATGAGTTTCCATCTGTTACTACGAACTGTGACCTTTCTGACAGGAAATCACGAATCCAGTCGCACAACTGAGGTGATACTCCGTAGGCACGTAGTTTGATTAGTAGACGCTTGTAAGGAACGGTGCCGAAAGCCTTCTGGAAATATTAAAATATGGAATCAATTTGGTATCCCCTTTCGATAGCACTTATTACTTCGTGAGTATAAAGAGCTAGTTGCGTTTCACAATAACGATATTTTCTGAAACCATGTTGACTATGTGTCAATAAATCTGCAAGAAGGTTTCGTTCTTCTGAAAATACCTTGCGGTTTTAGTTAGTTAGTGAGTTAGATATGGAACGAATGTAAATATTAGCTTTTGCTACAGGCCACTCTGTTACCACATTGGCATCGACATTCCGTGGCTTCGGGAACTCACAACCAAATTATCACCTTCCAGCCTAGCCCGGACTTCGGGTTGCGCAACGGTTCAAACTGCCACCAGAACCAAGATTTCAGGGGACGGGGTTCCAGCGTCACACTCAAATTTTTAGGGTATTTGAAAGTGCGCGTGTACGACTAAATGCAGAAGACTGACTTACCATTTTGTCGTAGCGCGGTCAGAGCCATCGGCGGCAGCGGGAAACTCGACACGAGCCTTGTCCCTTTTGCGGAAGCAGCAGTCTCAGAAGCAGGAGTCGGCGCAAACTTATTCCCGGAGTTTCCGTCACTGGCCACTATGACGCCGACGTCAGCTCATCAGTGCTGCGTTGACGGCGACCCACACACAACACGCACTCACTTCACTCAAGCTGCCACAAGTTCCGCCCGACACACGCGGCGGCGAAATACTATACGTCGTGAACGCGGAAAAAAAAAAAAAAAAAACTCGGTAGCGGACCGAACTGATTCCCACGTATATCGGTGACCTGCTTCTTGTATTACCGGCAAGCTAAGCAGCAAAAGATACCAACTGTGCGACGACAGCGGGGGAAAAAAGTAATGGTACACCGACTCTTCGGAGAAACACGGCGCGGAGTGTTTGAGGAGAGGGCGGCAATATTTCTGCACTGTTTAGATACGCACCGGGGAAAGTACATGCAGACATGTACGTAACGGTGTCGCAGGCAGCACGGGGAACGGTGTATCACGCCAGTACCCGTAGCGTCCCCTATAAAGCGGCGCTTTCGTAATAGCGATACACCTGATGGGGTAAGCACCGCTGCCGAATGACGTCACAGCACTCTCCACCGTTTGTTCGAGCAGCGCAGAAGCCAGACTGACCGAGTCTTAAAAGAGAGAAGCCGAGCAGGCAGAGCCGAAACCTGTTGCTCGCATCCCCTCCCCAACCCGCCCGGCACACTCGCTCGCGGCGCCTTCCGACCCCCCACCACCGCCGACAGTCACGTGTTTGTTGCAGCCAGCTCCGCGCGCCGTCTGTTCTTTCACATTTTTCTACTTCCCCTCCCCATCGCCCCCCACCATCGACAAAGCACTGTCGGTTCAGTGGGCGCACTTCGTTTGTCACGTCTGCCCTGCGGCAGGACGTAGTGCAGTGCGTTCGCCGCCAGATGGCAGACGCTGACAACCGCTCGCTGTTTGCGGTTGACGGCTACTACAGTCGTACAGAGAGTTGGTTGGTTACGTGTTCTAGAGATGGGCAAACTGAAACACGTAACTGTTTCGAAACAAATGAAACAGTACAATGTAATGTTTCGATACGCTGTTTCGAAAAAGTGAAACAGTTTGTGTTTTGCAATTTTGTCACATGATGACATGTTGGAGACCGTGGCTGTTGTTTGAAGACAAATGTTGATGGTGTTAGGTCAGCAACCAGCCACAAATTTACTTTGAGTTCCTTTATTCAAAGGAAACCGTTACCGGTTTCGAATCGTTGTGATTCATCATCAGACGGTTTACACGCTTTCTTTATGACATTTGGTGTGTTTTTATAGATTAATTGTCCTAAAATATAAATAAAACATAATTATAAACACGCCACACACAGATGGTTGCGTTACAGATTTTCGTTGCATGTGACTTACGTGAAAAGTCGGTTTCGAGTGTTTGTTTTCATAACGTTCGTCCAATCGATGTAAATGCATTCCCACTGCATCCTCGATTTGCCAAGCAAGCCAGTACACGTTCAAACAATGTTTGTCATTTTATCCTCACTTTGAGCAGACGCTAATGGGGCCCACATTTCAGTCGAAGTGTTCGTACGCTTCTCAACAACAGATTCGGTGACCGATGGATTGGTAGAGGCGGACCAATTCCGTGGCCTCCACGCTCTCCTGACCTCAACACTCTTGACTTTTATTTATGGGAGCATTTGAAAGCTCTTGTCTACGCAACCCCGGTACCAAATGTACAGACTCTTCGTGCTCGTATTGTGGACGGCTGTGATACAATACGCCATTCTCCAGGGCTGCATCACCGCATCAGGGATTCCATGCGACGGAGGGTGGATGCACGTATCCTCGCTAACGGAGGACATTTTGAACATTTCCTGTAACAAAGTGTTTGAAGTCACGCTGGTACGTTCTGTTGCTGCGTGTTTCCAGTCCATGATTAATGTGATTTGAAGAGAAGTAATAAAATGAGCTCTAACATGGAAAGTACGCGTTTCCGGACACATGTCCACATAACATATTTAATAAACCTACACATTTTATCATCTTGAATGTCTACTGTATAAGTATGTCCAAATAAACACAAATGAGGTACGAGCGCGCTAATCATATCGCCGAAAGTATGAAACTATCACTTGGGCGTCTTGGCAGTTTCGTATTTCCTGCAGCAAATGCGGTGCTTTCGTGTCGTGTGACTTTCATACTTTTCAATTGGCTGAGGACAGCCATAGCTGAAGACAGAAGAACCACCACGAACGGAACTGGAGGTGGGAGCAAACTGCAGAAACTACGGATATGCTACTGGGATTCCCACATTCCGTTAGTATGGGTAATATACCCATTTTGCTAATTTCCATGTACACAAAGGGAATCATTGTGGATAATAGGCACACTGACTATAGACTCACAAATAATGCCAATTAATTCGAATAAATAACAAAATATAACAGAAAAAATTTTTGTCTTTCAAGGTGTTTCGAACCGTTACTACAAATTCACCATGCTTCCCAGCCCTTCCCGTTCACCATTACACTATCAGTGATATGTCAAACAGATTGCTTGCAATTATACCTACATCAAATTTATGTATATGTCTAATAACTGTCACTCTACGACTTTTTTTATTCAAAATGTTGTAGGCTTACTTGCGTTTCTTAATATGATTACTGTACATGAACAGAGAAGCGTATTTTATAAAAAAAAAGTGTAATTTAACTGAATGATTTTCACATATTTATTATTTTGAATGTGAATAGTATGCGTTGTTTTATTGTTTGGTTAGTGTTTATAAAGCAGATGTTACGCCGTTTCGGAATAGGACAGTCAGCAAGAAACGAAGCTTTATTTTCGGATATCTTCAGCTTCATGCTATTGCCTGTCAAAAAGATTTTGACACTCTTGAAAGTGTTTCACGAAGTGGTATGTTGTGTTTCAGTACCTGTGCCGAGCCCGAATCTCGTCCGACACACAGTGGAATGAAACGTCGCTGTTTCGATACAATTAGTCCGTTCCAAGCACAGGTGGACTGAAACAGCCTTATTTTGAAACAACGATACAGTTTCTGTGTCTGGCTCGAGATCGAATCTGGTCCGGTTATCCGAGACAGGGGCGGAATGAAACACCCCTGTTTCGAAACAGTGAACCAAAGCCGTTCCGAAACACTGAAACAGTTCCACGTATCGATACACTGTACCCAAACATAGAAACAGTGGCCAAGTCTAGTACAGAGAGTTAGTTAATTACGTGTTCCATTGATCAATAACACGGAAAAACCGTTAATATGTGGAACGTGTCAAATGCACAAGAAAAGTTCACAGGAAACAAGGTTATTTTCTTTTTTTGTTTGCATTATAGTGTTATACCTAAATATTTGTGTTACCTATCCCATTCCATTAAAACGGCACAAAATCCATATATTATATCTCCAGATTTATTTACTCATATTCAAGAATTCATCTATGGTATAGAACCCTATGACTTACCTTAGAAGAAAGATTAAGGAAAGGCAAACCTACGTTTCTAGCATTTGTAGATTTAGAGAAAGCTTTTGACAATGTTGATTGGAATACTCTCTTTCAAATTCTGAAGGTGGCAGGGGTAAAATACAGAGAGCGAAAGGCTATTTACAATTTGTACAGAAATCAGATGGCAGTTATAAGAGTCGAGGGGCATGAAAGGGAAGCAGTGGTTGGGAAGAGAGTGAGACAGGGTTGTAGCCTCTCCCCGATGTTATTCGATCTGTATATTGAGCTAGCAATAAAGGAAACAAAAGAAAAGTTCGGAGTAGGTATTAAAATCCATGGAGAAGAAATAAAAACTTTGAGGTTTGCCGATGACATTGTAATTCTGTCAGACACAGCAAAGGACTTGGAAGAGCAGTTGAACGGAATGGACAGTGTCTTGAAAGGAGGATATAAGATGAACATCAACAAAAGCAAAACGAGGATAAGTCGGGTGATGCTGAGCGAAGTAGATTAGGAAATGAGACACTTAAAGTAGTAAAGGAGTTTTGCTATTTGGGGAGCAAAATAACTGATGATGGTCGAAGTAGAGAGGATATAAAATGTAGACTGGCAATGGCAAGGAAATCGTATCTGAAGAAGAGATATTTGTTAACATCGAGTATTGATTTAAGTGTCAGGAAGTCGTTTCTGAAAGTATTTGTATGGAGCGTAGCCATGTATGGAAGTGAAACGTAGACGATATATAGCTTAGACAAGAAGAGAATAGAAGCTTTCGAAATGTGGTGCTACAGAAGAATGCTGAAGATTAGATGGGTAGATCACATAACTAATGAGGAGGTATGGAATAGAATTGGGGAGGAGTTTGTGGCACAACTTGACTAGAAGAAGGGACCGGTTGGTAGGACATGTTCTGAGACATCGAGGGATCACCTATTTAGTATTGGAGGGCAGCGTGGAGGGTAAAAATCGTAGAGGGAGACCAAGAGATGAATACACTAAGCAGATTCAGAAGTATGTAGGCTGCAGTAGGTACTGGGAGATGAAGAAGCTTGCACAGGATTGAGTAGCATGGAGAGATGCATCAAACCAGTCTCAGGACTGAAGACCACAACAACAACAACATAGAAGGAGTTGTCATGGAGGTATGATTTCAATTTGTTTTTGAAACTATTACTGCTGTCTGTCAGACTCTTTATTTCATTTGTTAATGTATCAAAAAGTTTTATAGCACCATATTTTACCCCTTCCTGTGCCAAAGATAGGTTAAGTAAAGGATAGTCTAGGCTCTTCTTTTTTCTGGTATTGTAATCATGAATGTCACTGTTAATTTTAAACTGGCACATGTTGAGAAAAAATTTCATTACTGAGTAAATGTACTGTGAAGCAGTGGTAAGACTTCCTAACCTTTTAAACAGGTGCCTACAAGATGTGCGACTATTAACCCCACACATTATTCTAACTACTTTCTTTTGAGCAGTGAATACCTGTTGCCTAAGTGTTGAGATGCCCCAGAATATTATTCTGTATGACATCAGAGAGTGGAAGTATGTAAAGTATGTTAGTTTACTAATTTCTACATCCTCAAAATTGCCAATTATTCTTATTGCAAAAGTTGCTGAAACTTGTCGTTTTAGGAGATCCAAAATATGAATTTTCCAATTAAGATTCTCGTCTATACGTACACCCAAAAACTTAGTATGCTCTGTCCTGGCTACTGACTTTTTGATGTGTTATGTTTATTGAAGGAAATATACTTTTTGGAGCAGAAAACTGGATGTACTGTGTTTTTTCAAAGTTCAGAGGAAGGCCATTCGCAGAAAACCAATTAATAACTTTTACAAAGACCTTATTTGTATCATTTTCTATCGTACTTCCTTTTACTGGATTAATAATTATGCTTGCATCATTAGCATACAGTGTCAGTTCAGCACCTTGTTTCACATAAGAAGGGAGGTCATTCACATACATCAAGAACAGTAGGGGAACCATGATCGAACCTTGTGGAACACCTAATGTAATTTCACCCCAGTTAGATGAAGTGGCAAACTCCTTTGAATCACTTGAAGCATATAAAGAGACTTTTTGCTTCCTGTTCTGTATATATGGCTTAAACCACCCATATGCTGTTCCATTTATACCATAGAATTGTAATTTCTCCAACAATATGTCATGGTTCACACAATCAAATGCTTTGGATAAGTCACAGAATATTCCTACTGGTGACATTTTACTATTTAAAGACTCTACCTATTATGTGGACAATAAAATATTATATTGCTGTCTCAGTGGAACAGCACTTCTGAAATCCGAACTGTGATTTACTAAGTATCCCATTACTGTTGAGATGGCTAACCACTCTTTAGTACATGCATTACATGTGTGACTCAAAACATCAGCTGTAATTGCTCCACGTTGTTTTAATAACTTGTTAGAGATGTCATCTGCTCCAACAGAACATTTATTTTTCAAATATTTAAAATTTTCCTTATTTCACAAGAGGTTGTAAGATGAAACTTAATCTGACTAAAATTTTTCAAAACTGACTCTTCCATATAGCGCGGGTGTGAAAGTCCTGTAGGGACTTCTGGTAACAGGCCCTTGGTTCGCTGCCACGCCATTTCAAGATTATCAGCCCACCATACCACCTTCTTAAGGCCCCTGTAAACGATCAAACTTTTTTTTTCAAACTTAACTACGCTTACCAAATATTTGACAGTATTCGCTGCTGCTTTACGTGCTTGTCAAGCAAGAGCGTGTTTGTGAGAAATTTTGATTCGCGGAAGGATTGACAAGATGGCGGACTTTATTTTTGTCGATGATTCGCTGCATATATTTCGAGAAAAATTGTTTTATCACTATTTATCTCACTGTATCGTGCGTTTCCACAACTATGGAAACTAATATTAAGGATAACAACAAAATATCAGTGACAATTACCGAAATCGTAGACATATCACATCTTTCCCAGCCATATATTACGTAGAAAGAGGTTGTGAACAACATCACTACTTTACGCATAACATATAAACGGGTAGCCAATGAAATAAAAGAAAACAGGACTCTCCAGCTCTTAAACGGACGATGTGGGCTATGTGTTCCCATGTTCTGATATTTTAATGAACTGTCATACATGTGTTTTCTCTTTCTGTGTGAGGATGAAGTAACTCGGTTCAGTGTCCAGTCACAGGTAGTTGATGTAATTACGAGGCTCGTTTTTTTAAGTAAGTACCGTTTTGAAATTAAAAAAGACGTGCTTATAGCTCAATAACTTTATTTTTACATGAAAGCCTGTACCTTAATCTACTTTTCTACATAATTTCCGTCAATACTGAGGCACTCGTCATAACGTTGTACCAGTTTTTCAATACCCTCCTCGTGGAAGTCTGCCGCCTGACTTGTTAACCACTGCATCACCACCGTTTTGACTTCGTCATCGTCTCGAAGACGCTGACCGCCCAGGTGTTTCTTCAAGTGCAGGAAGAGATGGTAGTCACTGGGCGCAAGATCGGGGCTGTACGGGGGATGATCTAGAGTTTCCCGTCGAAAAGATGTGATGAGGTCTTTGGTCTGATTCGCCACATGTGGACGGGCATTGTCTTGCAGCAAAGCAATGCCGTTGCTCAACTTCCACGGACTGTTGCTTCGATTCTGGTGTGACGTAGGCCACCCGTGTTTCATCGCCCGTAACAATTTGGCTTAAGAAATCATCACCGTCGTTGTGGCACCGCTCAAGGAAAGTCAATGCACTGTCTGAACGTTTGGTTTTGTGCACATCCGTGAACATTTTCGGTACCCAACGTGGGCACAGTTTTCGGTAATTCGAGTGCTCTGTCACAATGCCACACAAAACACTACGAGAAGCATTAGGAAAGTCATCCCGCAAGGAGGAAATCGTAAAGCGTCTGTTTCCTCTCACCTTATTGTCCGCTTCCTGCACCACACTTTCATTAACGACCGAAGGACGCCCACTCCGTTGTTCTTCGTGCACATTTGTGCGGCCATCTTTAATGCTCTCACGCACTTTCTTACCATTTTTCGCTTCGTCTCCTTTCTATTTGTTTTGTTTTATTGTTATTATTCGCGTAACAACTAATGTATGAGATAAAATATGTTATTACGAAAAGAGACCCGAAATACCTTTTAGTGATGCTGTGCTATGCCTTTCTTTGGATCATTAATTTTCAACAAAACAAAATACACTCCTGGAAATGGAAAAAAGAACACATTGACACCGGTGTGTCAGACCCACCATACTTGCTCCGGACACTGCGAGAGGGCTGTACAAGCAGTGATCACACGCACGGCACAGCGGACACACCAGGAACCGCGGTGTTGGCCGTCGAATGGCGCTAGCTGCGCAGCATTTGTGCACCGCCGCCGTCAGTGTCAGCCAGTTTGCCGTGGCATACGGAGCTCCATCGCAGTCTTTAACACTGGTAGCATGCCGCGACAGCGTGGACGTGAACCGTATGTGCAGTTGACGGACTTTGAGCGAGGGCGTATAGTGGGCATGCGGGAGGCCGGGTGGACGTACCGCCGAATTGCTCAACACGTGGGGCGTGAGGTCTCCACAGTACATCGATGTTGTCGCCAGTGGTCGGCGGAAGGTGCACGTGCCCGTCGACCTGGGACCGGACCGCAGCGACGCACGGATGCACGCCAAGACCGTAGGATCCTACGCAGTGCCGTAGGGGACCGCACCGCCACTTCCCAGCAAATTAGGGACACTGTTGCTCCTGGGGTATCGGCGAGGACCATTCGCAACCGTCTCCATGAAGCTGGGCTACGGTCCCGCACACCGTTAGGCCGTCTTCCGCTCACGCCCCAACATCGTGCAGCTCGCCTCCAGTGGTGTCGCGACAGGCGTGAATGGAGGGACGAATGGAGATGTGTCGTCTTCAGCGATGAGAGTCGCTTCTGCCTTGGTGCCAATGATGGTCGTTTGCGTGTTTGGCGCCGTGCAGGTGAGCGCCACAATCAGGACTGCATACGACCGAGGCACACAGGGCCAACACCCGGCATCATGGTGTGGGGAGCGATCTCCTACACTGGCCGTACACCACTGGTGATCGTCGAGGGGACACTGAATAGTGCACGGTACATCCAAACCGTCATCGAACCCATCGTTCTACCATTCCTAGACCGGCAAGGGAACTTGCTGTTCCAACAGGACAATGCACGTCCGCATGTATCCCGTGCCACCCAACGTGCTCTAGAAGGTGTAAGTCAACTACCCTGGCCAGCAAGATCTCCGGATCTGTCCCCCATTGAGCATGTTTGGGACTGGATGAAGCGTCGTCTCAAGCGGTCTGCACGTCCAGCACGAACGCTGGTCCAACTGAGGCGCCAGGTGGAAATGGCATGGCAAGCCGTTCCACAGGACTACATCCAGCATCTCTACGATCGTCTCCATGGGAGAATAGCAGCCTGCATTGCTGCGAAAGGTGGATATACACTGTACTAGTGCCGACATTGTGCATGCTCTGTTGCCTGTGTCTATGTGCCTGTGGTTCTGTCAGTGTGATCATGTATCTGACCCCAGGAATGTGTCAATAAAGTTTCCCCTTCCTGGGACAATGAATTCACGGTGTTCTTATTTCAATTTCCAGGAGTGTATATTATGTTCTGGATCTGGATTTCTATTAAAGGAACATTTTTTCGTTACTGTAACTCGCCATAAAGTTCAACCTATCTTCCTTACTTTATAGTTATTGAAAAGGTTAATGAAAATTACTTCGTTATCAATACTGATGTTACAGTACGCAATGATTGTTCAACATCATAATTTAGCAGTGGATTTTTGTTAACAGTAAAACAACAATAAGTACCTCGACTAACACAAGAACATGAGACTATAATCGGAGAAAAAAGCTGTTTTTACCTTAAGGTTGCCAGACCAGAACTACGCACAGCAAGATTTCTTTTACGTGATGAAAGTAAATTATCCTTTTGCACTGTTAGTAATATATTATCAGCAGCCCGCGTCAACCTGTAAAACACATCATAAAATCTGCTGCTCTGCTCTGCAACTTCGAAAGCTGAAAGAAATAATTTATACTTCACTATTACCTGCCCGCTTCTTTGCGGTATGATAGATTTCCTTTAATGAAATTTGAATGCGCCGCGGCAACGGCTCGTTCTTTCGTAGCGCAGCTCTGCACCACGAATAATATTTAACTAACTGAAAATGTCTTAAGGGGATGGGATAAAATACCAGGCAAGCTTATCATAAATAATAATGCAAGGTTTCACTAAGTAACTCTATTCAAAACATTTAAATATATTAATTATTACACACCTTTACAATGAGTACGTAATGGCGTACATCTCTCGATCTTGACAAAAGAATGCTACGCTAGCGTACACTATCACGTCACAGGCTATCCTACTCCCGTAACTCCAAGAAGACGACAGAGAAATTAATGTTCGTTCTGTATTATTTATACTAGTCACATATTCTCATCTTTGTTTGACATCCAATAAGCATCGTCTGTGGCGATTTCAGCACTCGCCGACATAGATATTATCTAAAATTAAAAAAAAAAACAGTACATAATTTTATACAAGAACAAAACATGACACACAATGTTTTCTCTTTATTACATAATATGACTTTTGCTAAGAGACGTTACAAATTCCGATCACTCATAATGTTTTCTCCGTAAACTGCACAGATCTCACGATGAACGCTTTTAGGCCTTTAGCACTAAGAAATCTTATAACAGCCCGTGATTCACAGTCGGCGGGACACACAACGTAAACAAGGAAGAATCAGACCGTAATGACGTCAGTGCCCAGATTAAGGTACAGGCTTTCATGTAAAAATTAAATTATCGTGATATCTTAGCATGTCTTTTTTAAATTTCAAAACGGTACTTACTTAAAAAACACGCCTCGGATATATTTCCCTCTCCTTTTAAATCATTCCATGGACCAGCGGCTTGTTTTCCTCTTTCCTCCTAGAAGAAAGAACACAACATGTCATTCTTAACGGTTCAAAATCTGCAGATGTAGAGGTAATTTCGGGAGTACCGCAAGGAAGCGTGATAGGACCTTTATTGTTTATAATATACATAAACGACTTAGTTGACAACATCGGTAGCTCCGTGAGGCTATTTGCAGATGACACGGTTGTCTACAAGAAAGTAGCAACATCAGAAGACTCGTACGTACTCCAGGAAGACCTGCAGAGGATTAATGCATGGTGCGACAGCTGGCAGCTTTCCCTAAACGTAGATAAATGTAATATAATGCGCATACATAGGGGCAGAAATCCATTCCAGTACGATTATGCCATAGGTGGTAAATCATTGGAAGCGGTAACGACCGTAAAATACTTAGGAGTTACTATCCGGAGCGATCTGAAGTGGAATGATCACATAAAACAAATAGTGGGAAAAGCAGGCGCCAGGTTGAGATTCATAGGAAGAATTCTAAGAAAATGTGACTCATCGACGAAAGAAGTAGCTTACAAAACGCTTGTTCGTCCGATTCTTGAGTATTGCTCATCAGTATGGGACCCTTACCAGGTTGGATTAATAGAAGAGATAGACATGATCCAGCGAAAAGCAGCGCGATTCGTCATGGGGACATTTAGTCAGCGCGAGAGCGTTACGGAGATGCTGAACAAGCTCCAGTGGCGGACACTTCAAGAAAGGCGTTACGCAATACGGAGAGGTTTATTATCGAAATTACGAGAGAGCACATTCCGGGAAGAGATGGGCAACATATTACTACCGCCCACATATATCTCGCGTAATGATCACAACGAAAAGATCCGAGAAATTAGAGCAAATACGGAGACTTACAAGCAGTCGTTCTTCCCACGCACAATTCGTGAATGGAACAGGGAAGGGGGGATCAGATAGTGGTACAATAAGTACCCTCCGCCACACACCGTAAGGTGGCTCGCGGAGTATAGATGTAGATGTAGATGTACCAGAGTCAATGTTTTCAAAATGCTACTACGGGCCGGCCAGAGTGGCCGAGCGGTTCTAGGCGCTACAGTCTGGAACCGCGCGACCGCTACGGTCGCAGGTTCGAATCCTGCCTCGGCCATGGATGTGTGTGATGTCCTTACGTTAGTTAGGTTTAAGTAGTTCTAAGTTCCAGGGGACTGATGACCTCAGAAATTAAGTCCCATAGTGCTCAGAGCCGTTTTTTGCTACTACGGATTCGATTACCGGCCAGGTTGGGAATTTTCTCTGCCCGGGGACTGGGTGTTTGTGTTGTCCTCATCATTTCATCATTCGTGACAGTGGCTCAATTGGACTGTGTAAAAACTGGGACTTTGTAAGGGCGTCCCACAAACCAAACATCATCATTATCATCTTCATCGTAATGCTTCATCTTCATTTGTAGCCGTTTCCACTGGGGCCAAAATACAGCGCGTCTGCTCCAGATGTAAGGTTTAATAGATAAGCGTTTTTGGTACGCGTACGGGTTTGTTTCAAACATAAGAGCGAACTTGACAAACAAGTTTCGTTTTTTACTAGGACCTTAACAAGTTTTTGAAAGTTTCATTATCTATTCAAAGAAAGTCGATGTAATCATCGAGTTCCGAGAGTAATATTTCCTTTAGCAAATTTTCGTGGTAAATCTCTCTCTCATTTTAAGCCATTTCTTGGACGAGCGTCCTGTTTTCTTCCTCTTCTTTACACGCAGTGACAAAGTGAGTGCCAGAACTGCGTTTGTGGCCCTTCTCACTACTGTCAAAATACATGAATAGCATCTGCTTCGGCCGGCCGTGGTGGCCGTGCGGTTCTGGCGCTGCAGTCCGGAACCGCGGGACTGCTACGGTCGCAGGTTCGAATCCTGCCTCGGGCATGGGTGTGTGTGATGTCCTTAGGTTAGTTAGGTTTAAGTAGTTCTAAGTTCTAGGGGACTTATGACCTAAGATGTTGAGTCCCATAGTGCTCAGAGCCATTTGAACCAGCCAGCATCTGCTTCAGAATGAGCTTCTAACAACCCTACCACAACAAAGGTCAAAAATTAATTATGATTGTAGTGTTGCTCACGCTGCTAAATATTGCATTTTCGGGCAACAACAAAGTTATATTATGTGGCAGGTGTCATCAGAGCACAGTTAATAAAGCCATTACTTGAAATAACGAATAAACTAGGCACTCATCTTTTCGTGTTTCCCACGCTGGCCTCGTTGTAAAATCATGGCTCAATCGTCGAAAATCTAGGTGGTGATGATTCCAAGCTCGGATGCAAAGAGGCCTAGGCCTCTACTGGCTCATTTTTAGTCTTCCATATTCGTTTTCGCTTTGGAGTTAGCAACTGTCAGGGCCCACGCAGACGATCAAACGTGTTTGACAAATTCGCTCTTATCCAGCCACGGATTTGTCAAGCAAGCCAGTACATGTTCAAAGAATGTTTGTCATTTTACCCTCACTTTGAGCAGACGCTAATGGGGCCCAGCGAAACTCTCACTGACTTTTGCTAACTTAACTGCTTGTGGCACCAGCTAATAACATGCACTACCGTCGCATTTGCAAGGAAGAATGCTCGTCAGGAAGTGTGCAAAGCCTACTCATCTACAACGATACCCTGCGAACCAGTGTTAAATGCACGCCACTCAGTGGCAAGAAGTAAAACCATTCAAACGTACTAATTCCCAGCGAAGGTATACAAACATCAAAAAAAGTTATGCATCACCTCGGTTCCTAGAGTTCCGGAAAGTGTACAGAAAATTGGAATAGAGATCAACATAAATATCATTTCCGCCCTTCTTACTGCTCATGAAAACCACAAGTTGCTTGCTATACCACCATACAGCGAGACCTTCGGAGGTGGTGGTCCAGACTGCTGTACATACTGGTACCTCTAATAGCCAGCAGCGCGTCCTCTGCCAAAGATCAGCACAAAGAGCAAAGAATGTGTGATACTCGATAATTTTTGGGGCGCTATAGACAAAAGTAGATGATTTGTTTTTCCCACGTTGTTACGGGCGATGAGACGTGGATATCGTATACCGACACAGTATAGAAACAAAAGTCAAGCAAGTGGCGCCATCCAAGTTCACCCAAACCAAAAAAAATTTAAGCACTCTCGGTTCTCGAACCGAAAAACGATGGCTACTGTTTTTTGGGACGGAAAGGGCGTCCTTTTGATTGATTTCATTGACTCTGGGTCAACAATTAAACTATCGTCTGGCACAATCCTCCTACATGACAACACTCGCCTTCATCTACATCTACGTTTATACTCCGCAAGCCACCCAACGGTATGTGGCGGAGGGCACTTTACGTGCCACTGTCATTACCTCCCTTTCCTGTTCCAGTCGCGTATGGTTCGCGTGAAGACCGACTGCCGGAAAGCCTCCGTGCGCGCTCGAATCTCTCTAATTTTACATTCGTGATCTCCTCGGGAGGTATAAGCAGGGGGAAGCAATATATTCGATACCTCATCCAGAAACGCACCCTCTCGAAACCTTGAGAGCAAGCTACGCAGCAATGTACAGCGCCTCTCTTGCAGAATCTGCCACTCGAGTTTGTTAAACATCTCCGTAACGCTATCACGCTTACCAAATAACCCTGTGACGAAACGCGCCGCTCTTCTTTGAATCTTCTCTATCTCCTTCGTAAACCCGATCTGGTACGGATCCCATACCGATGAGCAATACTCGAGTATAGGTCGAACGAGCGTTTTTTAAGGCACCTGCTTTGTTGATGGACTACATTTTCTAAGGACTCTCCCAATGAATCTCAACCTGGCACCCGCCTTACCAACAATTAATTTTATATGATCATTCCACTTCAAATCGTTCCGTACGCATACTCCCAGATATTTAACAGAAGTAACTGCTACCAGTGTTTGTTCCGCTATCATATAATCATACAATAAAGGATCCTTCTTTCTAGGTATTCGCAATACATTACATTTGTCTATGTTAAGGATCAGCTGCCACTCCCTGCACCAAGTGCCTATCCGCTGCAGATCTTCCTGCATTTAGCTGCAATTTTCTAATGCTGCAACTCCTCTGTATACTACAGCATCATCCGCGAAAAGTCGCATGGAACTTCCGACACTATCTACTAGGTCATTTATATACACTCCTGGAAATTGAAATAAGAACACCGTGAATTCATTGTCCCAGGAAGGGGAAACTTTATTGACACATTCCTGGGGTCAGATACATCACATGATCACACTGACAGAACCACAGGCACATAGACACAGGCAACAGAGCATGCACAATGTCGGCACTAGTACAGTGTAATATCCACCTTTCGCAGCAATGCAGGCTGCTATTCTCCCATGGAGACGATCGTAGAGATGCTGGATGTAGTCCTGTGGAACGGCTTGCCATGCCATTTCCACCTGGCGCCTCTGTTGGACCAGCGTTCGTGCTGGACGTGCAGACCGCGTGAGACGACGCTTCATCCAGTCCCAAACATGCTCAATGGGGGACAGATCCAGAGATCTTGCTGGCCAGGGTAGTTGACTTACACCTCCTAGAGCACGTTGGGTGGCACGGGATACATGCGGACGTGCATTGTCCTGTAGGAACAGCAAGTTCCCTTGCCGGTCTAGGAATGGTAGAACGATGGGTTCGATGACGGTTTGGATGTACCGTGCACTATTCAGTGTCCCCTCGACGATCACCAGTGGTGTACGGCCAGTGTAGGAGATCGCTCCCCACACCATGATGCCGGGTGTTGGCCCTGTGTGCCTCGGTCGTATGCAGTCCTGATTGTGGCGCTCACCTGCACGGCGCCAAACACGCATACGACCATCATTGGCACCAAGGCAGAAGCGACTCTCATCGCTGAAGACGACACGTCTCCATTCGTCCCTCCATTCACGCCTGTCGCGACACCACTGGAGGCGGGCTGCACGATGTTGGGGCGTGAGCGGAAGACGGCCTAACGGTGTGCGGGACCGTAGCCCAGCTTCATGGAGACGGCGATACCCCAGGAGCAACAGTGTCCCTAATTTGCTGGGAAGTGGCGGTGCGGTCCCCTACGGCACTGCGTAGGATCCTACGGTCTTGGCGTGCATCCGTGCGTCGCTGCGGTCCGGTCCCAGGTCGACGGGCACGTGCACCTTCCGCCGACCACTGGCGACAACATCGATGTACTGTGGAGACCTCACGCCCCACGTGTTGAGCAATTCGGCGGTACGTCCACCCGGCCTCCCGCATGCCCACTATACGCCCTCGCTCAAAGTCCGTCAACTGCACATACGGTTCACGTCCACGCTGTCGCGGCATGCTACCAGTGTTAAAGACTGCGATGGAGCTCCGTATGCCACGGCAAACTGGCTGACACTGACGGCGGCGGTGCACAAATGCTGCGCAGCTAGCGCCATTCGACGGCCAACACCGCGGTTCCTGGTGTGTCCGCTGTGCCGTGCGTGTGATCATTGCTTGTACAGCCCTCTCGCAGTGTCCGGAGCAAGTATGGTGGGTCTGACACACCGGTGTCAATGTGTTCTTTTTTCCATTTCCAGGAGTGTATATTGCGAGAAGCTATGGCCCCATAACACTCCCCTGTGGTACGCCAGAGGTTACTTTAACGTCTGTAGACGTCTCTCCATTGAGAACACTACTGCCAAAACCAAGGAGATGATTTAAGATTTTCGTTTTTTTAATCACACTCCGTACAGTCCAGACTTTCCATGATGCAACTATTCCCTCTTCTTGCGTTTTGAAAAACGGCTGGGTGGACAAAGATTTCAAAATAGCGATGAACACAAGACTGGCGTTACCAACCGGTTCAGTTCCTAACGTTAGGGTTCTATGCAGACGGGCTAAAGAAGCTGGTGCGACAATACAGAAAATGTATAGATGTGAATGGTGATTATGTGGAAAAGTAAAGAAGATACGCAGTAAAATATTACTGTATAAAAATCTTTTTTTAGCTATGAACCCTGTAAGCCCTCTTTCACTTCAATTACGAGATTAAGGGTTAATTTTTTTTAATTACTAGCAAGAAGAGAAAGCAGAATTATCTTAATGACGTAAGCTGTCGGAGAAATGGGCATATCGCTGATTCGTTGCTGTATTTCAGTGCCTACATGGGCTTTACAATGCAATGATTCTTTATAAGATATCAGACTTTGTGTAGTAAATTTAGGTTAAATTGCTGCTGTATTAGTACTGTCCAGTTTAAATCGTTGCTCACCATCACAAGAGCTGCAAAAGTACTTAAAAATCAATGTTAGGACACGGAATAGTGACAGTGTTAAGCAAAAAAAGGATCTCTCTCAAGACTGTATACTAATCTAAGTAGTACTGGGTGATCAAAAAGTCAGTATAAATTTGAAATCGTAATAAACCACGGAATAATGTAGATAGAGAGGTAAAAATTGACACACATGCTTAGAATGACATGGGGTTTTATTAGAACCACCCCATATTGCTAGACGCATGAAAGATCTCTTGCGCGCGTCGTTTGGTGATGATGGTGTGCTCAGCCGCCACTTTCGTCATGCTTGACCTCAGTCCGTGCGATTATTGGCTTTGGGGTTACCTGAAGTCGCAAGTGTATAGTGATCGTCCGACATCTCTAGGGATGCCGAAAGACAACATCCGACGCCAATGCCTCACCGTAACTCCGGACATGCTTTTCAGTGCTGTTCACAACATTATTCCTCGACTACAGCTATTGTTGAGGAATGATGGTGGACATATTGAGCATTTCCTGTAAAGAACATCATCTTTGTTTTGTCTTACTTTGTTATGCTAATTATTGCTATTCTGATCAGATGAAGCGCCATCTGTCGGACATTTTTTGAACTTTTGTATTTTTTTGGTTCTAATAAAACCCCACATCATTCCAAGTATGTGTGTCAATTTGTACATCTGTGTCTACATTATTCTGTGATTTATTCAGTTTTCAAATTTATACTGATTTTTTGATCGCCCGGTATTTATACTAGCCGTTGTGACAGGAAGTGTGCGAATAAGAGGGTGATTCAGTGAGCTAAATTTGATCCACATGTCTTTTAACAAAATCCCAACCCTCTTGACTTTCATTTATGGGGGCATATGAAAGCTCTAGTCTACGCAACCCCGGTACCAAATGTAGAGACTCTTCGTGCTCGTATTGTGGACGGCTGTGATACAATTAAGCCATTCTCCAGGGCTGCATCAGCGCTTCAGGTATTCCATGCGACGGAGGGTGGATGCACGTATCCTCGCTAACGGAGGACATTTTGAACATTTCCTGTAACAAAGTGTTTGAAGTCACGCTGATACGTTCTGTTGCTGTGTGTTTCCATTCCATGATTAGTGTGATTTGAAGAGAAGTAATAAAATGAGCGCAACTTTTATCGATTTGGTAGAAAGCAGGTGATGACAGATGTGAAAATTACCGAACTATCAGTTTAATAAATCAAGGCTGCAAAATACTAACGCGAATTCTTTACAGACGAATGGAAAAACTGGTAGAAGCCGACTCCCGCTAAGATCAGCTTGGATTCCGCAGAAATATTGGAACACGTGAGGCAATACTGACCCTACGACTTATCTTAGAAAATAGATTAAGGAAAGGCAAACCTACGTTTTTAGTGTTTGTAGACTTAGAGAAAGCATTTGACAATGTTGTCTGGAATACTCTCTTTCAAATTCTAAAGGTGGCAGGGGTAAAATACAGAGAGCGAAAGACTATTTACAATTTGTACAGAAACCAGATGGCAGTTGTAAGAGTCGAGGGACATGAAAGGGAAGCAGCGGTTGGGAAGGGAGTGAGACAGGGTTGCAGCCTGTCGCCGATGTTATTCAATCTGTATATTGAGCAAGCAGTAAAGGAAACAAAAGAAAAATTCGGTGTAGGTATTAAAGTCCACGGAAAAGAAATAAAAACTTTGCGGTTCGCCGATGACATTGTAATTCTGTCAGAGACAGCAAAGGACTTGGAAGAGCAGTTGAACGGAATGGGCAGTGTATGAAAGGAGGATACAAGATGAACATCAACAAAATCAAAATGAGGATAATGGAATGTAGTCGAATTAAGTCAGGTGATGCTGAGGGAATTAGATTAGGAAATGAGACACTTAAAGTAGTAAAGGAGTTTTCCTATTTGGGAGCAAAATAACTGATGATGGTCGAAGTAGAGAGGATATAAAATATAGACTGGCAATGGCAACGAAAGCGTTTCTGAAGAAGAGAAATTTGTTAACATCGAGTATAGATATAAGAGTCAGGAAGTCATTTCTGAAAGTATTTGTATGGAGTATAGTCATGTATGGAAGTGAAACATGGACGATAAATATTTTGGACAAGAAGAGAATAGAAGCTTTCGAAACGTGGTGCTACAGAAGAATGCTGAAGATTAGATGGGTAGATCGCATAACTAATGAGGAGGTATTGAATAGAATTGGGGAGAAGAGGAGTTTGTGGCACAACTTGACAAGAAGAAGGGACCGGTTGGTAGGACATGTTCTGAGGCATCAAGGGATCAAAAATTTAGCACTGGAGGGCAGCGTGGAGGGTAAAAATCGTAGAGGGAGACCGAGAGAGGAGTACACTAAGCAGATTCAGAAGGATGTAGGTTGCAGTAAGTACTGGGAGATGAAGAAGCTTGCACATGATAGAGTAGCATGGAAAGCTGCATCAAACCAGTCTCAGGACTGAAGACAACAACAACAACATGGAGTATTGTGGGTCCAACAGTGAAACAAAACGTCGAAAACCAGTGTCCTCGACGATTGAAAGCGGTTGAAAATCGTGTTATCATGGCCACTAATGCTTCATCTAGCTGTTCTTGCCGATTACATCCATTTATGAAGAGAAACGTAAGATTTAGATCAGTGCTCCTGCGAGGGGATACGTTATGCTCGAAACTAGTCCAATAAAATTACATATCGTATCGTGCAAAAGCTAGGATAGTATAGGTTTGACTTTGTGGTATGTTGTATGTTATCGGAGTACGATTAAAAAATCAATGTTTTTTAAGCGTGGCGGACCGCTTCGGACACTATCCGAACGTTTGCACGGAATTCACCTTTTGTACCATACGTACCTGGCTATTTTGTATGCCTCGCGCTGTTGGAAGAATGAGCCTCTGCATCCAAGGACGTCGCTGTTTTATTGCTCGATAAATTGTGCCGTTTAAGATGTGTAATCATGCCCGTTGTATTTTTTGATACATTACGGAGATTTTTACGACAAATGTTGCAAGTAACGTTATCTCCATCCCCCGTAAAGCATTGCTAGCACCGTGACGTTCGTTTTCGAGTGTCCACATTGCTTTGAATAACAAGTTTACTCGAATGAAACCTGAGACATACTAGTTACGAGCACAGCGATCGTGTTTGGTGCTGCTGCTGCTCTCATCTATTACTTTCCCCTCTTTGGGGAAGTGTGAGGGGGAGTTTGTAGCCTTTCGGCTTTTACTCCCCTGTGTACATGTGTGTGTGATTTTTCTACATATTTTTGGTGTCTGTGATATGTGATGAATTGTTGTGAATGTGTCTGGTAATTGCCTGAGGTAGGTGAGATGGTTGGTGTTATATGGGAAGGAACTGGATTAGGGATTGGGTATTGGGATTTTCTCCTCGACTTAATCGTCGAAGATCGTCATAGGGCGCTTGTGCTTATCGCGGGACATGTCATACCGACCTAGGGAGTGGATGAGTGCATTTCCGGATCTGGAGGAACCTTCATAGAAGGCCCTTGCCAGATCCTGGAAACGCTCTCTCAGGAGTGGGATTTCGGCTGCGGCGTGCAGGTCGTCTGTGGGGAATCCAAGAGGCTCTGAGCACTATGGGACTTAACATCTGTGGTCATCAGTCCCCTAGAACTTAGAACTACTTAATCTAACTAACCTAAGTACATCACACACATCCATGCCCGAGGCAGGATTCGAACCTGCGACCGTAGCGGTCGCGCGGTTCCGGACAGAAGCGCCTAGACCGCACGGCCACACCGGCCGGCGGAAACCAAGAGGTAGATGCTGTGCCCTTCTGAGGGCGCGGTTCTGCAGCCTCTGGAGTTTGTCCAGGTGCTGCTTTGCCGCGTATCCCCAGACAGGGCACGCATACTCCATTACCGGCCGGATCAGGGCCTGGTATACATTTACTGCTACTGGGCAGGGAAGGGAGCTGGTTGTGTTCAGGATAGGGTATAGGATGGACATTCTGGCGCAGACCTTCCTGTGGACCTCGTCTGTGTGGGGTTTCCACGTAAGACGAGAGTCCAAGGTTACACCAAGGTACTTGGCGGTTCTGCGCCAGGGGAGATGGGTTCCATTTAGGTGGAGGTGGTGGGGGGGTCGTTGAGGAGGTTCGCGCCTTCCGAGCCTTTGGATAATCAGCATTGCCTGCGTCTTCTCAGAATTGATGGTGATGCGCCAGCGACGGGCCCAGGTTTCTGTGTCGTCTAAAACCCTTTGTAGCCTACGAATGACCAGGTCCTTGTTCGCATTTCTTGTGTAGAAGGCTGTATCGTCCGCGTACTGCGCGGTGTGCACCAGGGGGGCCGTTGGAGTGTCCGGAGTGTACAAACTGTACAATATGGGCCCCAGGACCGATCCCTGTGGCACCCCAGCACGAATACGCCTTCTGGTGGAGGTGGCAGTTTCTACTTTGACGGAGAAAGTCCTATTCGTGAGGTAGCTCTTCATCAGCTGAACTATGCTCCCGGGAAACCCTTGTGTGTACAACTTGTAGAGTAGCCCTCTATGCCATACCGAATCAAACGCTTTGGCTACGTCTAGTATCCCGCAGTAGCCCCTGTCGTTGAAGCCCTCTGTGGCTGCTTCAACCATTCTCATGACCTGTTGTGGGGCTGAGTGGTTCTGCCGGAATCCAAATTGGAAATCCGGCAGAATTTGCTCTCTGGTAATATGTTCTTGTATGGGTCTTAGCAGGAGGCGCTCATAGATCTTGCTGAGAGTTGGCAAGAGGCTAATCGGCCTGTAGTGCTGCGTGTTTGTCTAGCGGCGGCATTCGATTCATAGAAGAGCGGCGCGGCATGTGTGTCGCAGCCAACTGGCGTGCAGCGGCACACGCCGCCGAGCCATTTCTCGTGAGCTTCTCGGGAATTGGTTGAGAACTAGAAGCTCGAGAAATTCTCGGTGCGGTCGAATCGCCATCCCATCACTGGGAGGGACAACATTGCGGTTACAGGTAATCTGCAAAAACCAGCTATAGATGTTGGCCTCTGATACATTGTGTATACGGATGATGTTGGCAACAGCTAAGGCCTGCATTGAAGCACCAGAACTGGTAGCCAAACAATAAACATTGTAAGGGTGGCTGTAGGTGTTTGAATCAATATGTTGTGCTATTTACAAGTTAATTATCATTGATTTTGGTCAATTAGGCTGTTCCGCACGCAAATTTAAGCGGCCTGTGATGCCAAATGTGTTCATTTGTTTCCCAAAACAAGAGAGCGATACAAAAGTTTGATATAAGATAGTAGTAAGGATCAAGCCTGAACCCAATGCTGAGCTATAATCTGGTCTGCCCAATCAGAACAGCTGACACTAATTGTGGCCTTCTCGAATTTGCACGCACTATGGCGTGACTGGCCATCTTCGATGCCAATTAACTCTCAAACAGCGGAAGTATTGAATTTTTTCTCAATTATTTCTCAGCACAACCGACTCCGTGACACCTTGACACGCTATTCAGACTTTAGACTGGTTTTGATCATCATGTGTGTACACAGATAACACAATCATACTTTGCAATGTCATGTATATATGGCGCGCGCTGTAAAGTTCCCTGGCAAACTCACGCTATTAATGAACTAAAATTTATTTGTACCACATACGCCGCTCTGAGCAATTTGTATATACTGTAATTATTGAACAAAAAATATTATTGAATTTTGTGTAAAAGACATTTGTTATTATTGTAATATTTTTTGTAGTAATATTCTCTCTGTATTTAGGATGGTAATATTTCTATATTCATTATGTGATTGCGAAATGTGTCAATATCTGCGATAACAGAGATGTGAAATTTAGCCAGAGGAAAATAATATTATGAGATTACAAAGAAATGTTAATAGTCAGTAGTATAAAAGCACCACGTACTGTGTATTCTTTGGTCATCTTCGTGTAGAGCTGAAAGCGAGAGGAAGCTGTGACGAAGCATTTTATGAATGGGTAGACTTCTTTTGTCTGTATCTAGATTTAGCCGCCATTAGAGGAGAAATTACAAACTAATGTGAGTTGAATTATTGTTGGGTCTAAATACATCATAATTTATCAAAAGTGTGTATTATTAATGTAAATTAGCTTGCCCATGTCATCTATAATATTTATTTAAAGAATTTTCAGCATTTTTAGCGGTGTTGCTGGGCTGTGCCGCGACCGATCGATTTGCAGCGGCGGCACATTTAAAAAATTGTCCCGCTAAAGAAAAATTAACCAAACCCGTAAATCGGGAACAGATAAAAATTAACAGTGAATTAAGAAAATGTTGTTCTTTTGCAGCGATCCTGAGACTGATGAATTTTAAACTAGTTACACATTTGTGCATTCGTAGTTAATGTTGAAATTTAACAATTTTGGTTCTTTCAAATAACTTAAATGTATAGCGAAGTATGTTTTATCAGTGATAATTAAATGTCGGCTTGGCAATATTTAACCATTTTCTGCTAATAGAGACAGTCTTGTGTTCCATAGCTAACGCCGGGAAAGAATTCAGTAAATATTAAAAAAAAAAAAAACCACTGCATTTAGAAAATGTGTGCCAAGGCCGAATTATGTAAAGCATTTAATTCTCAAACTAAATATTCTTAATCAGTTAATATGACTTCACGTAATTTTTAAATGTACGTAATTCTTTTGAAAATGAATTTTTATTACCACACGTAAATAAGAGAAAGGTTCTACAACAAAGTTCGTACTTACTGAAGGAAAGAAAAGACAAAAATTAATTAACTAAAACAAACAAATTAGATTATTAAATATTCTTTAATGAAAAATTTCATGCATTTCATTAAAGTGCGCGCGCGCGCACACACACACACACACACACACACACACACACACACACACACATTGTTTTAGATGAGTCATGTTTTCATCAAAAGTATACAGTGACCATAAAGTGCACATAGTTTATGATGTAATTAATGATATTGTAAATCTAGTACTTGTGTTACATGCGGTGTGGGTATTTGTGATGTGCTGACACTCAATTTAACGAGTTGTTGTTATATCTTTTCGAGTGATCTTGTAACTAATCTGTTCAGCGCGTGATAACAAGCCCACACATAATCATCTCTGAGGTCAATAGAACTTACAGTTACTCACGATTTATTGATCCATCTTTAAGCATTTTTCATGCAATTGATGTCATTTTACATACATTATATAATTACAAAATAAGTCATACATTTTTAACATTCTGAATGAGTAAAATATGTTTTATACTGCACATGTTTAGTAGTCATTAAACATAAAAGTGCCGTGCAGAATGGCAATAGGAGATACTGTATGTGTAACACAATACACATGCAGTAATGGCGGTGAAAAAAGGTTCACGAAAATCGAGTTCCGCGAAAAACGTAAAAAAGAATGAGTCTTTATGTATTCAATGCAAAAAAAGTATCGTTGTTCGACCTGGAAAATGTTACTGCTGCGAAGTTAAAGCAAAAAACGCAAACGAAATCATTACAAGATCAAAATCTAGTGAAAAAACCGTAGCAAATGCAAATTCAGTGACATCGACATGTAAACATTGCGATGATTTTCGTCGCGTTTTAACTGCAAAAAACAGTGAAATCAGTGAACTTAAAAGGACTGTAGCCTTAATGGAGAAACAGCTGCATCATCTTGGCTGTAAAACTCAACAAACAGAGCATGGTCTGAACCTGGAAGAAATATCGGCTACGAGTCATGTAATCAAAGGAAGAACTACTGTGGAAACCAGTACAAAACTTGGAAATAATAAAGTAAGTGCATCAAATAGTTATAATGGCAAACGTGATTCCACGAACAATGTCAATTAGGAACATATGAGTCCAGATAATAATTACAAACAACAACAGCGGTGCACTGAAAATTTTTCGCGCATGTCGCATCCTAAATAAAGAAATGTAATTAAAAAATCAGTCGACTGGTCTCAAGTGTGCAGAAAAGAACAAAAAGTGTTGATTTTTGCCGATAATCATGGACGTCAGATAGCAGAAAAGGTAGCAGATACACAAACTAACGCAAGTGTCCAAGCCTTTGTCAAACCAGGAGCAGGCATTGCAGAAGTGACAAAAACAGTGGGAAAATCGTGTGAAAACCTTAACCCAAAAGACTGTGTCGTAATTTTTTCAGGTGCGAATGATGTTGCCAGAGATAAAGGTAGTGAACTCATCACTGTTCTTGAAAGTGTGCTACCCAAATTAGGCAACACAAATGTAGCTGTTGTAAATCAACCACACAGATACGACCTTCCTCCATGGTCATGTGTAAATAAGTTAATAGAAAGAGTAAACAAAGAGATAGATACTGTATGCAAAAAGTTTCTGTATGTGAACTTAATAAATGTAAGCACGTTAGACAGGTCCATGCACACCAGCCATGGCCTTCATTTAAATCACAGTGGGAAACAATTTTTGGTTGAAGAAATCTGTCGTCTAGCAAATTGGAATCACAATAGGCCTAATATAGAAGCAGTCCAAAGTGCTTTGGACAAATGGGTCATAAAGAAAGATGCAATGTCTTATAAAAAGGGTGAAAAGCATTTTTTAGGGAAGTAGGCTGTATCACAAATAAATGTGATGCAGAATTAAATTGCAAATATAGACTGAAGATTGTACACCAGAATGTACAGTCATTAACAAACAAAGTTGATGAAATAAATATACTCCTCAATAGTGAATGGAAAGATGTTTCAGTGTTATGTTTTTGTGAGCATTGGTTACAAAATGACTATTTTCAGTACTTAAAAATATTACATTTTAACCTTGCAAACTGCTTTTGTAGAATGGAATCAAAACATGGGGGAACTTGTATATATGTAAAAGAAAATGTAGATTATAAGAGTATAACATCTGTTTGCAAATTTGGTTGTGAAAGTGACTTTGAAATCTCAGCTGTAGAGTTAATGTCTGAAAACACTATTATTTTATGTGTGTATAGATCTCCTGTTAGCAACATAAGTGTTTTTTTCAAAAAGTTGGACCTTGCTTTAGGCAAACTTAAGACAACTGGGAAAACAGTGGTACTATGTGGTGTTTTAATATTGACTTTCTGAGCCATAGCCCTCACAGGGAAACGTTTTTAAATATTATAAAAGCCTACAATCTTTGTCTTACTGTTAGCTCTCCAACACATGTAACTAAAACTAGTGTCACTCTCCTTGATCAGGTATGTGTAAACATGGACAAGTGTACATCAGAAAACTTTGATACCGGCTATAGTGACCACCTTTCGCAATTACTGACCATACCTGTAAATCACATTTCGACCAGTATAGAAAATGTTATCCATAAAAGGATTTATAGTGGGAAAAATATTGAATGCTTCCAGTACCTAATCAGTGAACAATCTTGGAGAGAAGTATATGATACATCTAATACTAACGAAAACATGGAACATTTTTTGAACATTTTCAGGCATAACTTTGACATAGCTTTTCCACAAAGGAAAGTTATTTCCAAGAGCACAGATAGATTCAGAAACTGGATTACATCAGGCATCAGAGTATCTTGTAAAAGGAAGCGGGAACTTTTTCTGCAGTCAAAAACTAACAGCAGTCCAGAATATATTAATTATTTAAAAAAAATACAAGCTAGTTTTGAAACACATCATAAAAGAGGCAAAAATTAAGGAAAATGACAAATATATTATGAAGTCATCCAATAAAACTAAGTCCATGTGGAAAGCTGTGCAGGATCTTACTGGGAAGAAAACTCACAAAAATATTGTGATATCACATGATGGCAAGAATGTCACTGACCCTAGGGAAGTTGCAAATAGTTTCAATTCTTACTATGCAACTGTTGCTGGGAAATTAGTGAAGGAAAAATTTGGAAATCCACCTAATACAACATGGAAAGAACTTTCATCTATTGAAATAAATAATATATCCATGTTCCTCAGTCCAGTAAGCCCAGCAGAGCTCCTAAATACCATTAATTCACTGAAGAGTAAGTATTCAACTGGTATTGATGATATTCCAGATTATATTATAAAAATAACAGCAAGACAAATACTTTCACCTTTATTGGACATATGCAATTCATCCTTATCATGTGGTGTCTTCCCTCAGCAACTGAAAATGGCAAAAGGAACACCCCTATATAAAAAAGGTGATCATCAATGTATGGGTAACTATAGGCCTGTGTCTCTATTGTCAGGGTTTTCGAAAATTATTGAAAAAGTGTTCCTTTCAAAACTAATTACATTCTTCGACAAGAATAATATTATTTCTGGATGTCAACATGGCTTCAGACCACAGAGATCAATTGAAACTGCCACTTTCAATCTGATAAACCATGTCTTAAATGCAGTGGACAACCACAGAAATATCTCAGGTTTATTCTTGGACCTAACAAATGCTTTTGATGTGATTGATCATTCTATACTCCTGAGGAAGCTCGAATGGTATGGTGTAAGAGGTGTGCCAAATCAGTGGATCAAATCATATTTGGAATATCGTTCTCAGGTAACTGAAATTAAGTACACAGAAGGAAATGAACTCCAGGTACATGTTTCAGAACCATGTGGACTAACTCATGGTGTTCCACAGGGCTCCATTTTAGGTCCCTTTCTTTTTTTGGTCTACATTAATGATTTCCCATCACACGTTAGGGATTCTGTACCAGTACTGTTTGCAGATGACACCAGTCTATTGATTGAAGGGAATAATGAAGAAAATCTTACTGCATCTGCAAAAGATATTACAAAAGGAGTGTCTGAATGGTTTACCAGAAACAGGCTAATAGTTAATCCCCAAAAAAACTGTACTAATGAATTTCCACACTGATCAGAATAAAAATCCGGCACAACCTGCAATATGTATAGATAACCAAAACATTAGGTCTGTCAATGAAACTAAATTCTTGGTATTCATATCCAGGAAAATCTTAAATGGAACACTCATATCACAGCCCTAAATTCAAAACTAGCAAAAATGAGCTATGTGGTAAGAATTCTCTGCAACAGTACTAGTGCAGAAACAGTTAGGGCTGTATACTTTGCTCGTGTACATTCAATACTGAAGTACGGTATCATTTTCTGGGGAAATGTACATCAGGCCATAACAGTTTTCAGGAAGCAAAAGGCAATTATAACAATAATGAAACAAGTGAGCAGCAGAAAATCATGCAAACCTTTCTTTAAAGATCTAAAGATCCTACCCCTTCCCTGCATTTATATACTGGAAATAGTCACGCATGTCAAAAAAAGCATACTGAGAAAAGAAAACCTTTTTCCTCAAAACAACAGTGTCCATGATTACAGTACCAGGTCAGACAGTGACATACATGTCAATCATTGTAACACCACATTATGCCAAAAAGGTGTATATCATGCAGGAACAAAACTTTACAACAGATTACCAAGACATATAAAATCTCTTACTGAACTACAAAGCTTTAAAAAGTCTGTGACATCCTACCTTCTGAAAAACTGCTACTATTCGGTCTCACAGTGTCTTATGCAAGAAAAAATGTAATTTGTATCTTTAATTGTAGAAATAAGTTATAAATATACAGTATTTCAAAAATTTGTAATTATTAACTGTGTAGATCCAATTTGTCATAAAAATTTATAAAATTTATGTTTGATATTTGAAAATTCAATAGCCAAAAAATGTTTTCTGTCCAATATACTGTGTACAATATATGTACTTAAAAAGAGATTTATATGGACAAATAAATAAAAAAAAATAAATAATTGCTAAGAAAAACATTTTAACAAATGTAATTTTTCCTCCTATCTACGTGATTATGTAGCTCTCAGTTCGTTCGAGCAATCAATCATTCATGATAGGAAACACAGTCATAGCTCAGTCACTCAAAAATGATTCTGAAATTTTACTTGTTAGAATGAAATCAGGCGATGATTCTTCTTCTCTGCAGGCTCGTGCTTTGCGGCAGTCTGCTAATCTGTACAAATAAAATGCCTCGTAATTTTGGGAGCGTTGTATAATCAGTCGGGAAACCTCAGATCAAGCAGATATTTGGCTTTGATGAAGTTTAACCTTCCGAAGAAGTAATGGAGCTCTTGGATTATTAAATGCAGGTTCGTATCCAGTCTTTCGGAAGTCCCTTCTGATTAACAACTACGCAATATATCGATAAATATTATTAATTCCCAAATGTCACATACACACCTTTTTTTGGAGGCGCAATATATATATATATTTCCTTTTCAATCGTACAGTTCGTATCAGTTATCTTCTGTGATAAATCTCAATAATCAAATTACAGTTCTTCCAAACGAAACTCATGGTAATCGGCACGAAGACAATCTCGGAAGCTCCCTTCTTCTCTTTCTTTTAACAACCACCAGAGTTGGTTGAAGAATAGTTATGCGCTCATGGCATAGCTATTGTATGAACAACTTTTCGCATGGATTCTGCGAGTATGAAGATAGAAAATTAGTAAACGTCATTAAAGGGTAGAATTGTATCAGAATAATTCATCGAATATAAAGAGATATTACACAAATATAAATGAGACAGGCTTCATACATGTTAACCATTGGGGAAAATGCATTATGTAAATAAAGCACAACAGCATGGTACAATAACAGTTTCAGAAGAGCTTATGTAATATGGTGGTCATGTCATATAGCAGTTAACTAGTGAGTCAAAATACATTATGTAAATAAAGCACAACTGCATGATACAATAACATTTTCAGAAGTGCTCATGCAATATGGTGGTCATGTCATACAGTAGTTTTAATAGATTAGATCATTTTTATTACATACTTTAAATTCTTCGATTGTATAGAATGCTTTTTGTCCAAGCCACCTTTTTGTAATATTTTTGAAGACATTCAGTGATACACTGTGTGCTGTAGGTGGTAGCATGTTAAATAATTGTATCCCTGTGTATGTGTAACTGTTTTGGTTTTTTTTTAAGCCTAGTACTTGGGATGTCTGTCATCTGCCTTTGGTGTGTGTCATGGCTATGTACAGACACACACAGCTTATAGCTTTCTTGGTTTTCCTTTATGTGCACTAAGCAAATGAGAAAAAACAGTGATGTAAGTGTCAGTATTTTTAACTCTTTGAAATAGTCTCTACATGATACATGGTTTCTAACTCTAGCAATACACCTAATGGCCTTTTTCTGCTAAAGAAAAATTCTTTTTGCCCCAGAGGTGTTGCCCCATAACAGCACTGCATAATAAGGCATAATAGGCATTTAACAGTAGCTCTTCCGTCACACAAGTCCTGAGTTTAGTTAGCAGATAGGTGACTTGGGATAACTTTTTGTATACATAATTGGTATGAGTTTCCCAGGTTAATTTTAGGTCCAGATGAATGCCAAGAAGCTTAACTGAGGAACTGCAGTTGTCATTGTTACATAGGCTGAATAGAATGTTTACAGTTTTAGAGTGGTTAATTCGTAATTACAAGGCATCATATTGGACAAATCATTTACATAAATTATGAAAAGCAAGGGTCCAAGCACGGACCCTTGAGGCACACCTCGTGTTACACTCAGTGTGTTTGATTTGTTTCTGTTAAAATGTACTATTTGTTTTCTCTCTCACATAAGATGTAACCAGAGATAGTACTTTGCCTTCAAAACCATACGAGCAGAGCTTATTTAATAGAATTCTGTGGTTGACAGAATCTAAAGCTTTACTTAGATCTACAAGTGTGGCATTTACAGAAGGTTTGTATTCGAATGCAGACAAAGTGAAAGAAAGAATATCTCCCACTGCCTTCAAAGTTGATAACATAGGTCTGAATCCATATTGAGAATCACTAAGGAGCTTGTTGGCAGATAGAGGCTTATGGGTTTGGAGTTGCATGCAATGCTCTATTACTTTCGATAAATGGGTATAAGAGAAACTGGTCGATAATTACTTGGACATGACTTGTCTCCTTTTATGTGTAGTTGGGTGACCAGTCATTTTTAAACATATTGGGAAACAACCACCAGTAAACATCCAATATACAAGTACGCAGAGTGGAAATGCTATTATATCTTCTATTTTTTTAATTACAAAATTAGAAAGACCAAGAATGTCTTCTACTCTTGAACTACTTAGATTTGCAATTGATCTCATGATATCACTTAACTGGACCTCTTTCCATTCCCATGTAGGAGAAATGTGTTCCAAATGTTGTAGGAAAGGTACAGCTTCCTTTAGGTCCTGTTGACGTTTATTATTTGACTCAGCTGCAGCAGAGGAACTTATGTCACAAGCATTAATGAAATAGGCATCGAATTCATTTGGTGTGATATTCACATTACAGTCATCACTTTTACAGTTCTTACTTCTCCCCAGTTCAGTCTTTACAACATTCCATGCAACTTTACAGTTGTTGTCAGAATTATTAATGTAATTGTCATTTGCCTCACACTTTGCTAACCTGATTTCTGATCTGTATTTACTCTTTAACTTAATATAACTAGCTTTGTCTGCATCATGATTTTTATATTTATCATAATAAATCATAACCAATGCTCTAAGCCTCTTAAGAGTGGGTGTGAACCACTTGGGTGTAGAGTCATGTTTTCTGGTTGTTGCCGTATTTCTTTTCAGAACGTTTGGACAACAGGTCTTGAAAGTGTGTGCGAGTAAATTGGTAAAAACTGTAAATGCATCCTCAACACTTTCACTATCAAGTAGGATGTCATTCAATCTAACCATTTGCAACTGTGTCCGGTAGTTGTCAATATTTTGATCGTACAGTAGCCTGATATGCTTTGCTTTGGGGCAGTTAGATATAGGTTTATTGAGTTTTAATTTTAACCATATCCCCTCATGGTCTCAAAGAAAGTACTGAACAAACCTAGCTCATACAGGTCTTATTCAACATTGGTGATAACATTATCAAGACAGGATCACTGCCTTGTTGGATTGTTATTAATGCAATATAGATCATGTGATCTTAACATATTCTGTAGATAAAGTTGCTTTGATGTCTTTAGCCTTATATCAATGTTTATGTCTCCAAATATTAATATTCTATATTTGCTTAACTTTTCAAAGTGTAAGATCATTTTTGTACGACCTGTGTAAATAATTCACTGTCACTATCTGAAATATGGTATACTGACACTATTATGAGTTTTAGTGTTGGAAGTAGCATTGCAGCAGCTTCAAGCACATTCTCTATACAGTATTCAGCAATGTTAACGACACTATATAGCAAACCTAGATCACTACTAATATATATTGAAAGTCCACCACGCTGTTGTGTTTTCCTACAGAATCCTGTAAGTAAATCAAAGCTCAGTGGTACATACAAATCCAACTGACCTTCACTTAGCCAATGTTCATTAACACATAGTATGGTGGTTTTGTTCTTTCCTAAGAGGATACTCAAGTCATCATCAATTTTATTTCTTAAAGACACGATATTTATATGCATGAATAAAAGGGATTCGTTGTTACATGATGGTAGGTCTAAATTGTTCTGCAATTGTACATCAGTTTGTGAACTTGCCTTGTGAAGCTGATATTAGTGATGGAACAGTCTTAAAATGATAACTGTTATTCCAGTTGTGTAAATGTATGGCTGAGACTTTTTTTTTTGATGTCTTCTTTTATATTAATGCGTGACATGACACATTAATGTCCATTCGCATAATAGTTAATGTATTTTAATGTTACACAACTGTTATACGCGTGTTTTTTTTCTTCTATTGCGTCCCCAGTGAAATAATAAGAAAACACTTAAAATTATAAAGAAGAGACATTTAAAAATTGAATAATAAGTGGACACCAGCCGCTCAGGCGAACATACATTTTTCTCATGTGTCCGTATTATAATAATTTCTCTGTGTAAGTTTCGAGGACAAAGAAATATAACAAAATGATCTAAAGACGCGATGAGATACGCTCTTTTGTTAATTTTTTAGTCGTCCCACTTCTTCTCTTGTCTTGGTTGCGTGTAGACAGAAATCTTGCGAGTGCTGGCAAATGTAAGCATATTTGTACTAATTAAGCAGATAATATATTGATTTAATATTATTGTCACTTTTAATTTGTAAGAGGTGATTCCGATTTCATGTCCGCCTTCCTTGAATTAACCTGCATTCGAGTAATTTACAGTGCAACAATCGCAGCGGCCGATGCAGCCAAAGACGGCATTACGTGGCGATATTAATTTATAAAAATCAGCGGAAGCGAAAACTCGCTCGCTATTAGCATAATATACATTTTTCTCCACAGCCGCCCGGTGTTGCAGAAAATACGTAGCTTTAAGATTCTTATTTTCAGTACCACAGCCGAGAGCCAGAGCCAGGACTCCGACTGCAATGCAATGGTAAACGGAGGTAAGAAGAAATACTCTCGCGCGTGTGTGAACCGCAATTGTAATTAATAACTAAAGATTTTTTGCTTTAAAGTGAACTGACTAGCCGAGGAAATTAATACGAAAAGTTTATTCCAGTGTTCAACTTATGTGCTCATGTTTTAAGATTCAGCGAGTCTAACTTTCATTAACGTAACAAATAATTTCCATTGAAGATTCATATTGTTAAAACAGAGAACTTCACAAAAGCATTTAATTGTAAATCAAAATTGAATGAAATATCATTTCGATTAAGGCCCGCCACGTAAGTCGGCAACAATCACCATTACCAATCAATTTCTGTAGACAATAATAAATTAAATTACGACGTCCGACGGACGCGAGACTTCTTTGGCACAGTGGACCTGATGATAGTGTGATCCTAGACCGAAGTCAATGGTACAATATAGTGTAAAAGCTGTGTATTACATAAACAATAAACATATGTTGGCATTTTTTGTCGGTCTTGTAAGATAGGTAGTAAGTTCAGTATAGCAATACATGTTCCAGCATTTCTCCAGAACCCAAGCAGATCTTCAAGGTCGACTTGTACCAGTTTTTTTTTTCATTCTTCTGGCACTAGCGTCAGTATTCTGCAACGGTGACTTATCAAACTGGTGTTTCATTAGTATTCACACCAGTCGCGCACCCGTCACGTTAGGACAAACGTTTTTGAGTGGAGCAAAGCCAAGGCTCCTTTCGATTGGCACCTCATCTGCTGTACACGATTTTGAGCACCAGTCAAAAGCGTGTCAAATGCTCCTCTAATGTAGTTCATTTCTTATTTGTAAACTCATCACTTAACAAAAAATTTGACGATCTTCCTTCCGGAAAAAAAGTAATATACACAGGGTGTTACAAAAAGGTACGGCCAAACTTTCAGGAAACATTCCTCACACACAAAATAAAGAAAAGATGTTATGCGGACATGTGTCCGGGAACGCTTAATTTCCATGTTAGAGCTCATTTTAGTTTCGTCAGTATGTACTCCAATGTGATCAAATTGTAAATTTTCACAATCAACATGTGTGGGCTGACGAGAATCCGCACGCAATCGTACAATCACGTCATCAACACATTTTCTGTGAGCTTTTGGGCAGGTATTGTCGGTGATATCTGGATTGGGCCCCATGTTCTTCCACCTAAGCTCAATGGAGCACGTTATCACGATTTCATACGGGATACTCTACCTGTGCTGCTAGAACATGTGCCTTTACAAGTACGACACAACATGTGGTTCATGCACGATGGAGCTCCTGCACATTTCAGTCGAAGTGTTCGTACGCTTCTCAAGAACAGATTCGGTGACCGACGGATTGGTAGAGGCGGACCAATTCCGTGGCCTCCACGCTCTCCTGACCTCAACCCTCTTGACTTTCACTTATGGGGGCATTTGAAAGCTCTCGTCTACGCAACTCCGGTACCAAATGTAGAGACTCTTCGTGCTCGTATTGTGGACAGCTGTGATACAATACGCCATTCTCCAGGGCTGCATCAGCGCATCAGGGATTCCGTGCGACGGAGGATGGATGCATGTATCCTCACTAACGGAGGACATTTTGAACATTTCCTGTAACAAAGTGTTTGAAGTCACGCTGGTACGTTCTGTTGCTGTGTGTTTCCATTCCATGTGATTTGAAGAGACGTAATAAAATGAGCTCTAACATGGAACGTAAGCATTTCCGGACACATGTCGGCATAACATATTTTCTTTCTTTCTGTGTGAGGAATGTTTCCTGAAAGTTTGGCCGTGCCTTTTTGTAACACCCTGTATATCTGCGTAGCAATTTCTACACTCTTTCGGAAATTCGAGTGTATTTTGCCTGTCTTAAAATGTCGAAAAGAAAGAAAGGGTCAGTACTGTTTGTATGCTCTATATTTCAGAGTAAGAGTGACGACAAGAATTTGACATGTGCACACAGGAGGCAGCTCAGTAGACCACCCCCACCCCCGCAGCCCCGACTGCCAGCAGCAGGAGCAGTGGCAGACCACGCCGGGACACCAGCTGTGACTCTGCTCCATCGCCCTCCGTAGTTGTCTCTCCGCCACCTCCTCCCCCCGCCGCTTCACCACCAGCAGCATCAGCGGCATCAGTTTGTGGGGCCCTCTTCTTCCTCACTACATAGAACGAGAAACACTTCTACAGTAAGCAGAGAGTATTCTCACTCGTATCTGGACACACAATTTTAGTTATTTTTGATGTTATACGAGTCATACTTTTTCGAAGTAATAACTGTTTTAATAACACTATCGCAGGTGTTTGTCACATTCGAACTGACTAAATAGTTAATCCCCAAAAAACGGTACTCATGAATTTCCACACTGATCAAAATAAAAATCCGGCACAACCTGTAGTATGTATAGATAACCAAAACATTAGTTCTGTCAATGAAAGTAAATTTCTTGGGATTCATATCCAGGAAAATCTTAAATGGAACACTCATATCACAGCCCTAAATTCAAAACTAGCAAAAATGAGCTATGTGGTAAGAATTCTCTGCAACAGTACTAGTGCAGAAACAGTTAGGGCTGTATACTTTGCTCGTGTACATTCAATACTGAAGTACGGTATCATTTTCTGGGGAAATGTACATCAGGCCGTAACAGTTTTCGGGAAACAAAAGGCAATTATAACAATAATGAAACAAGTGAGCAGCAGAAAATCGTGCAAACCTTTCTTTAAAGATCTAAAGATCCTACCCCTTCCCTGCATTTATATACTGGAAGTAGTCACGCATGTCAAAAAAAGCATACTGAGAAGAGAAAACCTTTTTCCTCAAAACAAGTGTCCATGATTACATTACCAGGTCAGACAGTGACATACATGTCAATCATTGTTAACACAACATTATGCCAAAAAGATGTATATCATGCAGGAACAAAACTTTACAACAGATTACCAAGACATATAAAATCTCTTACTGAACTACAAAGCTTTAAAAAGTCTGTGACAGCCTACCTTCTGAAAAACTGCTACTATTCAATCTCACAGTATCTTATGTAAGAAAAAATGTAAATTGTATTTTTAATTGTAGAAATAAGTTATAAATATACAGTATTTCAAAAATTTGTAATTATTAACTATATAGATCCAATTTGTCATAAAAATTTATAAAATTTATGTTTGGCATTTGAAAATCCAATAGCTAAAAAGGTTTTCTGTCCAATATCCTGTGTACAATATATGTACTTAAAGAAACTTATATGGACAAAAAAAGAAATAAATAAATAAATAGACTACATAATCGTCTAGCCATTCAAAAAACCGTCTCAGTGTGGGCTATGTTACAGTATACTGAACGATGTTAGAATGATGAACCACAACTAGCACCTGGGCAAATAGCGCGAATCAATTAATTCCTTTTGCAAAAGATTTTAATTGGGCTGAAATTAATGTGCATCTGAAGGCACCATTTGTATGTGCACTGTTCAGATTTTGCTTGCAAATGCACGTTTTTCTGGGATGTTACGAAGTGCACCATCTCTATATTTTATATTTGTGTGAATCGTTTCAAATTTTGTAAGAAGGTAGTCAAATGCGCAGAATTAATAATCATCTTGTTGTTGTGCGAAAGCTTTATCTGTTGCCATAATATAAGCACAATAGTTTGAAGGACAATAAAAAAAAGCACACTCTGAATCAGTCATCACCTGAGTCAACAAAAATTTGCATCAGTTACCAAACGATGGCAGTCTAATGTCAAAATTACGGGTACCAGAATAAAACGTGCTTCTACCACACCGTACAAAATGGCAAATGAATCGTGGGAAGCGTTATCGATGTAACAGAAGACGACTGGCTTCTTGGCTTGTCCACAGAAGACAACTAGCTTCTCGAGTTGTATTCAAAGACATTTAAATCAAAAAATCTTTACGTATTCTCGCTCTTCTACGGGTTAGCCCTACATTATCAACTGCAGTGAGCTCTCTTAGCTGCAACGTGTTGGCACACCTGCATCTTGCAATTTATAAGAAGCAGTCCCTGACCTTGTGTCCAAAATCCAGAAGATTTCCTAGCTGTTGTTGTTGTGGTCTTCAGTCCTGAGACTGGTTTGATGCAGCTCTCCATGCTACTCTATCCTGTGCGAGCTTCTTCACCTTACTGCAACCTACATCCTTCTGAATCTGCTTAGTGTATTCATCTCTTGGTCTCCCTCTACGATTTTTACCCCCCACGCAGCCCTCCAATACTAAATTGGTGATCCCTTGATGTCTCAGAACATGTCCTACCAGCCGATCCCTTCTTCTGGTCAAGTTGTGCCACAAACTTCTCTTCTCCCCAATCCTATTCAATACTTCCTCATTAGTTATGTGATCTACCCATCTAATCTTCAGCATTCTTCTGTAGCACCACATTTCGGAAGCTTCTATTCTCTTCTTGTCCAAACTATTTACCGTCCATGTTTCACTTCCATACATGGCTACACTCCATACAAATACTTTCAGAAAAGACTTCCTGACACTTAAATCTATACTCGATGTTAATAAATTTCTCTTCTTCAGAAACGCTTTCCTTGCCATTGCCAGTCTACATTTTATATCCTCTCTACTTCGACCATCATCAGTTATTTTGCTCCCCAAATAGCAAAACTCCTTTACTACTTTAAGTGTCTCATTTCCTAATCTGATTCCCTCAGCATCACCCAACTTAATTCGACTACATTCCATTATCCTCGTTTTGCTTTTGTTGATGTTCATCTTGTATCCTCCCTTCACGACATCAGCCATTCCGTTCACCTGCTCTTCCAAGTCCTTTGCTGTCACTGACAGAATTACAATGTCATCGGTGAACCTCAAAGTTTTTATTTCTTCTCCATGGATTTTAATACCTACTCCGAATTTTTCTTTTGTTTCCTTTACTGCTTGCTCAATATACAGATTGAATAACATCGGGGAGAGGCTACACCCCTGTCTCACTGCCTTCCCAACCACTGCTTCCCTTTCATGTCCCTCGACTCTTACAACTGCCATCTGGTTTCTGTACAAATTGTAAATAGCCTTTCGCTCCCTGTATTTTACCCCTGCCACCTTTAGAATTTGAAAGAGAGTATTCCAGTCAACATTGTCAAAAGCTTTCTCTAAGTCTACAAATGCTAGAAACGTAGGTTTGCCTTTCCTTAATCTTTCTTCTAAGATAAGTCGTAACGTCAGTATTTCCTCACATGTTCCAGTATTTCTACGGAATCCAAACTGATCTTCCCCGAGGTCGGCTTCTCCTAGTTTTTCCATTCGTCTGTAAAGAATACATGTTAGTATTTTGCAGCTGTGGCTTATTAAACTGATTGTTGGGTAATTTTCACATCTGTCAACACCTGCTTTCTTTGGGATTGGGATTATTATATTCTTCTTGAAGTCTGAGGGTATTTCGCCTGTTTCATACATTTTGCTCACCAGATGGTAGAGTTTTGTCAGGACTGGCTCTCCCAAGGCCGTCAGTAGTTCCAATGGAATGTTGTCTACTCTGGGGGCCTTGTTTCGGCTCAGGTCTTTCAGTGCTCTGTCAAACTCTTCACGCAGTATCGTATCTCCCATTTCATCTTCATCTACATCCTCTTCCATTTCCATAATATTGTCCTCAAGTACATCGCCCTTGTATAGATCCTCTATATACTCCTTCCACTTTTCTGCTTTCCCTTCTTTGCTTAGAACTGGGTTTCCATCTGAGCTCTTGATGTTCATACAAGTGGTTCTCTTTACTCCAAAGGTCTCTTTAATTTTCCTGTAGGCAGTATCTATCTTACCCCTAGTGAGATAAGCCTCTACATCCTTACATTTGACCTCTAGCCATCGCTTCTTAGCCATTATGCACTTCCTGTCAATCTCATTTTTGAGACGTTTGTATTCCTTTTTGCCTGCTTCATTTACTGCATTTTTATATTTTCTCCTTTCATCAATTAAATTCAATATTTCTTCTGTTACCAAGGAGTTCTACTAGCCCTCATCTTTTTACCTACTTGATCCTCGGCTGCCTTCACTACTTCATCCCTCAAAGCTACCCGTTCTTCTTCTACAGTATTTCTTTCCCTCATTCCTGTCCATTGTTCCCTTATGCTCTCCCTGAAACTCTGTACAACCTCTGGTTCTTTCAGTTTATCCAGGTCCCATCTCCTTAAATTCCCACCTTTTTGCAGTTTCTTCAGTTTTAATCTACAGGTCATAACCAATAGATTGTGGTCAGAGTCCACATCTGCCCCTGGAAATGTCTTGCAATTTAAAACCTGGTTCCTAAATCTCTGTCTTACCATTATATAATCTATCTGATATCTTTTAGTATCTCCGGGGTTCTTCCATGTATACAACCTTCTATCATCATTCTTAAACCAAGTGTTAGCTATGATTAAGTTGTGCTCTGTGCAAAATTCTACCAGGCGGTTTCCTCTTTCATTTCTTAGCCCCGATCCATATTCACCTACTACGTTTCCTTCTCTCCCTTTTCCTACACTCGAATTCCAGTCACCCATGACTATTAAATTTTCGTCTCCCTTCACTATCTGAATAATTTCTTTTATTTCATCATACATTTCTTCAATTTCTTCGTCATCTGCAGAGCTAGTTGGCATATAAACTTGTACAACTATAGTAGGTGTGGGCTTCGTATCTATCTTGGCCACAATAATACATTCACTATGCTGTTTATAGTAGCTTACCCGCATTCCTATTTTCCTATTCATTATTAAACCTACTCCTTCCTGCATTACCCCTATTTGACTGTGTTTATAACACTGTAGTCACCTGACCAGAAGTCTTTTTCCTCCTGGCACCAAACTTCACTAATTCCCACTGTATCTAACTTTAACCTATCCATTTCCCTTTTTAAATTTTCTAACCTACCTGCCCGATTAAGGGATCTGACATTCCATGCTCCGATCCGTAGAATGCCAGTTTTCTTTCTCCTGATAACGACATCCCCTTGAGTAGTCCCTGCCCGGAGATCCGAATGGGGGACTATTTTACCTCCGGAATATTTTACCCAAGAGGACGTCATCATCATTTAATCATAGAGTAAAGCTGCATGCCCTCGGGAAAAATTACGGCCGTAGTTTCCCCTTGCTTTCAGCCGTTCGCAGTACCAGCACAGCAAGGCCGTTTTGGTTATTGTTACAAGGCCAGATCAGTCAATCATCCAGACTGTTGCCCTTGCAACTACTGAAAAGGCTGCTGCCCCTCTTCAGGAACCACACGTTTGTCTGGCCTCTCAACAGATACCCCTCCATTGTGGTTGTACCTACGGTACGGCTATCTGTATCGCTGAGGCACGCAAGCCTCCCCACCAACGGCAAGGTCCATGGTTCCTAGCTATAGTAAACAATATACACAGTGTCCCACATAAAACCAGTACGCACCATGTAACGGTGGACCATGTCTTGTCGAAAGGCTTGTGAAGTGGCAAAACTGTCTCAAAAGTTGGCTGCAATGTGTTTTATCAGAACGTTGAGTGCGCCTGTGTGTTCGTGCATCGGTTGTTGTGAGAAGCTCATATTATTGAGTTGTTACAGAAATCTTAGAAGAAAGATTAAGGAAAGGCAAACCTACATTTCTAGCATTTGTAGACTTACACAAAGCTTTTGACGATGTTGATTGGAATACTCTCTTTCAAATTCTGAAGGTGGCAGTGGTAAAATACAGGGAGCAAAAGGCTATCTACGATTTGTACAGAAAGCAGATGGCAGTTATAAGAGTCGAGGGGCATGAAAGGGAAGCAGTGGTTGGGAAGGGAGTGAGACAGGGTTGTAGCCTCTCCCCGATGTTATTCAATCTGTATATTGAGCAAGCAATAAAGGAAACAAAAGAAAAGTTTGGAGTAGGTATTAAAACCATGGAGAAGAAATAAAAACTTTGAGGTTCGCCGATGACATTGTAATTCTGTCAAAAGGACTTGGAAGAGCAGTTGAACGGAATGGACAGTGTCTTGAAAGGAGGGTATAAGATGAACATCAACAAAAGCAAAACGAGGATAATGGAATGTAGTCGAATTAAGTCGGGTGATGCTGAGGGAATTAGATTAGGAAATGAGACACTTAAAGTAGTAAAGCAGTTTTGCTATTTGGGGAGCAAAATAACTGACGATTGTTGAAGTAGAGAGAATATAAAATGTAGACTGTAAATGGCAAGGAAAGAGTTTCTGAAGAAGAGAAATTTGTTAACATCGAGTATAGATTTAAATGTCAGGAAGTCGTTTCTGAAAGTATTTGTATGGAGTGTAGCCATGTACGGAAGTGAAACGTGGACGATAAATAGTTTAGACAAGAAGAGAATAGAAGCTTTTGAAATGTGGTGCTACAGAAGAATGCTGTAGATTAGATGGGTATATCACGTAACTAATGAGGAGGTATTGAATAGAATTGGGGATAAGAGGAGCTTGTGGCACAACTTGACTAGAAGAAGGGATCGGTTGGTGGGATATGTTCTGAGGCATCAAGGGATCACCAATTTAGTATTGGAGGGCAGTGTGGAGGGTCAAAATCGTAGAAGGAGACCAAGAGATGAATAAACTAAGCAGATTCACGAGGATGTAGGTTGCAGTAAGTACTGGGAGATGAAGAAGCTTGCACAGGATAGAGTAGCATGGAGAGCTGCATCAAACCAGTCTCAGGATTGAAGACCACAATAACAACAACAGAAATGGGGCAGTTTGTATTAGAACAGTGAAGTGATATTGTGGAGCATTACATAAAGATAGGTTTCATCCAGGAATGTAAAGAAACGTTTCAAAAATTCTGGTCAGAACCTCACCGTGACCGACATTATTCAAGATTTCTACAAGGAATGGAGGGCTCTGTGATCCACTCAAAATGTGCAGAGGAATAGGCTACTGACTGTCAGGATCCCTGAAACTATAGACAGATTTTGCACAGACATTATGAAAAGCTCCTGCAGGTTGGTGTGTGTCATATGTTGTGTTATTGTGTACAAAGAGATATGAAATTAAAAGCCTACTGTGTGAATGTGGCGCAAGAGTTGAAATTTGAGGACCAGAGAAAAAAGTTCATTTTTTAACTGTCTGTTAACATAAATTACTAATAGTTACTTGGACCCCTTGCTTTACTTCAAGTCAGATGAAGTCAGGTTCTGTAAACTCCAAGAATTGATGATACTGGTTGCAGGACAACCCACGTGTTCTGCACAAAGAATCTCTCCACTCGGAGAAGATAGGTGTTTGGTGTGCACTGTCCGGCATGTGCATTATTGGTCACATATTTTTTAACTGCACTTTAAACAGTGCCAGATATCTAGCGCTCTTTCACTCTTGCTGTGCATCATTGACAGATGCAGAGAATTGTGTGTAGTATTCCAACAAGGTGGAGCAATTGCTCACACGTCCAACCAAAGTACGTGCTACATCACCGATGTTCGTTGAAGGCAGACTTGTCAGTCGAGTCCTCTGGCTGTCGAGGTCTCCAAATTTGGCATAATGTGAGTTTTATTTATGGGCACACAAAAAAGCAAAGTGTGTGCTGACAATCCTCGCACAATAGATGATCTTAAATGAAACATTACAAGAGAAATTTACATCACACCTGCAGAATTAAAGTGCATTGCTGGTAACGTCATCAAACGAAATCGACGATACCCCGACTGCCTGAAGCCACAACTTCCCGCGTCTCTTATAAACGGGTAATTACATGTTTTTTAACATCAGTATTATCAACTCTTTTTAGTTAGCTCATTATTACTTGAATCTTAGATGTAAGGTGTATCAGTTTTAAGTGGGACATACTGTATGTCATATGGCCGAAGAGAATACATATGTAATAGCTAAAAACGTTTTGCAGGAGGGAAGGATAAAATTTCTTGGAGTAGATTTGTTCCCGGGTGGACACTAATTTTTTGTTGTCGAGTGCACTGAATTTTTTCCCTGCGAGGGCATCATTTCTCCGCCGACCCCGTCTCTGTCACAAGTACGGTGAGGGATACGAGAACAAATAGACACAAATTTATATGCATCTAAGAGAGTGGAATGCATCTACAGTAGAAGGTATCAGAGTGGGTGTGCCTCTATAATAGGAAGTATCCCTCAGTGGAGATGCTTTCACAGGTGGCTCAGTCTGTGATGGGGAAGGATAAGCTGGTGACAGGACTGGAGTAGTGGGTGCTGGATAGGTGGATTGGGCAGGTCTTGCACCTGGGTATTGCACAAGGGTACAATCCCTGTGGCAGGGGACTGGGGGTGGGAGTGGCATAGGGACGGACTAGGATGTCGTGAAGGTTGGCCGGGTGGTGGAGCACCACTTTGGGAGGGGATCAAAGTATCTCAGGTATGACGTCCCTCACTTCGGGGCACGATGATAGATAATCGAAGCCCTGACGGAGGATGTGGTTCCGTCGTTCCAGTCCCGGGTGGTATTGGGTGAACAAGGGGGGTGCTCCTATGTGGTTGGGACAGATGTGAGGATTAGGGTGTGTGGGGATATGGCACAGGACATTTGTTCGCCTATCAGGTCAGGAAGGTATCGGCTGCCTGCGATAGCATCTTTGAGGCCTTCATCGTACTGGGCGTGGAAGTTCTGCCTCTTGCCTCTCTCCAACCCTCACCCCACCCCTCCCTGCATCCCCACATTACCCCAGTACATGCACCCTGGGCCACAAAAGAGCTGGTAGTCAACTGAGCACAATGTACGGAGACAGGCATGTGTGTGTGTGTGTGTGTGTGTATATTCCTACAATTTGAAAAAGTATTTTCCTACAGTCTGAAAAAGGAAGTTCATTCCGAAAGCTAACAGAGCTTTATACCTTTTGTTTGTGTACCTACCGCCGACGAAGCGCTTCTACCTTTTGGTGAGTCATCTCCTTTATTCCTAAATAATTTGTAATTCTCAACAAGAACTTTCCGCACATTAAGAAAATATTTCATTACGTACAAAATTTTAAAGCTAATTTTATGAAAATTGGTATTTCACTTCCCAGTTAGATATAAAGAAATATTTGTTACAGGATGTAAGCTGCGATCGATCTTAGAATATTATGTGTGTATTCACTTTGCGACAAACTGTAACACCTATGGGTGGCTACCGATTGTTTTTATTTAATGTTCAAAGGTGCCCTGGACCCTATTAACTAGGAAGAACTGCGAAGACCTTTTGCCAGTAAAACTATTTGAAATAATACACTGAAATATTACAGAGCAGTTCAGTTGAACAGAAGCTGTGCATTATCATTTGCTGATTGGATGTGCCACAGTTATTAAGTGAACGTTCACAATTTTGTGCTTCAGTGGTAACATACATTAACTTTCTGAAACAGTCCATTGTCTTCTATGCAGATTAATGGGCCTGCTTCCTATTTTAAGAATTATTTCACATATTCACAGTTGCTTCATATTTTAAGAATTATTTAATCTACTCACAGTTAATAGGGAGACAAGAATATAATAGAAAACCCACAACATATGGTGAACATATAAAAAATTTAGCATGGTCAAACTACTACTACTTCAAGAGAGCCTTTCTATGCTTTACTAGCAAGAAGCTGAAAGCAAATAAGAGAAGATTTTGCACAATATTAGGGTCAGCCTTATAAAGAACCAGCAATGGAGAGGTGTAGACTGGGTCAGAGAAGCATCACAGGAAATATAAGTGGACACTTTCTTGAAGAATATAGATGAGTACCGCACGTGGGACGGCCCGTAATATAAAACTGACGGCTTCAAAAAACCAAAAGTGTACTGTGTCACCACAAAGAGAACAAAAAGCCACCAGTTTCACTTACAGGATACACAACACACTCAAACTCAGTACCATTGTTGACAGTTGCAATCAACTTCCATGGAGGTGAACAAGAGATAATACAATTTAAAATACATGCTGCACATACATTTTATATCTGGACGTAACACAAATATATGTATTGAGCCACATAATATGCAACAATGTGAAGAGGAACAACCAATTATTTTCTTTCTACAAATTTTAAATTCCATGGCAAAAGTAAAGAGTATAATCATTCTAATGCTTCCAGATTAAAGGTCATCACAGTGATCGTTTGATGTAAACATTTTTAGTGTAATGACAAAAATAGCCAGGTAAGTGATTCAATGTAAAAGTGCAAAATGCAATAATGTAAGCAGTCACAGGGGAAGCCAATTTTGTATTTGCCTCGAGCACAGCAATAGAATGCAGAGTATGGCATACGGAGTATGCTTTTTGAGGGAGACTTGGCAACAGGCGAAAACAGACATCTCACAACCTCACTGAGGGACTGTGAAAATTATGCACAGGTTGTTCAGTTCACACATACTGCAAATAAATACAAAGACAGTAACTTGTTCTCGAGAGCACAGTTACTGTTGATGACTGTGCAGCTTTTCCCTGGAATAAATGATGACTAACTGACAACCTCAGCTGCCGACAGGTGTTGTTGATATACCTCGATGTGGACAGCTGAAAATGTGTGCCCCAACCGGGACTCGAACCCGGGATCTCCTGCGTACACGGCAGACGCTCTATCCATCTGAATCACCGAGGACACAGATGAATAGCGCGAGTGCAGGGACTTATCCCTTGCACGCTTCCCGTGAGACTCACATTCCCAAGTGTCCACAATTCTACATATGTATTGTACCTTGCCCACCCACTCATTACTCGCGCACGCTTTGGCGATTCCCGTAAGAGTTTGGGCAACCTGTGCGCATTCGCACAGACGAAGGTCAATGGCTGGGTAGCCTTTAACTATAAATACAAAGATAGTGACTTGTTCTCGAATTGTAGAATGGTGGATAGTTGTGAATGTGAGTCTCACGGGAAGCGTGCAAGGGATAAGTCCCTGCAGTCGCGCTATTCATCTGTGTCCTCAGTGGCTCAGATGGATAGAGCATCTGCCACGTAAGCAGGAGATCCCGGGTTCGAGTCGGTGTGCAGCAGACGCTGGATCCGCATTACTCTGCCCCCAGGGTAAGTGCACGATTGCACAATGTAGTCAATGTGTAGGATTTGACAGTAGTTTCTTACCGTACTTTCTTGTCGGGTCTCAGTCATCTATCGGAGTTTCTCATCCTTTTCCCAATGAGTTTCCTTATCTGCAAATATTTCAACCGGTATTCTCAGACAACTGGGCTATGACTCGAATGAGCCACTTCGTAAATGGAGATAGTGTCAGCTTCCTTACTGACCCTCTCACAGGACACTACAGATGACAAAATTTTTGGTGTCAGGTGAGTGGCTGGCTAAAATAGGTAACCCTATTGTCAGGTGTCGGCTATCAGATAGCCACAACCTTACTGCATCTCTACACAATACCGCCATCAGCCAGGCCTCGAATTTGAAAAATAAATGTAGGGCGTTGTCGATTTCTGACGGTAGTCGTCACGAAGTCGGAAAAGGACTGACAGCTTTGAGAGCTGAGACTGAGACGAGGGCATTTCCCGGTTAAAAATACACACTTTCCTGGGTGGAAGTACATTTTTTCCACGTTAGCTGACAATATACTTTCCACCGGAGTTGTAAAACTCGTCAATATTTCGAACGGTAATGTTTTTCTTGCGGACATAGAACTTCCCGGCAAAAAAGCACGTTTTAGAAATACCTTAGATGTTTGGTAACGTGTAACTGCATATTTTTGTATTACAAAAGTATAAATACGAATTCCACCACAAACAGCACAGTAGCTTCCGAAGCACTGAAACTGAGATTGCATTGTGCGAAGCACTTTTGTCGGCCCGTCGTAGCTAGTGTCGTGTTATCTTGCCAGCCGATGACAGGCGATATTCTGAGCGTAGGACACTTGATGTAATAAGCCAAAATTGACATCACTGTTAAGGAGAACAAACATACAAATACAGATAGTTAATGGTTTAAATTAATAAACATACATTAAAGCCACCGGAAAGGTTAAGCTTTCATATATAATGAATTGGATCAAATTTCTTTTTTTCTCTTTCTTACGAGGGTGTGGTTAGGCAGGATCCTATGACACAGCTCAGATTGCAGCAACGGAATACTTCTGACAAGCACTATTATAAATTTCACTGCTGTGCAATGAACATTTCACGGGTTAACTGGCTCAATACACGTCCTGTCCAGCACTTCGACAGTTCCACATAAAAACCAATTAAGTGTGAAACTGCCAAAGAACCTTGTACTTTTTTTAAAAGGATCATTATACTTTGTCATTGCTACTGTATAATTTGTAATCTATGAAATAACTAAACAAATAAGAAAAACTACTCTTAAAGCTCGGTTTTCTTTTAGCACGTGATACCCTTCAAGACATTACACACAAATGTACGAGTACAATTTTTCTGAGTGGTTGCTCCTCAAAGTATTAAGTTTTGAGTGAGAGTCAAACGCTCTGTGATTTAAGAAACATTATCATATGCAATGCAATTCACCTTGCGCAAAAGAAAATTAGTTTTGAAAGTAATACTTTGAAAATCACCGATCGTGGTATTTTCCTGAGACGTGTTAGATATGTAAACAGTTCCAAAGTCACGCTCATCGAAAGCAATTTGTTGTTACGAAGTATTGCCTGGTTTTCAGCCTAATGCCTTTGACACACTTTGCTGTCAGTAGAATCTTGAGTGTGTGCACTGTGTTTTGCTGTTGTACATGGAGTATTTTCTTTGCAACTAAAGTTTTGTGTCAGTGTTATTCATTCATTTACGTTTTACAGCTGAAATATTATTCTGCAGTAATGGGCTGCAGTTTAGTTCTTTATTAGTTTATCAGTTCTTTCCAGGCAAAATTACAAAAATTTAAACATTTATGGAATTCAAAATCCCAGGTTTTTCCCAGATGAAAAAATTCGCAGATTTTTCCTGTACTACGCAGTTGCCTCGAGGCTTATGCAGCCGAAGGAGACGATTCTGACAGGACAGGAAGGCTCATTACAGTGTCGACTACGTGAGAAGCAGATCGACGACGAGGTGTGACAGGATGCCTGCCCAGAGGGACACGGTGTGATATCTTCTTGGGCCGGGAAGGTCCACCACAGTGCCGGTTTGACTACGTGGGACACGAGGTGGCAGTAAGGCGTGGGAACGTGCCGTTCCGGAGGCACGGGAGCACGGCGTCCTAGAGGGAGACGGTCAATGGACAGGAGAGAGGGGCACGCCAGATGCGAGGAAGCAGGTAACGAGAGATGCACTGCTGCCCGGGTCTGGGATGGCAGCGAGGGCCACAAGGCTGGGAGGTGACACAGAAGGCAGTGCAGACTGCAGACACACTCGAATCAGATGGGAAAACTTGTCGGTACAGCATGCCGCGAAACGAGCAGGTAGAAGCAATCGATAGTAATGTTGCGCAATCATCGTCTACCGGGCAGTACGTTAGTTTAAGTGACGCATTAAGGTTTTTGCCACAACCTTTTAATGACAATGAAGTACAGCTGAATGAGTTTTTAGGTAACTGCGATAGAGCGTTCAATTTAGTGGTCTCAGATCGGCACGATGTTTTGCTTAAGTTTTTTAAGTCCGGAACAGTTGTAGCTGCCAGGAGTAAATTGTTAGTCGGAGATCTGACAACCGGCTATACATGATATTTTAGCAGAAATGTTGCTTGTAAAACGTATGTTCAACTCTTACACTTGCACCATGTTTGCAAGTGGACAAGAATGTGGTGGAAGCATCGCACGGTGAGGTTCGAGCATTGGTGCATTGCAGCGTCACTTCGGAGAAGCCATTAGTGGTGTAATGACAGAAGCTAGGTGGGAGTATCGTTCTGGTTCTGAAATTGGGCAGAGTGATGTTCATACAAGGTCTTTATGATGAATGTATTAAAACAATAGTGAGAGCTTGAAGAGGGACAGTAGCACACTCCAGGTGGGAGTATCGCTCTGGTTCTGAAATTGGGCAGAGTGATTTCATACAGGGTCTTTATGATGAATGTATTAAAACAATAGTGAGGGCTTGAAGAGGGACAGTAGCACACTCCAAAGCTGGCGATATTGCCTCTATGCGTAAGAGCGGTACTTCATTGGCAAAGGAAAAACCGATGGTAAGAAAAGTAGTTGAAATGCCAAGTTAAGGACAGACCTATGCTTGTGGTAAGTCAGGGTACATAGCAAAAGACTGTCACGCACGTAGACAGATACGATGGACTGAGACACAATCAGAAAGGAAACTCACGGGCAAAAAGAAAGGGCAGATAGGATAGCAGAGTTGGAATGGAAAAAGGAGTTAACACTGGCAGAATGAAACCAGGAATTTACCGGAAACTGCTGAGAAATGGACACGTTAAAGCCAGTGAATGGTTCCCAGTGTAAGTTACTTGGTCACAGGGCACATAACACGTTTTAAATGCAATAAGAGGGGCCACTATGCAAAGCAATGTACTGAACGTGCACGTTGGTGAAAGAAAGAACAAGAGTCTGGAAAACTAAAAAGAAAGAAGCAATAAGAGGCTGGGAAACTAAAAAGAGGCATAACGAGGCAGTCTTGTTGCACCTTGTCAGGGAAAGTATTTTACAGCTGATTGCATGAATAACAGTAAGTTTATAGAAGTGTGGAGTAAAAAAGGAAAACAGAATTCAATGAGGTTTTTGATAGATAATGGTGCACAAATAAGTTTAGTTAAAAGAAAAAGTCTACGGAATGCCGGAATGTGCAATCCGAGTGAAAGTAGAAGGATCAGAGGACTCACTAATCCTGTTGCTAAGGCAGAATCTGCTGCAGATATTTAACTGCAGGTTGCAGTAAGTATGTTGGTGAGGCACAAAGTTCATGTTACTGGGACAGATGTAGGTCTGCCATTCGAGGGCCTGTTAAGAGATTTTCTAATAGACATAATGATGTGATGGATTACAGTGCAAAAAGTGTACAGATTTGTGAAAAGTGAATCGAGTTGTGAACAGCACGGGAACATCCCCTCCCGGAGAGACAATTTTGTGGAAAAGGTGTTAGTGACAGACTGCAGAGGCCGTGGCCAATTGCCGCATTAGTGCAAGTGCGATAGGAAACGTGACGCACCAATGTGTCGATTCGGTAGTGATGTTGTTGTTGTTGTGGTCTTCAGTCCTGATACTGGTTTGATGCAGCTCTCCATGCTACTCTATCCTGTGCAAGCTCCTTCATCTCCCAGTACCTACTGCAACCTACATCTTTCTGAATCTGCTTAGTGTATTCATCTCTTGGTCTCCCTCTACGATTTTTACCCTCCACGCTGCCCTCCAATAGTAAATTGGTGATCCCTTGATGCCTCAGAACATGTCCTACCAACCGATCCCTTCTTCTGGTCAAGTTGTGCCACAAACTTCTCTTCTTGCCAATCCTATTCAATACTTCCTCATTAGTTATGTGATCTACCCATCTAAAGTTCAGCATTCTTCTGTAGCACCACATTTCAAAAGCTTCTATTCTCTTCTTGTCCAAACTATTTACCGTCCATGTTTCGCTTCCATACATGGCTACACTCCATACAAATACTTTCATAAATGACTTCCTGACACTTAAATCTATACTCGATGTTAACAAATTTCTCTTCTTCAGAAACGCTTTCCTTGCCATTGCCAGTCTACATTTTATATCCTCTCTACTTCGACCATCATCAGTTATTTTGCTCCCCAAACAGCAAAACTCCTTTACTACTTTAAGTGTCTCATTTCCTAATCTAATACCCTCAACATCACCCGACTTAATTCGACTACATTCCATTATCCTTGTTTTGCTTTTGTTGATGTTCATCTTATATCCTCCTTTCAAGACACTATCCATTCCGTTCAACTGCTCTTCCAAGTCCTTTGCCGCCTCTGACAGAATTACAATGTCATCGGCGAACCTCAACGTTTTTATTTCTTCTCCATGGATTTTAATACCTACTCCAAATTTTTCTTTTGTTTCCTTTACTGCTTGCTCAATATACAGTGATAGGAGTTGCAAAACAGTGGCAAGTTACGTCTAACACGGGAAGAGCCAGTTTGAAGGTAGCAGGAGGTGCGGGAAAGCGAAATGTTAACGTGGAAGTGGCAAGAGCGGTGAAACTGAAAAGAATTGTATGGAGTACAGTAGGAGCCACGAGACAGCAGAGTGAAGGTCAGTCCGCATTCAGATCAACAAGGCAGACGAAAGTTCTATCAACTGCGGTCGGAGTCAGTTCGATGGTGGTAGAAGCTGCAAACCGCACGAGCGAGGAAATGCCAGTGCGGGAGAGAACCTGTGAGAGAAGAGGCAAGAACAGGGCAGAGATTGATCACGGGCCACGGAGAGGAACCAATGTTTAGAGTGCAAGTAGATGCAATGAATGTGTTGGAAACAATCATTCCTAAGCAAGAAATAAGGTCAGGAGTCTATATACCCGATGCGTTGGTAACAGTGAGACAGAAAATGTGTAACGAGTGTGTTACATGTGACACAAGAGAGTACATCAATGAAGTGTCCGGTGCTGGTGTCTGAAGAGTACCACCTGAGAAGGCATTTAAAGTGTGACACATGAAGGGAGTAAAAGCAGAGATAAAGTCCAGGGACAGTTAAGTTAAAAGAAAATCTTAAAGAGTTGAACATTTGCACTGCAAGAAAAGAGATGTCATTTATGGAAATTTGTACGGCATACAATGAAATATTTTACTCGCCAGGCAATCGGATGATGCATACTTATGTTGTAAGATGTGCAGTGAAGCAGATACCAGAAGCAGAAGGTGGGGTAACATGCTCGAGACCGTATCAAATATCACTTGTGCAAAAAGAGGTCGCGCAGGAGGAAATTAAAAAAAATGTTGCAAATCGACATTATAGTTCTGAGTAATAGCATGTGGAATTTTCCTCTACTTATGATCCCAAAGCAAATGAATGCAAGTGGGAAACAAAAATGGATTGTAGAATACTGTAAGCACCTAAGTGTGTGTCCCTTCCCTAGAATATATGAAATTTTGGATGCACTAGGTAGAGCAAATTATTTCTCAACACTTGATTTAGCAAAGGGGTATTATTAAGTACTGTTACATGAGAAAGATCAAGAGAAAACTGTCTTTAGTATGCCATATGGACAATATGAATATAACATAACACCAATGCATCTGAACACAGTCCCAGTACATTTAAGAAATTAATGAATTCAGTCTTCATGAGGCTGTGGGAAGAAAAGGTTTCACATATATCTAGAGGATGTAGTAATGTTTGGCTCCTCATTAGAAGAATGCAACAGCCATCTTGAAGGGGTCTTTGAGGGACTTAGATACTTTAATTTGAAACTGCAAGTGGATAAATGTGAATTCTTGCACAAGAGGTTACATTTTTGGGGGTGTTCTTACAGCAGATGGGTTCAACATGATCCAAAGAAGGTTAAAGCAGTGAAACAACATCCACAGCAAAAGACTACCAGTCAATTAAAAGCGTTTCTGGTGCTACGTGGGTTATCATTTTATAAGCAATTATAGTAAAATTGCAAAACCCCTATAGGACTTCCTGAAGAAAGGAGTGGCATACATCTGGAGAAAGGAACAGGGAGAGGCATTTCAGCAGTTGAAGAAGAATCTTTTAAGTCCTCAGATTTTGCAGTATCTGAATTTTATCCAAGAATTTATTGTTGATACCGACGTGAGCCGGAGCTCAAGTGGTGTCGTTTTGATCCGAGGAAAAATAAGCAACGACTTATATGCTACCAGAATATTAAACAAAGCAGAATGGTCATACAGCACAACTGAGAGGGAGATGCTACACATATACTGGTCAGTTAAACATTTCCAACTGTATTTGTTTGGCCGAAAATTTAGTATGTACAGATCACAAACCACTTTCGTGGGTTAAGTTGCATTTCAGATCTGTCATCAATATTGTTGAAATTTAGATTGAAACTAGAGAATGATTATCAAATTCTGTATTAAGTGGTAAGTGAAATCAAGTTGCAGATGCTATCTCTCTAGAATCAGAAACCTGACCTCCCAAGAGGTGACACTGATGGACTTTCTAGAGAAAGAAAGATAAACGAGGACAGAAATCCACACCATATGGGTGAGGGTAACAAATAAGTCATAATGGAGAACATAACTGAGTGGGAACCAGCTGCTAGCTTGGCTCCAGAAGAAAAGACAGCCATCATGAAGCCACGATCCAACTACTGGTGGTCATCAAGCAAAAGGGAGAACCTTGATAGGATACAGAAATACTGTATGTGTGAGGGCATAAAAGCTGAAGAACAATATATTCGCTAATGCGAAAGCTGTCAAAACAACAAAATTTCTCAGAATAAAATGAAAATGGTAATGGAAATAACAACCACTGAGCATGTCTTTGAAAGATGTGATACAGATATCATAGATCCACTTTTCTAAACAGTTCGGAGTACTAAGTAGATCTTTACCTTTCAGGATGCTCTGATGAAACTTTTAGTTGCATAACCTATCGAGAAACAAGATGCAGAAATGGTAGCAAGCGTGCTAGTGGAAAAGATTATTTTGAAGTCTGGCATACTACCCATACTACTTTACTAGTGAAACAATGCGAAGAGTATGCAACTACTGCATATAGAGAAAGTCCAAACCATGTACTACCACCCACTGAGTAATGGAGTGTTACAAAGAATGCACAGAACCTTAACTGCAAAAGTCAGACATTACATTGACTGAGCACAGATTGACTGGGTTACATGGATCCTGCATGTGGTTTTCATGTTCAACACATACTGCATAGTGCAACTTGGTGCACTTCTCATGAGTTATTTAGGAGAGATATATACTGGAAGTTTTACAAAAGAATTCAGCAAAAATAATTTACAGTTATCAAAATTATGTGCTCGAGTTAAAAGAGCATATGAAAACTACGCACCTGTGTACACAAACTTTTAACACTGAGACTAAATTGAAAAATAAATAATATGACAGAATGCAACATCTAAAAGAGTTCTGACCACAAGATAAAGTTCTGTTATTTGACCAAATGTACACTAGAAGAAGATCAAATAGACAGTCAATGGTGAGGCCCATATATTGTAAAACAAATTGAGGAACCAAATGTGGTCATACATTTAAGAGGGAATAAGAATGTGACAGTACACAGCAATCACTGAAAGAATTCTTTTATTACAGGATGGTGGCAACACATCTGGTAATGGGAATTAACGTACTAGCATTCAGGACTACTTTGGTCCAAACAGTAACACAACATCTGAATCGACAGTTTACAAAACTCCAGTCGTCCCATGATTATATTATGTCAACATGGGGAAAGTCAATCTTTACAATGTAACATGGAGAATATTAAGCTATTTCAGTTTAGTGCAATTGAAGAATAAATTTGAAAACACTAAAGTATGAAATACCAGACCTGTAGGATTTTGCCAGAGAAGACAAACTCTACTCAACACGAGTGCTTTAGAGTGTGGAAGTGCATAACAGTCATTACAATGGCACATTGGTAAAACAGAGGAATCTCAAAGTCTAAGGACAATTAGCTCGTCATCAATAAAGAATGTGGAATACCAAATGTTGGGAAAATCAAGATGAAGATGATGCATTTTGTTTGAAGGCAAAAATTGATGTACCAGACGGACAGCAAAAATAGATGTTGAAGTTAACCAGAGGGAAAATTACAATACCAAAAGCCATGTTAGCAAATTTTTAATCAAACAGAAAATTCCATAGAGAGAAACAAACAGGTCATTATACACGTGATGAAAAGGCTCAGTCAGCTCATCACACAGTTCAAGAATAGCACTGACAGAAGGCTACAGAGAGCTGTGAAAATGAGACAGTGGGAAACATCCACAAGAGGTTGAAAAAGGTGTACGGAGATGCTGCTGTCAATCGCAGTACAGTTAGTCGGTCGGCAAGCAGGTTAGGTGATGAAAGCAGGCACGGCAATATTGAGGATTGTCCTCGCAGCGGCAGGCCTCGTACTGCACACTCTCCAGACAATGTGTAGAGAGTTAATGAATTGGTGACTGCTGGCAGGCACATCACAGTGAACGAATTATCACGATACGTTGGGATAGGGGAAGGAAGTGTTTGCAGAATACTGAAAGTGTTGGCGTTAAAAAAGGTCTGTGCCAGGTGGGTTCCCAGGATGTAGACAGTGGCTCACAAAGAAACAAGAAAAACCGTACGCAGCGAACTTTTGGAACAGTACAAGAATGGCGGAGGTGAATTTCTTGGAAGATATGTGACAGGTGATGAAACATGGCTCCATCATTTTTCGCCAGAGATGAAGAGGCAATCAATGGAGTGGCATCATGCAAATTCACCCAAGGGGGGGCGGGGAGGGGGGGGAAATCAAAACCACACCTTCTGTTGATAAAGTTATGGCTACGGAGTTTTTCGATTCTGAAGGACTCTTGCTTGTGGACATCGTGCCAAGTGGAACCACCACAAATTCTGATGCATATGTGACGACACTGAAGAAACTTCGAGCTCGACTGAGTTGTGTTCGACCACATCGGCGAAAGCAGGAAGTTTTGCTGTTGCACAACAATGCACGGCCACATGTCAGTCAAAAAACCGTGGAAGCGGTCACAAAACTTGGATGGATAACATTGAAACACCCGCCTTACAGTCCTGACCTGGCTCCCTGTGACTATCATATCTTTGGGAAACTGACTCTCTTCGTGGAACAAGGTTTGAAGATGATGACTTCTCTGTGCACGTTGCCAAACAGTGGCTCCAACAGGTTGGTCCAGAATTTTATTGTGCGGGTATACAGGCGCTGGTTCCAAGATGGTGTAGGGCAGTTGAGAGGGATTGAAATTATGTGGAGAAATGAAAATATTGTTCCTAAAGGATGCATCTACACATTGTGAAACTTTCGAACATGTAGAATAAAAGACGGATTTAAAAAAAAAATAGTGTGCATTTCTTTTGGAGTGACCCTCTTATATTGATAATCATTAATGAGCAACTGATGACTACCTTCAGTGAGCTTGAATGGGAATATGATTTACTAATTACAGCAATTGTAAATGCACAAAAAGGTATTTTGGAACCACACTTAATTAATCCTGTGCAAATTGCAAAATATCTACATTTGATAAAAGATGGCAAGAGATTCCCAATAGCACTTACAGGGCACAATGGTTATCAACTTCTTAAAGTAATCGATCTAGATTCTAGATGTATGCACTGCTGGAAATATCTTAAGTTATGTATTAAATATTCCCTTGGTAGATAGTAGAATGTTTTGACATGCACAAAATTTGGCCACTTCCTGTAAAAGTTAATGGAAGGAAACTTATTTATGTATATAGCCCCAGAGAAATAAATACTGTTAACAGATGATGCTAAAAGGCAGTATGTGAAGCTGAGTAATGATCAGTTATTGTGTAAAAAGGTAGATCAAAGTCACAGAGTGTGTAAACAGACATTTGTTCTCTTGTCAACATTTGATCATGAGATGTGGGAAGTAAGAATGTTACAGGGAAATGCAAATATTGTCTTCAAAATTATATTGTAGTAAATGAAAGTGTTTGGACACAAGTAAGGGGTAATGAATAGTTATTTGTAGCACCAAAAGATTAGGGTCTTACAGTGCTATACAGTGACAATGGACCCACTGATGTAGTTATTCATGGTGCAGGTAAATTGAAATTCCTGGGCAAATGCAGAGAATATGGTGCTCAAATAGATTACATTAGAACAAGCATGACAAATAATGATTTAGTTGCAAACTTGAATATGGACAAAGAGTGTTGTGTTGTTAACCAAGAAAAAGGAATATAATGGAACTTGCTCTGAGTTAACCTGTTGAGCATGTGGTTACACAGTTAGATAATTTGAATGCTGCAGGTCATAAAGTGGATGAGATAGAGAATGAAATTTTATGCCAGCACAGAACTGCTTTCAGTGGGCTTTCATTAAGTAGCACACCCATGTGGAGTTATATAGGTCAAGTATAGTGATTATAATTGAATTCTGCTTATTTTTCAACGATGTAAATGTTTTTGTAGAGACTATTTTCAGTTCATGTTTAGAACTATGGGTGATAACTGCTGTATTTTGAACCTATATACGAAAGATGGTATATGGTAACATAGGGCTTGGCCTTAATGCTGATATTACGTTTACCAAAATCCCTTTCATGAAAACAACCAAGAGCCATACTGGCACATTTGAGGCGATACTGTATCCCAGCATATATGCAGTTGCTGAAAGATGGCTGCCAAGGTACAGAAAGTGTTCTATGTTCTGCAGGACTTTGCCTTGGACTGTGATTCTTGTGGGTATGGCAACAGAGACGGGTGCAGGTCAACATACAACTTGCGTCTTCTGGATCTTAAGGCTTAGACCTACAATGCTTCAACAGATGCATTTAGGATAGCTTGTAGATCTGCTTCTGAATTGGCAAGAACAACTTCATCATCTGCATATGAAGTTCAATGATGATTGTAGTGGATTCTTTAGTCTTGGCCCACGATCTGTTGAGACTGAACGAATCACAACCAGTAATGTATTCTATTTCTATGCCCTATGGCAGGTTCCTGTGGACAATATGGAGTATAGGTCCAACAAATATTGAAAACAAAGTGGGAACTATCACACAAACTTAATTCACATCTGTTGTGACTTCAAAATTCTCTCTGGGGCTATTGCTGGCAAGAACCATACCATTTGCGTTATCACGTGTGGCAAGGCTTAGGCCTGTCCCACCCCTCATTAAATCGACCGAGACTTATACGAATAATTGTAAGAACAGTTATTATTATTATGTTCTTTAAGTTTGTTTTTGGGTTTTCAGAAATACTGTGGGAAGAAAGTTTATTTATGTTGCAGATAACGTGGAAGACGTTGCCCGACGATCACCACGAAAGTTCGACGTAGCGGCAAGTGGGCAAGGAATAAAACGAATGCTGCAAAGTACCACGAGCCGTGGAAGAGCCTGGGCCGCGGGGGTGTCGAGCTTCCTACGTCATTGTCGGACAACGTCAAGGGAAGAGATATTCTGCTTTCTCTTTGTAAACAGATCGATCGAGTCTTGAAAGGTTCGTGTAAAACGTATAGGCGGGTGACACAGTAGGTGGGACCCGATGCCTGTAATACTTCCACAGTTATTAAAAAGTTGTTAAATGGCAAAACCAATAGTTCATCATTTATATAGATAAAAAGTACTAAAGATATAGGAAAGGAAGAATTGCGGCGTCAGAACGAAAAGTGATACATCGCTCATCAACGAAGGAGGACGTAAACAACAGGCGTTACGTGGTGAAAACAAATCAACTGATAAAATAGTAAGTCTGTAATTAAGCATAAAGCCACGTAACACTGCACATGCAGTAGTCTAAGAATGCCAATGTACTTCACAGGACAACCTATTTTAGCTAAGAACTTCAAGGCATCTCTCCTGACTGAATTGAAAGCCTTTACAAGATCTATGAATATCATGTATAGAGTACATAGTCATTCTTTACACTTCTCCCACATTTGTCTGGCACAGAAAAATCACATCTGTGGTACTGCAATTAGATTGAAATCCACAATGTGTTTCAAGTAAACAAACTCCAGTGAGAGATACCAGGAGGTCTGATAGAATTCGAACAGTATTTTTCCAGCAGCAGACAGAAGGGATGTTCCATAGTAGTTATCACAGTTCTGTCACCTTTTTTAAAGATAGTGCCTAGGTACCTAACAGCACATCTCTGAAATCAAGAAGAATGGTTTCAGTGTTTCAGTATTTAAACATACTGAAGGTATAAATCCAAGTATGTATTTTAAGTGACACACATTATGAACAGTTATAAGAACAACATGTCATGGTGATAAAATATTTTGCATGCCTTTAGTTTTATCGAGGAAAAATAGGGATCAGAGAGGAATGTATACTGTCATATTCTTTATCTAAAATGCAGTACATACAAGATGTGACTGAAAAATAAGGGAATTTTGAGGGCTTCATGCATTCATTTTTCAAATTTGTTTTATTTTATTCGTACACATATTCCTGATGTATATTTGCAGTAGCCGCGCGGGCTTAGCCGAGCGGTCTAAGGCGGTGCAGTCGTGGACTGTGCGGCTGGTCCCGGCGGAGGTTCGAGTCCTCCCTCGGGCATGGGTGTGTGTGTTTGTCCTTAGGATAATTTAGGTTAAGTAGTGTGTACACTTAGGGACTGATGACCTTAGCAGTTAAGTCACAAACATTTGTTGTGTATTTGCAGTCTCACTTGTTTTGAATATTTAGTTTGTCGACAGCTGAAAAGATTACAGGTGTTTTCAAGTGCTCAGTGAATTTTTACTTTTGGAAAAGATGGATGAAGGTTTGTATTAAATTTTGCTTGAAAAATAGAATAAAGTGCAGTGCAGCATTTGAAATGTAGACTGTGGCTTCTGGCAAATCTATTAGATTAAATTAGATTTACTTTCATTCCAATTGATACATAGTGAGGTGGTCCTCCAGGATGTACAACATGTCAGAAAAACAACAATACATGACAAATATTTACGACTAAAACAAATAAGCTAATGTACCATTCCACAGGTACCAAGTGGAATGATCGTCATTTTTTTAATGAACACTATATGAAAGAGTCATTTTACAAATACTAATGCACTGAGTTTAAAATAAAAAAGTTTATTTATTTATTTATTTATTAGGTAATAAACGTGTAATACAACTACTATAATACTTATTTATAATGAACGCATTACTGCACTGAAATGTGCAGAAGTTACACACACACACACACACACACACACACACGCACAAAATGGAGTAGGAGGAGTTGGCCACCAATAAATCCTTTAGGCTTCTCTTAAACTGAATTTCATTGGTTGTTAAGCTTTTTATGGCTGCTGGCAAGTTATTCAAAATGTATTTTCCTGAATAATGCGCACCTTTTGTACAAGACTAAGTGACTTTAAATCCTTGTGAAGATTATTCTTATTTCTAGTATTGATTCCATGAATATGCACACCTTTTGTACAAGACTAAGTGACTTTAAATCCTTGTGAAGATTATTCTTATTTCTAGTATTTATTCCATGAATTGAGCTGTTGGTTTGGAAAAGTGATATATTTTTAATGACAAATTTAATTAAAGAATAAATATATAGGGAAGCAGTAGTTTGTATCCCTAGTTCCCTAAACAGGCTTCTGCAGGATGTTCTTCAGTTCACACCACATACAACTCTTACTGCAAGTTTTTGTACCCGGGAAACTTCAGCTTGGCTTGATGAATTGCCCCAAAAAATAATCCCATATGACATTATGGAATGAAAGTAAGCATAGTATGCCAGCTTTTTCATTTTTATGTCTCCTATGTCTGACACATTTCGCATTGCAAATAGAGATTTGTTAAGACGCTTCAGCAGTTCTGTGGTGTGCTCCTCCCAGTTGAATTTATTATCAAGCTATAATCCCAAAAACACTGTCCACTTCTTCTATCTGCTTGTCATCGTATGTTAGGCATATACTCGTGGGACACCCCTTACAAGTTCTGAACTGCATGTAGTGTGTTTTTTCAAAGTTTAGTGACAAAGAATTGGCTAGGAACCAGTGATTAATGTCCACAAATATTTTATTAGCTGATCTTTCTAAGACTACACTTGATTTGCTATTTATTGCAATGTTCGTATCATCGGCAAACAAAACGAACTTGGCATCTGGTAATGTTACTGATGAAAGGTCATTGATATACACAAGAAAAAGTAAGGGCCCCAAACTGGAACCTTGTGGGACCCCCACATGTAATTAGTTCCCAGTTGGATGATGCCTGATAGCTTGATACGTGTCTCTTTCCTAATAACACCCTTTGTTTCCTCCCAGAGATATAAGATTTGAACCATTTTGCAACATTTGCTGTTACACTATAATATTCTAATTTATTTGTGAATATTGTACTGAAACTAAAACCCTTGGTAAACTTTGACGAAGCCAATTGTATGAAAAATACTGAAAGGCTAATTCTATTCTATTTAAAAGGACATTGTGATTTACACAGTCAAATGCCTTTGACAAATCACAAAATATACCAGTTGCCTGCAATTTTTTGTCTAATGAATTAAGCACATTTTCACTGTTATGTGTAGATATCCTTCTCAATATCAGAACCCTTTAGAAATCCAAAGTGTGACTTTGACAGTATGTTATTTGAGATAAGATGGTTATAAAAGCTGATTGTACATTACTTTTTCTAAAATTTTTGAGAATGCTGGCAACAGTGAAATTGGACGGAAATTTGATGCTATTTCTTTATCTCCCCTTCTTAAACAGTGGCCTAACTTCAGCATATTTCAACCATTCAGGAAATATTCCACTGATAAACGACTGGTTACATAGATAGCTTAATATGTTACTTAGCTCAGAATCACATTCTTTAATTAACTTAGCTGATATTTTATCATACCCACTAGATGTTTTTGATTTTAAAGATTTTATGATGGACATTATTTCTGCTGGGGTAGTGAGGGTAAAATTCATATTATGGAAGTTACTTGAAATGTCTGGTCTGAGGTATTCCACAGCAGCATCTACTGAACCTGACAACCCCAGCTTTTCAGTAACAGTTATAAAATGTTTGTTAAAAAGTTCTCCAACACTATACACATCTGTCACCAATGTATCATTTACTCTTAATGCTATTTGTTCACGTCTGGTTCTACCGATCTCCTCCTTCACTATATCCCATATTGCCTTTATTTTGTTATCTGATATGTCCTCCTTCACTATATCCCATATTGCCTTTATTTTGTTATCTGATATGACTATCTTTTCCTTGTAATATATTTGCTTTGATGTCCGTATTACAGTCTTTAATATTTTGCAGTATTTCTTGTAATGTGCTATAGCATCAACATCGGAACTGTTTCAGATTGACAGATACAGTTTTCTTTTTGTTTTACAAGATACCCCTATTCCTTGAGTAATCCATGGCTTCTCTGTAGACTTTGCTCTAACCTTTGTTAAGTTTGGGGTAAAACAGTGTTCGAATAAGGTAAGCAATTTATTAGCAAAAGTGTTATATTTTTCAATCATGCCATGAGCACTGTAAACATCAGTCCAGTGAACGTCTCTGAGGAGTGTCCTAAAATAATCAATTTTTGGGTTATTGATTACCCTCTTGAGCTCAGATTTAACAGATTTTATATGCTGTTGAGTATTAACATTTAACAGAAGGAACTGCATATCATGGTCTGAGAGGCCATTGACTAATGGTTTTGTAATATAATTTTGTTCATTGGACTTTTCTATAAAGATATTATCAATGGCTGTTTGTGAGCAATTGGCTACCCTCGTGGGGACCTTTACATTGGGTTCAAAATGGTTCAAATGGCTCTGAGCACTATGGGACTTAACAGCGGAGGTCATCAGTCCCCTAGAACTTAGAACTACTTAAACCTAACTAACCTAAGGACATCACACACATCCATACCCAAGGCAGGATTCGAACCTGTGACTGTAGCAGTCGCGCGGTTACGGAATGAAGCGCCTAGAACCACTCGGCCCCCGCGGCCGGCTTTACAGTGGGAATTAAGTTGAATGATAGTGTTACTAACTCAAGTAAGTTCTTATTGGGAGAGTCTTTACGGAAGGCTACATTGAAATCACCAGCAACCACTATTTCTTTGTTTTTGGTTGTTAAATGGGCCAGTACAGCTTCAAGGTGGTTTACAAACAGATGAAAGTTACCTGCAGATACAGTTTTCTTTTTGTTTTACAAGATACCCCTATTCCTTGAGTAATCCATGGCTAAACCTATATATACTTAATATTATGAAGGATTTTTTGTGAAATTCTACTTCTGTTGCACATGCTTCCATATGCTGTTCTAGGCAAAATTTATGAATGTCTATGTTCTTAAATTTATGACAGTTCCTGATGAATGTGGCAACTCCTCCTTTCTCCATTTCTGATCTACAAAAGTGAGATGCTAACCTAAACCCTGTAACACTTAAAAGTTCTATACCAGTGGTCACATGATGTTCAGAGAGGCAGATTATGTCAACTGGGCGTGAAGACTCTAATTCACCTATGTAGATAGTTAATTCATTAATTTTCTTTCCCAGTCCTCGAATATTTTGATGCAATAAAGATAGCCGACCTTTCACATTGACAGAGTTAAAATTGGGTAGAGTTAAAATATATGTTGACTGTTAAAAAATTCTTAACCAATAGCTGTTTATGTTGATGTATAAGCTAGAATTATGTTTTTTGGTTTCTTTCTCAAACTGAAGGTTTTTCTCTGTTAGAACCTCTCTTACAATTTGGTTTCTTTCTGTCCTCCCTACCCGAAAAAAGGGTCTTTTCTGAACCCTATAACCACTAGTATTTTACCACTCATGACAGTGCCTCCCCCCTTTAACTTTCCTGCTATTTTCCCAGCCAATTTACCCTTCCCCTTCCTGTTGAGGTGAAGGCCATGCCTACTATAATCCCACCTATTGAGACAATCAACAGGAACCACACCAATGTGTGACCCTGCACTAGACATAAGCAGCCGTTCCAGCTCCAAATTAACTCTCTTGACAGAAGAGTTCAAATGTGGTCGGTCATTGCGTCCAAAAACAGATACAAATTCAACACTAGTATGCTTCGATGCTGATGCAATCTTTGCCAGGTCACACACTATACTGTACCCAGGATCTCTGCCAATACTGTTACCTGCCCCACCCACTATAACCACAGTGTCTTCCTTAGTGAAATATTTGCAAAGTGATCCTAAATCCTCTGTCACCTGCTCCAGACCAGCACTAGGTTTAAAAAAAATTGGTGACCTCGTATTCTGATCCTAGATCATCCTGCAAAGTAAGTCAAAGAGTTTACGAGTGGTATAAACGTTTCAAAGAGAGTCAAGAAGACATTGAAGATGACGACCAGACCGGACATCGAATCGCTGTCAGAGAGGTTGCTGATGATGTTGGCATGTCCTTTGATTCACGCCAAGAAATTTTTTTGAGTGTGTGAAATGTAACGTGTTAATAACGGAAATAAATTTCCACTGTAAGCAAAAACTCATTATAAAAAGAGTGTAGGCAACTGGGGAATGAAATGTGTAGCAGCAAAGTTTGCTCCAAAATTGTTGAATTCTGACCGAAGACGACATTGTGTAATCATTCAGGAACTGCTGAATGAAGTCGACAACAGTTCAGAACTTCTAAAGAAGGTTATAACAGGTGACGAAACAGGGGTATACAGGTATGACATTGAAACTAAAACCCAATCGTTCCAATGGAAACTGCCTGAAGAGCAAAGACCAAAAAAATTTGATAAGTCTGATCACATGTGAAGGTTCTTCTCGCTGTTTTTTCAATTATAATGGGATAGTGCATCATTAGCTCCTGCTTTATGGTCATATGATCAATAATAAATACTACCTGTAAGTTAGGTGTCATTTGTATGAAGCAATCCAAAGAAAACAACCACAACTGTCGCAAAAACACTTGTGGAAATTGCATCGTGATTATGTTCCATCTCATATCTCAATGCTCATTTATGATTTTTTGGCAAAAAAACAAAACCATTATGCTGCCTCAATTGACATGAATCCCTGAGACTTCTCTCTATTCCCGAGTCTGAAGACAACCATGAAAAACCGTTTTTTACCACTGTTGTTGAGATAAATACAGAATCGCTGAAGGAGCTGAACATCGTAATGAAAAGTGAGCTGCAGAAGATCTTCCAAGATTGGAAACGGTGCTGGCACTGAGGAAGAATACTTTGGAGGGCACAAAAGTGATGTTGATGATGATGATGATGATGATGAATAAATGAAGATTCTTTAAGAATAAGAAAAATTCCCGTTACTTTTTGATCACCCATGATACAGAAATGCACCACCTCAATAAGATGCAATAAATGTATTCAGTGTCTCCTTTTATACTTATACATAATCCCATTATTTCTCAGTGTAGTATTTCTGTAAGAGGAACCTACAACAAACTAAAATAATGTACATTTCATTATTTATGAAGAATGTGAAAGACGTAACTGTGGAAGGAAAGTTAGATGTGAAAGACATGTGAACATATCCTACATCCATTCATAAAATATTGTGATGTAAGGCATACACTAATTATACAATTCTAAGTGATCAACATGTCTGTAAATATTGTTGTTTCACATTGGTGTATAAAACATAATAGTGCATCAAGTAACTAAGACATGTATGTTAAAAACTGAGTGGTCTGCCATAAAGGATTTATGAAATCATAGGGAGAATGCATGAAACAACTATTATTGTCACTTAAGCACACCACCGTCCTTGACATATACTGTAGCTAAATTTTTAGTAATTGCAAACAATTTAAAACTTCCAAATCATGAAAGTGCAGCATAATTGATAAAATGGAAATGAGCAGTAAGACATAACATGCAGATGCTACCATTACACTAGTCAACAGTGGTTTTGGTACAGACAAAGTACATATAAAACTTAATTCTATAATGTAATGTGATACAAAATGTGAAATCAGAAAGTGTCCATCACGTCAGGATTATGACCTGCAAATTATATAACATTGTTGAAATTACCGTATAATTTTTAAGTGCTTTGTGCTTGAAGAGAGTGTGGTAAAAGTTAGTGCAGTGACCTTTTTTGTCCTTACCTTTGATGTGAACTACTTTTAAAATGTAATATTAGCGTATTTTACATTGTGTATTTAAATCCTCCAGTCACATCCATTTGCTTACTCTTCCTTCTATATTACCTTAAGTCTTTGAATTTTTCTTTTCTTTTTCAGAAATTGATCCAGCTAAGTTCATACAAAAGAAAAGTGTTTTGTAGGCATTGAAAATACAACACGAATAAATCAAAATGTAGATGTACAAACCATCCCGATTGATGATGTTATATGTGTGGTGAATTCACGACAAGGGAAAAAAAGACGACCAATTTCTAACTTACGCCGTATCATTTATACTTCAAATGCCAACTGGGGGATCAGGATAAAGATTGGACACCTCGTATAACTTGCACTAGGTGCAATTCTAAACTAACACAATGGATGAAAGGAAAAAAAGAGCACTTACCATTTGGCATACCGATGATCTGGCGAGTGCCTCAAAATCGTGTTGATGACTGCTACTTCTGTTTGACTACAGTAACTGGCTTTTCATCAAAGAATAAGGAGATTATTAAGTACCCTAACCTACCCTCAGCAATTAGACCTGTTCCCCACGGTGAAGACCCGCCAATTCCAACTCCTCCACTAGTAGGGGAACAAGTTGCTAATTGTGATCATGAATCTGAAAACTCTGAGGAAGCACAATGTCAATCAAGATAAGCTGCAAAATATTAACACTAATTCTTTACAGATGAATGGAAGAACTGGGAGAAGCCGACCTCGGGGAAGATCAGTTTGGATTCAGTAAAAATGTAGAAACACGTGAAGGCAATACTGACCCTACGACTTATCTTAGAAGATAGATTACGGAAAGGCAAACCTATGTTTTCAGCATTTGTAGACTTAGAGAAAGCTTTTGATAATGTTAACTGGCATACTCTATTTCAAATTCTGAAGGTGGCAGGGGTCAAATACAGAGAGTGAAAGGCTATTTACAATTTGTACAGAAACCAGATGGCAGTTATAAGAGTCGAGGGACATGAAAGGGAAGCAGTGGTTGGGCGTGAGTGAGACAGGGTTGTAGCCTATCGCCAATGTTATTCAGTCTACATATTGAGCAAGCAATAAGGGAAATGAAAAATTTGGAGTAGGAATTCAATAAAAACTTTCAGGTTTGCCGATGACATTGTAATTCTGTCAGAGACAGCAAAGGACCTGGAAGAGCAGCTGAACAGAATGGACAGTGTCTTGAGAGGAGGATATAAGATGAACATCAACAAAAGCAAAACGAGGATAATGGAATGTAGTCAAATTAAGTTGGGTGATGCTGAGGGAATTAGATTAGGAAATGAGACGCTTAAAGTAGTAAATGAGTTTTGCTATTTGAGGAGCAAAATAATTGATGATGATCGAAGTAGAGAGGATATAAAATGTAGCTTGGTAATGGCAAGAAAAGCGTTTCTGAAGAAGAGAAATTTGTTAACATCGAGTATAGATTTAAGTGTCAGGAAGTCGTTTGTCAAAGTATTTGTATGGAGTGTGGCCATGTATGGAAGTGAAACGTAGACGATAAATAACTTAGACAAGAAGAGGATAGAAGCTTTCAAAATGTCGTGCTACAGAAGAATGCTGAAGATTAGATGGGTGTATTATGTAACTAATGAGGAGGTACTGAGCAGAATTGGGGAGAAGAGGAATTTGTGGCACAACTTGACTAGAAGAAGGGATCGTTTGGTAGGACATGTTCTGAGGCATCAATGAATCGCAAATTTAATATTGGAGGGCAGTGTGGAGGGTAAAAATCGTAGAGGGAGACCAAGAGATGAATACACTAAGCAGATTCAGAAGGATGTAGGTTGGAGTAAGTACTGGGAGATGAAGAAGTTGTACAGGATAGAGTAGCATGGAGAGCTGCATCAAACCAGTCTCTGGACTGAAGACCACAACAACAACAATGCCATAGCATAACTGTATAGACATGAATAGTTATTTATATGAACATTTGTGTCTGGGAGAGGATAAACATGCAGGAGGGGGGTTAAACAAATCTAGTAGAGTGACCATTGGATTAATAAAAATTTTTTTAAAAATACAACAAAATTAGCATATAGAAACACATGAGATCATAAACTTCCCTAGGCTGAGTGTTTCAAAGCCATTACTTTAGATTCCATGACTCAGTACACTCTCAGCCTGATGGTATGGCAATGGGCAGAGCTGTACTGCAGGTCCTTTTGCTGACGTCTGTTAACAGTATTTAAAAGAAATGTTTCGAGAAATTTAAAATTATAGTTAGTGAAATAGTATACTACTAGCAGTATGTTGATGATACCTCAGTGTTATTTAATGGTACTGAGAACACACGGTGTGCTTAAGCAACTTAATGGTTTATATTCTAATAGTAACTTTACAAAAAAAAAAAAAAAACACACACACACATTCAATTTTTTATATTTGAAAATTACTACAATGGAGCAAAAAAAAGCACATATTTAACTTTTTGGATTTGAAAATTACTAAAGACGGAGGGCCTCCATGACAACAATGGCTGCAGTTATCCCTAACAATTCCTGTCACCCACACTCACAGGGCCTTCTTTCATTCCATGAATAGTAGGATTTTAAATGTTCCACTAAACAAAAATGAATTCGACAAAAGAATTAAGTGTACTGGACGATGTAGCGATTCAAAATGAACATGAAAAAGAAATTATTAAGACAATGTACAATAGAATGCAGAACGGTAGAAATGGGAGACTGGATGATATCATTACACTAATATAAGAAAAACCAGAGAAAAAATCTAAATATTTGATATGGATGTATGTCATAAAAGATAGTAAAAGGATTTCATAATACTAAAGTGAATGACTTCTGCACTCCTAGTTAGCTGAACAAAATCCTCCAACGATACACAGAAAATTCGACCTATGAAACAGAAAGGCAATTATAAGATTAAATGTGATGATTGCAATAAGGTCTACGTAGGGTGAATCAGTAGGAACTTTGGTGTGAGGCTGAGAAAACAATAGAATACCAGTCCAAATAATAAATTATCTTTCAGTAGTCACCTATGTAACAGTAAACATTAAGTTAACAAAGATAATCCATTAGAAATATTACATATACTTAATAAGAGCAGACTTATGAACATTTATGAAGAAATCTAAATTTAAGTTGCCTTTAACAAACAGCCAGAATACACGTTCAAGGAATGAACTAACTGAAAAACAAATTTCTTACAAAAACTTTAAGCAGGTAATATGTTGATAACTAAAAGTGGTTAATGATACACTTTATATGTGTGTTTCAATACCCCTTTCTCCTTTGTACATTTCTGCTCTTCCAGATACAAATGTACATACGAATAACTATTCACAGCTATAGAAATACATCACGGCTTTACCTTCCTTAATTGCTTGCTACCCCCTCATATAATTTTTAGGGTGAAACATAGATGGGGGTTTTCAGCTTGTATGGAATATGTTGTTTTGCAAATAAGGATAAGTTCATTTTATTTCCAACTGGATGTTATGTCTGTTGGTTATTTCAGTTTTACTATTAATAATACTGCACTGCCGGCTGGTGTGGCCGAGCAGTTCTAGGCGCTTCAGTCTGGAACTGCACGACCGCCATGGCCTCAGGTTCGAATTCTGCCTCGGGCATGGATGTGTGTGCTGTCCTTAGGTTAGTTAGGTGTAAGTAGTTCTCAGTTCTAGGGGACTGATGACCTCAGTGTTAAGTCCCATAGTGCTCACAGCCATTTGAACACTGCACTTATGTGATTTATATTTTATTGATGATTTAATCATGATTACATTTTATATTGGTCGCTAACACTATTAATTTAGTTGTAGTCTATGTCGAGTACTGTGGTATACTGAACTGGCAATAGTAGTTGTTTCATGTATTTTGCCTACAGTTTCATTAACCCATTATGACAGACCACTCAGTTTTTAATATGTACGTCTTAGATACTTGATGCACTGTTACCGTTCCTACACCAATGTGAAAAAACCATATTTACAGCTGTCTATCCCACTAAGAATTGCATACTGGTAATTAGAAAAACAAGTTTTGTAAATGCATTTTCAACTTCTCGCAACATATCGAATAGTCCATAAAATTTCGCGCATCCAACCCCGCAAAAATAAAATTTCCTCCACTGATATTTCGGGCGCGTATCGTCAGGCCATCCTCCGAGTGAGCCACAAGACTGACGACAAGATGCCATGTGCGGCCTTATATGGTTTTAAATCCACTTCTTCCTTTTGGGAATCTGTCTTCAAGGAAGCTATAGAGATTAGATTAGCTAATAATTTAATAAATAGAGATAGTGCTTTTAATTAGGACAAAGCGTAGAATCCGGCTCTTGGGGTAATTAAACTGCAGAGAAGTCCTTGTGGTGTCATTGCCGCTGATCATACATCGATAAGCGAATCGAATGTCTGTACACCTTTGCCACAGGCGGCGCACGTGTAAGCGTATTTCTCTGCTGCCGACCAGCATCTCTGACCCACATGCGCAGTTCTACCGCGGTGGAGCATAGAAGGCCGCGCTTGGCATCTTGTCGTCAGTCTTGTGACTCACTCTGAGGATAGCTGGACGATACGCACCCAAAACATCAGCGGAGGAAATTTTATTTGTGCAGCTGCATGCCCAAAATTTTATGGAAGTTTTGTAAATATAATTTAATGTATAATTACTGTATGCCTTACATCGCAATATTTTATACATTCATTCTCTTATATTCAGTGTAAATAACAACAAACAGATTGTTTTCATTTAAATTATAGACTCCTCTTAGTTATACTGCACTGAGAAATAACAGGAATATGAATAAGTGAAAATCAGACATTGAATACTTTTACTATATTTTATTGAGCCAGTGCATTTGTATTATGGATTTATGTACAGTGTTTTAGATCAAGAATACGATATCCCTCTCTGATCCCTATTTTTCCTTGACAAAACTAAGTTTATGCACATCATTTTATCACCATGCCATGTCATGCCATTCTTATAACTGTTCCATATGTTTGTCACTTAAAATGTATACTTAGATTTCTACCTCCAGTAAGTTTAAGTACTGTTTTATAATGTGTAATTTATGCACAGCATCTTGACATTGTAACATATATTTCATTAATATTTTTGATGTTGTAACATACATTTCATAAAACCTATTTTTACATGTAAGATTAAATTACATATAGTGATCTATCTTATCTTTGACTGCCTTCTTTGCGAGATGTTAGGACAGCTTATGTCTGCCACATTCTGAATGAGATGAAGCGGTTTTCGCTGCTAGTACTATGTTTCTTATCTCAGTTTTCGATGCAGAAGTATTATTACATATATGGCAGAACATATGGAATGATTTTTTTTTGACTGTATGCAACAACAGTAGGGCACAGAGAATACTGCTTATGATTGACTAAGAAGACAGCCTCTATGGAATATAAATACAATTACAACTATGGTTAATAATAATTCATAGTGTATACATTTCAATGTAATACTTGTCCATGTTCATGTATTTTTGTAGGTGCTGGAAAATAACTGGAGTCAAAATTGGCCAATCCCACAATGAACAGAGGAGATACACAGCCTACTAGGCCAATGTTTTCTATCACAAAATTCTTAGAGGCTGTGAACCCACATATGAACAAAATATTTACAACATTTGTTATTATTTGCTTATTTTGCTCTACATAGTATCGTATCAAACATTTTAACCTAAGTGTAGTATTTTTATTCAATTTTTAAAAACTTTTTTCTTTTTGCATTGCAGTTCTGTTATCTTACACTGCACAACATTCCCCCATGTTTTCTCCATTGAAGTAATGCTCTTTTTCAGTTACACACATACGTGTGTTCCTGATTTTTTGCTGTTTCTGTTTCCCTACAGCATTTGATCCAGTGGTCGTCAAACTTTTTTGCTCAAGGGCCAAAACCAACAATATGATGTGGCACCTCAGGCCGCAGATTTCCACATCTTTGTATTAACTGGCAAACCATGTAAATGGTGTGTTATGAACCTCCAATAGATTAGCTATAGTAAAGAAGTGAGAGGTTTACCACTGGCTTTCTAGCACTTATCGTTAAAGTTGATAACATTTGGACCACTACATGTAGAATGTTGTTTCTGATTGTAGCCATCCTCAATTACCCATAAATTGTACATTAATTGCCCGACGAAATGTTGCTGCACTGTCTTTGTAAACAGGTGGTTAATAACAGCAAATGGACTTATACTTAAATGTATTATGTAACATGAGACATGATCACAACTGTTTTCTACATATTTTGAAAGTCATTTTTCTTCAGCTCACTTGACTGAACTACAACAGCCTTAATTTTATTTCATACTAGATGAGGTACCTGCTATTGGCTAGATATATATTTATTCCAATCTTATGTTATTCTGTGTCTTCCTTCCCTCACTCTCTGTCATTCATCTCGACTTTCCCCTCACTCATCATCTCTTCAGCCCTTTATCTGTCCATTTTGCACTCCCCCTGTATATGTCCATGTCTCCCCTTCTCTCTCCACATTACCATCCCCCGCCCAAATAAGACATTGCCTTTGCTTACCCCACAATATTTCTTTACAGACTGAAAATAACATATGTATCAGTGTGATTGAAATCGATCCGAGGGTTTAGGAGGAGAAGTGGAGGATAAACACACACACACACACACACACACACACACACACAATTTTTAAAAGCTAGTGACTAATTATTTCTTTTAACAAATATGTACCACATACGACCATCTCTATAATGCATATTCATGAATCCAATGCACTTTCATTTAAGATTGATACAATAGCAGATAACTGGTACGAGGCACACGCACCCATTTGTTGTCAGCTCTGAGAAACAAACAAGAAAACATTTCTGCTATTACGTCCCCTCCCACTGCAATGACAAATCTATCTGCCCCTGTACCAAGTGGCACCTGTAAAGGTGATAGAACAACTTTATGCTCTCCTACTTACAAGTCTTCCAGTATATTTTTCATTTGGCAAAGGAGATACGTACAGCTGACAGCTGCAAACCATTTTTTCTTTACCGGATTTGGATACATATCATTTATCGTTCTTGACAAACTGTAAACATTATCACCTGTTAAAATGAAATAGTACTTTCGGAAACAAACCACTCGCAACTGTTGGATGTATGTGACTCCATTGCCAAATAACACCGCTGTGCAGTTGCTGACAACAATAAGCCATGTTTTATGACACTGGAATTCTGCAATACAGGGAAAAAGGTTTTTAAATACCTATCCGCTGGTTTGACAATATTAGATTATAAATGATATATTCGTATGAGACATACGAGTAGTTTTTTTAATCAGTCTTCACAAGAGTCGAGTGTTGAGACCGACTGGAATAATCGTTGTGGTAGCATGAGTCAATGATGACGTGTGCCATTCAATGATGACATGTGCCATTCACAGACTTTCACACAATGACTGTCACCATGTTTGTGAGTGTTGAAAACTGCATAAAATGCTGCTGACCAAATTTCAATAAACTGGAAGAAAAAAGTATATAAAGCATCTGACTAATTCATTCCATTTTAATTATCTCTGCGAAAATAAAATTCACATGACTTGCATATCTTACAATATTCATGTATCTAGGCAGGAGCATATGAAGGGTGAAGGGAAGGAAGGGAATCATTAGTAATTTTGAGCCACTACCAAAACCAAATCTGGGATCAGTGTACCTTGTTCCTGAAATTTATTTTAAAGTATTTTCATGCAAGATGAGATAGATGTATTATTAAAATATTATATTATATTATTCAAATGACCACAAAAACTTTATTATAATTGCATTAATCTCAAACTTTCAAAAAATGTAGAAATAAATAAGAAATTTAAAAAATAAGAAAAGGACAGATGCACTGCACATGCAACAGGTTATATAAGAAAGCTACAGGTCTCTTATTGAATCTGGTTTTTACTCATTATAATTGCAAAACAAACTTAAATACAAACATATAATTTTTGATTAATGTGATTTGTGATGTTGAACTTTTTTGGCTAGGTCGTCTATATCTGCATAGTTTGAGCTGCATGCAATCCTCATTGTGTCTTCTAAATGACTGGACAACAGATTTATTTTTCAGGTACTTCATTTTTTGAAAAGAAGATTCACAAAGGAAAGTTGAATGAAATAAAGAGTTAAAATGAACTGTGAACAGTCTCGTAAATTTTTATAATTGTTAGGCACACATTTCCAAAATTCAGTGTACTGTTGTGTTTCATGATGTTCTATAACCAGAGCTTTAAGCTGTGTGTCATGCTGAGTTTGATTATTTCATTTAGCAAATTGGTTTTAGGAAATCCAAATTGACAGAATAATTTGAGATCATTGTGTCCAACATGCCAAGGGTTCTCTATGAGAATGAAACAATTTGCAAATTTGTTTTTTATTTCTTCCAAATATTCTTTCATGTTTTGGTAAATAGTTTCAGCAATAGTTAAGCCTGATTGGAGTATAGCAACAGTTGGAAAATTAGACAGATTTTTTACTTCGAGTTCATTTATATATAATTGCACAGTCTGGCCTCAATTGCAAATATTTTGTTAGTCATTTGCCCAATTATCTTGTTTGGTCCTTGTAATTCCAAGTTAAGTGTGTTGAATTGTTGTGAAATATTGGTCAAGAAAGCTGTAAGTATCCACCATTCATCATCACCAAGTTCATGATAATTTTTGCCACTTTGTTGTAAAAATAAAATAATTTCAGATTTCAAATTGACAAACCGTTCCAGCACTTTTCCTTTGCCTAGCCATTGGACAACAGTAAATAGGAGAACATCACTGTAACAAGCTTGGCATTAAATTTTCGGTGATTAAGTTCACAGGCACAAATGAAGTTTATAATGCTTATAACTGTTTGTATAACATTCTTCAATTTGGTATTTGAAATTTGACATGCCAAACTTTCTTGATGCAGTAAGTGAATGGAGAGTAAATTTGGCAGATTCCATTCTTTCTTAATTGGTGCTATCAAACCACTGTTGACGCCAGTCATTGACGGACTACCATCTGTACATACTGATATTAAATTGCTCATAGATAAGTCATTTTTTACGAATTCTTTAATTGCATCCACAAAATCACACCCTTTTGTGTGATCTTTCTTGGTTATAATTACTAAAAAATCTTCCTCTATTACCCCATCATTTGTGCAGTAACACACAAATAATGAAAACTGAGCCATCGAAGCTAAATCTCTACTGGAATCACATGCAAGACTGAAGTATTTGCAGAGTATGACTTTATTAATTACTGCTTCAAACATATATTTTGAAATATCTTCTATATGACGTTGATAGGTACATGAGGGCTAGTAGAAATCCTTGGGTAACAGAAGAGATACTGAATTTAATTGATGAAAGGAGAAAATACAAAACTGCAGTAAGTGAAGCAGGCAAAAAGAAATACAAACGTCTCAAAAATGAGATCGACAGAAGTGCAAAATGGCTAAGCAGGGATGGCCAGAGGTCAAATGTAAGGATGTAGAGGCTTATCTCACGAGGGGTAAGATAGATACTGCCTACAGGAAAATTAAAGAGACCTTTGGAGAAAAGAGAACCACTTGCATGAATATCAAGAGCTTTGATGGAAACTCAGTTCTAAGCAAAGAAGAGAAAGCAGAAAGGTGGAAGGAGTATATAGAGGGTCTATACAAGGGCGATGTACTTGAGGACAATATTATGGAAATGGAAGAGGATGTAGATGAAGATGAAATGGGAGATATGATACTGCGTGAAGAGTTTGACAGAGCACTGAAAGACTGGAGTCGAAACAAAGCCCCCGGAGTAGACAACATTCCATTAGAACTACTCACAGCCTTGGGAGAGCCAGTCCTGACAAAACTCTACCATCTGGTGAGCAAGACGTATGAGACAGGCGAAATTCCCTCAGACTTCAAGAATAATATAATAATTCCAATCCCAAAGAAAGCAGGTGGTGACAGATATGAAAATTACCCAACTATCAGTTTAATAAGTCACAGCTACAAAATACTAACACTAATTCTTTACAGACGAATGGAAAAACTGCTAGAATCCGACCTCGAGGAAGATCAGTTTGGATTCCGTAGAAATGTTGGAACACGTGAGGCAATACTGACCCTACGACTTATCTTAGAAGATACATTACGGAAAGGCAAACCTTCATTTCTAGCATTTGTAGACTTAGAGAGAGATTTTGACAATGTTGATTGGAATACCCTCTTTCAAATTCTGAAGGTGGCAGGGGTAAAATACAGGGAGCAAAAGGCTATTTAAAATTTGTACAGAAAGCAGATGGCAATTATAAGAATCGAGGGACATGAAAGGGAAGCAGTGGTTGGGAAGGGAGTGAGACAGGGTTGTAGCCTCTCCCCGATGCTATTCAATCTGTATATTGAGCAAGCAATAAAGGAAACAAAAGAAAAGTTTGGAGTAGGTATTAAAACCATGGAGAAGAAATAAAAACCTTGAGGTTCGCCGATGACATTGTAATTCTGTCAGAGACAGCAAAGGACTTGGAAGAGCCGTTGAACTGACTGGACAGTGTCTTGAAAGGAGGATATAAGATGAACATCAACAAAAGCAAAACAAGGATAATGGAATGTAGTCGAATTAAGTCGGGGGATGTTGAGGGAATTAGATTAGGAAATGATACACTTAAAGTAGTAAAGGAGTTTTGCTATTTGGGGAGCAAAATAACTGATGATGGTCAAAATAGAGAGGATATAAAATGTAGACTGGCAATGGCAAGAAAAGCGTTTCTCAAGAAGAGAAATTTGTTAACATCGAGTATAGATTTAAGTGTCAGGAAGTCGTGTCTGAAAGTATTTGTATGGAGTGTAACCATGTATGGAAGTGAAACATGGACGATAAATACTTTAGACAAGAAGAGAATAGAAGCTTTCGAAATGTGGTGCTACAGAAGAATGCTGAAGATTAGATGGGTAGATCACATAACTAATGAGGAGGTGTTGAATAGAATTGGGGGGAAGAAGAGTTTGTGGCACAACTTGACCAGAAGAAGGGATCGGTTGGTAGGACATGTTCTGAGGCATCAGGGGATCACAAATTCAGCATTGGAGGGCAGCGTGGAGGGTAAAAATCGTAGAGGGAGACCAAGAGATGAATACACTAAGCAGATTCAGAAGTATGTAGGCTGCAGAAGGTGCTGGGAGATGAAGAAGCTTGCACAGGAGAGAGTAGCTTGCAGAGCTGCATCAAACCAGACCACAACAACAAGAGGTAGATTCTGAAAGTGTGAGCTTATTTATTTCAGCTGATATTTGTTTACAGTTGGAGAAATTTTGAAACAAAGTTTCAGAAACAGTCATCATACATTGCTTAACTAATTCAGCATCAGTGAAAGTTGCATATTTTTTGCCAGAATATTACATTCTTGGTACGATGCTCTTGTGACGTTTTGTTGACGATGAATGGTAGATTTTAAATGAGCATTTTTTTCCTTTCTTTCATTTGAATTCAAAGGAAAAGCTACTGTAAATGAATAGTGCTTACTTGTGTTGTGGCAAAATAAATTGTATCTCTTCAGTCCCACAATTATATCCCAGCATATTAAGCAAGTAGCAGTACTTATAAAGCAAAACCCTTCTTCCCATATGCCTTGGAAACTTCTTTTCTCTTCACATATTTTCCTCTTAGTCACTGTTCTTGTGGGCACATCAGACATTATTCCACAAATAATTATATCACCAAATATGAGCACAAATACACTCAATACGCGAATGCTCAGGGGCACCAAAACTTAGTTCACGACTGACACACTGACTCGACAAAGCTAACAATGCGGCAGCTGCGGGACAAGCCTGCCGCCGCCAAATGAGCGGCCGTGGGCATGTGGCACGTCAAATGGAAGTGGTGGATGGTTTTCAGTTACCTAATTACTTCCCCGACTTTAATCACAATTCTACGCAGTTTCTGTAAACAAAACACCACTATGCCAGACAAGTAGATAACTAATGCTACCCGTGCGAAGCTGAGGAGGGTGGCGGGCCACACGTAAACACGATCTGGGCCGCATGCGGCCCGTGGGCCGCAGTTTGACGACTGCTGATTTAATCTGTATTTCTCGTAGGTAGGTCACACTTCGAGACCCGAGAGAGGAAAATATCAGTGGTACAGACTGTTATGTCTGTAACTCAAGCACCAATGACACATGTAGAAATGGTTCAGAAATAGGATTAAAATTCAGGGTGAAATGTTATTGATACTATGATTTGCTGATGTAATTGCTATCCCGAGTTCAAGCAAGGAAGAATTGGGGGACCTCTTAACTGGAATGAACACTTTATTGTTCAAATGTGTGTGAAATTGTATGGGACTTAACAGCTAGCTTACTCACTACTTAATCAAAATTATCCTAAGTACAAACACACACACCCATGCCCGAGGGAGGACTCGAACCTCTGCTGGGACCAGCCGCACAATCCAGGACTGCAACGCCTCAGACCGCTCGGCTAATCCCACGCGCGCACACTTTATTGAGCACACATATTGCACTGAGGGTAAACTTATGAAAGATGAATGTAATGGGGGTAGCTGAAATGAAGCAGTCTGAGGCAAAATGAAGTAATGCTGACGTAATTGGTTCAAATGGCTCTGAGCACTACGGGGCTTAACTTCTGAGGTCATCAATCCCCTAGAACTTAGAACTACTTAAACCTAACTAACCTAAGGACATCACACGCATCCATGCCTGAGGCAGGAATCGAATCTGCGACCGTAGCAGCAGCGCGATTCCAGACCGAAGCGCCTAGAACCGCTCGGCCACTCCGGCCGGCTCTGACGTAATTAACAGTAGCACAGGCAAAGAGGGTACTCCTTATGAAGTGGACTAATATCAAACATAGGACTTAATTTAAGAGATAATTTTCTGAAAAATCTACATCTGGACCATAGTATTGTAAGCAAGTCAACCACAGAGCACGAAAAATCTGGAAAACAAGAGAATCGAAGTGTGTGTTTGAGATGTTAGGTTAGAGAAAGAGGTTGAAAATTAGGTGGACTGATTAGAAATGAGGAACTCCTCTGCAGAATAGGCAAAAAATGCTCGAAAACACTGACTAGGAGGGACAGTAAATAATATGAGTACTACAAGATCAACAACTAACTGTTCTGATACTTGTGGGAGCTTTAGTGTGTACAAAACTGTAGGAGAAGGCAAGAGATCGGAATATATTCAACAAATAACTGAGGACGTTGGGCGCAAATGCTACTCCGAGATGAAGTTGCTGCTCGAGAGGAATTCATGATGGGCCATATCACACACACACACACACACACACACACACACACACACACACCAGGTGAACACCTTAAAACTTTCAATGTAAATATAAGGGAATATCAACTGCTATTGACGTGTGGTTTTCACATAATGGACTCTGGTAATTAGGGTCTCATAGTGCTAGCCAATAAACAGATTGTAATAAAACTTCGTAAATTTTTGTGCAAACATACTCTTTTTTAAATGGATCAATGCCTATTGACATTAATAACCTAAAAGTGTAAATTAGAATGTTAGTCATGTTTGTTGCAGGATTCTAGTATGAGTCATTTAAGAGTTATCATATTTTGAAAAGTTTCCACACTGACACTTTTTGGTGCCATTTAACCAGTGCAGTCGCTAGGTACAATGTTGTATTTGCTTACAGTGTGCTTGTGAGTTCCTCGAGTGCACTGCAACTTGCCAATCAGTGAGTTACAGTCCAGTGGACGATGGGATTTACCAATGCATAAGAAACCGACATGCTCACGGTGGCCGGCCAGAGTGGCCGTGCGGTTCTAGGCGCTTCACTTTGGAACCGCGTGACCGATACGGTCGCAGGTTCGAATCCTGCCTCAGGCATGGATGTGTGTGATGTCATTAGGTTAGTTAGGTTTAAGTAGTTCTAAGTTCTAAGGGACTGATGACCTCAGATGTTAAGTCCCATAGTGCTCAGAGCCATTTGAACAATTTTTTGCTCACGGTGTATGAACAGTGTAGGAGGAATGCAGTTCGTTCTCGTACGGTGTATGCAGCAAGATATCCCCCCTCGGCAATTAGTTATCAACCTCTTCAACCAGTTCTGTCAAAGTGGTAGCATGTACTCGACAACATAACAGAAGGAAACAAGTGAAGACAGAATGGTGAGAATTTAATGTTCTTGCAGCCGTTGCAGTTGATCTGCACGTTAGCTCCTGTGCAATTGCTTGAGGAAGCTGCACAGGTCAGGCACGTGTCTTACACATTCACCATCAACATAGATTCCACATCTATCTCATCTCTCTCCGTCAAGACCTGCACGCAAACAATTATGAGAATCATGTTAACTTTTGTACACGGGCATTAAGACACGGTACTCCTGATTTATCGTGTACCTCGTTTAGTCACGAAGCCACATTTACCAATTGTGGTCAGGTTAACTGCCAAAACATGTGCTATTGTTCTGTTGACAACCTCCGTCGGTTTTGTCATGCGGAATGTCAGCATCCACTGGGTGTAAACATGTGGTGTGGGATAGTTAACAATCAGCTCGAAGGCCCGTTTTTCGTAGACGGAACACTGAACGCACACAAGTATTGCAACCTCCTAACAGGCTAGAAGATATTCTTCTGCAGACTATGGGGAACACGATGGCTGCCCAGACCATAGTCAATGAATTGCTACAGCATGTCTTCACGAATTGTTCCCAAATTGTTGGAATGCACAAACAGATCCTGTACCTCGGCCAATGCATTCCCTGGACTTGACACCTGTAGACTTTTTTTCTGTGGGGAAGCTGAAAGATGCTGTCTACAGGAACATACCAACTAGACCCGATGATACGCAACAATGTATTATTGCCATCTGCTCAGAGTATCTCTGCTGAAGTGCTAGCATGTGTGCACCAGTCAATTCCAAACTAGACTAGAAGCATGTACAGCCACTGCCGGTGGTAATTTTGAATACAACAGTTGTCTCATTATTAGTTAGAATCCACAAAACCAGTGTATACTCTTCTGTCATTTGTTAGTGTATGCTACCGCAGGTATTGTACAAGTGTCCGTGTGGGAACTTTTCACAATATGATATCTCATAAATGACTCAAACTAGAATCCTGTAATAAACATGATAGCACTAGAATACTGCAACAGACACCACTGACATTCTACTTTACTGTACTTTTTGTTTGTTAATGACAACATTGTCCCATTTAAGGGGAGCCGGAGGTGCCTATGCTGCCCATGTTAAAATCACTAAGTTTGAGGAACATTTATGAATAAACTACCAAATAGAAAAATTTGAATTTTTTTTTACATATAGAGTGGTTTAGTATTGCAGTTATGACAGAGGGATTTTGGAGTATCTTTTCTAGTTTCCTTCCAATTATTTTTTTTATTAATGACCCAAATTTTTTTACAAATAATTACTTTATAATTAAACTGAAATGAAACTACTGAACATATTGCCAAATGGCTGTGTTACAATGTAAGTTTGACCACTAGGAGTGCTGTATAAAAATTTCATCTCTCTAGCTTGAGTGGATTTTGAGAAAATGTTCCTTATATTCCAAAAATTCTAATTTACGGGAAATGGCTATCAAAGTTTCTCAATACATTCCTGCACTATAGGATGGATTATCAGGGTCTTCTTCTTCATCCTCCAAAAGCTTCCTCTTCTGTCTTCTTTTCTGGTCTGTTGTTCCATCATACTTCATATGCCTTTCTCTTCTTTCTGCTCCTCTTATCCTTTCTCTGTCAATATTTCTTAGTGCTCGTACAGTGTTCACCCCAGCTGTAAATCCTAATGCCTTCAGAACTTCACACTGTTCCCTTGGTTGTAGGTTGCTATTGCATCATAAATGCCAAAGTGCAGTGTGTTTATGCTTACAAACACCCTTTTAGGAATCACTTTCCAAATCAAATTGTTTACGCTCTCATTAGGATTCTGCGTCTTTCCGTGTAGACATTTGTGTAACAATTCTGGCTGTGCTAAGTCATGAAAAATTGGTTTTATTGTTCCCTCCTGATTCTTGTACATCTGCATATTACCTGCTTTACACAAGAAGTAAAATACTACCAACAACAGGAGCAACACTGAACTAATTTGAAACGGTAAACAGCAAAGAGACAATGTTCCGCGCTCTTATTCATTGTAATATCGCAACTTGGTAATAGTGTTAATTTTATTTTCCCTACATTCTTCCTCTTCTTACATACACGGTTACTAAAATGTGGCATCGTAACCAGAACAAAAGTGTACGGCAATATTAAATGGAGCAAGATGTTCGAAATTCTGAGGAAAATAGGAGTAAGCTGTAAAGAAATACGAGTAATATTTGTAACAGAAAACAATGTAGCCAACCCTTGCACACTCGCTGTATGCGTAACATAAGGCACTGTATGCGTAACAGGCCAAGAAAATCCCAAGCAGTTCGCCAGGAAGTCACGAGAGGGTGTTAGATGCATTCAGCGGCCGCCCATTTCCTCTGCAGGTGTGGGGGAAAATGGTAATAACTCCACTTCTGGGGCGAGTAGAACAATAATTCAAAGTTTACATTAAAGAGGAATGTTCCAATTAATTTTCAGTAAGGGGGGAGGGGGGGGGGGAAGAAGAATCGTAATTTTTTGGATTTGACCACCTCCGGCTCCCCTTAAAATTGTATATATTTGCACAAGAAATAATCTAAGTATTATTACAATCTGTTGATTGGCTAAGATTACGAGCCCCTGAATACCAATCCATTCCGTGAAAATCACACTTCAATAACACTTTCCATCATTTCCAGCATCACATAGCCACACAGTTTAACTGCCTTGTTTCACACCACTTAAATCTGGTTATACTGAACAGAATACTTGTACATAAAGATCTGTCACATCATCATTCTTTGAGGCTCTTTTTCTACAGAAAATATGCATGGGACTAAATTTTGTTGGAGATATATACAAATATATACCGAAGAAATCACACTGTGAAGTCCGAGTTCGTTAATTTTTCTTCGCTCTGATCGTGAATTAAATGATCTCTCTCTCACACAGAGGTTCAGAGACAATAACTCCTTGTACCAGGACGAATGTGCACCCTGTTATAAAGCAGTTATCTGTGAGGCAATTGTTTGGACAGTGACATTCCTGAAATGGGTTGACCTGAAATGGAATGACCTGTCCAGAGTCCCCACCTGAAACACAATGGAACACATTCGGACGGGTTAGAATGTCGACTCGGCTCCCGACACTAGCATCTGGTGTCATTACCTTTTTTGGCCCTCTTGGAAGAATGGGCTGCCATTCGTCCACTGACATTAAAACGCATCATTGAAAGTGTCCTCAGCACAGTTCAAAGCACCTTGTGCAAAGAGTGGATATGTCTCATATTAATGGTTACTTTTGATCAGATAGTGTATGCAGGGTGTACATAAAGTCCGGGAACACTTTCAATTATTTATTGCACAAGGACTAAACATTGTACAGATGTGATACATATTGTATTTTTAAGAGAAACTCTGAAAGTTTCTTTTTTCTTCAAACATTCGATATGCGAACCACAGTGACCCAGCAGACGCCAATATGGTAATCGAATTCTTGCCGTACCCATCCCAGCATGGCATTGTTGACTGTGGCAGTCGCTTCCCATATTCTCTCCCAGAGCTCTACAAATGTTTCAAATGGCTCTGAGCACTATGGGACTGAACATTTACGGTCATCAGTCCCCTAGAACTTAGAACTACTTAAACCTAACTAACCTAAGGACATCACAGAACACCCAGTCATCATGAGGTAGAGAAAATCCCTGACCCCGCCGGGAATCGAACCTGGGCACGGGAAGCGAGAATGCTACCGCATGACCACAAGCTGCAGGCAGAGCTCTACAACATCACGTTGTAGAGTCAGTACATACACCACATCTTCAATGTGTCCCTACAGAAAAAAGTTACACGGATTGAAATCTGGTGATCGGGGAGGCAATTTCGTGAAACAGCTGTCCCCTTCTGTAGCACAGCCGATCCGTCGATGCGGCAGCTCCGTGTTCAGGTACCCACGAATTTCACGATAAAAATGAAAATGGGGTGGGGCCCTATCCTGCTGAAAGATGGAGAGTCCGACTGAATTTAAGGTATCAGCCATTGCTGCAAAATGTCCTAGTAGGAATATCCAGTGACTGTGCTCTCGGCGAAGAAGAATGGCCCGTACTGTTTTCGACATGACAAGGCACAAAAATCATTTACCTTTGGGGTATCACACTCAAGTTCAATGCATTCGTGTTGACGCTTTGTACCCCAGATTCGACAATTATGCTTGCTCACTTTCCCATAAGCGTGGAAAGTGGCTTCGTCACTAAAAATTAAGCAATCGACAGTGCCATCCCTATCCTCATTTCCTTGTTGCAACTGCAAACAAAACTCAAAACACTTGTCTTTGTCACTGTCATCGAGCTTCTGCACTAGCTCCACTTTGAATGGTTTCACAGGCAGCTTCTGTCGCAGGACTTCCCACACTGTCATTGGAGCCATTTCGAGTTCACGGGATGCACGATGCACTGATTTCTTTGCACTCCTTACGAATGTCTCTCGTACATGCTCCACATTCACTTCACTCAGACTGGGACATCTGCTTCTCTTTGTCGGGCACAAGCAACCCGTCGTAACAAATTTGTGTGTCAGTGGTAAATGGCCTTCCTTGTCGGTGGCTTCTTACCGTACTCGTTTCTAATTGAACAGCTGTAGCACACTTGTTTTTGCCGAACTCCGACACACAGAAAGCTCGCTCTGCACCTGAACTCGCCAGGTCTGCGAATAGCGCTATCGGTAAATTACTAAACTACACTATGGTGGTATACATGATGGAAGAGAGAGAGAGAGAGAGAGAGAGAGAGAGAGAGAGACTTTTGGGGTTTCTCTTCAAAATTATGTATGTATGATATCTGTACAATGTTTGGTTCTTGTGCAATAAATAATTGAAAATGTTCCCGGACGTTATATACACCCTGTATAACAAATAAGAATTCCTTCGCAAGTTAAACTCATTGTTCTCTAAAATGGATAGCAGGTCACTAAACAGACTAATTTCTGCTCCCTTTCCTGAGAGTGAAGAGCACAGTAATTCAGGATACTTGTTGTTGTTGTTGTTGTTGTTGTGGTCTTCAGTCCTGAGACTGGTTAGATGCAGCTCTCCATGCTACTCTGTCCTGTGCAAGCTTCTTCATCTCCCAGTACCTACTACGACCTACATCCTTCTGAATCTGCTTAGTGTATTCATCTCTTGGTCTCCCTCTACGATTTTTACCCTCCACACTGCCCTCCAATGCTAAATTTGTGATCCCTCGATGTCTCAGAACATGTCCTACCAACCGATCCCTTCTTCTGGTCAAGTTGTGCCACAAACTTCTCTTCTCCCCAATCCTATTCAATACCTCCTCATTAGTTATGTGATCTACCCATCTAATCTTCAGCATTCTTCTGTAGCAACGCATTTCGAAAGCTTCTTTTCTCTTCTTGTCTAAACTAATTATCGTCCATGTTTCACTTCCATACATGGCTACACTCCATACAAATACTTTCATAAATGACTTCCTGACACTTAAATCTATACTCGATGTTAACAAATTTCTCTTCTTCAGAAACACTTTCCTTGCCATTGCCAGTCTACATTTTATATCCTCTCTACTTCGACCATCATCAGTTATTTTGCTCCCCAAATAGCAAAACTCATTTACTACTTTAAGTGTCTCATTTCCTAATCTAATTCCCTCAGCATCACCCGACTTAATTTGACTACATTCCATTATCCTCGTTTCGCTTTTGTTGATGTTCATCTTATACCCTCCTTTCATGACACTGTCCATTCCGTTCCATTCAGGATACTTGTCCGAGTAATTTCTGAGTATTGCTCATCAGCCAGACACACTCAAAAAGACAGAATTTAATAGAGAGGAGAGAGAGGATCCAGAGAAGAGCTAACCAAACTCCACTGGCAAGCACCACAAGAGGGGTCCTGTGCACCAGATAGAGATTTAATGTTAACGTTCTGAGACTGTTTATTTTGAAGAGAGTCAAGTAGCAGATTACTTTCTCCCACACCCGTCACAAAATAACGAGACAGCAAAATCAGTTTCTTATTTGTGTAACCTATTTGTGAGTGGAACAGGAAGCGGGAGGCCACAACAGTGCTACCAGAGGTACACTCCACCAGGCTTGTGGGGTAATTATGCAAATGTAATGCAGTACCACACTGCAACGGGTGAGTTGTAGCACCCTGAAAATATTCTGAGTTCGGAGTTGGCTCGGCCGCACAGGGGCCGCTCGGCAGGCTGCCGCTCGTCAGCAGCCACGAGGTGCCGAACGTTAGCCGAAGCGAGAGGGGTAGCCCCGGCGAGTGGGAATTCCACGTCGACGCTGTGCTTTGTGTCGATAAGGAGCTGTGTATGCGGGAGGTGCTAAAGATGGCAGACTTTGTGAAACCGTAATAGCACATTTCACAGCTCCTGTGTGTGTGTGTGTGTGTGTGTGTGTGTGTGTGTGTGTGTGTGTGTGTGTGGGGGGGGGGGGGGGGGGTGTTCGTTGAACCCATAATTTTTTTTTATGTCCCCTGCTTTTGCCCAAGTAACTTTCATACTACATATTCCCTTTGAGTTATTGTTTGTTGGCTATTTTATGAAACGTTAGTGTCAATATATTTTATAGAAAATTCCTGCTTTGAAATAAAAAATAAATAAACTTATTATGAGTCCAACAACCCCCCCCCCCCCCCCTCCCCGCAACGCTTCCATGCTATAGAAAATTTCCCTTAGTAGAATTTCGTATTTCTCATCTCTACAACGATGCAAGTCAGTTTCTTGTTGGTTGGTATTCTTGACATTCACAACAATCGGTTTACTTTCAGGGGAAGTGGTTGTTGATGTCAGTCAGCCGTGAGTTAGTGCAGTTCCCAACACATAGGCCTCCAGTAACTTTGGTGTCCTACACAGCAAAAACGAAACCAAATAAAAACTTACTGATGATGTGAACAATGCACCAAGATAAAGGCACTTTTGGGGGAGAGAAGAATAAAACCGAGATAAATGCTTATTATAATTCCACCAAAGGTGGAATTGATACCGTTGATCAAATGGCGCGTATGTACACCTGCAAGAGGGGAACAAAGAGATGGCCTCTATCTGTATTTTACTCTCTCATCGACATTTGTGCTATCAATCCAGCAACATCCAAGATGGAATGAAAAGAAACACAACAAATGGAAACTTGATCTTCTGCAAACTGGGATGGAATTAGTGAAATTGCAGGTAGAAGAAAGAAGTGCCAATGCAAGACGATTATCTAACCACATTGTTCCATCAGTAGAGACTATTCTACAAAAGAAAATCAAAGACGTGACAACAAAAGCACGTCAGCCTCCTGCAGGGAAAGGTCAGAGTGCCACATTTGTGTAAGAAAAGCTAAAACAAAGAAGCAGAAGTACAACAATCTAAGTAAACCAAAACAGTATTGTGGACAGTGTCACAAACATGTGTGTAACACACATTCAGAAAAAATTGTGAAGTGTGTCTCTTGCCTTGAAGTTGAGGACTCACAGTAGTCTATTGTATATGAACGGATCTGTATTTTGTATTTTAATATGTCAATTTTTTATTCACTCAATCCAATATCTATAACAATTAACATTATTAAGCCGATGCCTTAGTTAAAATACATAAAGCATTCTGAATGTTGTAATTTTTCGTCAGTAAACTTATTTAATACCTGTGGGCTCGCCGAACCCCCCCCCCCCCCTCCCCCTTAGGCATCCAAGTTAGAAAAAAAGGCTTGGGCATCCTAGGGTTAATAATATCCAGAGGAATCATGATACCTCAAAGAGAAACATCTACATTACCATTATTTGCACAATGACTGTGATGGTGTAATCAGATCTTCAATATCTAATAGTTTAATGTTTGGTATCTGAACGTAAATTATACGAGTAATACCCAGCAATGAAATTCCAAAATCTAAATGGTTCATCTGATTTTGTCAATTGACACGTCCTTAGAAAGCTATTAGTGTAAACCTAAATTGGTACGAATTACAGGCATGTAACTCGAGTAGCACACGAGTTATTGGACGTCAAAGTGGCGGATTACTATCGATCGCGTCAGGCCGTAAGTACTCCACAGTTACACAAACGAACAGTAGCAGCATTCTTATAAATATATTTATTCATCTATGTCTTTGTTTATATCCGATATACGCTATTCGTGAAGAAATTGGCCAATTATTTACTGTGTTTTAGGAAGCACAGGGACTTTAGGCTATTGGGCTGCTTTTGCTTGCTGTTCCTTTGATATATGTCTAATTTGTTTATGTATTTAATAATGTGTGTTAGGAGGTGTTTATGGTCCAGCCATAGGAATATTTATTTAATTACAAGTTATTTGAATGTAAATTTCGTATACGTTTGTGAGTGCGCGTCGGCTCTGAGAAATGGCGGGAGTGCTCCAGCCGATCGTAGTGCTCGTTAATGGGGAGACTGGATGGAAATAGGGGAGGAGTGCTGAACGGGACAGAGAGAGTGCTGGACGGGGAGGCGCGACAGGCGTGGTGGCAGGAACGACTTCGAGAGTGTGGAGAATTTGCGTCTGGTCGTGGAGGCCGACTAGTGCACTTGTGAGAATTCCGTGGCTTCTGCAGTGAAGACGTAGTATGCATTTACAAGTGAATTTCTCGTAAGCTGTGTTGTTGTTCGTAACTAATTAAGTGAAGTAGAAATCTATTGTTTCCTGATATTCAACTTATATTTTATTTAATTCCTGGACCATCGACACCAGTAAGTGTTTCACAGTAATAAATGGCATTCTTAAAGGTACTTCTGCTATCGTACTTATCATTTAAATTCATTAAAATAGTACCTGTAGATTTTATTTAATTGCAATCTTTCATTTATGAATTTCTATGTCACATTCAAAATTCGCAATTGCCGAGTGACCATTCGATTTGTGTGTATATTCATATTGTATACTGTCGACTCAGCAGTCTATGGCTTGTAATGTGGCAACTAGGTATCCCAGCCCCTAGACAATGAAACCAGCCAAAACTTTTAATAACTCAGAGTCTGAGGGTACATAGTTGAGAGCCACCACACCTTATTTTCTATTTGAAAGCCCGCAACTGTCTTATGTACATCACAGACATTCCTTTAAACTGCAGCTGCATTTAAAGTCAACAATGCATTACAAAGTAAATTAAGCAACAACTCAAAACAGGAGAATGATAAATTTGTAAAGCTGCCAATCTATAAAATGTAAACTACATCAATCAGATCAGTAGGTCCTTCAAGTTGAGGTACAGGGAACACACAGACACTTTCTGGCTTAAAATTTTAGAAAAGTCTACCTCAGCCAAGCACATTCAAGAAACTGACCACACTCTACTGGCAACTGAAGAAGACATCAATTCTGTACACACAGGGTAAAGATTGAAAACTGGACCTACTGGAACAATTAAAGATCATGACAGATAGTGGGCAAAATGGAAATATGAGGGTTTGAACTTTAATAATTGGAACTATTTATTTACCACTCGTACAAAATAGATATGTGTTTCAAAGTTTTACTGACCTTCAAACTAGTCATGAGCATTGTGTATAACCCGATGCCAGCGATGCAGAAGTTGTAGGATGCTCTTAGCAGTGCCAGTCGTGTTGACAGTTCGAGCGGTGCAGTCTACTGCCAGACAAATTTGTAGCAGTTCTGAAGCAAATGCTGTGAAGTGCTTCCTTCAGTTTAGAAATCGAGTTGAACTCACGAGGTCTTAAGTCAGGGGAGTGCAGTAGGTGGTATAGCACTTAGCAGCCCCATCAGTCAGACAAATCAGTAACAGCTTGCACTGTACTTGCTTGAGCATTGCCCTGCAAAATGATGGTCAGGTCCTGCAGAAAAAGTCATCACTTCTGTCTCTAAGCTGGTCGTAGCTTGTGTCCCAAATATGAACAGCATAGAGGCAGAAGTGATGACACTTTCTGCAGGACCTGACCATCATTGCAAAACAACGCTCAAGCACATACAGTGCAAGCTGTTACTGATTTGTTTGAGTGACGGGGTAGCTAACGTAAGTGCTATACCACCTACTGCACTCCCTTGTCTCACGCCCTCAAGAGTTCAACTCTATTTCTAAACTGAAGGAAACACTTCACGGCATTCAGAACTGGTACAAATTTGCCGGGCAATAGACCGTGCCGCTTGTACTGTCAACACAACTGGCACTGCTAAGAGTATCCTACGACTTCCACATCGCTGGTGACTATTTTGAAGGTGAGTAAAACTTTGAAACACGTATCTATTTTGTACGAGCTGTAAATAAATATTTGCCACTATTGAAGTTCCAACCCTCATACATTAAATGAACACGTTACAGGAGATGCAAGTGATCTGTTATATTAGTCTGGTGTCAGCTACTTTAATTGTAGTAATAAAACTGAGTGCATGACTAGATTCGATCTCCCGGATATCTCTGTAGGGGTGGAAATTATCTGTGATCGTTGTTGAGAATTCTTTATGCAGACAATGCACTCAGTCGCATTATATCTGTTTGTGACTGAGTGTACGTTTCCTGGAGAAATATGGACTACACCTGTGAATAGCTGTTGGTGTGTGCTTACAAGGGAAGTGACCATGAAATTTAAATATTTTAAAAAATATTTGTATCATCATCACTTTTGTAAAATTCTTGTAGAGTAAGACTGATGGTGAAGGCTTTATCGTTTCAACATCTCATTTTTAGTGTGTTTTTGCATTGTGAAAGGTGGTTCAGCTTCATTTAGAAAAGAATTTAGCCCAGCATCTACATCTACATCTATACTCAGCAAACTGCCATGACATGCATGGCAACTTAGGGTACATCCCATTGTACCAGATATTAGGGTTCCTTCCTGTTCCATCCACGTATGGAGCGTGGGATGAGCGATTGTTTGCACACCTCTGTGTTAATTATTCTTATCTTATCCTAACAATCCCTATGTGAGCAATAGGTACAGGATGTAATATATTCATAGAATTATTAATTTAAAGCTGGTTCTTGAAACTTTAAGATTTTCTAGGGGCGTTTTACATCTATCTTCAAGAGCCTTCCAGTTCAGTTCCTTCAGTGTCTCTGTGACATTGTCCCACTAGTCCAACAAACCTAGGACTGTTTGAGCTGCCCTTCTCTGTAATGCCCAAGATCTTGTGTTAGTTCTATTTGGTACAGGTCCCACACACTTTAACAACATTCTAGAACCAGTAACATAAGTAATTTGTAAACAATCTCATTTGTAGACCGATTCCACTCCCCAGTATTCTACCAATAAGCCAAAGTGTATCACCTGCTTTACTTACAACTGAGTCTATGTTGTAACAAGGGAAAATTGTACTGAAATGCAGGAGGATCTGCAACAAACTAACGCATGGTGCAAGGAATGGCAATTGAATCTCAATGTAGACAAATGTAATGTGCTGTGAATACATAGAAAGAAAGATCCTTTATCATTTAGCTACAATATAGCAGGTCAGCAAATGGAGGCAGTTAATTCCATAAATTATCTGGGAGTAGGCATTAGGAGTGATTTAAAATGGAATGACCACATAAAATTAATCGTCGGGAAAGTAGATGGCAGACTGAGATTCATTGGAAGAATCCTAAGGAAATGCAGTCCGAAAACAAAGGAAGTAGGTTACAGTACACTTGTTCGACCACTGCTCGAATACTGCTCACCAGTGTGGGATACGAACCAGATAGAGAAGAGATAGAGAAGATCCAACAGAGAGCAGCATGTTTCGTTACAGGATCATTTAGTAATCGCGAAAGCGTTATGGAGATGATAGATAAACTCCAGTGGAAGACTCTGCAAGAGGAACGCTCAGTAGCTCGGTAGGGGATTTTGTTGAAGTTACGAGAACATACCTTCACCGAGGAGTCAAACAGTATATTGCTCCCTCCTACGTATATCTCGCAAAGAGACCGTGAGCATAAAATCGGAGAGATTAGAGCCCACACAGAGGCATACCGACAATCTTTCTTTCCACGAACAATACGAGACTGGAATAGAAGGGAGAACCGATAGAGGTACTCAAGGTACCCTCCGCCACACACTGTCAGGTGGCTTGCGGAGTATGGATGTAGATGTAGATATGTGATCATTCCATTTCATATCCCTACAACCTGTTACGTCCTGGTATTCGTGTGAGTTGGTCCATTCCAACAGTTACTCAATGACATTATAGCCATAGGATGCGTTCTTTAATTTTGTGAAGTGCAAATTTTTACAATTTTTGAACATTTAAAGCAAGTTGCCTATCTCTGCACCACTTTGAAATCTTATCAAGATCTGACTGACTAATTATGCAGCTTCTTGACAGTACTTTATTACAGATAACTGCGTCATCTGCAAAAAGTCTTGAGGTTTGAAGTTACTTCTACATCTAACAATGACAGATAACACGCTGCATCCTCCCTACCAAGAAGTCTTCAATCTAGTCACAAATTTTACTTGACACCCCCTATATGACTGTACTTATAACAATAAGTGTAGGTGTGGTACTGAGTCAAATGCTTTTCAGAAATCAGGAAATGCTGCATGTACCTGACTGCCCTGATAAGAATTTTCAGTGCGTCTTGTGACGAAGATGCAAGATGGGTTTTACACGACCAATGTTTTCGGAATCCGTGCTAGTGGCACTGAGAAGTTCATTCCGTTCAAGATACCTCATTACGTTTGAGATCAGAATATGTTCTAAGATTCTGCAACAAATCAACATCGAGGATATTGGGCAGTAGTTTTGCTGATCGCTTCTGTTACTCTTTTTGCTGGTGGGAGTGACCTGCGCTTTTTTCCAAGAACTGGTCAGTTTTTTGTTCGAGGGCTCTACGACAGATTATAGTTAGAAGAGAGGCTAATTCAGCTGCACATTCAGTATACTCGTAAAACCTGACAGGGATTCCATCAGGTCCTGGAGGTTTGTTCAATTTGAATGATTTCAGCTGTTTCTTAACATTACTGACACTAATACCTATTTCGTTCATCTTTCCTGTGGTACAAGGAGTAAATTGGGGCAGGAACATTTGAAAACAGAGTTAACCATTTCAGCTTTTGCTTTGCTGCCCACACTTTCAGTTCCTGTCTCAGTTGCTAGGGATTGGACACTAACTTTAGGACCATTAATAACTTTTACACATGTCCAGAGTTTCTTTGGGTTTTGTGAAAGATTATTTGACAGTATTGTGCTACATTAAATGTATTCATAATTGCAAATGAGGACAACTATCAGCTACAGAATGGAATGACAACAATTAAAACTAGTGCCGGACCGGGACTCGAACCCAGATTTCCCGCTTATCCCGAGCTGTCGTCTTACCATTTGGCTACCCGTGCACGACTCGTGGCAAGAACCAACTTCCTTAAGTTGTCATCTATGCAACTATGAACCGTACTCATACATCCATTACGTAAATTCCTATCCCCAAAGGAAGTCTACATCATAATCAGAACAACACAAGCACTGCAGTATCTTATTTATCTGCTGATACCAGGCGAGTATGTTTCAAGTACAATGTCTGACCTGCGCGGGAATATATATAATGGCTGTAAGAGTAAAGGTTGTACACACATGGTTGACAACATATGGAATTTTGGGTCTGGCCACGATTCGTTCACGGATAGCCAAATGGTAAGGCGACTGATTGTGATACGTGGGAAATCTACGTTAGAGTCCTGGTCCGGCACAAATTTTCATTGTCATCATGCCATTCTACAGCTGATGGTTGTCCTTACTCGCAATTGTGAATACATTTAATGTATTTCATAATGGTTGTAGTTTCCGCAGTGCCTGTTCCTTTGCACATGCGTGTATGTCCAAAGGAACTTCGCATCGTAATCAGCATAACATAGGCATCGAAATATCGTATTTATTCTGCTACGGTAGTCACCAAATGCATCACACATTGCTCTCTTGACAGCCAAATGCGTTTCATTTGGCATCTCTCTATTGCCCTATGCTTTGTTTTACACCTATTATGTAGTAATCTCTGTTTCTTTATAAGTTTCTTTACAGTGACTGTATACGATGGAAGTTCCCTTCATTTATGCACTGGGTACATAGTTATCCAGTGAATGCTCAACTATCCTTTTAAACTTGAGCCATAGTCCTTTTATATGCTCCTGCCCTGTGCTGAAAGTTTCAAGTTCCTCAATGAGGTATGACACTTCTGATTTTGTATCTTGTTTACTGAACATATATATGACCAGAGACAATAACAAACACAAACACACACACAAATTTCAAGCTTTCGCAACCCACGATTGCTTCATCAGGAAATAGGGAAGGAGAGGGAAAGACGAAAGGATGTGGGTTTTAAGGGAGACACACACACACACACACACACACACACACACACACACACACACACACACACACACACATATATCCATCCGCACATATACAGACACATGTCTGCTTGTGTCTGTATATGTGCGGATGGATATGTGTGTGTGTGTGTGTGTGTGTGTGTGTGTGTGTGTGTGTGTGTGTGTCTGTGTCCTTTTTTCCCCCTAAGGTAAGTCTTTCCGCTCCCGGGATTGGAATGACTCCTTACCCTCTCCCTTAAAACCCACATCCTTTCGTCTTTCCCTCTCCTTCCCTCTTTCCTGATGAAGCAACCGTTGGTTGCGAAAGCTTGAATTTTGTGTGGTTTGTGTTTGTTTGTGTGTCTATCAAGCTGCCAGCGCTTTCGTTTGGTAAGTCACATCATCTTTGTTTTTAGATATATTTTTCCCATGTGGAATGTTTCCCTCTATTATATTCATCACACACAGGGTGTTACAAAAAGCTACGGCCAAACTTTCAGGAAACATTCCTCACACACAAATAAAGAAAAGATGTTATGTGGACATGTGTCTGGAAACGCTTAATTTCCATGTTAGAGATCATTTTAGTTTAGTCAGTATGTACTGTACTTCCTCGATTCCCCGCCATGATTTCATATGTGATACTCTACCTGTGCTGCTAAAACATGTGCCTTTACAAATATGACAACATGTGGTTCATGCACGATGGAGTTCCTGCACATTTCAGGCGAAGTGTTCCTACACTTCTCAGAAGTGTTCCTACACTTCTCAACAACAGATTCGGTGACCGATTGATTGGTAGAAGCGGACCAATTCCGTGGCCTCCACGCTCTCCTGACCTCAACCCTCTCGATTTTCATTTATGGGGGCATTTGAAAGCTCGTCTACGCAACCCCAGTACCAAATGTAGAGACTCTTCGTGCTCGTATTGTGGACGGCTGTGATACAATACGCCATTCTCCATGGCTGCATCAGCACATCAGGGATTCCGTGCGACGGAGGGTGGAGAGAGAGAGAGAGAGAGAGAGAGAGAGAGAGAGAGAGAGAGAGAGAGAGAGAGAGAAGGCTTTCAGTAATGTTTCACAGCACCACAAACAAAAATGTAATTTTCCCAATTAACTGTTGGATGATTAAAGTCTCCATCAACGATTACAGTACAATTGGGGAAGTTACGTACAAGTGAACTGCGGTTTTCTCTACAGTTTTTGTTTAGATCAGAAGATGAAGTCTGGCGGGTGAAAGAGGATTCAGTTGTTAATTTTATACGCACCCCTGATACTCAGTCTTGCCCAAACAACAGCGTCACATGCAGGTTTGGTTTCTATGTTGATGGATTTGAGTTTCTTGTCTCACTTCCCTTTCGCATTTGCCTATCTTTTTTATATACACTTAAATTTTCACCAAAAATGTTGGTAGTTTCTTGATACTATCATCGTAAAAAGACTAGAGTAGTGTCACCAGACAATTCCACACACAGTCATCTGTGGCTTTGTATTTTTCAAATCGCCTGCCTTCTGCAGTGGTTCAACAAAATGAGAACTGGAGATCAAAGGTCAAGGTTGTAAGGAGAATGGTTGAGTTGAGTGACGTTCATGTCATTTTTCTGATTTGTCTTGACCGAGAATTCCAGCACCAGTGTGGACACTCATGAAGAATTACCTCTGTATTTCTTTTTCACAGTGAGCACAGGTTATTTACAACTTATACAGAAACAGATTGCAGTTATGAAGAGTTGAAGGACATGAAATGGAAGCAGTAATTGAAAAGCAAATGAGCCAGAATTGTAACCCATTCCCAGAGTTATGAAATCTGCACACTGAGAAGCAGCAATGCAAACCAAGGAGTTATGTGGAATGGGAATTAAAAGTACAGGGACAAGGCACAAAAACTATGACATTTGCTGATGACATTGTACTTCTGTCAGAGGTGGCAAAGTACTTGAAAGAGGAATTCAATAGAATGGATCATACATTGAAAACAGGTTATAATATGAGGTTCAAATGAAACCTGGTCAGTGTGTTTACCTTTGCCTTACACGTAAGGTGGCACCACATAACTGTGGGTACGGTGATACCATCTATTGGTGGAGAGACCGATAGATGTGCACAATTTGACACTGCACAGTGCCAATGTGGTATTACGGCAAAGAGAAGGTGGTTACACTAGTTATTGTCCACTACCAAAAACGCAGACGATTAAGCAGGAACAACGAGGGGTGATTCGATTTTTTGGCGATGGGGGGAGTTGGAGGCCGTGAAATGTGTTTACGGATGAAGGCTGTGTACAGTGAGTACGGTCTGAGTCGTTCCAATGTTGTGAAATGGCGCAAACGATTCCTTGAGGGGTGCGAGTCACTGGAAGATGATGCTCTTCCTGGACAGGCTCATCGTGTCATTGCACCGGAAATGGTTGTAAAAGTGAATGCTTTAATCTCGGGCAACCGCAGAATCACTGTGGACGAGATCCGTCAGTTACTGGGTATTAGCACGGGCACCGCCCACACCGTAATGTATCGACACTCGATTTTTCGAAAAAATCTGTGGGCAGTGGGTTCCCCACCAACTGACCACCGAACAGCACAATACTCGAATGGCGCCGTCTTTGAGTCATCTGCAACGGTATCGTGAGGAGGAATACTGCTTTCTGTTGCATACTATCACAGGTGACGAAACGTGGAGTCACCATTTTGAACCGGAAACTGTCAGTGGAGACATGAGACTTCACCGCCTCCACAGAAATTAAAGGCCATGCACACCAGTTCTGGTAAGGTCACGAGGTCCATCTTTTTTGACCACAAGCGGCCACTGCTCGTCGAGTACCTGGAACGGGGAACAATTACCGATGCCGAGCATTATCGAGCTACTTTACAGAACCTTAGATGAGCCATCAAAGTCGAAACGCTGAGGCACGTTGTCCAATGGCGTTATCCCCCTGCACGATAATGCCAGCCCACGCACGGCCAATGCAGTGAAGGTGCTGTGGGAAATGCTGGAAAATCCACTGTACAACCCCGACCTTTCACTGTGTGACTTTTCATGTGTTTGGACCTATTCGAGGACCGATTCACAACGGATGACCAAGTGTGTGGCTGGGTCGAGGGCTGGATCTGACAGCAGCCTACTAGGTTCTTCAAGGACAGAATCGACCGGCTAGTGTCACAGTGGGATAAATGTGCCAACAGTTTTGGCGACTATTTGTGAGCATGTGTACTGTGTATAAGTACATTTTTGAGTTAATAAAATTGTTACTATTACTTTACACTAGTGATCGGGTTTCATTTGAATGCCCCTTATATGAATGTCAACAAAAGTATAATAATGATAGTGGAGTTCAGTCAAATAAAACTAGGTGATAGTGAGCAAATTAAGTTAAGAAATGAGACACCAAAAGTGGTAAATGAGTTTTGCTATTTGGGCAGCAAAATAATTGATGATGTCCAAAAGTACAGAGGATAAAAAATGTAGACTGACGAAAAACGCAGAAATTTGTTAATGTTGAATATAAACATAAATACAAATGAAATTACACAATTTCAGAGACTCTAGTGGTCTCGTACAGGTATGATTTTATGTATACAGACTGAGGAAGCAAGTGAAAATTTGTATCAAGTCTGAGAAGCAAGAAACCCAGGTCAATTGCTGGCCTTGGTACAAATTACAATATTTACCGGGTCTCATGAACAAATAAAGCGGGTTGGGCCTCACACGATCGCTGTTTCCGGAATCCATGTTGATACCTACAGAGGAGATTCTGGGTTTCCAGAAATGACATGATACGTGAGCAAAAAACATGCTCTAAAATTCTACAACTGATTGATGTCAGATATATAAGCCTACAGTTTTGCGCATCTGCTCGACGACCCTTCTTGAAAACTGGAACTACCTGTGCTCTTTTGCAATAATTTGGAACTTTCCATTCCTCTAGAGACTTGCGGTACACGGCTGTTAGAAGCGGGCAAGTTCTTTTGCGTACTCTGTGTAGAATTGAATTGGTATCCCGTCAGGTCCAGTGGACTTTCCTCTGTTGTGTGATTCCAGTTGCTTTTCTATTCCTTGGACACTTATTTTGATGTCAGCCATTTTTTCATTTGTGCGAGGGTTTAGAGAAGGAACTGCCGTGCGGTCTTCCTCTGTGAAACACCTTTGGAAAAACGTGTTTAGTCTATATCTGGTAACTGAAATCTCCACCTAAGACTATAACATGCTGAGAAAATTTATGTGAAATGTTTTCCAGATTTTCTCTCAGTTGTTCTGCCACTAATGCTGCTGAGTCGGGAGGTCGGTAAAAGAAGCCAATTATTAACCTAGATCAGTTGTTGAGTGTAACCTCCACCCATAATAATTCACAGGAACTATCCACTTCTATTTCACTACAGGATAAACTACTACTAACAGCGACAAACACGCCACCACCGTTTGCATGCAACCTATCCTTTCTAAACACCGTCTGTGCCTTTGTGAAAATTTCAGCAGTATTCATCTCTGGCTTTAGCCAGCTTTCCGTACCTATAACGATTTCAGCTTCAGTGCTTTCTATCAGCGCTTGAAGTTCCGGTACTTAACCGATGCAGCTTCGACAGTTTACAATTATAATACTGACTGCTGCTTGGTCCCCTCACGTCCTGACTTTGCCCCGCACCCTATGAGGCTGTTGCCCTTTCTGTATTTGACCGAGGCCATCTAACCTAAAAAACCGTCTAGTCCACGCCACGCAACCCCTGCTACTCGTGTAGCCGCCTGGTGGGTGTGGTGGCCTCCTGACCTATCCAGCAGAACCCGAAACCCCACCACCCTATGGCGCAAGTCGAGGAATCTGCAGCCCACACGGTCGCAGAACTGTCTCAGCCTCTGATTCAGACCCTCCACTCGGCTCTGTACCAAAGGTCCGCAGTCAGTCCTGTCGACGATGCTGCAGATGGTGAGCTCTGCTTTCATCCCGCTAGCGAGACTGGCAGTCTTCACCAAATCAGATAGCCGCCGGAAGCCAGAGAGGATTTCCTCCGATCCATAGCGACACACATCACTGGTGCCGACATGAGCAGATGGGTGCACCCCGTACCCTTCATGGCATCTGGAAGGACCCTTTCCACATCTAGAAAGACTCCCCCCAGTATGTACATGTAGTGCACATTGGTTTTCTTCCCCTCTCTTGCAGCCATATCCCTAAGGGGCCCCATTACACGCCTGACGTTGGAGCTCCCAACTACCAGTAAGCCCACCCTCTGCGACTGCCCGGATCTTGCAGACAGAGGGGCAATCTCTGGAACAGGACAAGCAGCCGTGTCCGGCCGAAGAACAGTATCAGCCGGAGACAGAGCCTGAAACCGGTTCGTCAGACAAACTGGAGAGGTCTTCCGTTCAGCTTTCTGGAATGTCTTTCGCCCCCTGCCACACCTCGAGATGACTTCACACTCTACCACGGGTGAGGAGTCAGCCTCAATGTGGGCAGCATCCCAGGCAGCCACACCCGTAGTCCGATAGGGGGATGCCAACTCAGCCCGCATCCAAACACAGCAGTCGCAGTCCCTATCCGTGCTAAATGCTGTTGTCCAAAGAACGTCTGAACTAATCTATAGAGAGCACAAACACTTCGACACAAAATTTAAACAGTTATTAAAATACAAGACTGCCTAGTAAATGCAGTCATGCTGCTACTTGCGCACTGCTGACACACTGCTCTGTGGCAGGAGGCTAACTTACCGTCAGTAATGTACAAAGACTATTTGAAAAAAATAAACAAATGACAAGACGACTATGCGACTTTACACATCACGGATATTAAAATGCAAATCTGCCCCTGCTAAATATGAAACTACACAATGATTTGGCGGATTTAACTAAACAAGTGCGCTAAGAACATTCAAACAAGTTTTCAACTTGACTACAACACTTTTATGAATGTTAAATAAGCCACTTGCTGCTACTTGCGCACTGCTGACACACTGCTTGGTGGCAAAAGGCCGACTCATGGGCAACACTCACAAAATGGTTAAACTTGTCTTCTGTAACCTGTCTCTTTCGTGGGTGGACTGCACCTGGAGATTCTCCGGACGACAATTGGTCTGTTATTTACTTTTCTTATAATTTGTTTTATGCAGTCATTTGGCTTTGGATGGTTACTCCTACATATTAATTAACTGTCCATATATTTTCTCTTCTCCTTACATAGGTGTATCTTATTTAACAAGACATGATCTCATCTCCTGCTACGAGGCAAGTACCATTGTGCCACACTGCGGCCGCAGCACTGCGGTCGGTGTTCTGCACATGCGCACTGGGTACCTACATCTGTTGTCTATGCACTGATGCCATTACAGTCTGATTCTTCCTCGTTTTCATTGTGTACTGAGTGTTTAAGATGCCTCCGATAATCTTGAGTCCCACCGACTGTGAAGTACGGGCTGTTATAAGATTTCTTAGTGATAAAGGCCATAAAGCGATCGATATTCATCGTGAGGTCTGTTCAGTTTATGGAGAAAACATTATGAGTGATGGAATGGTAAGGAAATGGGAGAGAGCATTTAAAGTTGGCCGCACAAATGTGCATGATGGACAACGGAGTGGGTGTCCTTCTGTCGTCAATGAAAGTTTGGTGCAGGAAGTGGACAATAAGGTGAGAGACAACAGACGCTTTACAATTTCCTCCTTGCGGGATGACTTTCCTAATGTTTCTCGTAGTGTTTTGTACGGCATTGTGACCGAGCACTTGAATTACCGAAAATTGTGCGCACGTTGGGTACCGAAAATGTTGAAAGATGTGCACAAAACCAAACTTTTAGACAGGGCATCGACTTCCCTTGAGCGGTACCACAACCACGGTGATGATTTCTTAAGCCAAACTGTTACGGGCGATGAAACGTGGGTGTCCTATATCCAACCTGAATCAAAGCAACAGTCCACGGAAGTTGAGCAAGGGCCTCGTTTTGCTGCAAGACAATGCCTGTCCACATGTGGCGAATCAGACCAAAGATCTCATCATCACATCTTTGCAATGGGAAACTCTAGATCATCCTCCGTACAGGCCCGATCTTGCGCCCAGTGACTACCACCTGTTCCTGCACTCGAAGAAACACCTGGGCGGCCAGAGCGTTCGAGACGATGACGAAGTCAAAACAGTGATGATGCAGTGGTTAACAAGTCAGGCCGCAGACTTCTATGAGGAGGGTATCCAAAAACTGGAACAACGTTAGGGCAAGTGCCTCAATATTGGCGGAAAAGTAGATTAAGGTACAGGCTTTCATGTAAAAATAAAATTGAGGTATCTTATCATGTCTTTTTTTAATCTAAAAACGGTACTTACTTAAAAAACATGTCTCGTATATGATTCATTAGTAACAGAATAAAATAATTTCCTCTGCTTTTATAACTTTGTGGATTATTGACAGCTAGTATTCTACAGCCATAACACATCTCTGGGCTGCATGTTCTGAGAACAGATGATCGCCTTCGCAGCAAGTGGTGCCACACTGTCCGCCATTCTGCCTAGCCGACATGCTGCGCCAACAAAGCCCGGCACATCCTGCACATAATAATGTACCATTCCCTACACAACAGAGTGTTCCTGCTATAATTCCAAAATAAAATGATGACTTCACTCCACGATCACATTTCCTCACCTAGAAGGACACAGGTGTCACCCACAAATTCCCCTGAAATGACCGAAATCATTAGCTTACATAGCAATGGACTAGGTGGCAGTGATGTTACAAGCAGTAGCATGGGTATTAAGAACAGAAGCAGCTACCAAGCGATAGTCACCATTTGAAAATGACCGAGGAGCTCTCATCCAAACACTCAGGGATATGTAACCACTTGAAACGGCTGTAAGCTTGAGAAAATATTATTAGTTTGTTATCACTGTTGGAGTGTGCATTCGTACATTGTTATCTGTTACCCTAAGCTGGTAGGGTCTGCAAAGCAGTCAACCCAAGTCAACTTCATTTGATATATATACCCTAAGACATTACACTCAAAAGCCTTCCTAGGCTGCACGTGTAGTACTTTAACAGGTGCTTTTGTAAAGTTTGAAGGCACTGTGTGTGTTTCGAAGGTGTATTCCCTTTTTGTTATGTTGCTTGTTATTGTTGGTTGTTGTTGTTGTGGTCTTCAGTCCTGAGATTGGTTTGATGCAACTCTCCATGCTACTCTATCCTGTGCAAGCTTCTTCATCTCCCAGGACCTGCTGCAACCTACATCCTTCTTAATCTGTTAAGTGTATTCATCTCTTGGTCTCCGTCTACGATTTTTACCCTTCACGCTGCCCTCTAATGCTAAATTGCTGATCCCTTGATGCCTCAGTATATGTCCTACCAAGCAGTCCCTTCTCTTCTTCCAGTTCTATTCAATACCTCCTCATTAGTTATGTGATCTACCCATCTAATCTTCAGCATTCTTCTGTAGCACCACATTTCGAAAGCTTCTATTCTCTTCTTGTCCAAACTATTTATCGTCCACGTTTCACTTCCACACATGGCTACACTCCATACAAATATTTTCAGAAACGACTTCCTGACACTTAAATTTATACTCGATGTTAACAAATTTCTCTTCTTCAGAAACGCTTTCCTTGCCATTGCCAGTCTACATTTTAAATGGCCAGTCTACATTTTATATCCTCTCTACTTCGACCATCATCAGTTATTTGCTCTCCAAATAGCAAAACTCCTTTACTACTTTAAGCATCTCATTTCCTAATCTAATTCCCTCAGCATCACCCGATTTAATTCGACTACATTCCATTATCCTCGTTTTGCTTTTATTGATGTTCATCTTATATCCTCATTTCAAGACACTGTCCATTCCCTTCTGTTGCTTATTACAGAATAAATACATTGTTAGTAGAATGAGATTTTCACTCTGCAGCGGAGTGTCCACTGATATGAAACTTCCTGGCAGATTAAAACTGTGTGCCTGACCGAGACTTGAACTCGGGACCTTTGCCTTTCGCGGGCATGTGCTCTACCATCTGAGCTACCGAAGCACGACTCACGCCCGGTAGGAGAGCTTCTGTAAAGTTTGGAAGGTAGGAGACGAGGTACTGACAGAAGTAAAGCTGTGGGTACCGGGCGTGAGTCGTGCTTTGTTAGCTCAGATGGTAGAGCACTTGCCCGCGAAAGGCAAAGGTCCCGAGTTCGAGTCTCGGTCGGGCACACAGTTTTAATCTGCCAGGAAGTTTCACATTGTTAGTCGTTTACCTTCCCTTTCTAAATCCACTCAGTTTTTCAACAAAAAGAATTTCTGAAATTATTTTATGTCCTCTATTGTCAGTGCATATAAGTTATACAGTGAGTTGGGAAGACTTATACATCAATAATTCTTGTAGTCCTTACGATTACACCTCTTAATAAGACACTACTCCCACAGTGTATACAAGCAGGTATGATTACTTACATTGAAATCTGAACGGAGAGCGGGTGGGCAGAAAGTCTTCCTCGTGCTGCTCTCTTATGGCTTTCACTTCTTCCGCACTCGGCAGGTCTCCTGCCGTTTTCTTTATCCAAAGCCTGTTGAGGATACCATAAGGTTTTAAACAATGTTGTAAAAGTCTAAATTTCCCTGAATCAAATGTTATTGTACAAGTGTGAGTCAAATGAAAACCTTAAATTTGTAATAACAAATCGAAATTTCATGCCGTTATCCTGCAAGTTGGTAAGCGTGCTACAAACAGCGTGCAGAATGGCCTGTAGGTGGCAGCATAGTGCAGATGCACACATATCATTGCAGTATCAGTAAAAATATTTTGGCCGCCCCACTTGAGACTTGCACCAGGGAAGAACAGCGTTCTGTTATTCGGTTTTTGCGTAGTGAAGGTGTGAAACCTATTGAAATTCATTGACGAATGAAGGTTCAGTACAATGATGCATGTTTGTCACAGCAGCAAGACTACAAGTGGAGTAGGAAGTTCGCAAATGGTGTGACTTCGGTGGAAGATGCTCCTCGTCCAGGTCAGGCACAAAGAGTTGTGACTCCACAGAACATTGCAGCAGTTGAAGCCATAGTGAAGGAAAACCGCCGAGTGACACTGAATGACATTGCAGCATGTTTACAGATTAGTCACGGGTCAGCACACCACATTGTGCACGATGGGCTCCAGTTTCACAAAGTGTCTGCAAGATGGTTGCCACGGCAGCTGACTCCTGAAATGAGAGAACGTGATGATGCTTGGAAAGAACTTCTTTGGCGCTTTGAACGAGAAGGTGATGGCTTCCTTGCAAGAATCGTTACTGGGGACGAAACCTGGGTTCACTTCCACCAATCAGAAACAAAGAGAGTGAGCGAGGAATGGCACCATTCTTCATCACCAAAACCAAAGAAGTTTCAAACAGAACCATCAGCAGGGAAGGTTTTGCTGACTCTCTTTTGGGATGAAAAAGGCGTCATTTTGGAGCATTACGTGCCTAGAGGGACCACTGTCACCAGTGCATCGTACACAGATCTCCTAAAAAATCATCCGCGGCCTGCAATCAAATCAAAGCGACGTGGATTGCTGTCAGCAGGTGCCCTTTTGCAGCATGACAAAGCAAGGTCCCACACTCCCCTTACAACAGTTACAACAATCACAGACCTGCATTTTGAATGTCTTCCTCATCCACCATACTCACCAGGTCTTGCCCCAAGTGATTTCCATATGTATGGACCACTCAAAGAAGCAATGGGAGGAAAGAAGTTCCGTGCTGATGAAGAGGTATGCCAAGCGGTGCATAAGTGGCTGTGCGGACTACTAAAAGAAATTTTTTTCTAAAGGAATTTATGCACTTTGTAAGTGCTGGAGGACTTGCATTGAGCATGGGGGAGATTATGTTGAAAAGGGATACAGCTTTGTACCACTTCTGCACAATAAATAATATTTAAAAAAAATATTTAAGATTTTCATTTGACTCGCCCTCGTATGTGAGAGCAAGTTCCACTTTACTAGTTTTTATGGCTGCAAATGGAATAATCACCAAAGAGTAACATGGCAATTCAAAATATTTCTAGTTCTGCTAGTACTGAAACCAATATACACTGATGAGCCACAACAATATCACTACCTGCCTAACAGCACATTGGTCCACCTTTGGAATGTAATACAGAAGTGATTCAGCACAACAGAGCTTCAACAAGTCCCTGTCCATTTCTGTAGGTATGTGGCTTCAACCAATCACTTGCAAATGTTCTGAACTGGTTCACAGCAAATTCTCTAGCAATAAACCACAGTAAAACAATTTACATGCAGTTCCAATCCAGTTACAGAAACCCAGAAGAGATTAACACTGCACACGAGAGCCAACAGTTACAGAGCGTTCAGTTCACGAAGTTCCTAGGCGCTTACAAAGACAACCGGCTCAACTGGGAATTCCACATACAGCAAACATTAGAAAAGCTTAGCTTAGCAACATTTGCCATCCAAATAATCTTCAAAATTGGAGACATTAGCATATCAAAGTCTGCATATTTTGGCTACTTTCATTCAGTGATGTGCTATGGAATAATCTTTTGGGACAACTCACCATTAAAAAAAAAAAAAAAAAAAAAAAAAAGTTTTAGCCAGAAAAAAGTAGTTCAAATTAAATGTAGTGTTCCTCCAAGAATCTCATGTCACAATCTTTTTAAACATTTAGGTATATTAACCACTACCTCACAGTATCTCCTCTCACTCATGGCTTTCACACTTCTCAATTCCTCTGAATATGAAACAAATGAGGCATACCATCATTATAACACAAGACGGAAAGGTGATGTGCACTGTGAATAGAAAAATCTCTCTGGTACAAAAAGGGGTAAAGTACACAAGTAAAAAAATCTTTATCACTCTTCCGAGTAATATAAAGTGTCTAAAAGAAAAGAAAACGCTATTAAAAAAAAAACTAAAGAAATTCCTACTGGAAAAATGTTTCTACTCTTTAGATGAATTCTTGAGCAGAGATAAATAATCTGATTAGTAATTCAGATTATTTCCTTTGTCATTGTATCTGTATTGTTTTTTTATCACTATTGTATTTTTGTATTGTATTGTTTATTATCTCTATTATATTGTTGTATTGTACCAGTTTTGAACCATTCATCTACCATGAGTAATATAGCAGTACGTATTGTATTGTATGATATCTATATTTTATCTGCTTTGACTCGTTCCACACCCATGTGTAATCATGCCATACTGGATCTATGGAATATGTATCTCAAATAAACAAATAAAACTATCAGGTTCAGAGCAGGACAGCCTGGTGCCTGAGACACGGATGTGAGTTGACTATTGTGCTCCTCGAAACACTACACCATGACTCTGGCCTCATTTCTCAGACATTTACTGTGCTGAAAGATGCCATCGGCATCAGGAAAGGACATCGAGCATAAAGAGACACAGCTGGTCTGCAATAGTGTTATCATAGTCCACAGCTGTCACAGTGCCTCTGATTACTATCATAGGTCTCACAGAAGCCAAGGTGCACATCCTCCATAACTGTCCTCACCGATCGGTGTGCACGGCACTGTGATGCCTCGAGCAGTTGTTTGCCTCGATGACAGCTTTCCCGGACAAGATTGTCGATTGAACTAGTGTTGCAAGAAAGACGATTCATCTGACCAGGCAACTTGTTTTCCACGAGCCACGGCTGAATTTCGATGGTGCCCGGCCCACTTTAGTATTAACTGACAGCATCAATCGGGTCGACACAGGAGCACTTAGGGGTTGTCCGATGCGAAGCACAATGTTCGACAGTGTATGCTGAACAATATGCTTTGCATCACTTGTGCATGCACCAGCATTCTACTCTGTCATCAAATCTGCCACAGATCCTGATCGACAGTGGAGGGAAGCCTCCGAGATCCACGTTCTGCAATGAGGCACGGATACCTTGACACCTAGTCACATATACACGGTTTCACCATCCTTCAACCACTTTCCACAAATGCTCACAACTATAGCACACGGGCAGCAGACCAGCTTCACTGTTTCCGAGATGCTCGTTCCTGGGCACTGAGCCACAACTGCCTGCTCTTTCCGAATTCACTTATGTCAGCGATTTCCCCCATTCGTGGGCCACATCATTACTAGAATGATTTTTCAATTCATTTCTGCACCACTCATATACTTCTCTCACTTAAGCACGTGTCTGCAACAACAGCATTCAATCTCCTGGCGGGCGGTGGTCTTAACGGTTTGCCGCATTGGTGTATGTACAAAACTGATGATATTGTTCTTGAAGAAATTAATGATGTTACAGGAGAAAAATTTTAAAAGTTCTGTCATAAATTTCATTTACACTGAGGAAACTGTCAATATAAGACACTCAAGTCTGCATTATTTAATCATTCAAGCCTATTAAATACAATCTGAAATCAATACAGAAAAATATGACCTGTGGCATTGTGTATGAACCTGATAATCCCACATAAAAAAAGCTGATACAACTGAGTGACTGCTAACGCCATCTGTTACCATTTGCCAAATAATGGAATTTATATATCTCTTTCCATTCTCACTCCAGAGAAGCTACTAGTGGTTACGTCTATAACTAAGCATTCTCTAGTGCAAGAAAGCTAGACTTTTCAATTTTAGATCAACTCAGGAAATGTACTCTGAATTTGAAATATTGAAATATATCATTAATTGGATAATCATATGAATAACATGTTAACAATTTAACATATTCAGTTGCTGTATAGCAGAGATGTTGAGCTGTAGAAAGGCAACATGTTTATGTGTGTATGTTGTCTATTTTCGACAAGGATCTTGTTGGCTGAAAGCTCACTTTCTGAAAGTCTTTTTATTGTGTCTATCTGTGACTCAGCATCTCCGCTATATGGTGAGTAGCAACTATCTTTTTCATAATATTGTTACATTCCATCCTGGATTTTCCATTGTTTACCATATTCAGTAATTGTTTTTAGGCAACAATGATGACTGCTCTGTTGAAGTTTTTAGTAATTTGAATAATTATACAGATTCCAAGAATGAACCAAAAGACATACAAAATTAAATGCTGAGTTATTTATAAATACACAGAGATATATTGATGGTAACTCAAGAAAACAAAATATCTGCAGTAGACACACAAAACTTTTAGTCTTCGTTGATCCATTGTGGACATGGGACAGTAGCTCGTCAAATATTTAACAATGAAATTGTCCAAACAGATGTGCAAATTGAGAAGTTATTTTATTTTGTTTTCACTACCAGCCTCGGCTATTCAATATGCCATCTTCAGGCCCCATATGGACCTCTCAAAAATTATTACTGAGAGATGCATATGGGGTCTGAAGATGGCATATTTAATAGCTGAAACTGGTAGTTCAAAATAACTCCTCAATTTGCATAGCTCTTTGGTGGATTTCTTTGTTACACATTAAATTTCCTGTTCTAGCGAGACACAATAGCACTAGTAATAAATACCGAGCGAGGTGGCGCAGTGGTTAGCACACTGGACTCGCATTCGGGAGGACGACGGTTCAATCCCGCGTCCGGCCATCCTGATTTAGGTTTTCTGTGATTTCTCTAAATTGCTCCAGGCAAATGCCGGGACGGCTCCTTTGAAAGGGCACGGCCGACTTCCTTCCCCGTCCTTCCCTAATCCGATGAGACCGATGACCTCGCTGTTTGGTCTCTTCCCCCAAACAACCCAACCCCAACTAGTAATAAACACTAGGTACATTAAATTGTGTAAAATACCAGGAAGGGATATCTAACGTGTCTCGCCTTGCTGCATTAAGTGATAGTAGGCGGGTTTGTGACTTTGAATGCTACTAATGAAAAATCTAAGTTAAGATTTTTTGTTGGCTGAGATTTTTCCTGATGGTGTAGCAACAATTTATACTGCTTCTTTTGCAATAAATCAGTGAGTTTTGATATTTGGTGGGTTACAATGTATTGCATGCACATAATTGATATATTGTTATATGAAAATATTAAATATGTAAATTCATACTTACATATTCTGCTAATAATACCTGCTGTTTACTAGTAGCTTATTTATTATTTTGGGTATTTTAAAGTGTATTTTATAACCACATAAATTCGTACCAGTTAAGGCCTGTTTAACCCTAGAATACTTAGGGGAGAAATATTACATTGCAAACTGCACTGCTCCAAATTATACTCCAAGGAAGTCATAATTTGTTGGTTATACTTTAGTTAATTGCAGTTATTAGATCTCCAATCGTATGTTATATACCAAATTAATTAAAAAAGTCCTGTTTTATACTCTACTACTATCTCAAATTTTTCAAGGGTTAATGGAAGCACATTTTTTTTCTTTTTCTTTTTTAAATAATACTATCTATTTGACACATGTTGCTAATGCTAATATCTTTACAGGCTATGTGCGATCGGCCTAATCTCAGAGTGCAAAATATCAATAGCCCACCAATGCAGTACAGAAAAATTTTGCAGTTCTGAAATCAACTAATTCAATTACCATGATGGAAAGTGTGTAACATGTCATCAATAACCTAGAAATAAGAATTAGTGAAATTTAAAGATTAATGTTGTTAACATTCTATTTTCCATATACGTTAAATTTTAGTTTGCATGAACTGCATTTCTCTCTATTTTAATTGAAGGTGAGGTAACACCTAATTGAAGAGATAGAAAGTGTAAGTGTGCTGATGGCACAGGAACAAACAAGTGAAGAATCTTGGAAAACAAAATGATACATCGACTACAAAGGAAGACATTTTGCTGAAAATAAAGAAGGCAAAGTATGTAACTGCTTGAAGAAATGCTACCAGAACATGTGAGATCCAATGTATGATCTCAATATTACAACCTCCTCTGATGCCACCAGTCATCAAAGGTTATTCCTCTCTAAATGTGTTAATCGTTTGCCACCAAAGAAGTGTTACAAATCTAGCCTTCCCCACAACTATGAGTGTACAACATTAGTCTAGTCTATCTGTAAGAACACCAATCAAGACCAAACAAGTTATCTGAAGAAAGGAAAAACTATTATTCAAGATTTAATTAATAGAATATGAAAGTACAGGAGTAATAACACAGGAAACACAATCCTAATACAAAGTACTTGCCTCCGGAACTCTCTGAAAGAATGCTATATGGCTGATACATGGAGAGTTATACTGGGAATGCATATGAACATTCATCTTCTTCCCACACATTTTTGGTTAAGAATTTAAGTTGTCATTCAGTGAACCCAAGTGTGGACATACAGAAACAATATCATTTGCTAGAAATGACCAAGAAGTACTAAATCAGAAATAGAGGAAAGGAGCATGTTAAGAGACAAAGATCTGCACCTTTGGAAAGCTGAAACACAAATGAAAAATTATTTTGAGAAAGCTGCTGGGAGTGAAACACTTTTCCAAATAGCATTTGATATGCAGCAAAGCCCACCAACACCACACTTGGGTCCCAGAGTCATATTTTGTTACATGTCACAAGAAATACTAGCTAGCATGTTTATACAGGGTGTTACAAAAAGGTACGTCCAAACTTTTAGGAAACATTCCTCACACACAAAGAAAGAAAATATGTTATGTGGACATGTGTCCGGAAACACTTACTTTCCATGTTAGAGCTCATTTTATTACTTCTCTTCAAATCACATTAATCATGGAATGGAAACACACAGCAACACAACGTACCAGCGTGACTTCAAACACTTTGTTACAGGAAATGTTCAAAATGTCCTCCGTTAGCGAGGATACGTGCATCCACCCTCCGTCGCATGGAATCCCTGATGCAGCCCTGGAGAATGGCGTATTGTATCACAGCTGTCCACAATACGAGCACGAAGAGTCTCTACATTTGGTACCGGGGTTGCGTAGACGAGAGCTTTCAAATGCCCCCATAAATGAAAGTCAAGAGGGTTGAGGTCAGGAGAGCGTGGAGGCCACGGAATTGGTCCGCCTCTACCAATCCGTCGGTCACCGAATCTGTTGTTGAGGAATATACGAACACTTCGACTGAAATATGCAGGAGCTCCATTGTGCACGAACCACATGTTGTGTCGTACTTGTAAAGGCACACGTTCTAGCAGCACAGGTAGAGTATCCCGTATGAAACCGTGATAACGTGCTCCACTGAGCGTAGGTGGAAGAACATGGGGCCCAATCAAGACATCACATCAATGCCTGCCCAAACGTTCACAGAAAATCTGTGTTGATGACATGATTGCACAATTGCATGCGGATTCAACATTACCTTCCTTCAATTGGGCCAACTGGTGGTGAATCGAGGAAGTACAGTACATACTGACGAAACTAAAATGAGCTCTAACATGGAAATTAAGTGTTTCCGGACACATGTCCACATAACATTTTTCTTTATTTGTGTGTCAGGAATGTTTCCTGAAAGTTTGGCCGTACCTTTTAGTAACACCCTGTATGTATACCTAAAACAACTAGAAGGGTCAACAGATGCCGAGCACTTGATCACTTGGTCACACTGATGTGGAGACCAAAACAAAAATGTGAATTTGGATCCTTTGTACTATGTTGTTCATGTATGGAAATTATTCCATACAGTGGAACATAAATTTTCTATACCTGGGCATACATTCTTATATTGTGACTGACTGCAGTGTTATGGAAATAAAGAAGAGAAAAATGTATAAGAAGGTTGGTAAAAATCAGTAGACCCATGCAAGGAGAAACAGACTATTTATGTGAATCAGATGGCCCAGAAAGACTGTGTCAGTTGACAAAAAGATTCCCAAGAATGGCGAGCACACTATTCTAGTGAATTCAGATTCGCTGGAAATTCCCAATTGTGTAGACAGGTCACACCTCTGTAAAAACAATTTTCATCTCTGAATGAAAACAAGTCATTTGATTTTAATACTGGTTGGTTATAATTAAACTTTCCCTATTTAACACATTATAACATGGAAACCAATCACCATATGAGTACCAAACTTGGTAGCATTAATGTCAAGGACATGGGGAAGAGAAATAATGCAGAATCAATTCAGTTGAAACACTTTTAATGTGCTGCTACAGTACATCATAGTAACATTACTGCTACAAAATGGGCTCAATATGGTGTCCATCTGTCTGAAGGTGCAGGATTGTATTCTGCACAACAGAACGAAGCATGTCCGTAGGTTTGCTGGGCTTCAGAAAAGCACATGTGTGATTCCATGTAAACTATTGATTAATGCATAGTTAAAATTATCTCCGCTTTTTCACTAAAAGAATTCATACGATTCTGTATATGATATATTTCAGGCTAGAATGTATAAAAAAGAAATTAATGTGTTACAATCAATATGTACTAATAGTTAAAATTACTCTCTTTTTAAGAATAATTGAAATTACAAAATTTCTGGCATACTTAAAATTCATATTATTTATGAAATAATGATATAGTTTGGTAAAGATTCTTCTGCCAAAAAAGTTTGTAAACTCTTTTGCTTTGTAAACTCTTTGGAATGTTGTTAGTACTGCAGAATGTAATTAGTGGTGGGCATGTGTCTGATTAAAATGCACATATTTTGCTTAACTTCTCAACAACAATGTAATTATTGATTTTTTGAATGTGTAAATTGTAAAGTCAGTGTGATTTAGAAGAATGGGATAAAATAAAAAGATATTTATAGTAACACGCAAATCTTCATCAGTTATTTAGTGCAACAAGAACCCAAGACATTAAATCAAAATTTTCAGCAGCAAGAATGTACTCCTGGACAAGATTTTGAGCCAGCAGCAGCAACAGCAACAATGAGATAATCAAGATAAATAGAAAAGTTGTTGTTTTGTAATCTTACTCCTCTTGAAGTTTTCAAAAATTATGCCGAGAATGAGAACTTTAATAGTGATGTGTGGGAGGGTGAGATTACAAGGTGAACATTACAAGTGATGTGCAGTGGGGCTTCATCTTGTTTGAAAACTGTTCAATGCATTCAATGTTCCAGCATGTCATACCTGAACAGTCGCAGTGCACTTGTTGATGTGTCAACGTGATCGCGGATAAAAGGACCAGGGCATTATTGGTGAAGTGGTATGTCACGCTGGCGAAGCATATCACAGTAACGCTAGCCAGTCACGTTGCACATCTTTGGTCCTTTAGCACCAACCTGTCCAGAATGGGCCAATGACGAATGTAGCCACGAAGCCACACTGTACTGTGGCACGTTCACCATACAGAGAACTTCATGCACAACGACTGAAGGTGAAACTCCCCACACTCGCCAATTCTGTGTTCACCTCACTTGTCAGAGAAAAATGGGCTTCATCTGTCCATAGGATGGTCCAGGGCCAGTCCTTGTCAACTTCAGTTCTTGTGAGAAAGTGGAGTGCAAAGTCAACGTGTCGCGCGTCCTTCTATGTGACCTGCCGTACAATACGGATACCATTTGAGAATGGTTTGAAGCACCTCACATACAGTGGACCAAGGCACGTTCAACTGTCGAGACAAAGCACAGACTATGCCTGACGAACAGGAATTGCACGCAGTGTTGTCTGCCATAGCAACAGCGATCTGATCATCCACCTGTGGTGCAACCGCTCGTCGTGCTCTTCCCGGAGTGAAACCCAGTTCTTCAGTTGGTGCAAACTACTTCAACATGGTCTGCACAGCATGTGGAAAAAGAGGACCCTTCCGTAATACTTTCAGCTGGCAATATTCTCGAAGTGCAACTGCAGCATTACTGCCGTTTTGAAAACTGAAGTTCACCAACAGGGTGTATACGCGTACAAGAAAAAAAAATTTCCGGGTTTCCCGGTTAAAATTACACTTTTTCCCTGTCAAGTGACAGTATAATTTTCCTCAGAACTGTCAAACGTATCAATCCTTTGAATGGTTATAGTAAAAAACACATTTTGGAAAGATCTTTGATGTGCAGCAACATGTACGCTGCATATTTTCGTATTACAAAAGCGTAAATTTAAATTCCACCAAACGCCGCATTTTACTTTCCGAAGCATTGAAATCAAGGCTGCAATGCGCTTTTGTAGCAAGTCATAGCTCGTCACGTGATCACGCCCGCCGATGACAGCGGATCTTCCAGCACAGGATGCGTGATGTAGTCAGCCAATAGCAATATCACTGTTAAGTAGCGCGTATGCACAAATAGGAAAAGTTAATGGTTTAGTTTATTTTTTTGCGCGTGTTACACTTTAAGGTACAACACACAAATGCGTCAGTAAAATTTTTTATAGAGACATAAATGTCTGATCTGAGCTCGAAATTTTTCTAAATGTACGTCCTCAAAGACTTTTTAAACGAGAGTCAATTGCTCTGTGATTTGAGAAATTCATCGTACATTCTCGCACATAATTCATCTTGCATAAAAGGAAATTTACTTTGAAAGTAACGCTTTTCAAACAACCATTCGAAATATTTTCCCGTGACCTGTCAGAAATAGGTTCGTTTCAGCAGTTGCCAGAGAGCGCCAGAAACAGGCGTCACCGCGCTTGCGCAGCTACGATGACAAAGGAAGCCCGTATGTTCGTAGGTGTAAAACATTAAAAGATCTTACACTGTGTCATAAAAGAAACAAGACATCAGAGGATACTCTAAGAACATTGGAATTTTGTGAACTATACTCCAATGCGTAATTCGGCTTAAAGTGCACATTCGTATGTCCAGATTCGGATGTAAATTTTCTCGAGTACCGGTAGTGTATTATCTCATGTTTGGTTCTTTATTACGGCATAACGCCATACATGCTAGAAGATGAAAACACACACTTTTGAAATCCAGTGAACAGTTGAAACTAGCCCATAGTATGGAATTAAACACTTCCGTTTCTGATAAATTTACTGCCCCAGCGGAAAAGATTAATAAAAGCCAAACTTCTTTAGCAAACCAACAAAAATAACTTCATTGTTCTGCAAGGAGATTAATGCCTGACTGTCAGAAAAGTGGAGATAAAACCCGAAACTAATAACATATTTTAGCCTTCTGTAATTATGCGAACGTATTTTAATTCATTTGATAGCTCATGGCCATAGCTCTCTGTTTTGTTTTCGTTTAATGTGAGAGCAATAAATGAAGAGGAAACAGCAAAATCACTAAACGTAAACACGGGTCATGTGGAGACTCCCCACTAGAACTCTAGACTGCTCTGTGAATCAGCCCTGGATCTCCGATATTTCCGAACCGGGACAATATTATATAGTGGCGCCCAACCACACGTCTGTGGCGAGAAGCGGGAAAACGTACTTCTTGTACGAGCACTGTGTTTTATCGTTGTATGTAGAGTATTTCTTTTGCGACTTTAGTTTTATTTTCGTTTTTTTCTCCCATTCATGTTTTGTTGCTGCTGTATTATACTGCAGAAGCGAGATACAGTAATATCCTTTGTTAAGAGTATTGGTTCTTACCCATCAAAATCACAAAAATTTAACTGAAAACTAAAACAATGAAAAATTCCCAGAATTCCGAAAAATTCCCGGGTTTATCCAGATTTTCTCCAGGATGAAAAAATTCCTGAGTTTTTCCCGGATCTCCCGGCTGTCCTGGGTCATATACACTGTGACCAATAATGCCCTGCTGCTTTTGTCCAAGCTTACGTTGACACGTCAACAAGTGTTTTGCGACTGGTCACACGTACGAGACTACGAATCACAATGACTGATCACAGCACCTGGTGGACATAGTTGGAACTCGACGGTGGTGCTGTGATGCATTGAAATCACACCTACCATATTCTGGACATTAATACTACCAAGTCTGGTACTCGTACGGTAATAAGTTTCCGTATGATAACGCGTTAAATAGGGAAAGTTTAATTATAACCACTCGGTATGTAGAGTCTGTCATTTACTTTGACAACCCTAACTAATGTTTTGTCTACAAGCAAAATAAAAAGACTGTATGCAGCAAATATTTTGCTACCGGTAGGACAATAACCAGAATGACTGTCTTTCTCGTATCTTTGTTACGAAAATATAAATAGCAGTACATCTTTTTTAAATAGCACCTTGTTTTTTTATTCAGTAATCCACTTCCTCTCCTCAAGACTTGTTGAGAGACATCACACTGTACCTTTCACATAAACAGGATGTTATTAAAAACTTAACACAAAACTGACTAACTCTCCTGTACTATCACAGTGTATCATGACTGGTTCTAGAATACTGCTCAAGTGTATGGGACCTGTGCCAAATAGGACTAATGGGGAATATTGAATGTACACAGAGGGCAACACGAAAGGTCACACATGTGTCTGATCCGTGGGAGTGTGTCATGAGATACTGAAGGACCTAACCTGGAAGATATTGATGATAAGACGTAAACTATCACGAGTAAGTCTATTAACAAAGTTCCAAGAAATGGCTTTAAATGATGACTAGGAATATACTACAACACTCTACATATTACTCATAAACGGATCATAAGGATAAGATTTAGAATTATTACTGCACGCACAGAGGCATTCAAATGATCATACTTCTCACACTCCAAACATGAATGGAATGGGAAGAAACCCTAATAACTGGTACAATGGGATGTACCATCTGGCACGCACCTCACGGTGGTTTGCAGAGTGTAGATGTATGCAGGTACTGGTGTAATGTGCCATATTTACTCGAATCTAAGCCGCACCTGAAAAATGAGACTTGAAATCAAGGGGGGGGAAAAAAAAAAAAAAAAAAAAAAAAAAAAAAAAAAAAATTCCGAGTCTAAGCCACACCTGAAATTTGAGACTTGAAATTCAAGGGGAGAGAAACGTTTTAGACCGCACCTCCAAACCGAAAGTAAGTTGGTCCATTGTAACATGAGACACAATTTAGGTAGAATGAATGACGAAACGGCTACAGTAGTTTGGTTCGTGTGGTAAGCTTAGCATTTAAGCTTTACCAGGTAGTCATTGCTATGCGTCAGGCGCTCCGTCCATATTTATACGGATACGCTTCGTTTTTCAGGTACTTCGTCTGGTTTGAATTGATTGCTTATTTTTCTTTGATCTGATAAGTGCCGTTCTCTTTGTTATAGGTGTTTCCGTCACTCTAAGCTCAAAATGCATTATTGTACTGTGTCGTGCATTGTTTGTTGCATTCTGATGATTAGTGTTTACAACCTGTCATCATTCGCGACATGGTTCGCTTTTGTCTCATTTTGTTTTTGGTTTTTCGTTTCATTAGCGAAACAATGGCAAAAGACTGTTATTTGTTGTTACTTTGCTGCTTTCTTTGATAATGCTCAACAAGAACCAAATAATGGACTGCATATGACAGATGTTCTGAACGAAAGTTTAGCGAAAATTTTTCTCCGTTTGAAAATCTTTGCAGACGCCTCTTTAGTACATTACATTCTGCACAGAAATTAGAGTAATCTTAGATTTAAAAATCTAGTCAGTTACCGTGCTTCATTTCTGACTATCACTATTCAGCATAAGAATAATACAAATATAAAAATGACATGATATGATATTCTTCCGCATTTGCTGTTGCCTAGTTTCGTAGTTTATTAGGCAGACAGGATTTGAATGAGTTAGCACAAAACACGAAGGAATACATGGAAAAATGTTTACATTCCTATTATTCTTGTGGTGAAGAGAATACTGCATGTGATACACAATTCATAAAAGTTCCTATTAGCAACCATCTCTTGTCATAGGTAGGAAAAAATTCAAAACGTAGAGTTGGCCATATTGTCAACCATCCCAAACATCTTGCCAGTCGGATTTTTGTAGTACATTGAAAGGCTGCTACAGTCAAAGATGAACAATACGGAATTTGTATTTACTTCGTTGGATAACGTATGAAAGTGCAATGGTTGAAACTCAAGGTGGAGAAAAAAACTCGTCTTCCACCTTTTTTTTTTAAATTTATTTACTGACACAGAGGTTTTGGCGCCAGTATTTATCTTTGTGCCTGCAAAGCATGCCTGTATAGCGCTACATATATTCGACATCAGAAGTTAGTTGTGGCGGCACCTACCAACATTTTTCAGAACTTCCGCTTGCTTTGCGCTCGATTCTAAGCCGCAGGCGGTTTTTGAATTACAAAAACCGGAAAAAAAGTGCGGCTTAGATTCGAGTAAATACGGTAATTCTTCCGATTGCTGGAGCTGACATTAAACACAAGAGGAGATGTACTGGTCATTCAGTCGGCCACAACAAAAGAAATGATATCAAGGAGTGCCTTTAGTGTGTACAAGTCATCATTTAAAAATACTACAGTACTGTACTACACATGCGCATATTGTAAATAACATTGTTCCAATTACCTGATAACTTTACACTGGTGATGGCAAAGAAACTTATTTTTTTCCCGAGTTGGCTTCCCATTTTTTAAAAAGTGTCATTGAACCTGCTGTTTGAGAAAAAGACAGGGTTGTACTGTAATGGGTGTCCCAAAAACAGAGGTCATAATTTCAGTTGTTGTTGTTGTTGTTGTTGTGGTCTTCAGTCCTGAGACTGGTTTGATGAAGCTGTCGATGCTACTCTATCCTGTGCAAGCTGCTTCATCTCCCAGTACCTGCTGCAACCTACATCCTTCTGAATCGGCTTAGTGTATTCATCTCTTGGTCTCCCTCTTCGATTTTTACCCACCACGCTGCCCTCCAGTACCAAACTAGTGATCCCTCGATGTCTCAGAACATGTCCTACCAACCGATCCCTTCTTCTAGTCAAGTTGTGCCACAAACTCCTCTTCTCCCAACCTCCTCATTAGTTATGTGATCTACCCATCTAATCATCAACATTCTTCTGTAGCACCACATTTCGAAAGCTTCTATTCTCTTCTTGTCTAAACTATTTATCGTCCATGTTTCACTTCCGTACATGGCTACACTGCATACAAATACTTTCAGAAATGACTTCCTGACACTTAAATCTATACTCGATGTTAACAAATTTCTCTTCTTCAGAAACGCTTTCCTTGCCATTGCCAGTCTACATTTGATATCCTCTCTACTTCGACCATCATCAGTTATTTGCTCTCCAAATAGCAAAACTCCTTTACTACTTTAAGCATCTCATTTCCTAATCTAATTCCCTCAGCATCACCCGACTTAATTCGACTACATTCCATTATCCTCGTTTTGCTTCTGTTGATGTTCATCTTATATCCTCCTTTCAACACACTGTCCATTCCGTTCAACTGCTCTTCCAAGTCCTTTGCTGTCTCTGACAGAATTACAATGTCGTCAGCGAACCTCAAAGTTTTTATTTCTTCTCCGTGGATTTTAATTACTACTCCGAATTTTTCTTTTGTTTCCTTTACTGCTTGCTCAAAATACAGATTGAATAACGTCGGGTAGAGGCTACAACCCTGTCTCACTCCCTTCCCAACCACTGCTTCCCTTTCATGCCCCTCGACCCTTATAACTGCCATCTGGTTTCTGTACAAATTGTAAATAGCCTTTCGCTCCCTGTATTTTACTCCTGCCACCTTTAGAATTTGAAAGAGAGTATTCCAGTCAACATTGTCAAAAGCTTTCTCTAAGTCTACAAATGCTAGAAACGTAGGTTTGCCTTCTTTCTTCTAAGATAAGTCGTAGGGTCAGTATTGCCTCACGTGTTCCAACATTTCTAAGGAATCCAAACTGATCTTCCCCGAGGTTGGCTTCTACCAGTTTTTCCATTCGTCTGTAAAGAATTCGTGTTAGTATTTTGCGGCTGTGAGTTATTAAACTGATAGTTCGGTAATTTTCACATCTGTCAACACCTGCTTTTTTTGGGATTGGAATTACTACATTCTTTTTGAAGTCTGAGGGTATTTCGCCTGTCTCATACATCTTGCTCACCTGATGGTAGAGTTTTGTCAGGAGTGGCTCTCCCACGGCTGTCAGTAGTTCTAATGGAATGTTGTCTACTCCCGGGGCCTTGTTTCGACTCAGGTCTTTCAGTGCTCTGTCAAACTCTTCACGCAATATCGTATCTCCCATTTCATCTTCATCTACATCCTCTTCTATTTCCATGATATTGTCCTCAAGAACAATGCCCCTGTATAGATCCTCTATATACTCCTTCCACCTTTCTGCTTTCCCTTCTTTGCTTAGAACTGGGTTTCCATCTGAGCTCTTGATATTCATACAAGTGGTTCTCCTTTCTCCAAAGGTCTCTTTACTTTTCCTGTAGGCAGTATCTATCTTACCCCTAGTGAGATAAGCCTCTACATCCTTACATTTGTCATCTAGCCATCCCTGCTTAGCCATTTTGCACTTCCTGTCGATCTCATTTTTGAGACGTTTGTATTCCTTTTTGCCTGCTTCACTTACTGCATTTTTGTATTTTCTCCTTTCATCAAGTAAATTCAGCATCTCTTCTGTTACCCAAGGATTTCTAGTAGCCCTCGTCTCTTTACCTATTTGATACTCTGCTGCCTTCACAATTTCATTCCTCCAAGCTACCCATTCTTCTTCTACTGTATTTCTTTCCCCCATTCCTGTCAGTTGTTCCCTTATGCTCTCCCTGAAACTCTGTACAACCTCTGGTTTAGTCAGTTTATCCAGGTCCCTAGTCAGTTTATCCAGGTCCCATCTCCTTAAATTCAGTTATGTATTCCTATATACAGGCAACACAAAAATTCATTACAATGTTTGTCTACAAATGCTTATTTCCTATTTATGGTCTTCAAAACAGTATATTCACCAGAACATTTTTCTTCCTACAAGTAATTGCCATGACAGAATATTTTAATAGGAAGTTAATTCTGAGGCAAAGGGTGTTTGGCATTTGGTATGTACTCAAATAAGGAGTTGGCAGAAGAGCACTTCATGCACAGTAAGGTGGATAGTGATGCTGCATTGACTAATTGTTCCAGGAAGGGTATCCACAGTGAGGGAGTACAAATTGGAAGGCATTTGATCATCCCCATACCCATTTGTGTGCTCACAGAAATTTACATCTCCCAGTTTGGAGAGAGGATGGCCAAGATCGACAGCTCCAGATGCAGAGGAAGAGATTCTGGACTCTTGTGTACACAACTCTATCTGCACAAAAAGGTTAGCATTGCGAGTGAATTCTCCACATATGACTGAACTGTTTTGAGAACAATAATTGTGTCCTTACCACTTACAACATGCACAGGCTCTATCACCAGGAGATTACGCTGCACGAGTTATGTCCTGGCAATCGTTCATGCAGCAGTGTGCTACAGATCCCAGCTTTCCTGCCGTAGTGTTATTCACAGATAAAACAGTTCAAAGTGGTATTACAAAACTTACACAATCAGCAAGTATGGGTACATGGAAACCCACATTCAGTTCTTCCATCTCAACAACAAGTGCAGTTCTCTCTCAACATGTGGGCCAGTATCACTGGTGATTAGCAGGAACCTATATACTTGAAAATGACTAGTGTCGCAGGTGCACACAAATTCCTGGAAAACACCATACCTCAAATAAAGGTTTCTCAGGCTTCCAGCCACATCAAGTGGTTTAAAATCCACGAGCTTTCGGCCGAGTACTTCTCGGCCACTGTCAAGTGGTGATTGTCTTCTGGTTGCTGCTGCCGTCCTTATATAGCCGAGCTGCCTTCCGTGATGTCACTGGTATACGGTAATGTTTTTGTGGTGCTGCCACCGTGCCCGCTTCAACCTTCCGAAGGCCGGGTCCCACGCTGTGCTCAGCTGCAGGCCGCCGTCTTTATTGAGCGCGTTGTCGCTAATTTTCATTTTGATCACTTCTTTTATTACGCTATCCCAAAAACGGTTCGTCCGTGTGATAATAGTGTCTCGTAGAACGCAATACGATGACCATTTTCTAATGCACGCTCTGCTACCGCTGATTTCTCTGAGTACCGTAGACGAAAACATCTCTCGTGTTCTACACAGTGCTGTTCAATGGTACGCACAGTCTGTCCGATATAGAACCGTCCACACCTACATAGTATTTTATATACTTCTGGCGTTCTGAGGCCTACGTCATCTTTCACAGGTGTCAAGATCGTCAAATTTTTGCTGGAGCCCTTAAGACAGAATTGATTTTATGCCTATTTAGGAGCCAGCTTATCTTCCCTGTTATTGAGCCACAGAAAGGCAAGAATAAAATCCTTCGAGTCTTCCTTGAAGTCTTTCTGCTAACGTATTTTCAGAAAGATAGCTTGCGAACCTGGCAGTGGTTGTAGCTATTTTCCTTGAATGAAGTGGCTCAGCAAGTGACTGACATGTAATCCGCTGGGAATCAAATTGTGGCAGATTGTGAGGAAATACACAGTACTACTGGAATCTGAGATCGTGTTTGCCGTGCCACATCGACGTTGAGCCCGTATTCGAGCAGGTGGTGGACATTTTGAACATCAAACGTGCAGGCAATTATCTATTGGAAGAAAAACATTCTGGTGAGTACCATTTTTCTGAAGGCCAGAAATTGAAAACCAAGCATTTCCAGACAATTATGCCGTCTGCATCTGAAATGTCCTGTATGGTCTACTCTCTGTATATGAAGCAGATTGGAATAGTCAGCACTGACAGAATGGTACAAAAGACCAAAATCATGGAATGTATAATACAGGGTTGCACTTTGTCAACATTAATATTTACTTTTCGTATTTGAAGAGGCAGTAGAGGAACTGAAACAATAACGCAACACGGGTGTCATTTAGAACAGACAAAAAGGCAGCACAGCACAATTTGCTAGCGGCACAGCAGAATGCAGCTGGCTACTTAATGAAACTGGATGTGTGGTAGCTGGTGGATGTACAGATGACCAAGGTAATGATGCACATAACATGTGGACATTTGGAAGGCTAAATATTAAATTTGGACAAATCGCTCTTGATGAGGTGGACAAATTTTGAAGCAGATAGCATCAAAAAGGATGATGCAAGAAACGTACGGCAGTTTCTGCATACGCCATAAGGGCTTTCTAAAAATATAAACCTCAAGAGCAGAAAAGGGTTAGGCTATTAATGAAAGCCTGAGTGTACAGATGAGGTTTCCAACTATGTGAGTGGCAACAAGAATTCTTAAGTAATAGAACACAGTACATTGCTCTCAACTGCGAATACCCGTCACAGATGAGGGTATTGTCAAGAGTGCCCCAAGGAAGTGTGACTGGACTGTACACATAAATGATCTGATAAACATGGTGAGCAGCAGTGTGGGGCTGATTGCTGATAATAATGCAGTGTATGGGAAGGTACTGTCATTGAATGACTGGACTGTAGGAGGCTACAAGAGGACTTACGCAAAATTTGCAGTCGGTGTGATAAATTGCCGCTGTCTCTAAATGTAGAAAAATGTGCACTAACATAGATGAGTGGAGGAAATGAATCCCGAATTTAGAAATACGTACACTAATGTCAATGAATGGAGGAAAACAATCCCGAATGTCTGAATACAGCATTGTGTATTGAACCGGGGACCTAGAAATAACGGAGAGGCTTCGTCCCGCTGTAGCCCTCAGTGGTTCACAACCCCATAACAGGCCACAGCAGTCCACCCACCCCACTGCCGCCCCACACACCGAACCCAGGGTTATTGTGAGGTTTGGTCCCAGTGGACCCCTCGGGAAACTTCTCATACCAGAAGAGTGTTAACTGTGGTGTGCGTACTGTAAGACCTTCGGTACACACACCATCAGATTATTTGACTTGTCACTCTAACGGAGTAGGCGAGTGTCAGCAATATGTCTCGTGGTCTTATTGTGGCGTGTTTATCTTCTGCCGTTAGGTCAGACGATAGAAATGCCACCAGCACGCTCATAGAGTAGCAGATTGACGGTGACCAACTTTAAACAGATCTTGATTAATTTTCACACACATTTATTAAAATAATAAAAATCATAGACATAACGTAACTTGATTCTGGATGCTGTTTACAATTGACAATCTGAAGTTCCTTTGGTCTTGGTACGTTAATCTTATTCTCACATATCTCCGATACTTGACAAAGTGTCTATACATTTCTCTTCATGGCTATGTACAGGAATATGATAATCTTATTAGGCGCAGACTGAAACTTGACTATAGACTGGTACAGACTAATGCAGACTGGTGCAGACAAATGCAGACTGACTAATCGGAGGTCTGTACACTCGTTATAATACCTTGCGCATTCAGGTATCACTGCGCGAGTGTGATCCGCGAGGAGAAAAGGTTCTAAGTTAGCAGCAATCTCATCGACTGCGTTACATATTAATACGCGAATCAGCGGAAGCAGAATTTGGTCCGTCTGTAAGACAGCGCCATCTCGTAGTGCGGAGACGGATGAGCGCTGCGCCTGCTGTTGTGCTTAGCGGGGCGCGCTCTAGTGGGAAAGTTGCGTACGCGCTGACTACGTGGAACTATGTACACAACCGTAACCACAAGTGTTTGCGTGATAAGAGTAATTACGGTGTACACGTACGTGGAGACAGTGTTTTCGCAGCAATCGCCGACATAGTGTAACTGAGGCGGAATAAATGGAGCTGGTCTGCATTCGCTGAGGCAGACAGAAAACCACCTTAAAAACCATCCACAGGCTGGCCGGCACACCAGACCTCGACACTAATTCGTCGGATGGATTCGTGCCGGGGACGGCACACCTCCCCACTCGGGAAGCAGTGCGATAGACCACGCGGCTAGCCGGTTGGGCTGAATACAGCATTAGCAGTATACTGTTAAGAGTCAAACTGATTAATTATGTAGGAACAACATTCTAAAGTGGTATGAAATAGCGTGAGCATGTGAGGATAGTAGTAGGGAAGGCAAGTGGTCGAGTTTGGTTTTTTGAGAGAATTTTAAAAAAGTGTAGCTTATTTGTACAGGAGACTGTATAAATAACACTAATAGTGTGACTCATTCATGAGTACTGCTCGAGTGTTAAGGTTGTTCGCCACATTGGTGAATAGAAGGAAGACATTGAATTCAGAGGTATGCTGCTGGATTTGTTATTTGTAGCTTCAAAGAACACACGTGTTACGGAGATACTTCGGGAACTCAAATGGGAATACCTGAGTGAAGAAAACAAACTGTTCATGAAACGCTATTGAGAAAGTTTATACTTACATTTGAAGCTCACTGCAGAATGATTATACTGTTGCAAATGTGCATTTCACACAAGGACCACAAAGATTAAAGAAATCTGGGCTCATATGGAGGCATATAGACACTCATTCTTCTCTCACTCTATCTGCAAGTGTAACAGGAAACAGAATGACTAGTGGTGGTACGAGGTGCCTTTTGCCATTGACTGTACGGTAGCTTGTGGAATATGTATGTAGACGCAGATGCGAACAGCTATGTCTGGAGTTCTTTGTGGCTGCGAAACTTTGACAGTGCGGAAGGTGGAAACTGAATTTATTAACAGTATTTGACACGTGTTGTTACAGGAGACTGATTAAGTGGACCAACTGAGTACGAACAGAGGTGACTTGCGAAAAGATGGCGTGAAAAAAATGCCTAATTGAGAACGTAATAAAATAGAGACACGGAAAATAATGGCTGTGTACGGACTGATCACCGTCTTACAGCAACCCCTTTCACACCTTACTCGTGCCAGTGGCCTACACGATGGAGTGACAGGAGCCGCACTTGTACGCGATGGAATACGAACGTACCACAATTTTAGCGCATACTTCCAAATACTGGGACAGTGCCATTAGAGAACAAGACTTGGGAACCAGCAATGGGTCTAATTAAGAATACACTCAGCAAACACAATGATCTGGAGACGAAGTGGGCAAATCAACTTCACCGACCCTACCACAGACACTGATGCATGCAGTGTCTACATGACTGCTGATGTACACCTCAGTTGCTGAACACAGAGGAACGGCTTGTGGTCTGAGAGGATATAAGTTGGAGCTCAGGTCACCAGTGCACCTGACGATGGCAACACATCTGATCACAGAAATATTGTGCCCTTTGGACATCATGGAAAGGTCTGTGGACTGTACAAAAACTTCAAATTTGTCATTTGTGCTGATTTCCCAATTACAGACTTCTGCGAATCAAATGATAACCAAAAATGACCACGAACAGTTCTTGTAAAAACCCACTACATATTTAATAAACTTCTTCTGCATTATTTATCTGAGCTGTGTTCTCACTGTGCCTCCACCGGTTGGGTCATACCTACTCACGACTAGGTGTTTGTCTGAGACCACAGTTTTTCACACGTACTACTTAGAGAAAGCTTTTGACAATGTTGACTGGAATACTCTCTTTCAAATTCTGAAGGTGGCAGGGGTAAAATACAGGGAGTGAAAGGCTATTTACAATTTGTACAGAAACCAGATGGCAGTTATAAGAGTCGAGGGACATGAAAGGGAAGCAGTGGTTGGGAAGGGAGTGAGACAGGGTTGTAGCCTCTCCCCGATGTTATTCAATCTGTATATTGAGCAAGCAGTAAAGGAAACAAAAGAAAAATTCGGAGTAGGTATTAAAATCCATGGAGAAGAAATAAAAACTTTGAGGTTTGCCGATGACATTGTAATTCTGTCAGAGACAGCAAAGGACTTGGAAGAGCAGTTGAACGGCATGGACAGTGTCTTGAAAGGAGGATATAAAATAAAAATCAACAAAATCAAAACGAGGATAATGGAATGTAGTCGAATTAAGTTGGGCGATGCTGAGGGAATTAGATTAGGAAATGAGACACTTAAAGTAGTACAGGAGTTTTGCTATTTGGGGAGCAAAGTAACTGATGATGGTCGAAGTAGAGAGGATATAAAATGTAGACTGGCAATGGCAAGGAAAGCGTTTCTGAAGAAATTTGTTAACATCGAGTATAGATTTAAATGTCAGGAAGTCGGTTCTGGAAGTATTTGTATGGAGTGTAGCCATGTATGGAAGTGAAACATGGACGATAAATAGTTTGGACAAGAAGAGAATAGAAGCCTTTGAAATGTGGTGCTGCAGAAGAATGCTGAAGATTAGATGGGTACATCGCCTAAGTAATGAGGAAGTATTGAATAGGATTGGGGAGAAGAGGAGTTTGTGGCACAACTTGACTAGAAGAAGGGATCGGTTGGTAGGACATGTTCTGAGGCATCAAGGGATCACCAATTTAGTATTGGAGGGCAGCGTGGAGGGTAAAAATCGTAGGGGGAGACCAAGAGATGAATACACCAAGCAATTCAGAAGGATGTAGGCTGCAGTAGGTACTGGGAGATGAAGAAGCTTGCACAGGATAGAGTAGCATGGAGAGCTGCATCAAACCAGTCTCAGGACTGAAGACCACAACATCAGGTGTTACTGTCCAGGTACTACGCTGCTCCAGAAAGCACAGCAGGCCTAGAAGATGACTCCTATCAGCACGATGCCTCCTGAACCCTCCGACTGCCTGTCACGTACCAGTTCCCCAGTAAAAGAATTCTGAAGGTGCCTTCGCCATTCCAGGTGTTTAACAAAAGGATCGAGCTGTGGGAAAACTACACGACAGCAGGGAGCAATATTTTCTTTCCCTCAATATCACAGGTGACACTCAGTAGTACGGCTCCTTTTTGGTGTACGCAGCCCCTGTGATACGAAGGTTGCTGCAGCCTCCCACGTTGACAGGCCTCCCTCGCCCTCCTGTACGAATATTTGAAGTTGTGGCCCCCTAGAATATTTCGGTTCTCAAACGTATATCGTGGCTGCCCGTCGCAAGTTTTTCAGTCGCTTTGAGCTCAGTGGACAGTCTCGCAGGGAGTGTATAGCCATGTTGCAGGACCCATCCAGAGACTGCACATTCCAGTGTGAAAAGCCTAAATGTAAACAATCGTACTCAGCATCCCAAGTCACGGTCACAACTCTCGGCCACTCGCCAGATGGAAGACTCTGCATCGAGCTGGAGCTCAATGATTCAATGTTGGATACGTGCTTCCCATCCTTAGGTCCTTTGAACAGTTGCTTGGATTGTAACGAAGCAGGGTTGCCCACTGCTATACTGTTTTGGTTTTACATACACTCCTTCAGTAACTTAATTAAGCAATGAACCTTTTTTTTTTTTTTTTTTTCACTACTCAGATTCCGACTACAGATTCCGTGGCCTTCAGCCTCATAGTACAGAATTCAGAAATAGTTATTTAAATTCCCATAGTAAAATCTATTATTTCAGTACATTCTAATGTCTATTCTGAAAGTAATGAGCTAATCACTTTTATCGGAAATGCATACTATTAACAGTTATGGACAATGACGTATATTGTGCAATATACATTAAGTAAAATTCGAGTGAGCTAATAGATCAAATTCAACTATAAGACTGCATCCAAAAGAAAGCCTAAACTTTACTGATTCCAGCAAAGTGTTTAAATTAACCTAAAGTCTATTAGTTAAATAGATATTAAGACTTAAAATCTGTAGTCTGTATGACTTTCAGTGCCAATTGTGACCAAACTACTAAATATGTAAAAATTATTGTTCAAAAGGGATGCCGTGGTTATAAGTCGGGAATTCCCACGGCGGATGCACAAGTAAGTTCCGCATATTTAAGTTGATACAGCTCACTCGTGTTATTTAAATAATAAAACCCAATAGTTAACTTCAAAACCAGTTAGAAAGGATGATGTTAACCCTGGGAAATTATAAACTATAATATATTAACAGAAATAGTCAAATATTCAAACGCTCGTCTATATAAGGTCCGAGCTGGTGCAGTTGTCAGTTCTCGGTCAGATTCTCTCAGAGCAAAAGTGCAGCAAGTCGGTTAATTTTTCGGTAATTATAATTGTGAACTTTGTTAAAGAATGGAAGTTTTTGGCCTACCTAATGTGACAATTAAGTGTAAGAGGCCCGGTCACACGAATATTGTGTGTGCGCGTGATAACAAATATACCGCACTGTGGTTGACATAAATGTTCAACAATGAATATGATCTTGACTTTTGATTTTGGAAAACTTAACCTAGGATCCCAGCTTCTTAATTTCAGTGTGATTTAGGTGAGACGGTCGCAGCTACCGGGAAGACAATATCGAATAAGCAAAGCGAGGTAGGTCAGAAACACTGCGCAGTATCTACTGGGTGAGGAAAATGTTTCAATACCGGTACATCCGGTTGTGACGTGAACTTTAAGTGGCACTAATAAATAAGGACACAGCCCGGCACGTTACAAGATGCTCAAGCTGCTTTGTAGGACTCCTCCCAGGTTTTTGCAACCTGCCCGACTTGACGGTCTCAGCTCCACCATTGGTCCTCACACTGACCCTAGTCACCCACCGAGGCCATAAAACCTTTCAGATGTGTGACCCCACAACAGCTGCCCTTTTGTTGCAGTCGGTTTTTAACACATCAACATCAACACAGCTATTACCACCAAGCCAAATGCTCGATCTGTGTCAAAACAGGACACAAAGGCCTGTATTACACTATCAAATTTCTCTGTCAAAGATATTTGACGGTGTAATAGGAACTTTGTCAAATGTCGTCCAATATTTGATCAAATCTAGGGCCTCGCTGTAGATTTGATTAAAGAAATCGCTTGTCTTCTGTTCACTGCAATGTGAAACGTTACCACGTGGAGCGCTAGCATCGCTGCAGCGTTCTGTCGTCTGTAGTGTTTTTATAAACATTGCCGGTAAATACAATTGGTGTGTGCCAATAACTACAAAATTAATAGAGATGTATGTAGCTGATGAGGCACTTTACAAAGTTGGGCACCCTGAATACAAAAACAGATTAAGAAGATTGGAGACCTGACTTAACCTAACCTAACCTAACCCTCTCCTGTAGCAAGGAATCGGAGTTTTATAGTGAGCCTGTCTTCTGAAGATGTAGCGGTTCTTAAGTGAATATTGTGCTTTGTGATATGAGGATACACTTCACTGAGCACATACAGAAATGTATGCTCATCCATTCTTAAGTAATTGTTGTACGACTTGACGTCTTCCACTGAAGCTCACATAACAAGTTTCGTTGAATGCTTTTATCGTGTCGTCATAAAACCCACGGCTTCACCCCAGATTAGATTAGTTTTTCATTCCATAGATCTGTGCTGAGGAGATCCTCGTGGATGTAGAACATGTCAATTTTTTGAAAGCTGAAATAACAATACTAATAGTATGAATAAATACAATACATCATTTATTTCTATTAAAAATTTCGTCGATGGAGTAGGAGTTGGCCAATAGTAAGTCTTTCAGGCTCCTTTTAAACTGATCTTTATTTGTAACTAAATTTTTTATTTGCAGGCAAATTATTGAAGATGAGTGTTCCTGAGTAGTGGACCCCTTTTGGAACTAAAGTAAGTGCTTTTAAGTCCTTGTGCAGATCATTTTTGTTCCTGATATTGTATGTATGAACTGAGCTGTATGTTGGAAAAAAAAAAGAGATATATTATTTAGGACAAACTTCATTAAGGAGTAAATATACTGAGAGGCAGTAGATAGTATACCCAGTTCTTTGAAGAGGTTTCTGCAGGACGTCCGTGAATTTACTCCACAAATAATACGTATTACATGCTTTTGGACTCTGAAAACTTTTGTTTGACTTGAAGAGTTACCCCAGAATATTATACCATATGACATTATGGAATGAAAGTGGACAAAGTATGCCAGCTTTTTCATTTTTATGTTGCCCATGTCTGCTAACACTCGAATTGCAAATACAGATTAGTTAAGGCGTTTCTGCAGTTCTGTGGTGTGCTCCCCCCAATTGAATTTCTGAATTTATTATCATGTTGTAATCCCAGGAATTTAAGACTGTCAACCTCGTATGCATGGTTCCCTTTTTTCCCCCACTTCTTTTCCGCATGTGCACACAATGCAATTGCGGTACGTGCAACTGCTGCGGTTAATAACAAGTTGTTGTCAGCCATCTTGAACTTTGACGAAAAATTTGATGACAGTGTAATACCCCTTCTAGTGCTACGTCAAAGATCTTTGTCAAATATATTTGACAGAATATTTGATCACAGCTTTGATCAAATCTTTGACAAAGAAATTTGATAGTGTAATACCGAACAAAGCTCAGGTCTGTCAGTCATCCCTTACAATGAATGTGGATTGCACCCATCTGATTCTGAATTAGATTAGGTCCCTCATGCCTACTCTTCGGATGTCTTACATATCCAAGCCATACTCCCTATTTCTGATAGGCTCTCAACACTTACAGTGGATGTCAATGTCATTTCCGTGGTTTTTCAAATTGAAACAAGTTCTTCAATGCCCGTCATCGATTGTGACATGTATCATCACATGGGCTCCGCTCCACTTAAGGAATTTTTCAAAGAACTCTGAAGTTACAACAGCAACAACACCATTGAAGTCAAAGGGAAGTTTAATGTTTGGATCCAGTACCAGGCAGCTGCCTTCATGACACGTATCCTTGTGGTTACTACAACACGGGTCTTGGGCATTTAGACCTTTCAAGTGCCTCAGGTTTGGAAGCCTGTGACTACACCAACAGTATCCAGCCATCTACCGTATTTACTCGAACCTAAGCCGCACCTGAAAAATGAGACTCAAAATCGAGAGGAAAAAAAAAAAAAAAAAAAAAAAAAAAAAAAAAAAAAAAAAAAAAAAAAAAAAAAATATCCCCCGCGAAACTAAGCCGTACCTGAATTTTAAGACTCGTAATTCAAAGGGAGAGAAAAGTTTTAGGCCACACCTCCAAATCGAAACAAAGTCGGTCCATTGTAATATGAGACACAATTTAGGTTGAATGAATGAGGATACAGCTACAGTCGTTTGGTTCCAGTCGTAAGCTTAGCAGTTAAGCTTTACCAGGTAGCCATTGCTATGTGTCAGGCGCTCCATCCGTTTTTATACGGGTACCCTTCCTTTTTCACGTGCTTCGTCTGGTTTGAATTGATTGCTTATTTTTCATTGACCTGATAAGTGCCGTTCTCTTTGTTATAGGTGTTTAAGTCACTTTAAGCTGAAAATGCATTACTGTACTATGTAATGCACTGTTTATCGCATTCTGATAATGAGTGTTTACGGCCTGTACCGCTCGCGGCATGGCTTGCTTTCGTGTGCGCTACCGCCGATTACTATTAAAAAAAAAAAAAAAAAAAAAAAAAAAAAAAAACAGGAATTGTCTCATAAGCGAAACAATGGCAAGAGACTGCTATTTGTTGTTACTCACACAGCTGCTTTCTTTGATATTGATCAACAACCAAATAATAGACTGTTAGACTGTGTATGATAGCAGATGTTCTGAACGAGAGTTTAGCGAAAGCTTTTCTCCGTTTGAAAATCTTTGCAGACACCTCTTTAGTACATTACATTCTGCACAGAAATTAGAGCCATCTTAGATTTAAAAATCTAGTCAATTGTCGTGCTTCATTTCTGACTGTATCACTTAGGCATAAGAATAATATGAATATAAACATGACACGATATGTACATTCTTCCGCGTTTGCTGTTGTCTCACTGTAGTTTCGTAGTTTATTAGGCAGACAGGATTTAAATGAGATAGCAGCAAACACGAAAGAATACATGGCAAAATGTTTACATTCGTACTATTCTTATGGTGAAGAGAACACATGTGATTCACAATTCATAGACGTTCCTATTAGCAACCATCTCTTCTCACAGGAAGGAAAAGTTCAGTACATAGAGATATTGACAAACATCCCAAACAGTCTTGCCAGTCAGATTTTCGTAGTACATTGAAATGCTGCTACATTCGATGATGAACAATATGGAATTTGTATTTACTTCGTTGGATAATGTATGAAAATGCAGTGGTCGAAACTCGGGGCGGAGGAAAACTTGTCTTCCACCTTTTTTTTTCCTGACGCAGAGGTTTTGGCGCCAGTATTTATCTTTGTGCCTGCAAAGCATGACTGTGTAGCGCTACATATATTCAATGGCAGAAGTTAGTTGTGGCGGCACCTACCAAATTTTTCAGAACTTCCGCTTACTTTGCACTCGATTCTAAGCCGCAGGCGGTTTTTTGGATTTAAAAAACCAGAAAAAACGTGCGGCTTGGATTTGAGTAAATACGGTATAGCCACCTGGTATTTATGGAACTTTCGTAAAAAATGCAAATCCCCTTTATCGTGGCCATCTACCGGTATCACAGGCCATCAGCTATGTCTCACTTCTTTAAAGTGTGTTATGTTCCTTTTGCACTCAGGCATAAGCTTAAGAAGAGCTCCAATGTCTGCAAGATGAGGGTCCCTAATGGTCAGTGGGCCACCCTGATCATCTTTGTGGAAAAACTGAACAAGTTGCTCAGCATTTTTGGAGACTTAAAGGCCACAATCAACACCTACTGTCACTGATGCGTACCCTAGCCCAGAAGTTGAAGACATCACTGTGCACCTTACTGGTGGGCAAACTCTTCGAAAAGACTGATTTACAGGACGCTTACATTCAAATCCCCTTAGATGAAGCATCAAAAAGCATTTCAGTAATCAACACTGCTTTTGGTCTTTTCAGTTATAATAGGCTTCCTTTTGGTGTTGCCAGTGCACCAATGATACTCAGAAAATCTGACATGAGATGTGCCTGGAGAGGCTAACTATATAAATGACACTCTTGTTGCAGATAAAAGTGCTCAAGACGTAGCAACCCAACTAGATATCTCATTTGTTGTGCAATGAGGACATTTTTTTAAATTTTATTTATTTTTTTATTTTTTTCAACAGGTCGAATATTCGAGATATGCCTTTAGTGTCTAAAGGAAACGGTCCACACTGCATTACATCTGAGCTGTCCAGAAACTTCTGGCCCCTAAGGACATTAAACAACTCCAATCTGTGTTAGGACAACTTGACGGCTATACAAAATTCATCTTTCATGCAGCAGCCACAGTGAAACCCCTCTGTCAGTTGCTGCAGAAAAACGTCGAATAGAATTCGACTCGTCATGTGTGACAAAGCTTTCCAGGATCTAAAACAAGGTCTCTATTGTCCAACATGCACTACGACCTACAACCCAACCACATCATTGATTGCGGCAGCTGACACTTCAGACCACGGGTTTGGTGCAGTCGTGTCTCGTGAAGAAGTCAATGGGGACGAATGCCCTATTGCATTTATCTCAAAAATATTAACACTGGTGCAACACAGTTACAATCAGAGAGAGAAGAAAGCTCTGGCTACTGTGTTTGCTCTGAAGAAGTTCCTCGATTATATGTACGACAGACAGTTCACACTCGTAACTGACCATCGTCCAAGGGTGATTAGAATATTCCAACTGGGATGGCAAGCTGTGTCCAGTGGTCTGCATTAATTTTGTCTGGATGCTCCTACGACAAAGTATCGTTCCATGGTTCAACATCAGGGTGTATACATGGGCAAGGAAAAAAAATTCCCGGCTTTTTCCCAGTTAAAAATACACTTTCTCTCGGGTGAAAATACACTTTTTCCGTGTTAAGCGACAAGTATTCTGTCGGCACTGTAAAAGTCATCAATCCTTTGAATGTTTATGGTTTTATATACCGACGTAGAATTTCCCGGCACCTTAGAAAACGAAACTAAGGGGGAAAAACACATTTTGAAAGACCTAGGATGTGCAGCAACATGTACACTGCGTATTTTCGTATTACGGAGGTATAAATTTGAATTCCACCAAACAATGCATGTCACTTTCCGATGCATTGAAATCGAGATTGCGGTGCGCTTGTGTAAGCGTCATAGCTGTTGCAAGAAAGTGCCAGATAACTGGCATCACTGCGCTTGCGCAGCTACGATGAAGCAGGAAACCCATTATGTTCGTACGTGTAAAACATTAAAAGATCTTACATTATGTCATGAAAGAAACAGGACATCAAAGGACACTTCAAGAGCATCGGGATTTCGCGAACCATACTAAAATGCATAATTCGGATTAAAATGCACATCCGTATGTAAATTTTCTTGGAGTACCAGTACTCATGTTTGGTTCTTTATTATAGCATAATGCCATACGCGCACTTGAAATGCAGTGAACAGTTGAAACTAGCCAATAGTGTGAAATTAAACACTTCGTTTCAAATAAATTGACTGCCTCAGTAGAAAGGATTAATAAAAGCCAAATCTCTTTAGCAAACCGGCAAAAATAACTTCATTGTTCTGTAAGGCGATTAATGCTTGACTGTCAAAGGTGGAATTAAAATCTAAAACTATTAATATATTTTAGCCTGCCGTAATTATGCGAACGTATTTTATTTAATTTGATAGCTCCCGGCCACAAAAATCCGTATTGTTATCATTTGACGTGAGAGTAATAAACGAAGAGGAAACAACAAAATCACTGAACGTAAACACAGGTCACGTGGAGACGACCCACCTCCCCACCACAGCTCTGACTGCTCTGTGCATCAGCCCCAGATCTACGATATTTCGGAACAAGAGCAATATTAAGTAGTGGCGCCCAGCGACACTTCCGTAACCAGAAGCGGGAGAAATTACTACTCATATGCGACTCAACTGCGCATGCGCAAGAGCCCGCCCGCAACTGCTCAAACGAATCTAATTTAAACAGTTGCATGTCACGCTCATCGGAGGCAATTTGTTGTTATAAAGCATTGCATAGTGTTCCTAAAGCCTTTGACACACTTTACTGTTGGCAGACTCTTGTATGAGCATTGTTTTGTTGTTGTACAGGGCGCACATTTCCTTAATAACTTAAGTTTTATTTTTGGTCCCCCCCCCCCCCCCTCCCCCCCCCGCAAATCCCGTTCATGTCAAAATCACAAAAATTTAACTGAAAACTAAAACAATGAAAATTTCCCGGAATTCTGAACAATTCCCGGGTTTTTCCCGGATCTCCCGGTTGTCCCGGGTCGTACACACCCTGAACACGCAAATGCCTACGTCCTTTCCTGACTACTGCTAGGAAAAGACCCAGAATGCAACTCAGCAAGGAGGGCAGTTCCCGTTAGATGCAACAGTCGTTGAGCACCAATCCTCTGAGGAACCATTCATCCGAGAAGTACTCCATCTAGTGGACCGTGGCTGGCAGACAGATTGCAAACAATTCAACTACCCAGAACTACAAGCCTTCTGGTATTGTCACAATGAATTATCCACTCTTGAAAGCGTCCTCGTTTTACAGTCGAACAGTGAGGGCTTGTTCTGACCGAGCAGCTGGCTATGAAACTTGTATACTGGTGTGGGATTGACACCAACATTACCAACACGGTAGCAGTGTGCAAAGCCTGCCAGAGTAAACATGGAGTGGGTTCTCTTGTGTCACACATGTTGTCAATGTCCTCTGCTCAAACACTTCAAGCACAGGTTCTTATTTTTTTGATAGAGGGGATCCTAGAAATTGTCAGTGACTACCTAAGGCATCGCCAGGAAGTGATCTACACTGCAGGCTAACTTTACCACGACCAGTTTTGTAACAACCTGCTCCGTGAAGGAGCTTTGTGTTTATGTGTTAAACTTGTTCCACATTTTTTACCTGGGCTGTGTTCTCAATGCACTCCAGTGGTGTGGCATATATCAATAAACATCTTCTGCTACAGATTTATTATATTAACCACTCTTGTGAAGTTATTGCATTAATTTTCTATGAAAATGAGGTTAATTCGCTATGAAAACGTAAGGTTTAACAATATCCAATGGCATTTTATGTATGCTGTACATGTCCAGCAAGTTGTCGACAGTGTATAAACATTCAAAATGGTTCAAATGGTTCTGAGCACTATGGGACTTAACATCTGTAGTCATCAGTCCCCTAGAACTTAGAACTACTTAAACCTAACTAACCTAAGGACATCACACACATCCATGCCCGAGGTAGGATTCGAACCTGCGACCGTAGCGGTGCAGACTGAAGCGCCTACAACAGCACGGCCACACCGGCCAGCTGTATAAACATTATCAAATACTTCTGAGCCTTCACTAGGTTTACGTATTTTTTGTCTGTAACATACTGTCCCAGGATGAAATTAGAATTAGTTCCCATTCCCTTGTAGTAATGAGGGTTTTCAAAATGTTTCCCTACATTGTGAGGAAAATGACTGAACTGAAATCCTCTCCCAAATATTCCCAACTGGGACTCCCTCTGCCCCACTACTTGCTTGCCTGGTATTTGGCTGAAAATGGCTGACTCGACAAGAGGTCATTACTCGCACAGCCCACACACTACATCGAGAATGAATTAAAAAACAACATACATCAGGAAAGCTACTGCTGAAGAAGTAAAGGAATCGTGCAGACGTAGCTGCTTTTTTGTGCCCTCTAAGATTGGGGATTACACTGCTTAGTCTTCTCGATTTGATCACGACACATAATACGGGATACTCCTGTTCAGTGTCTTGCTGTTAATTTCCGACTTCCACATGTTGCTGAGTGTAAATCCCATCTGTCTTAAAGTTACCTGTGCTTGCTCTAACTTCCACAGTCTTTTTGATGAGTGACCCAGCTGCTTGAAGTGTGTGCTAGAATCCATGTCGGTCAAACAAGACTTTGTGCTTATGTATGAGGCTGTGTTCAGAAACTAATGGTTATTCTAGATTCCTGTACTCTATGTGCCACTTATGACTGTCAGAGCTCTGAGGTACAAAACATGTTTTCACATAGTGTGATATCAACTACACAGAAGGGTAGCCCAGTCCTTTATGTGACGCACTGACAGAATGGTGCAAGAGACCAAAATCAGGAAAGGTGTAAGCTAGAGTTGTGTACTGCAGAGACGGGGCACGAAGTGAAGGTCTATATGGGGGTTGTTTGTCATGGACAGAAATTGTCTGCTGTCTCTGACAATTATAATGTCTGTGTAATACAATAAATGTTCTGTTTTGCAATGACTGAGCCCAAGTCTAATGCTATTTCCTTTATGGACCTCTGCACCTCTCCCAAACCTCTAGGTGTCTGTCAGATCGATAACAATGTTGTATATTGACACGGTATTTGGCTCCGATACAGTTTGCGCTGTTGCCCAGGATTTTGTGCATAAAGGGTAAGTAAAAGGTAACATGATGCATGGAACACAGGAAAGGCATAACTGTGAGCATTTGTTGTTCAGAACACCTGTGAGGAAGTTGATAGATTGTCTGCCATACCAAGGGTCCCTCATACCAGCCATGGTCTTGCCAGCTTTTGCACTGTAGCACATGTGAAACTATTGTATAGGACGACATGTTTCTGACATGTACAAGACCTGTTCAGAGTTTGTAGTAATATTATTTTTGCAGTCTGCTTTCACGTCATTTATTTGAAAGTAGCAAACCTATAGAGTACATATGTAGTTTCACAGAATAAACACAATCAGAACAGAAGAACAATTGCATCTCATGTGCAGAAGTATTATTAATAATAATAATAATAATAATAATAATAATAATAATAAATATCTAGTATACAGACAAAAAATAGGAATAGATAATACAAATTTTAAAGAAGAACTAAAAGAAAAATATAGACAAAGACTAACAAAAATACTGAAAACAGAACTGACAGCAAGAAACAAGACAAAAGCTATAAATACTTATGCTATACCAATATTAACCTACTCATTTGGAGTAGTGAAATGGAGTAACACAGACCTAGAAGCACTCAATACACTTACACAATCACAATGCCACAAATATAGAATACATCACATACATTCAGCAACAGATTCACATTAAGCAGAAAGAAAGGAGGAAGGGGATTTATCGACATAAAAAACCTACATAACAGACAGGTAGACAATTTAAGAAAATTCTTTATACAACGAGCAGAAACTAGCAAAATACACAAAGCGATCACTCATATAAATACATCGGCTACACCACTGCAATTTCATAACCACTTCTACAGCCCTTTAGATCACATAACAACAACAGATACGAAGAAAGTAAATTGGAAAAAGAAAACACAACATGACTGTTATCCCTAAGGTAACTTAATCTTATGATCATAAATTATGGATCAAAACAACAAACATAAATCAATGATATAATAATGAAGAGTTTATTAATTCTTCATGTCACCCCAACAAAACATCATCATTAAATATAGAAAGACAAACAAAAAACTATATAAAAGTAAAATGTTAAGCTCTATAGGGTCTTCTCGTCCTAAAGAAGAATTTAAGCCTTTTGACTCAAAAGTTAAATTCAAAAATTTATTGCGAGACAGTTGATTTCTTGTCAAGCCATTCATTCCAGCCACTAATTAAGAGACTAATGATTATGCTACCTTAATACTTCTGCACATGAGATGCAATTGTTCTTCTTTTCTGATTGTGTTTATTCTGTGAAACTACATATGTACTCTATAGGTTTCCTACTTTCAAATAAATGACGTGAAAGCAGACTGCAAAAATAATACTACAAACTCTGAACAGGTCTTGTGCATGTTGGGAACATGTTGTCCCATAACACAGCCACACATCAATCAAGACGCATCCAACACATGGCTAAGAAAAGGCAATATATACAGTGAGATGGAAGGATTCATGATTTCAATACAGGATCAAACAATAAACACCAGATATTACAGCAAGCATATTATTAAAGATCCCAATACCACAACAGATAAATGCAGACTTTGCAAACAACAAATAGAAACAGTAGATCACATCACAAGCGGATGTACAATACTAGCAAATACAGAATACACCAGAAGACATGACAATGTAGCAAAAATAATACACCAACAACTTGCCATACAACATAAACTAATAAAACAACATGTTCCCACGTACAAGTATGCACCACAAAATGTACTGGAGAATGATAAATACAAATTATACTGGAACAGAACCATTATAACAGATAAAACACCACCACATAACAAACCTGACAACATACTCACCAATAAAAAGAAGAAATTAACACAACTAATCGAAATATCCATAGCCAATAGAACAAATATACAGAAGAAAACAGGAGAAAAAAATTGAAAAATACATCCAATTGGCTGAGGAAGTCAAGGACATGTGGCATCAGGATAAATTTGACATTGTACCAATTATACTATCAACTATAGGAGTCATACCACACAATATTGCGTGAGAAAAATAAAAGGTTAACATGATGATTAAAAAGATGCAACAAAATGTTAGAAATTAAAAAATTATATTTTTACTAATTAATTGTATAAAATCATCACAGTAATATTTAAAATAAAATAATAATAATAATAATAATAACAACAATGCTTGGACCCACCAATATTTGAACCCACAATCTTCAATATATCAGCTATACATCCCATCTGCTAGGCTACAGTGTCATATCAAATATTTGTGAGTTAGTGAATAATGCAACCAGCCACAAATACTTTTTATTTCAAGGTCATAACCGGTTTTAGGCTGTCATGCCATTTCCCACACGGCTAACGTTACTGATTCTATTGATATTTTGGTCAGCAGCTCATCATTCATGCCTGAAATATGGTCCAACGGGTGGTGTTTTGTATTGGTACAGTCTTATTTTCCAGGACACTACAGGTCTGTTAGAAAATTATCTGACCTTTGGCTGGGGAAAAGAACTGGCTTGCCTGGAGCATTGGACTGCTAATCATCCTCAAAATAGTTTACTTGGACTCCACACACTTCTTCTAGTGGTCCAGCCACTGTTGGAAGCATGCCGAAAAAGGCTTTTTGGGAATGGAGTTTACCTCGGCTATCATTGCTGCCACAATGTCCTCTTGTCTGAAATCGTATTCCTTTCTGGGGAACAGCCAGAAGTCACCGGGAGCCGTATCAGGAGAGTAATGAGCCCGCTGAAGCACAGGAAACTGTTTTCTTGCCACAAACGTCTGAATCAAATGTGAGGAATATGCTAGAGTGTTATTGTGATGGAGGCGCCAATTTCCAGTTGACTTGCGCAACACAGCATCACGTAGGCAACGGAAGACAACCTTGTAGTACTCTTTGGTGACTGTTTGGCCCTATGGTGCTTCCTCATGGTACACTACACTGCAGGAGTCAAAGAAAGCAGTCAGCATTATTTGACGTTGCTGCACACTTGGTGAGCCTTCTTTTGTTTTCATGACCACTGAGATCACTGGTACGAGGGCAGTTCAATAAGTAATGCAACACATTTTTTTTCTGAAACAGGGGTTGTTTTATTCAGCATTGAAAGACACCAGGTTATTCCCCAATCTTTTAGCTACACAACACTATTTTTAAACATAATCTCCATTCAATGCTACGGCCTTACGCCACCTTGAAATGAGGGCCTGTATGCCTGCACGGTACCATTCCACTGGTCGATGTCGGAGCCAACGTCGTACTGCATCAATAACTACTTCATCATCCGCGTAGTGCCTCCCACGGATTGCGTCCTTCATTGGGCCAAACATGTGGAAATCCGACGGTGCGAGATCGGGGCTGTAGGGTGCATGAGGAAGAACAGTCCACTGAAGTTTTGTGAGGTCCTCTCGGGTGCGAAGACTTGTGTGAGGTCTTCCGTTGTCATGAAGGAGAAGTTCGTTCAGATTTTTGTGCCTACGAACACGCTGAAGTCGTTTCTTCAATTTCTGAAGAGTAGCACAATACACTTCAGAGTTGATCGTTTGACCACGGGGAAGGACATCGAACAGAATAACCCCTTCAGCGTCCCAGAAGACTGTAACCGTGACTTTACCGGCTGAGGGTATGGCTTTAAACTTTTTCTCGGTAGGGGAGTGGGTGTGGCGCCACTCCATTGATTGCCGTTTTGTTTCAGGTTCGAAGTGATGAACCCATGTTTCATCGCCTGTAACAATCTTTGACAAGAAATTGTCACCCTCAGCCACATGACGAGCAAGCAATTCCGCACAGATGGTTCTCCTTTGCTCTTTATGGTGTTCGGTTAGACAACGAGGGACCCAGCGGGAACAAACCTTTGAATATCCCAACTGGTGAAGAACTGTGACAGCATCTACCAACAGAGATGTCAAGTTGAGCACTGAGTTGTTTGATGGTGATCCGTCGATCGTCTCGAACGAGTGTGTTCGCACGCTCCGCCATTGCAGGAGTCACAGCTGTGCACGGCCGGTCCGCACGCGGGAGATCAGACAGTCTTGCTTGACCTTGCGGCGATGATGACACACGCTTTGCCCAACGACTCACCGTGCTTTTGTCCACTGCCAGATCACCGTAGACATTTTGCAAGCGCCTATGAATATCGGAGATGCCCTGGTTTTCCGTTGTTTGCAACGCACATCCGTTACAGACGCCATTTTAACAGCTCCGTACAGCGCTGCCACCTATCGGAAGTCAATGAAACTATACGAGACGAAGCGGGAATGTTTGAAAATATTCCACAAGAAATTTCTGGTTTTTTTCAACCAAAATTGGCCGAGAAAAAAAATGTGTTGCATTACTTATTGAACTGCCCTCGTATTAGGTTTCTGGGTTGTACCCGTACACCCAGGACCTGATTATGGTGTTAACTGTTTGTAGAGTCCAGCATGTCCTGTGACACTTCAATGCAAAGTTGCTTTTGCTCTGACATCAGCAGCTTCGGCACAAATTTTGCCGACACTCTTTTTGTGGCCAAATCTTCAGTCACAATGGAATCTGCCGAAAAACTGCTGATGCCCAACTCTTCCGCAACTTCTCTGATAATCACATGATGGTCCCGCATCACAAAAGTGTTCAGTTTGGCACTGACCTGGTCATTTCGGCATGCTGATGGCCAACCAGTGTGTGACTCACTCTCCATCGATGTGCAGCTGTCTTTAAATTGGTTGTACTACTTCTTAATCTGTGTGTTGCTCCTAGCATCCTCACTGAAGACATCTCAATCTCTCGAATAATTTCCACCTGGCTGTTACCCAGTCTCTGGCAAAATTTTATCCAGAAGTGCTGCTCCATTAATTCCATTTCCCTTGCAATGAAAAACCAATGCGACCACTACACACTACCTTACTCAACTGCTACTTGCCAGCACAGGGTGTATGCATGTACAAGGAAAAAAAAAGAGTCCCAGATTTTTCCCAGATTTCCCGGTTAAAAAAATACAGTTTCTCCTGGATGAAAATACACTTTTTCCGAGTTAAGTGACAGTATAATCTTCCTTGCCACTGTAACACTCATAAATCCTTTGATTGTTTATGGTTTCATATACCGATGTAGAATTTCCTGGCACTTTAGAAAACGAAACTCAGGGGGGGAAAAAATGTTTTGAAAGACCTTTGATGTGCAGCAACATATACACTGCATATGTTTGTATTACGAAGGTATAAATTCGGATTCCACCAAACACTGCAAGTTACTTTCCGAAGCATTGAAATCGAGACTGCGATGCGTTTTTGTAAGCCAGTCATAGCACATGTCACGTGATCTCGCCAGCTGACAGCACATGACATGTGATGTAGTCAGCAATAGCAACATCACACTTGAGTAGTGCGAACACACAAATAAGAAAAGTTAATGGTTTAAATTAATATACAAAGCATTCACATGTTGGTCTCTTAAGATTAATAAACTGCAAGAGAAGCTAAGCTTGCACATATAATGTTGATCTTCTTTGTGCGTGTTACACTTTAAGACACATCACAGAAATGTGCCAGTAAAATTTTTAATAACGACCTAAATGTCTGATTTTCTGGGCTCGAAATTCTTTTAAACAGTAGTCATCAGAGAGTTGATTTTTAAATGAGAGTCAAACACTTTGTGATTTAAGAGATTCATCATACATTCTCGCACATAGTTCATCCTGCATAAAAGGAAATTTGCTTTGAGTGTAATACTTTTCAAACCACCATTCGCAATACTTTCCCACGACCGGTTAGAAATAGGTTTGTTTCAGCAGCTGCCAGAGAGTTCCAGATAAAAGGCGTCACTGCACTTGCACAGCTACGATTACGCAGGAAGCCCAATGTTCCTATGTGTAAAACATTAAAAGATCTTACATTGTGTCATAAAAGAAACAAGACATCAGAGGATACTTCAAGAGCATCGGAATTTCATGCACCATACTAAAATGCATAATTTGGTTTAAAGTGCACATTCATTTGTCCAGATTCAGATGTAAATTTTTTTGGAGCACCAGTACTGTATTACCTCATGTTCAGTTCTTTATTATGGCATAATGCCAAAAGTGTACTTGAAATACAACGTACAGTTGAAACTAGCCAATAGTGTGAAACTAAACATTTCGTTTCAAATAAATTGACTGCCTCAGCAGAAAAGATCAATAAAAGCCAAATCTCTTTAGCAAACCTTCAAAAATAACTTCACTGTTCTGCAAGGCAATTAATGCTTGACTATCAGAAAGGTGTAAATAAAATATGAAACTAATAACATATTTTAGCCTTCCGTAATTATACGAATGTATTTTAATTAATATGAAAGCTCCCAGTCACAAAAATCCGTTTTGTTTTCATTTAACGTAAGAGCAATAAATGAAGAGAAAACAAAATCGCTGAATGTTTACACACGTCACATCGAGACGACAAACCTCTCCACCACAACTCAGACCGCTCTATGCATCAGCCCCGGATTTACTGTATTTCAAAACTGGGGCAATATTATACAGTGGCGCCCGGCCACATTTCTGTAACCAGAAATGGGAGAAGGTACTACTCATACGCGACTCAACTGCGCATTCACAAGTGCCCGCCCGCAACTGCTCAAACGACTCAAATTTAAACAGTTGTCACATCAGGCTCATTGGAGGCAATTTGTTATGAAGCATTGCATAGTTTTCCTAAAGCCTTTGACAAACTTTGCTGTTGGCACACGCTTATATGAGCACTGTGTTTCGTTGTTGTATGTAGCGCATTTCCTTTGCGACTTAAGTTTTATTTTTGTTTTTTCTCGTTCATGTTTTGTTGCTGCAGTAGCGGACTACAGTAACATCCTTTGTTAGAGTATTGGTTCTTACCAATCAACATCACAAAAATTTAACTGAAAACTAAAACAATGAAAAATTCCTGGGACTCTAAACAATTCCCGGGTTTTTCCCAGTTTTCTCCCAGATCAAAAAATTCTCGGTTTTTTTCCAGATCTCCCGGTTGTCCCGGGTCGTATACACCCTGCTGAGCAACTGATGCTGTCGACAGGTAGGAAAAAATTCACACATACATGCACTAGATTCAAGTCCACCTGGTGTTAAAAAAAATAAAAGGAGAGAGATAGAGAGGGGCGTTGGATACTTTTCTGACAGGTTTTATATAAGCTGCAGCAGTACAGATGTCACACAAATACTAAACGAACATTTGTGGCACACAAGCTCTTCATAATATTCTTCAGGTCAGTTTGAGCTTCACATATTTGCTTTGAAGCTCAAACTGACATGAAGAATATCATGAAGTGTTTGAGTATTGGTGACCAAAACATCAATGTAATCAGGAATGTTAGCCAACTGGAAAGAGGCATGATAACCTGGAACTTGTTACTGCATTGAAATAAAGCATTTTAGAAGCAGGTGTGGCTAGCTGCGTCATTCATCAACAATCTTTAATGGATGTAGAGGTAACAGAATCCAGTTTCGACACAATAAAATGTTTGTGTTATTTTTAAAGCTGTACTGGTTACAGAGAAAATCTTTTGTCAGTTACAAACAAGAGTCTCCTGTGGTGAATGCTGCAAGCTGCAATACCTAATGTAAGTCACCTATTCCATTTCCCTGGATTTTGTGAGTTCATCCTATTTCACCATCCTGTACAGTATTATCATAAATACTTGTACAGTGTAACATGCTCTTTGTTGTTTAAAAAATGTTACTAAGATTAAAACATTTAAATCAGATCAGTTCTAATAGCTGCATATAGCATGAGCCTCCTTGTGTCTTATAAATAATTGAAAAAAATTTTTACTCGTCTGACATTACCTAAGTGTTTAAAGAATAAAACAACTGACTCACAAGGAGTGAACCTGGAAATTTTCTTATATTTTCTATGTTTACTGGCAATACCGGCAAATGTGAAATGAGTCGGACAGCAATGTAAAGAATTTTACTTATGTTTTATTTCATGTAATTCCCATGCAAATTTGAAGTGTTTTTTTAAAATGTTATATACATAGTTCATATAGATGGTGCCATACAACCAATCAATGTGTTCTCCACACAGCCTACCTTCTTTATACAGTAAAGTGCGCGTCATTTACAACGGCGGCTGTGTTTACGTTCTTTCTGCGCATCTGACGTCACAAAACACAGTCAGCCATTGGAACAGAGAACGACGTTGCCAGAGCTCGACTGCAGTGCAGAGCACGGATGAGTGTCTTCAGTTTTAGAAACGTTCCGTCATAAATAAAGTAACTGAACAAAAGCAATGTCTTGATAGCAGAATTTCTCTTATAGAAAGTTTGGAAAAAGCATTCTTTATACCGATTACTTCATATTCTATTAAGTAATTAAACCAAACAAACAATAAGCCTCCTAATTCAGGCGATGGCAAGGAAAGGCGTTTGTATCATTCTCACTAACCGCTTTTTCGCAATAAAGAACAGCGGTGATTGTTTATTTCCTATTGTACTTCGACGAAACATGAGTAATTCATAGTCTTACCAACAGTGTTTGTCGGTATTTTGCGTGATATTTTAAAGTCCTCCAGAAAATCTATTGGGTGACAAGCTGCGTACGCGTAATGGTTAAAATGTCAGGCCACCAAGCGAAAGGTTCAGAGTTCGAACCTTGTTCGGTGCTTAATATTTTCTTTATTTAAAAACAATATCGAAATGTCTTACTTCACGAATTTTATTTGTTTGAATGAAATTTTTTGAAATTTCTAGTGGCAACTAAAATCGACCATACGGAAAGTGTATGCTATGGACTTTTACCTCTGCAAACTCTTCAAAATTTCATGCAATGGATTACTACATTTAATGCTGCACAATAACTGCATTGAACATCGAAACAAAATAAAGTCATTTATGGGGGGGAAGGTATCAGTCAAGAAGATGTGTAAAAATCAAATTTTTGGGCCAAATAGTTTTTGTGAAATCGAATGATAAGTGTGTCAAAGCAGTCGGAACACCATGTGTCTGCACAGGGGAGCAGTGCAGTGATGGCAAAATCGCGCACAGCGCGGAATGCGGGGAGCACGTCTCTGTAGCAGCGAAAGGGTTAATGCGGCGGTGGTGGCTTTACTTCATAAACTGCGCGCTCCCCCCTAAACGTAAGTTTGCGAACTATACTACACTACGGCGCTGCTTCTCTTGGCGTGTGCAACTGGCAACACAGCAATCTCCTGCGTCTGGGTGGGCATGCGCAAACTGCCAAGATAAAAGAATTGAACTATAGTATTCAAAGAACTGTGACTGACACGCCCAAACAACAGGGAACTAACATGCATCAAGATTAAAAAATAGTGGTACGTAATCTAATACATAAGTCGTATAGGTTATGCCATGAGCTGTAACTTTTTGTTGTATCATCTGACCATATACTTCTTGTATTTTTAACATTGATAACCTGCAAAAAAAGAACAACTGATAGCTGCACTCTATCATTTATAAATTACATAACAGTCGCTAAGTGCACCCACTTTCCTGATGGAAGGTACCCTGATAGTGAAATATTGTTTATCATTATGACATGATTGTTTATCTTCTATAATGATTATGGTTGGCCCCCCAGTTGTAATGATGTTTCATTGCACGTTTAGCAACAAATGGATCGATATACCTCTGGGCTACCAGTAGCAAGGAAATGAAGATGTAGTACACCATTAGATGAAGAGGGACTACACTACTATTTGAACTACTACCTAAATTAAAGTGACTCCAGTGGCTGGAGCATCTCTCCTGAATCTGACGATGATTCAGATAACAATCCCCAAGTTTCAAGAGCCTCTTCAGATTTAAATGTAAGTGATGACTCCTGTTCTGATGAGGTTCAAGATTCCATGTAACTCTCTGATAACGGTAATGAAAATGATATACCAATCTGGAAACCAATTAGACTAAATGTAACAAGAATAATTTTTAATCAGGATTCAAAAATTAGTATTTCCACCTATTTTGACTTCAGATGTTTACAAAATGCTGGTAATGCAAGAAATATTTAATAACATGGACTTTGAAACAAACTGATATGTTGCACAGGAACTGTCCAAAATGCCTTGCAGAAAAGATCTCAACTAGCCAACTGGATTGACCCTTCTGAAGAAGAAATAAGGAAGTTTATTGGCATAATGCTATTTTTTTGTCATCAGTCTTCTGACTGGTTTGATGTGGCCTACCACGAATTCCTCTCCTGTGCTAACCTCTTCATCTCAGAGTAGGACTTGCGACCTACAGCCTCAATTATTTGCTGGATGTATTCCAATCTCTGTCTTCCTCTACAGTTTTTGCCCTCTACATCTCCCTCTAGTACCATCGAAGTCATTCCCTCACGTCTTAACGGATGTCGTATCATCCTGTCCATTCTCCTTATCAGTGTTTTCCACATATTCCTTTCCTCTCCAATTCTGCGCAGATTGTACTCATTACTTACTTTATCAGTCCACCTAATTTTCAACATTCGTCTGTAGCACCACCAAATGTTTTGATGCTCTTCTGTTCCATTTTTCCCACAGTCCATGTTTCACTACCATAGAATGTTGTACTCCAGACGTACATTCTCAGCAATTTCTTCCTCAAATTAAGGCTGATATTTGATATTAGTAGACTTCTCTTGGCCAGAAATGCCTTTTTTGCCATAGCGAGTCTGCTTTTGATGTCCTCCTTGCTCCGTCCGTCATTGGTTATTTTAATGCCCTAGATAGCAGAATTCCTTAACTCCACCAACTTTGTGATCATCAATCCTGATGTTAAGTTTCTTGCTGTTCTCATTTCTACTACTTGTCATTACCTTCATCTTTCTTCAATTTACTCTCAATTTATTCTCTGTACTCATTATACTGTTCATTCCGTTCAGCAGATCATTTAATTCTTCTTCACTTTCACTCAGGATAGGAATGTCATCAGCGAATTGTATCACTGATATCCTTTCACCTTGAATTTTAACTCCACTCCTGAACCATTTATTTCCATCATTGCTTCCTTGATGTACGGACTGAACAGTAGAGGCGAAAGGCTACATCCTTGTCTTACACCCTTTTAAATATGAGCACTTCATTCTTGGTCATAAACTCTTATTATTCCCTCTTGGCTGTTGTACATATTGTATTTGACCTGTCTCTCCCTATAGCTTACCCATATTTTTCTCAGAATTTCGAACATCTTGCACCATTTTACATTGTTGAATGCTTTTTCCAGATCAACAAATCCTATGAATGTGTCTATTTTTCTGTAGTGTTGCTTCCATTATTAACTGCAGAGTCAGAATTGCCTCTCTTGTGCCTTTACTTTTCCCAAAGCCAAACTGATCATCATCTAGCGCATCCTCAATTTTCTTTTCCATTCTTCTGTATATTATTCTTGTCAGCAACTTGGATGCATGAGCTGTTAAGCTGATTGTGCGGTAATTCTCACACTTGTCAGGTCTTGCCGTCTTCAGAATTGTGTGGATGATGCGTTTCGAAAAGTCAGATGGTATGTTGCCAGACTCATACATTCTACACACCAACGTGAATAGTCATTTTGTTGCCACTTCCCTCAATGATTTTAGAAATTCTGATGGATTATCTATCCCCACTGCTTTATTTGATATTAAGTCCTCCAAAGCTTTGTTGAATTCCGATTCTAATAGTGGATCCCCTATCTTTTCTAAATCGACTCCTGTTTCTTCTTCTATCACATCAGACAAATCTTCCCCATCATAAAGGCTTTGAATGTATTCTCTCCACCTATCCGCTCTCTCCTCTTCATTTAACAGTGGAATTACCATTGCACTCTTAAATTTATCACCCTTGCTTTTAATGTCACCGAAGGCTGTTTTGACTTTTCTGTACGCTGAGTTTGTCCTTCTGACAATCATATCTTTTTCAATGTCTTGACATTTTTCCTGCAGCCATTTCATCTTTGCTTCCCTGCACTTCCTTTTTATTTCATTCCTCAGTGAGTTGTATTTCTCTATTCCTGAGTTTCCTGGAGCATTTTTGTACTTCCTCCTTTCATCAATCAATCTAAGTATTTCTTCTGTCACCCATAGTTTCTTTGCAATTACCTTCTTTGTACCTATATTTTCCTGCCCAACTTCTGTAATGGCCCTTTTTAGAGATGTCTATTCCTCTTCAACTGTACCACCTACTGAGCTATTCCTTATTTTCCTTATCCCACTTCTTCGCATATTGATTCTTCGTGACTAGTATTTAAAACTTCAGCCTACTCTTCATCACTACTATATTGTGATCTGAGTCTATGTCTGCTCCTGGGTACGTCTTACAATCCAGTATCTCATTTCAGAGTCAGTCTGACCATGATTTAATCTAACTGAAATGTTCCTGTATTATCCAGTCTTTTCCAAGTATACCACCTCCTCTTGTGATTCTTGAACAGAATATTCACTATTACTAACTGAAACTTGTTACAGAACTCAATTAGTCTCTCTCTTCTCTCATTACTTTCCCCAGGCCCATATTCTCCTGTAACCTTCTCTTCTGCTCCTTCCCCTACAACTGCATTCCAGTCTCCCATGACTATTAGATTTTCATATCCCTTTACATACCGTACTACCCTTTCAATATCCTCATACACTTTCTCTATCCCTTCATCTTCAGCTTCAGCTTGCGACATCGGCATGTACACCTGAACTATCGTTGTTGGAGTTGGTTTGCTGTCCATTCTGATAAGAACAACCCTATCGCTGAACCGTTCACAGAAACACTCTCTGCCCTACCTCCAATTCATAACGAATCCTGCTCCCGTTATACCATTTTCTGCTGCTGTTGATATTACCCTATACTCATCTGACCAGAAATCCTTGACTTCTTTCCACTTCACTTCACTAAACCCTACTAGATCTAGATTGAGCCTTTGCATTTCCCTTTTCAGATTTTCTAGTTTCCCTACCTCATTCAAGCTTCTGACATTCCATGCTCCGACTTGTAGAATGTTATCCTTCTGTTGATTATTCAATATTTTTCTCATGGTAACCTCCCCCTTGGCAATCCACTCCTGGAGATCTGAATGCGGGACTATTCCGGAATCTTTTGCCAATAGAGAGATCATCATGACACTTCTTCAAATACAGGCCACATGTCCTGTGGATACACGTTACGTGTCTTTAATGCAGTGGTTTCCATTGCCTTCTGCATCCTCATGTCGTTGATCATTGCCGATTCTCCCGCCTTTAGGGGCAATTTCCCACCCCTAGGACAAGAGAGTGCCCTGAACCTCTATCCGCTCCTCCGCCCTCTTTGACAAGGCTGTTGGCAGAATGAGGGGTGACTTCTTATGCTAGAAGTCTTCAGCCGCCAATGCTGATTATTAATCAAAATTTAAGCAGTGGCAGGATTCGAACCCGGGTCCAAAGACATTTTGATTATATCAAAGATGCTACCCCTAGACCGCAGGTGCAAACTAATTATGGTGTTAAATGAGGTTCTAGAAATTTCACTTTATTATTCAAAGAATCCACTGTATGAAAATAAAGTTATAAAAGCCACTAAGTCTTGTGATCAATTTCTGGCATGATTACCTGGCTGGCCATTTGCCGATACTAATGCCTCTAAAAACATAAACGGCAGGACTTACAAAGTACAGTCTTCAGATGAACATTTGCAGACTAACTTTAAAAACGCTCGGACTCCTGGAAAATATGGAGTAATTGATGAATCTATGTTTCCTTGGAGAGGAAGATTGATTTTTGGGCAGTACATCCCTAACAAGTCTCCCAAGTATGCTCTAAAGCTGTACAAGGTTTGTACAGAGGAAGGTTGCACTTTTGCCTTGCGTATCTATCAAGGGAAAGATGACGAACTGAAAGGCGCAGGTCACACTGACGTTATTGCTATGAAAATGTGAAAGCCTCTTTTTGGAAAACGTCTCATTCTTTATGCTAGCAATTTCCATACAATCATTTCTCTAGTACGTAAGTTACATAAAAATATGCATCTCTGTGGACCAATTTGTACAAACAGAGCAGGACTTCCCAAGGATATTGATCTCAATGGCTGGATGTCTTCATATTATTCACCATTGAGAAAGGGGGTGAAATGGTGCAGGAGAGTTGCAACAGAACTTCTATTAGGTACCTCTATTGTAAATGCTTGGATTCTGCAGTGTAAATAGAGCACCTCAAGGACAAGAACATCATTTTGAATTTTCAGAGTCTGTTGCCTTGCATTTCTGTGGGTATGCTGCCTATGCCAATCCTCCATCAAGAAAGAAAGTTCATGTTGTTGTCATTGTTGTGGTCTTCAGTCCTGAGACTGGTTTGATGCAGCTCTCCAAGCTACTCTATCCTGTGCAAGCTCCATCTCCCAGTACCTACTGCAACCTACAACCTTCTGAATCTGCTTAGTGTATTCAACTCTTGGTCTCCCTCAACGATTTTTACCCTCCACGCTGCTCTCCAGTACTAAATTGGTGATCCCTTTATGCCTCAGAACATGTCCTACCAACCGATCCCTTCTTCTGGTCAAGTTGTGCCACAAACTCCTCTTCTCCCCTATTCTATTCAATACCTCCCCATTAGTTATGTGATCTACCCATCTAATCTTCAGCATTCTTCTGTGGCACCACATTTCCAAAGTGTCTATTCTCTTCTTGTCTAAACTATTTATCATCTATGTTTCACTTCCTTACATGGCTACTCTCCATACAAATACTTTCAGAAATGACTTCCTGACACTTAAATCAATACTCTATGTTAACAAATTTCTCTTCTTCAGAAACGCTTTCCTTCCCATTGCCAGTCTACATTTTATATCCTCTCTACTTCCACCATCATCAGTTATTTTGCTCCCCAAATAGCAAAACTCATTTACTACTTTAAGCTTCTCATTTGCTAATCTAATTCCCTCAGCATCACCCGACTTAATTCGACTACATTCCATTATCCTCGTTTTGCTTTTGTTGATGTTCATCTTATATCCACCTTTCAAGACACTGTCCATTCCGTTCAACTGCTCTTCCAAGTCCTTTGCTGTCTTTGACAGAATTACAATGTCATCAGGCAACGACAAAGTTTTTATTTCTTCTCCGTGGATTTTAATACCTACTCCGAACTTTTCTTTTGTTTCCTTTACTGCTTGCTCAATATACAGATTGAATAGCATCGGGGAGAGGCTACCACCCTGTCTCACTTCCTTCCCAACCACTGCTTCCCTTTCGTGTCCCTCGACTCTTATAACTGCCATCTGGTTTCTGTACAAATTATAAATAGCCTTTCGCTCTGTGTATTTTACACATGCCACCTTCAGAGTTTGAAAGAGAGTATTTCAGTCAACATTGTCGAAAGCTTTCTCTAACTCTAGAAACGTAGGTTTGCCTTTCCTTAATCTTCTTCTAAGATAAGTTGTAGGGTCAGTATTGCCTCACATGTTCCAACATTTTTATGGGATCCAAACTGATCTTCCCCGAGGTTGGTTTCTACCAGTTTTTCCATTCGTCTGTAAAGAATTCGTGTTAGTATTTTGCAGCTGAGACTTATTAAACTCATAGTTCCGTAATTTTCATATCTGTCAACACCTACTTTCTTTGGGATTGGAATTATTGTATTCTTCTTGAAGTCTGAGGGAATTTCACCTGTCTCATACATCTTGCTCACCAGATGGTAGAGTTTTGTCAGGACTGACTCCCCCATGGCTATCAGTAGTTCTAATGGAATGTTGTCTACTCCCGGGGCCTTGTTTCGACTCAGGCCTTTCAGTGCTCTGTTGAACTCTTCACGCAGTATCATATCTCCCATTTCATCTTCATCTACATCCTCTTCCATTTCCATAATATCGTCTTCAAGTACATCGCCCTTGTATAGACTCTCTATATACTCCTTCCACCTTTCTGCTTTCCCTTCTTTGCTTAGAACTGGGTTTCCATCTGAGCTCTTGATATTCATGCAAGTGGTTATCTTTTCTCCAAAGGTCTCTTTAATTTTCCTGTAGGCAGTATCTATCTTAACCCTAGTGAGACAAGCCTCTACATTCTTACATTTGTCCTCTAGCCATCGCTGCTTAGCCATTTTGCAATTCCTGTCAATCTCATTTTTGAGACGTTTGTATTCCTTTTTGCCTGCTTCACTTGGCTGCATTTTTGTATTTTCTCCTTTCATCAATTAAATTCAGTATCTCTTCAGTTACCCAAGGATTTCTACTAGCCCTCGTCTTTTTACCTACTTGATCCTCTGCTGCCTTCACTATTTCATTCCTCAAAGCTAGCCATTCTTCTTCTACTGTATTCCTTTCCCCCATTCCTGTCAATTGTTCCCTTATGCTCTCCATGGAACTCTGTACAACCTCTGGTTTTCCAGTTTATCCAGGTCCCATCTCCTTAAATTCCCACCTTTTTGCAGTTTCTTCCGTTTTAATCTACAGCTCATAACCAATAGATTGTGGTCGGAGTCCACATCTGCCCCTGGAAATGTCTTAGAATTTAAAACCTGGTTCCTGAACCTCTGTCTTACCATTAAATAATATATCTGAAACCTTCTAGTATCTCCAGGGTTCTTCCATGTATACAACTTTCTTTCATGTTTCTGGAACCAAGTGTTAGCTATGATTAAGTTATGCTCTGTGCAAAATTCTACCAGGCGGGTTCCTCTTTCATTTCTTAGCACCAATCCATATTCACCTACTATGTTTCCTTCTCTTCCTTTTCCTACTGTCAAATTCCAGTCACCCATGACTATTAAATTTTCGTCTCCCTTCACTACCTGGATAATTTCTTTTATCTCATCATACATTTCTTCAATTTCTTCATCTGTAGAGCTAGTTGGCATACAAACTTGTACTACTGAAGTAGGCGTGGAATTCGTGTCTATCTTGGCCACAAGAATGTGTTCACTATGCTGTTTGTAGTAGGTTACCCACATTCCTATTCATTATTAAAGCTACTCCTGCATTACCCCTATTTGATTTTGTGTTTATAACCCTGTATTCACCTGACCAAAAGTTTTGTTGCTTCTGCCACCGAACTTCACTAATTCCCACTATATCTAACTTTAACCTATCCATTTCCCTTTTTAAATTTTCTAACCTACCTGCCCGATTAAGGGATCTGACATTCCACACTCCGATCCGTAGAACGCGTTTTCTTTCTCCTGATAACGACGTCCTCTTGAGTAGTCCCCGCCCGGAAATCCGAATGGGGGACTATTTTACCTCTGGAATATTTTATCCAAGAGGCCGCCATCATTATTTAACCCTACAGTAAAGCTGCATGCCCTCAGGAAAAATAACGGCTGTAGTTTCCCCTTGCTTTCAGCCGTTCGCAGTACCAGCACAGCGAGGCCGTTTTGGTTAGTGTTGCAAGGCCAGACTAGTCAATCACCCAGACTGTTGCCCCTGCAACTACTGAAAAGGCTGCTGCCCCTCTTCAGCAATCACACGTTTGTCTGGCCTCTCAACAGATAACCCTCCGTTGCGGTTGCACCTACAGCACGGCTATCTGTATCGCTGAGGCACGCAAGCTTCCCCACCAACGGCAAGGTCCATGGTTCATGGGGGGTGGGGGGAAGTTTATACTTTGGGAAAAATTGAGGGGCCACCAAGGAAATTTTGGCAACACTGCACATTGTGCTACAAAAGGATTTTCGCTCAGGAAGGCAAAAAAAAAAAAAAAAAGCTGAGAAAGTTACAACCTTCTGCAACGACTACCCAGGAGACAAACTATAATGTGCATCAGTCGTTTCAGTGAAAACCACATACAGGAATGACTTTTTAGGTTTGCAGTGTTTAAATGGAGTGAAAAATCACTCATCTTCAGGCCACGAGTGGCCTACCTGGACCATCCGACCGCCGTGTCATCCTCAGTGGAGGATGCGGATAGGAGGGGCGTGTGGTCCGCACACCGCTCTCCCGGTCGTTACGATGGTATTCTTGACCGAAGCCGCTACTATTCGGTCGAGTAGCTCCTCAATTGGCATCACGAGGCTGAGTGCATCCTGAAAAATGGCCACAGTTCATGGCGGCTGGATGGTCACCAATCCGAGAGCCAACCGCGCCCAACAGAGCTTAACTTCGGTGACCTCACGGGAACCAGTGTATCCACTGCGGCAAGGCCATTGCCTCCTTAAACGGTGTGAAGGTTGTGTTAATAATTTTTTTGTATGTTTCAACTGTTTATGTGTTTTCCATATAAATTAGTAGGACAAAATATCCTTCAAAAATCAAGAAGACCAAGAGATAATAAAATCAAGAATGACTTTTTAAGATCGAAATTGTTAAAGAGTGCAAAGTTTACATGAAAATGATTATTTTTTATTGTTTCTGGAAGGTATGTATTTACCAAATAAAGCAGTATGGAAAAGAAGTAGTTTTCGGTCTAGCTGTCCACTACTGCAGCAGTTTACACAGCAGTAAGCCACCTTTGTTACAGACAGGCCAGCAAGCACCTCCATAGTGAAGTGATGTCTGTCACAGGTATAATTACACTCACGGCATTCGGGGCACTGGTGACCCGAGCTACATTTCAGTGGAGTTTCGTCAGGTCACCAGTGGGCCGATATGCAATGCAGGCGACACAACTTCTTTTGCAGGGAACACATTAACTCCTGTCGTACAGCCATAATCACGTCGGAAACCTTTTCACGAGTCACCTGAGTACAAATGACAGCTCCATCAATACACTGCCCTTTTATATCTTGTGTATGAAATACTACCACCATCTGTATACATCCATATTGCTATCCCATGATTTTTTTTCACCTCAGTGTATCTCAATTACTTGTCATCTGTAGAAGTTAAGACAGTCTAGGTCTATTCGTGTGAAAGGAATATTTTAATTGCATGAAAAATACTTATTAGTTACGAACTCCTTCAATGTTGTTTCCTATTAAATGTTTTAGAAGTTTGTTACACTCGTTATTCCAACACAGCCTGCTGTATGCACCAGTAGTATCATGCCTTGTCAGGTGATGATCACAGTCTCTCCTAGTGTGGTAAATGCAAAGACATTTCATTATATTACTGCTTCGCTCATACTTGAAAATTAGTTGTACAGTTTTTGGTATATACAGGGCTATTACAAATGATTGAAGCGATTTCATAAATTCACTGTAGCTCCATTCATTGACATATGGTCATGTCACACTACAGATACGTAGAAAAACTCAAAGTTTTGTTCGGCTGAAGCCGCACTTCAGGTTTCTGCCGCCAGAGTGCTCGAGAGCGCAGTGAGACAAAATGGTGACAGGAGCCGAGAAAGCGTATGTCGTGCTTGAAATGCACTCACCTCAGTTAGTCATAACAGTGCAATGACACTTCAGGACGAAGTTCAACAAAGATCCACCAACTGCTAACTCCATTCGGCAATGGTATGCGTAGTTTAAAGCTTCTGGATGCCTCTGTAAGGGGAAATCAACGGGTTGGCCTGCAGCGAGCGAAGAAACGGTTGAACGAGTGCGGGCAAGTTTCACGCGTAGCTTGCGGAAGTCGACGAATAAAGCAAGCAGGGAGCTAAACGTACCACAGCCGACGGTTTGGAAAATCTTACGGAAAAGGCTATTGCAGAAGCCTTACCATTTCGAACGCACTGATGGGGACATGCTGCGCCGAGTGTGGGAGGAACATGATTATCAACCTGATGTCTGCCGAATCACTAAAGGGGCACATACCAAACATTTGTGAATGCCTAAAAATCTTTTTGAATTTTTGTATGTGTGTGCAAAGCATTGTGAAAATATCTCAAATAATAAAGTTATTGTAGAGCTGTGAAATCGCTTCAATCATTTGTAATAACCCTGTATATATAATAATCACAATGCAAGTAATTTCGTAATCTTGGAACACCGCTTTACATAAATCATAACTGAGATTGTAACAGAGCCCTTACTAACTTTTTTAAGCATTTACATTAAATGCTTACTCAGATTCCATGTGTGAGCTAAGGACAGTCTAGTGAAAACTACACCACACAAATTTACTCATAATAAAGTTTTATCATTCAATTTTGCCAAATAAGCCAAGGCAAGTATGATGGCCGTAAGTTTCTCAACATAATGCTTGTGACTGCAGTCTGTTTGCCAAACTGTTTTCAGCATAATTAAAATTATAGGTGTACTCACGCATAAAATCCAACAAACTGAAAGCCACTGGCACGACCCGGAATTTTGCAATGATCTGGCTGCTCCTCAAGTCCGCTGTACCCAACCTCTGATATTATACCATACAATCTGCAAAAAGATACAAAAATACAAATAAATTACAATATAGCAACACAATTTTTCTATGTATTACTCACTTAATCACACAGGATCAGAATACGTGTGTGTGTGTGTGTGTGTGTGTGTGTGTGTGTGTGTGTGTGTGTGTGTGTGTGTGTGTGTGTGTGTGTGTGCGTGTGCGGGGGGGGGGGGGGGGGGGGGGGGAGTGGAATTTTGGCCAACTACTGATTTTTCCTTTTAGTATATGATAAATACTGCATTGCAGAAACAACTTCCTTTTTTTTTAATGCGTTTTTCTGCTGAACTCTGCTCAAATTAATCCATTAAAACTGTGGTAATGCATTTGTGTATTGGGCCAATTGGTGTTACCTTGCAACACATTTAGGCCACATGATGTCAACGTGTCATCACACGACGTTTTTGGCACATTTGTCTTCACCTCTGCACTGGAGCGAAATATTAAGAGTTTGTTGGTTTAGTGAACACTGGACACAAAAATTATCTGCACTTGGATAACACTTGTTTAAACATTGGTGTGCACTTATCTCACAGTTCTATTTTTAAGAGGCTACCAAAGAACTGGAAAATGAGAATTGCAAATCCCACATTTCTAATTCTCAGTTGAAAGATTCCGTTTCCGGATGTTCATTTAATTACATACACAAGTTCCTAGCATTTGTTAAGGGTCTTTTGACAGCACTTATAGAAGCAAAGAAGGCCAGTGCTGACAGGTCTGAATATTACTGAACCATCAACCACAGGTCACAGTACATGTCATTGTACAGAATGATCAAAGGACAAATAAATATTATTATTGGAATTAAAATACTAACATGTATTAGTTTCAGAAGACTAGAAAACTGGTAGAAGCAAATCAGTCTCGGTTCTGGAAAAATGCACAAACATGAAAGGTAATTCTGACCCTACAACTTACAATATGTGGTCAAAAGTATCTCGACACCCTCAAAAACATCTTTTTGATATTAGGTGCATTGTGCTGCCACCTACTGTCAGGTACTCCACATCAGTGACCTCCATAGTCATTAGACATCATGAGACAGCAGAATGGGGCAGTCCACAGAACTTACAGGCTTCGAACGTGGTCAGATTGGGTGTCACTTGTATCATATGTCTGTATGCAAGAGTTCCACACTCCTAATCATTCCTAGGTCTATTACTCTCGATGTGATAGTGAAGTGGAAACGTGAAGGGACACGTACAGCACAAAAGCGTACAGGTCATCCTCGTCTATTGACTGACAGAGACCGCCCCCCACAGTTTAAGAGGGTCATAATGTGTAATAGGCAGACATCTATCCAGACCATCGCACAGGAATTCCAAGCTGCATCAGGATTCAAAGCAAGTACTATGACAGTTAGGCGGAAGGTGAGAAAACTTGGATTTCTTGGTTGAGCAGCTGCTCATAAGCCACACATCATGCTGGTAAATGCCAAATGATGCCCTGCTTGGTGTAATGTGGTGATCCAATGGCAGGGTGTGGGTATGGCGAATGCCCGGTGAACATAATCTGCCAGCGTGTATAGTGTCAACAGTAAAATTCGGAGGTGGTGGTGTAAAGGTGTGGTCATGTTTTTCATAGAGGGGGCTTGCATCCCTTATTGTTTTGCATAGCACTATCACAGCACAGGCCTACATTGATGTTTTAAGCACCTTCTTGCTTCCCACTGTTGAAGAGTAATACGGGGTTGGCGACTGCATCTTTCAACATGATTGAGCACCTGTTCATTAATGCACGGCCTGTGGCAGAGTGGCTACATGACAATAACATTCCTGTAATGGACTGGCCTGCACAGAGTCCTGACCTGAACTGTTTTGGAACGCCGGCTTCATACCAGGCCTTACCGACCGACACCAATACCTTTCCTCACTGCAGCACTAAGTGAATAATGGGCTGCCATTCCCCGAGAAACCTTCCAGCACCTGATTGAACGTATACCTGCGAGAGGAAGCTGTAATCAAGGCTAAGGGCGGGCCAGCACCATATTGAATTCCAGCATTACCAATGGAGGGGGCCGCAAACTTAAGTCATTTTCAGCCAAGTGTCCGGATACTCTTGATCACATAGTGTACCTTAAAAGACAGGTTAAAGAATGACAGACCTACATTTTTAACATTTGTAGATAGAAAGTTTTCACACTTGATTGTGATACACTTTTTGTTATTCAAAACAATGTTTCCACCTCTGTGGAAAATAATGCACACTCTAGTTCAGAAACAGCAACATACACTAAGCTACTGTGGCGATTTTTCTATACAAAATAAAAGGACTACTCTGTAAGGAAGTATTTACACTACTGGCCATTAAAATTGCTACACCAAGAAGATGACGTGCTACAGACGCGAAATTTAAACGACAGGAAGAAGATGCTGTGATATGCAAATGATTAGCTTTTCAGAGCATTCACACAAGTTTGGCAACGGTGGCGACACCTACAACGTGCTGCCATGAGGAAAGTTTTCAACCGATTTCTCATACCCAAACAGCAGTTGACCAGCTTTGCCTGATGAAACGTTGTTGTGATACCTCTTGTAAGGAGGAGAAATGCGTACCATCACGTTTCTGACATTGATAAAGGTCATATTGTAGCCTATCGCAATTGCGGTTTATCGTATCACGACATTGCTGCTCGCGTTGGTCGAGATCCAATGATTGTTAGCAGAATATGGAATCGGTGGGTTCAGGAGGGTAATACGGAATGCTGTGCTGGATCCCAACGGCCTTGTATCACTAGCAGTTGAGATGACAGGCATCTTATCCACATGGCTGTAACTGATCGTGCAGCCACGTCTCGATCCCTGAGTCAACAGATGGGGACGTTTGCAAGACAACAACCATCTGCACGAACAGTTTGACAACGTTTGCAGCAGCATGGACTATCAGCTCTGAGACCATGGCTGCAGTTGCCCTTGATGCTGCATCACAGACAGAAGCGCCTGTGATGGTGTACTTGATGACAAACCTGGGCGCACGAATGGCAAAACGTCATTTTTTCGGATGAATCCAGGTTCTGTTTACAGCATCACGATGGTCGCATCCGTGTTTGGCGACATCGTAGAGAATGCACATTGCAAGCGTGTATTCGTTGTCGCCATACTGGCGTGTCACCCGGCGTGATGGTGTAGGGTGCCATTGGTTACAAGTCTCGGTCACCTCTCGTTCGCATTGACGGCACTTTGAACAGTCGACGTTAAATTTCAGATGTGTTACGACCCGTGGCTCTACCTTTCACTTGATCCCTGCGAAACCCTACATTTCAGCAGGATAATGCACGACCGCATGTTGCAGGTCCTGTACGGGCCATTCTGGATACAGAAAATGTTCGACTGCTGCCCTGGCCAGCACATTCTCCAGACCTCTGACCAATTGATAACGTGTGGTCAATGGTGGCCGAGCAACTGACTCGTCACAATACGCCAGTCACTACTCTTGATGAACTGTGCTATCATGTTGAAGCTGCATGGGCAGCTGTACCTGTACACATCTTCCAAGCTCTGTTTTACTCAATGCCCAGGTGTATCTAGGCTGTTATTACGGCCAGAGGTGGTTGTTCTGGGTACTGATTTCTTAGGATCTATGCTCCCAAATTGAGTAAATGTAATCACATGTCAATTCTAATCAGTTTATCATGTGTATTTCTTCTTGGTGCAGCAATTTTAATGGCCAGTAGTGTATACAGATGTAAAAGATTGCTTCAAGAAAACCTTGTACTCCACGGTCACCATCTCACTCACAAGTAACAACTGGCAGTGAAATAGAATGACATCCCTATAGCCGCGCGAACTCTACCGGCCGCTTCAGAAACTGTCACCACCCGCCGGCTGCTGTCTGCCAAAAACTTTAAAATTTCCTCTTTTCATTGGTATAAAGCTTGTTCGTTATAGATGTGTACTTGAATACAGACGAATTTTTGAAAATGGGTCCATCATTTAGAACAACCCTGTATATTGAAGAGGCAGTGAAGGAAGTAAAGGACGAGCTTGATGTGGCAGTTGTTTGCCACAAAAGAAAATTTGCACAATAGGGCAAATTCTGGAGCACAGAAAGATTCATGAAAAGTTAAACATTCACGTTCTGAGCTCAGCTCTCTACGGATACAAACTGTGGACAATTGAGAAGATGACATGAGCTTTTAGAATGTGGTAACTGTTTAAGATCAAGTGGTTTGATCATTTAAGTAACATATGTCTCATGCAATGAGTCACTGAAAAACAAATAGTCTAATGAAGCATATAACAATTTGAAAAGACAAGATGGTTGGGCACACATTATGATACGAGTTGTTGCTGATAACTTTAGCTGAATGGATGGCATATAGAAATAACTGCAGGAGCTGTACGAGGGGTGTTTGAAAAGTCCGAGAGATGGCACCACCAGCGCATATCCAGGCCATGTTTAGTTAGTAGTATCTTTGGAAAGAACGCATGCCTAGTTTCAGCCATATTGCCAAAAAATGGACGAAAAAGAATTTTGTGTGGTGATTAAACATTAGTTTAAGGAAGGCAAAATGAATCAGGAAACTAAAGAGAAGCTTGATGAACATTATGGTGACTCTGCACCTTCGATTAGAACAGTTTATAAGTCGTTTCAAAATTTTCAGTGTGGCCATATGGGCACAAGTGATGCCGAACGTTCTGGACGCCCTGTGGAGGTTACGACTCCAGAAATCATTGATAAAATCCATGATACGGTGATGGATGACAGAAGAGTTAAGGTGCGGGAGATAGCTGGTGCTGTGGACATCTTGAATGAATGGGTACATAATATTTTGCATAAACATTTGGACATGAGAAAGCTATCCGCAAGAAGTGTTCCACAATTGCTCGCGCTTGATCAAAAACGGAATCGTGTGAAGTGTTGCAAGGATGGTTTGCAGCTGTTCAGGAAGAAGCCGCAGGACTTTAAGCATCGTTTCATCACTGTGTATGAAACATGGTTGCATTACTATACTCCTGAGACCAAACAACAATCTAAGCAATGGGTTACGAAGGGAGAATCTGCACCAAAAAAGGCGAAGACCATTCCTTTGGCCGGAAAGGTTATGGTGACTCTCTTTTTGGATTTGCAAGGGATAATCCTCATCGACTATCTGGAAAAGGGTAATACTATTACAGGTGAATATTATTCATTGTTATTGGACCATTTGAAAACTGAGCGTCAAGAAAAATGCCAGCAATTGGACCGTAAAAAAGCCCTTTTCCATATCAAAAATGCACCAGCACACTCCTCAGCAGTTGTGGTCACAAAATTAATGGAAATAAGAGAGGAGGAGGAGATTATGTTTAATGTGCCGTCGACAACGAGGTGATTAGAGACGGAGCACAAGCTTGGATTAGGGAAGGATGGGGAAGGAAATCGGCCGTGCCCTTTCTAAGGAACCATCCCGGCATTTGCCTGAAGCAATTTAGGGAAATCACGGAAAACCTAAATCAGGACGGCCGGATGTGGGATTGAACCGTCATCCTCCCGAATGCGAGTCCAGTGTGCTAACCACTGTGCCACCTCGCTCGGTAAATCCAACTCGTTTCTCATCCCCCTGTTCTCCAGACTTGGCTCCCTCGGACTGCTATTTGTTCCCCAATTCAAAGAAATGGCTGGCGGGACAAAGATTTTATTCAAACGAGGAAGTGTTTGTAGCAACTAATCGCTATTTTGCAGACTTTGACAATTCCTATTATTCGGAAGGGATCAACAAATTAGAACAGTGTTGGACGAAGTGTATAAGTCTAAACGGAGACTACCGTATTTACTCAAATCTAAGCCACACTTTTTTCCAGTTTTTATAATCCAAAAAACCGCCTGCAGCTTAGAATTGAGTGCAAAGTAAGCGGAAGTTCTGAAAAATGTTGGTAGGTGCCACCACAATTAACTTACGCCGTCAAATATATGTAGCGCTACACAGGCATGCTTTGCAGGCACAAAGATAAATACTGGCGCCAAAACCTCTGCGTCAGTAAATAAATTAAAAGAAAAGGTAGAAGAATGTAAACATTATGCCATGTATTCTTTCGTGTTTGCTGCTATCTCATTTAAATCCTATCTGCCTAATATACTACGAAACTAGAGTGAGACAACAGCAGAAGAATATACATATCATATCATGTTTGTATTATTCTTATGCTGAATAGTGATACAGTCAGAAATGAAGCACGGCAACTGAATAGATTTTTAAGTCTTAGGTGACTATTTTCTGTGCAGAATGTAATGTACTAAAGAGGCGTCTGCAAAGATTTTCAAACGGAGAAAATTTTTCGCTTAACTCTGGTTCAGAACATCTTCTATCATACGCAGTATATTATTTGGTTCTTGTTGATCATTATCAAAGAAAGCAGCCGCGCAAGCAACAACAAATAGCAGTCACTTGACATTGTTTCGCTTATGAGACAATTCCTTTCCTTTTTTTATTGTAAGCCGCAGTAGTGCGCACAAAAGCGCGCCATGCCGCGAGCGGCGACAGGTCGTAAACACTCATTATCAGAATGCGACAAACAATGCACGACACAATACAATACAGCACTTTCAGCTTAAAGTGGTGTAAACACCGGTAACAAAGAGAATGGCACTTATCAGATCAAAGCAAAATAAGCAATCGATTCAAACTAGACGAAGCACGTGAAAAAGGAACGGTACTCGTATAAATACGGACGGAGCGCCTGACACATAGCAGTGGCTACCTGGTAAAGCTTAACTGCTAAGCTTACGACTCGAACCAATCTTCTGTAGCTGTATCTTCATCCATTCGAGCTAAATTGTGTCTCACGTTACAATGGACCTACTTTATTTCGATTTGGAGGTGCGGTCTAAAACTTTTCTTTCACCTTGATTTCGAGTATCAGTTTTCAGGTGCGGCTTAGATTCGAGTGCGGTTTAGATTCGAGTAAATACGGTATGTCGAAAAATAAAAAAGTTTTACCCCAAAGACGTAAGTTTTTATTTTTGGGCAGACTTTTCAGATGGCCCCCGTATGTTGGTCGGTTTTATGGAGGATAAGGGACAAACCTACCTCTCATCCAGAAAACGTGCCTTAAAAGGATAGTGTCACTCGAGCGACTCGCAGCTCATCTCGGCCACAGAGGGAGGAAGATGTGACTGTGGCAACGAGCAGTAGCACTTACTTGTCCTCGGGCTCGGTGTCGCAGAGTACGGAGCCGCCGAGGTCGCCGACACAAGGCGCGCGCAAGTCCTGGTCGAAGGTGCACATGCGGTGCTCCTGGGCCGAGCTCAAGCACACTCGCCAGTTGCCCATCCACATGTCGGTCGAGCGCACCACCTTGCTGTCATCCTCCAGGTTGCTGCCGTACCCCAGGCCCGACACGTTGCAGTACGGTGTGAAATACATTGGCAGCCTGCAGAGGGGCACAGTTTTATAATCACAAGAAGGCAGAATCACAGGCAAAACTGATGAAACTTATTTTGAAAATTAGTAAGCCAGTACAAACAGAGAGAAAAAAATTTAAAACAGTACTATGGCCCTGAAAAAATACACACGCTTTTAAAAGATTTTTCTAAAATTAAATGATTTTGTTTTCTGCAGTTTTTAATTTGTCCAGATGTTTTGGTTTATTTTTTTATTAGACGGAACAACATAAGCTGCTTACTACTTCTGTTATTCTGCAGCTTCTCTTTGGGTATTGTTACTGTCAATACTCTTCAATCTGTTTTTGAATTATAATGTTTTGTATTATAATCTTTCCATGTTTATTGTTTTTAAATATAGATACAGCATTTTCAAGTACAGTGTTAGAGTAAGTCAATAAAAAGCAAACTAGTATTTTTCTTCAAATGTCAATGGAATTGTTTGTGGCAGCTGATGAGCAACTGAAATCAAAAACAAAAATCTCCAAGAAGCTTGATATTACCTTCTGTGCATTATACAGGGTGTTACAAAAAGGTACGGCCAAACTTTCAGGGAACATTCCTCACACACAACGAAAGAAAATATGTTATGTGGACATGTGTCTGGAAACGCTTACTTTCCATGTTAGAGCTCATTTTATTACTTCTCTTCAAATCACATTAATCGTGGAATGGAAACACACAGCAACAGAATGTAGCAGAGTGACTTCAAACACTTTGTTACAGGAAATGTTCAAAATGTCCTCCATTAGCGAGGATATGTGCATCCACCCTCTGTCGCACGGAATCCCTGACGTGCTGATGCAGCCCTGGAGAATGGTGTATTGTATCACAGCCTTCCACAATACGAGCACGAAGAGTCTCTACATTTGGTACCGGGGTTGCGTAGACGAGAGCTTTCAAATGCCCCCATAAATGAAAGTCAAGAGGTTTGAGGTCAGGAGAGTGTGGAGGCCACGGAATTGGTCCGCCTCTACCAATCCGTCGGTCACCGAATCTGTTGTCGAGAAGCGTATGAACACTTTGACTGAAATGTGCAGGAGCTCCATCGTGCACGAACCACATGTGTCGTACTTGTAAAGGCACATGTTCTAGCAGCACAGGTAGAGTATCCCAAATGAAATCGTGATAACGTGCTCCATCGAGCGTAGGTGGAAGAACATGGGGACCAATCGAGACATCACCAACAATGCCTGCCCAACGTTCACAGAAAATGTGTCGATGACGTGATTGCACAATTGCGTGCGGGTTCTCGTCAGCCCACAAGTGTCGAGTGTGAAAATATACAATTTGATCATGTTGGAATGAAGCCTCATCCGCAAAGAGAACATTTGCACTGAAATGAGGATTGACACATTGTCGGATGAACCGTTCGCAGAAGTGTACCAGTGGAGGCCAATCAGCTCCTGATAGTGCCTGCACACGCTGTACACGGTACGGAAACAACTGGTTCTCCCGTAGCACTCTCCATACAGTGACGTGTCAACGTTACCTTGTACAGCAGCAACTTCTCTGATGCTGACATTAGGGTTATCGTCAACTGCACGAAGAATTGCCTCGTCCATTGCAGGTGTCCTCGTCGTTCTAGGTCTTCCCCAGTCACGAGTCGTAGGCTGGGATGTTCCGTGCTCCCTAAGACGCCGATCAATTGCTTCGAACGTCTTCCTTTCGGGACACCTTCGTTCCGGAAATCTGTCTCGATACAAACGTACCACGCCACGGCTATTGCCCCATGCTAATCCGTACATCAAATGGACATCTGCCAACTCCGCATTTGTAAACATTGCACTGACTGCAAAACCACGTTGGTGATGAACACTAACCTGTTGATGCTACATACTGATGTGCTCGATGCTAGTACTGTAGAGCAATGAGTCGCATGTCAACACAAGCACCGAAGTCAACATTACCTTCCTTCAATCGGGCCAACTGGCGGTGAATCGAGGAAGTACAGTACATACTGATGAAACTAAAATGAGCTCTAACATGGAAAGTAAGCGTTTCCAGACACACGTCCACATAACATCTTTTCTTTATTTGTGTGTGAGGAATGTTTCCTGAAAGTCTGCCTGTATCTTTTTGTAACACCCTGTATATGATGATTCAAAACACACACACACACACACACACACACACACACACACACACACACACACACACACACACCACTGTCCCCAGGCACTGGAGCCCGACTGAATCTGCATGCAATGTGGGTAACAAGTGGAGCTGGAGAGCTAGCATAGTAGGGATGGGGAGATGCTGTGCAGTCTGTGGGCGCACACAACTCCCCCAGCGCTACCCTGCTATCCCTCCCCTCCCCATCCCACCTCTTACTTAACCCAACCGCCCACCCCAGCAGACTGCTGCCCACATCAGATGCATACACAGTCAGGCTCCGACACCCGGAAATAGTGGCCATGTGGGAGCTGCACTCGTGTGTATTTCGGAAGAAGGGCTCGTCTGAAAGCTCGAGGGGGGTAGGGACTTGGAGCGGGAGAGGCACCAAGGGACATTTTATTTTCTACTGTCCGTATTTTTGCAAATAAATTCGTAAAACTTTGTCAGCGTGACCAGGAATGATTCAGGATTCACTCATAGCAGTGGAAGTGCAAAAACATACCAAAATAATTTTTTTTTTAGATACGAAATTTCATCATTTTTTCACTTACTGTTGGCTGCATTTGTTGCTATAGGTACATTTTTCTTCACAAGTAAGAGAGATTCTTTGATGAATTTTGCACAGCATACAAACCATACTTACAGGTGTATGAGACTCTAGAATTTTCCAACTCTATTAAAAACTGTGGTAAAAATTGAGGTAATCAACTACAAAATTTGATTTTTTTCTAAACATAAAGTTTAAAACGTAACAGCTCATTCATTTTTTCATAAATTAAATAGATTCTAGAGTTTCAGACACCTGTAAGTACGGTTTGTATGCTGTGCAAAATTCATCAAACAGTCTCTCTTACTCATGAAGAAAAGTGTACCGATAGTAACAAATGCAGCCAATAGTAAGTGAAAAAAATCATGAAATTTCACACAAAAAAATTTTATTTTGTTACGTTTTTGAACTTTCGCTGCTACGAGTGTGAATCCTGAATCCTTCCTGGTCATGCTGACAAAGTTTTATGGATTTACTTGTAAAAGTATACACAGTAGAAATTAACATGTCCTCTGGTGCCTCTCCTGCTCCAAGTCAGCACGTTTTACGTCCTACCCCCCTTAAGTAATTTCACGGTCTTTTCAATGTGCCTGTCTGCAATGTAACACCTCAATTTGCTGAGTGACAATCCTTCCCATATGGCTACAATTCAAATTAGAGATTTTAAAGAAATTCCTGAGGGTAGTAAATCTGAGACTGAGAGGAAACTTCTCAGCATGTACAAACATGCAATTGAAGAGTCTGTATTACTCATTGGTTCAAACAAATCATGTCTCAGAATGCTGCACATCAGAACCTTTAGTGCTGGGAAGAGCTGATGAGCTTGAAAAACAAATGGCTACTCAATTTTTACAAATGAAAGTTGGGTGGAACATATTGAGAAATGGTATGGAATAGTGTTGGACGATTGTTTGCCATCGAGCTAACCAAGAATTACCAACACTGACTACAAACTGGTTGCAGTCTATGCTGCTTTCAATTTTCTAACAATGTGACATGAAAGATGCTTTCCAACACTGATGAAACTGACATTTTACTGCTGCATATCGAATAAAACTATATTTTAAGGAACAATCATGTTCAGAGGGGAAAATCTAGGAACAGTTTAAAACAGCAGTATTTTAAGAATGCAAGAAGATTACTAGTTTGAGTATATGGCGAAGAGAAATGCATGGATGATGGCCACTGTGTTCACTGACTGGATTCTCAATTTAAACAAGCAATAATTGACTCCGCCCCCTTAAAACAATAATATACAATATACGGACTTTAGGTATTTGATATGTACCTAGAAGAGTAAATTTTAGTATTGTATTGTATTGTATTGTACTCTAACAAAATATAAGATTAAAAATACAGTAGTTTTCTTTTCTTTATTCTTTTCTTTTTGCTTCTTTTGGAACAAAGTTCTTTGACGTAACATATTTTGGCCTCTTCAGTTTTGTTGTTATTTCTGTAGATCCATTTGTGTGTGTGTGTGTGTGTGTGTGTGTGTGTGTGTGTGTGTGTGTGTGTGTGTGCGCGCGCGTGTCAATACAAAAATGTGTAATGATTTGACACAATATTAGATACATAATTTATATTCAGATACAGAGATACATGGAAACGTAATTCAGACATTTTCCAGTGATAAAATGAACACTGTTTTGGTCGTTACAAGTTCAAAGAAACTTCCTTATGAATTGTACAACATAGAAAAATATTATTGATCTTGTACAAATAAAATGGAAACACAAATTAAAACTCACACAGCAAAATTAGAGAATGTTGGGGAAAAGCCCCTTGTCTGTTAAAAAATTCCTGAGGGTAGTAAGTCTGAGCCTGAGACAAAACTTCTCAGCATGTATAAACATGCAATTGAAGAGCCTGTATCGCTCATTGGTTCAAACGGGTCATATCTCCAAATGCTCTGATATTAGAACCTTTAGAGCTGGGAAGAGCTGATAAACTTGAAAAACAAATGACTACTCAATTTTTACTAATGCAGGTTGGGTGGAACATATTGAGAAATGGTATGGAATTGTGTTGGATGACTGTTTGAAAAAAAAAAAAATCCTTTAGCTTACTTTTCAATAATTTTTTATTACCTAGTAGGGATAAATGTTATTTGGAAATGTGATTCAGATTTTGATGCTATTGAATTTCCTGAGTCTTTGTGAAAGACAGAAATTTTTCAGGTCACAGTGTATGTCACTTCCTTTTCTATTATGTTTAATTTGTTCCACAGTGAGTAGGATTGTGAATTATCAGTCACACAGGGTGTCTCTCTCTCTGTGTGTGTGTGTGTGTGTGTGTGTGCCAAAATCCTTTATAATCCATACTAATATTATAAATACAAAAGTAACTGTCTGTTATGCTTTCATGACTAAACTGCTGAACTGATTGTAATTAAATCTGGTGTGGAGATAGCTTGAATGCTGCAGAAGAACAAATGCTATTTTAAAAAGTGTGTAGTACTACATATTTCTTCTTCTTCTTTCGATTTCGGCCATCTTTGGACCACGTTCAACAATTCACTTGCCCGGCTTTTTGATCTTTTTTTCTCTCTTCCCAATATTTCCTCATCATTTTCGAGTGGTTCCTCCTCCGCTCTTCCGACCATTTCCTGTTATTATTCTTTAGGTACTACATATTTATTTATTTGAGAAATATAATTTGAAATATGGAACAATAATTACTAATCCATGGAGAAGAAATAGAAGAAATAAAAACCTTGAGGTTTGCCGATGACATTGTAATTCTGTCAGAGACAGCAAAGGACTTGGAAGAGCAGTTGAACAGAATGGATAGCATCTTGAAAGGAGGATATAAGATGAACATCAACAAAAGCAAAACGAGGATAATGAAATGTAGTCGAACTAAGTCGGGAGATGCTGAAGGTATTAGATTAGGAAATGAGACACTTAAAGTAGTAAAGGAGTTTTGCTATTTGGGGAGCAAAATAACTGATGATGGTCGAAGTAGAGAGGATATTAAAATGTAGACTGGCAATAGCAAGAAAAGCGTTTCTGAAGAAGAGAAATTTGTTAATATCGAGAATAGATTTAAGCGTCAGGAAGTCATTTCTGAAAGTATTTGTATGGAGTGTAGCCATGTATGGAAGTGAAACATGGTCGATAAATAGTTTGGACAAGAAGAGAATAGAAGCCTTTGAAATGTGGTGCTACAGAAGGATGCTGAAGATTAGATGGGTAGATCACGTAACTAATGAGGAGGTATTGAATAGAATTGGGGAGAAGAGGAATTTGTGGCACAACTTGACTAGAAGAAGGGATTGATTGGTAGGCACGTTCTGAGGCATCAAGGGATCACCAATTTAGCATTAGAGGGCAGCGTGGAGGGTAAAAATCATAGAGGGAGACCAAGAGATGAATACACCAAGCAATTCAGAAGGATGTAGGTTGCAGTAGGTACTGGGAGATGATTAAGCTTGCACAGGATAGAGTAGCATGGAGAGCTGCAGCAAACCAGTCTCAGGACTGAAGACCACAACAACAGCAACAATTATTCTTCAAAATAGCTACTTACTCTTTGACTTTTGAACTTTTATCATATTTACAAAAATGTTTTTATTGTTTGATATGTTCTACATAATGCAACAAATACAATGTTTATACAATTCTCTGTGTGTTTAATCCATATTTTCAAACTAATATCAGTCCCAAACCCATCACATTTTAGTCCTGAGTTTCACGCATCTCTTGTAACTTCTTTATTGTATTTAAATTTGCATGGACAGCTTGTCGTCATGTGGTTAGCACTGCTGTTACACGATCATGAGTTCTTGGATCAATTCCCACCCGGGTTGCTTTACTTTCCTGCTCAAGTCTGGCCTGTGTGCATTGTCCTCACCATTATTTTACCATCATCGACATGCGAGTCACCAAAGTGGTGTCAAGTAACAAGACTTGCATCAAGTTCTTAAACAGCACAACTGGGTTCTCTTGGTCAATAAAGCCATACACATTTCACTTCAGTGATATGTGAGTGCAGTCATAGATAACAGCTAGAATACAATGCTTATACATCCTCAATGTGTTTAATCCATGCCAATCCATACTCCCACACTAATATTATGAATGTGAAAGTAGCTGTTACATTTTTATGACTAAATAGCTGAACCGTTATCATGGAATTTTGTGTGTGATATTTCAGACCTGAGAAGAACCATAGACTACTTTAGAAAATGGAATCTTTTTGAGTTCACATTTTTAATCATGGTATTTGTGAGTGGCATGCAGGCGATGCTGGTGCAATAGTTGGCGACTCTGAAGTGTCTATAGACTATTCCGTGACCGTGTTGGTCGGTTGGTTGGTTTGGGGGGGATTAAAGGGACCAGACTGCTACGGTCATCGGTCCCTTTCTCCAAAACTTAATAACACCCACACAGAATAAAAGTGAACAAGGAAAAGATGACAGGCAACACAGGACAAGAGAAACTTAGACAAAGACCAGACAAAACGAACTAAAATCACACAGAGTGTGACGGAGGTTGGCCGACTGTAGAGAAAAAAAAGGAAAAGCCAACCACCGAGAAACACATTAAAAACTCAATCTAAAATCGTAGACCAAAGGCCAGACTCAACATAAAAAAAACATAACACTCAGATTAAGTGATAAAAACCCCCTGCCCAAATAAAAGGCAAAACTAAGCCTGACATGGCAGTGTCATTTGTTAAAAGGGCAGGGAGCGTGTCAGGCAGTGCGAACGACTGCCCGAGCACAGCTAAAAGTGGACACTCCAACAAAATGTGGACCACCATCAAAACGGATCCACAGCGACATAAAGGTGGGTCCTCACGTCGCAATAAGTGGCCATGCGTTATCCGCGTATGCCCGCAGAGGACAACAGACTCCTCGCGAGAGACCCGCAAGGAGGAGCACCACACACCGGTATCCTCCTCGATGGCCCGAAGTTTGTTCGGTGAAGGCAGGGCGTGCCATTCAGTGTCCCAAAGTTCGGAAACTTTGCGGAGTAAGACAGCTCGCAAATCAGTCTCCGGGAGGCCAATGTCCAAAGTCTGTTCACTGGTGGCCTGTTTGGCCAGGTGGTCAACATGTTCATTGCCCGGGATGCCCACATGACCAGGGGTCCACACAAAGACCACAGACCAGCCACAACGGGCAAGAGTACGGACGGACTCCTGGACAGCCGTCACCAGACGAGAGCGAGGGAAGCACTGGTGGACAGCTCGTAAACTGCTCAGGGAGTCGCTACAGATAACGAAGGACTCACCTAAGCAGGAGCGGATATACTCTAGGGCACGAAAGATGGCGACTAGCTCAGCAGTGAAAACGCTGCAGCCAGCCGGCAAGGAATGTCATTCGTAGTGGTCCCCTAGCGTCAGAGCATAACCGACATGACCAGCAACTGTCGAACCGTCAGTATAAACAACGCCAGAGTCCCAATACGTGGCAAGGATCGATAGAAAGCGGTGGCGGAAGGCCTTCGGAGGGACCGAGTCCTTCGGTCCGTGTGCCAATCCGAACCGAAAGCAAGGGCGGGGCACGCACTACGGGGGTGTACGCAGAGGGGCCTGGAAAGGAGGTGGAAGAGGGAAAACCTCAAGCCGTGAGAGAAGCTCTCCGACTCAGACCGCGATCGGACAACCCGACCGGGGCCGACGTTCTGGTAGATGGACGACCGACTGTGGGAACAGAAGACGATAATTTGGATGCCCAGGCAAGCTAAAAATGTGGGCAGCATAAGTGGCCAGTAAATGGTGCCGCTGTAACTGCAGTGGAGGGACACCTGCCTCTGCAAGTAAGCTGTTCACAGGGCTGGTCCGGAAAGCACCAGTGGCGAGGCGCATCCCGCTGTGAAGGACTGGGTCCAGCACCCGCAATGCAGATGGGGATGCCGATCTGTAACCCAGGCTCCCATAATCCAGACGCGACTGGATTAACGCCCGGTAGAGCCGTAAGAGAGTGGATCGGTCGGCACTCCAGCCGCTGTGGCTCGAGCGTAGCAGAGCATTTAGATGCCGCCAACACATCTGTTTAAGCTGCCGGACATGAGGCAGCCGAGTCAACGGGCATAAAAATCCACACCCAAAAACCTACATGTCTCCACCACAGCCAGAAGTTCGCCGTCGAGATAAAGCCGCGGCTCCGGGTGAACAGTACATCGCCGGCAGAAATGCATAACGCAGGTCTCGGCAGCTGAAAACTGGAAGCCGTCGCTACAGCTCAAGACTGTGCCTTGCGGATAGTGCCCTGCAGCTGACGCTCAGCAGCGGCAATGAAAATGGAGCTATAGTAGAGGCAGAAGTCGTCAGCATACAACGAATCGGAGACAGACGTTTCCACCGCTGCAGCGAGCCCGTTAATTGCAATTAAAAACAGGCAGACACTTAAGACTGATCCCTGTGGTACCCAGTTCTCCTGAACTTGGGAGGAACTACGGGAGGCCGCGACTTGCACGTGGAAGGTACGATGCGACAGAAAATTGCGTACGAAAATCGGCAGCGGACCCCGAAGACCCCAATCGTGAAGTGTAGAGAGGATGTGATGGCGCCACGTCGTATCGTACACCTTCCGCATGTCAAAAAAGACAGCGACGAGGTGCTGATGGCAGGCAAAGGCCGTACGGATGGTGGACTCCGGGCCCACCAGATTGTCGGCGCCAGAGCGGCCTTTACGGAACCCACCCTGAGACGGAGCCAGGAGGCCCCGAGACTCTAGTACCCAACTCAATCGCCGGCTCACCATCCGTTCGAGAAACTTGCAAAGAACGTTGGTGAGGCTAATGGGGTGGTAGCTGTCCAACTCCAAAGGGTTCTTGCCAGGTTTCAAAACGGGGAGGACAATGCTTTCCCGCCATTGTGACGGAAACTCACCCTCGACCCAGAGACAGTTGTAACGGTCGAGGAGGCATCGCTGGCAGTCCACTGAAAGGTGTTTCAGCATCTGACAGTGGATGCGATCTGGCCCGGGAGCGGTATCAGGGCAAGCGGCTAGGGCACTGCGAAATTCCCACTCACTGAATGGAACATTGAACGATCCTGGATGGTGGGTGCGAAATGAAAGGCTCCGAAGTTCCATCCGCTCTTTGATGTAGCGGAAGGCCAGTGGGTAATTCGCAGAAGCGGAACTCAGAGCAAAATGCTCTGCCAAGCGGTTGTCAATTGCGTTGGAGTCAGTACAAACTGCTCCATTCAGTGAGAGCGCAGGGACGCTGACAGGGGTCCGATAGCCATAGAGGGGTCGGATCTCGGCCCAGACCTGCGATGGAGAGACATGGAGGCCAACGGTGGACATATACCGCTCCCAGCACTCCTGCTTGTGTTGGCGAACGATGCGGTGGGTCTGCGCATGGAGCCGTTTAAAGGCGACGAGGTTTTCTAAAGGTGGATGCCGCTTGTGATGCTGGAGCGCCCGCCGGTTATCTTGACCGTGCAGCTTTTCCCTGGAATAAATGATGACTAACTGAAAACCTCAGCTGCTGACAGGCGTTGTTGATATACCTCGATGTGGACAGCTGAAAATGTGTACCTCAACCGGGACTCGAACCCAGGATCTCCTGCTTACATGGCAGATGCTCTATCCATGTGAGCCACCGAGGACACAGATGAATAGCGCGACTGCAGGGACTTATCCCTTGCACGCTTCCCGTGAGACTCACATTCTCAACTCTCAACTGTCCACAATTCTACATATGTATTGTACCTTATAGACATCTGCCCAACCACTCTTTACTCGCACATGCTTTGGCGATTCCCATAAGAGTTTTCAGTTAGTCATCATTTATTCCAGGGAAAAGCTGCATGGTCATCAACAGCAACTGTTCTTTCGAGAACAAGTTACTGTCTTCGTATATATAGTTAAAGGCTACCCAGCCATTGACCTTCGTCTGTGTGAATGCGTACAGGTTGGCCAAACTCTTACGGGAATCGCCAAAGCGTGCGCGAGTAATGAGTGGTTGGGCAAATGTCTATAAGGTACAATACATATATAGAATTGTGGACAGTTGAGAATGTGAGTCTCACGGGAAACGTGCAAGGGATAAGTCCCTGCAGTCGCGCTATTCATCCGTGTCCTCGGTGGCTCACATGGATAGAGCATCTGCCATGTAAGCAGGAGATCCCGGGTTCGAGTCCCGGTCGGGGTGAACATTTTCAGCTGTCAACATTGAGGTATATCAACAACGCCTGTCAGCAGCTGAGGTTTTCAGTTAGTCATCATTTATTCCAGGGAAAAGCTGCACGGTCATCAACAGTAACTGTTCTTTCGAGAACAAGTTACTGTCTTCATTTTTGTGTTTTTAATTGTGTTGTCTTTTGACAGTTAGAACAATATCTATGCACTTTTTGCATCTTTCCTTCCTTTTTGTCCAGCTGGTATTTGAATCTTCTTCTGTTGAGACCGACTGAAGTTTCTTCATGAATGCCATGTGGGAGCATCTGCCAACTGTTCCCAAAATACTACGATTGACACTTTCTGTTCTGACTCATATCTGAGTACTTACAACAACACACACAACTGTGCCATTGAAAAGGAAATCGAATGCTGACTTTTGATACCATTTTACTGTCTTTCTCAATGGACTTCTACATGCTCTCATCTGATGAGAAGGTCAGTACCAGTTTTTCCGTTACAGTATTCAGTAACAAATTTTGGTTTTTGACAGACCCCTCTTCCAATTGTCGCATTTTCCTTTTCACTCGAATGCACATGTCAGTTGGTTGCTGGCACATGGGACTGCTGCATTTGTGGAAAGCCCAGTAAAATCAGCTTCATGCTCAATGTGTTAATAATACTGCATTACAAGTGGGAAAAACTAGAAATTTCGGAGAAGAATTATATTGAGTCCACTAAAAATGAAAATATTCTGGAAAATTATGAGGTAATGCTGCAATATATCACTGTAGGAAATGTAATGAATAATAAGAAATAGGAGACTGATATTTTTTGACGATTTGTATGGAATGGACGCTAGCACATTAACTAAAAATATCCTAAAATACCTCTGGCAAGAGAAATTAGATTCAAGAACTCTAAGATTTACAAAGAAATATACAAGTAGAAGGAACAACAGATAGCAATTTTAGAACAAATATGTTAAATGGAAGGACGATTCTTTTTTTTTCCCCTTTTTGTTTTTTGTATGGATAAGGAACAAACAAAATGGCAAAAGTCAGTTCTTCATTCCTTAGTGCACAAGCTGACTATGTCTCTTTCACATAGTCATTGGGAGCACTGTTTTAGGTAACCAATGAGAGATGACATGAAGAGAGGTAATGCATTTCAAAAAACAAATCTGAAGTTACTGGCTGTACTTAGTTTATTCGTGACCCCAACAGGACATGGTATGTTGCCTTCAACCACTGATGTCACAGCTTCCATAAATGAATGGAGGTAGTGTGGATACACCAATTTTCATTGTAACTGGAAGTCTAGTTAGACTGGAAGATGAGAGTTTGGTTGTAAGTTGGAGAAGCCAAGTAATCAATGACCTTACAAAAAGTTTGAACACAAGTGATCTCTTGAAACAAGTAATTTTCTCCATCATTGCAGCATAACTGAAAGCAAGGGGAAAATAACTTCATTTACTTCTCAAGGAAGTATCGTTGTACCATATGGTTTTTTGATTATGACATCCACTGTGGTAAAATTTCCGAGATGTATTAATAGTCCCCTCTTGCGGGTGAAGGATGATGCTGTTATACAGAAAAAGCAAATCTGGTGTATGCTGATGTGTGGTATATTAGACCCATTAATTGGGTAAGTAGGTTAGAGAATTTAAAACAAGAAATGGCTACGATGAAGTTATATACGGTGGGAATTAAGACAAATGCAGTGGCAGACGAATAGGACTTTTGGTGATGTGAGAACACAGATAGCAACACAAAATGAAGGAAAATGGTAATGCTGGTGAACTACAATGAGCAACATGACAAATGCATTACTGTAGCCAAGATGGGACACGAGGTCAACACTCATCACAGTGGTACAAGTGTATGTAACTCTGCAGATGAATGGACTGAAACAACGTACGATGGGGCAACAGAAATTATTCTGATTTAACGGTAGGAAAAGGAAGAAATGGAAAAATAGTGGCACATGGACTGTGAGAAAGAAATGAAAATGAAGGCAGCAGAGGAACATCTAGGCAGAAAAAAGAATATGCAATAGGAACCTCTGAATGACAAATGGAGTATAGAATTTAACTGATGGAAGGAGAAAATGTAGACATGCAGCAAATGAAGAAGATAAAAATAAATACCAACTTATAAAAAAATGGCTTATAGAGTGCAAAATGACAAAGGAGGAATGGCCAGTGCATAAATGCAAAACTGTAGAAGCATGCATATTTATGGGAAAGATGGATTACACGTGTAAGAACATGCAGATGAGATGGGAGATGTGCTACCAGGAAAACATGTTAACAGAACACTGAAAGTTATAAGTCAAAACAAAGCATCTGGAGCAAAGGATATTCCCTTGGAATTATTAAAATATTTATGAGAAACAAACATGACAAAAAGTATTCCACCTGGTATGCAAATGGTGGGCAAAATACCAAAAGACAGGTAAAATATTGTCAAATTTCAAGAATGTAACAATTCCATCTCTAACAAAGGCATGTCTGACAATTATGAAACAAACTGCTTTATACGTCATGCTTGCAAAACACTGACAGGAACTATTTAGAGAAGAATGGAAAAATAACTGGTAAAGCAGATCTCAAGGAAGTTTAGAAGAAATGCAGAATATGTGAGGTAATTAACTGACCTGCTAAATTAGATCAATCTCTAACACTAGTTTGCTGCAGAAATGTTGAACATATTCTCAGTTTGAATACAATAAATTTCCTTGAGACAAGCTTCCACCCACAAAAATGTGTGAGTGTTTGAAGAGTTCTAACAAGGGAACCTCCCCATTGCACCACTCTCAGATTTAGTTATAAGTCTGCACAGCGGATAGGCCTTGAAAAACTGAACACAGATCAATCGAGAAAACAGGAAGAAGTTGTGTAGAACTATGAAAAAAAAAATAAGCAAAATATACAAACTGAGTAGTCCATGCGCAAGATAGGCAACATCAAGGACAGTCTGAACTCGACAGCACCGTGATCCTGTGGTTAGCGTGAGCAGCTGCGGAACAAGAGGTCCTCGGTTCAAGTCTTCCCTCGAGTGAAAACTTTGGTTTCTTATTTTCAGACAATTATCAAAGTTCAGGCACTCACACATAATCAACTTCGCTCTCCAAAATTCCATGACATGTTCAGATTTGCTTGCACATATGCAGGATTTGACGGTCTACACAGGGAAAAATTTGAAAACGTTAAAAACATATGTTTTGACAGAGCACAGGGAAAACTGTGCGACTGTGAAACTGTTGCATTCATTTGTTGCAGTTTATGTCACAGACTCTTATGTTTTCATCACTTTTTCGGGAGTGATTATCACATCCACAAGAAAACCTAAATCGGGCAAGGTAGAAGAATCTTTTTACCCATTCGCCAAGTGTACAAGTTAGGTGGGTCGACAACATATTCGTGTCACGTGACGCACATGCTGTCACCAGTGTCTTACAGAATATATCAGACGTGTTTTCCTGTGGAGGACTCGGTTGACCTATGACGATGATGATGATGTTTGGTTTGTGGGGCGCTCAACTGCTTGGTTATCAGCACCCGTACAATTACCCGATCTTTGCTCAGTCCAATTTCGCCACTTTCCTACTTTCCTGGATGATGATGAAATGATGAGGACAACACAAACACCCAGTCATCTCGAGGCAGGTGAAAATCCCTGACCCCGCCGGGAATCGAACCCGGGACCCCGTGCTCGGGAAGCGAGAACGCTACCGCGAGACCACGAGCGGCGGACTTGACCTATGACCTTGCGATCAAATGTTATCGGTTCCCATTGGAGAGGCACGTCCTTTCGTCTACTAATCGCACGGTTTTGCAGTGTGGTTGCAAAACACAGACACTACACTTATTACAGTGAACAGACGTCAGTGAACGAACGGACAGATCATAACTTTGCGAAAATAAAGTGTGGTGTCACCGCCAGACACCACACTTGCTAGGTGGTAGCTTAAATCGGCCGCGGTCCATTAGTACATGTTGGACCCGCGTAGCGCCACCACATGGCAGGTCTAGAGAGGCGGACTAGCACTCGCCCCAGTTGTATGACGACTTTGCTAGCGACTATACTGACGAAGCCTTACTCTCATTTGCCGAGAGACAGTTAGAATAGCCTTCAGCTAAGTCCATAGCTACGACCTAGCAAGGCGCAGTTAACCATATCTGGAGAGAGTCTTACTTGTATTCACCATAAACGATGTATACCAAAAGGATGGATTAAAGTTAAGTATTCCCAAAGCAACGTACTTTTCTTATTAGCATTCATTGAGCATCCTGTTTCAGACTTCACGATATTCTGGGTGAGCTTATAGCGTGCCTATTCGGCCCCTTCAAAATAACACTGTGTCGGCACTTCTGTCGACACATAACATAAAGAAAGTAAAATTTTCAGTCGAGGGAAGACTTGAACCAAGGACCTCTCATTCCGCAGCTACTCACGCTAACCACAGGACCACGGCGCTCCTGAGGTCACAGCCTCCTTGATGTTGCCTACATAGCGCATGGACTACTCAGTTTGTATATTTTACTTCCCTTGTAAGTTACGACCCAGTGCGTTCATCAGAGACAAAGTTAGCATCAGGACTGCACCAGGGAAGTGTAATAGGACTGCTATTATTCTCAATATACATAAATGATATGATTGACAGGGTGAGCAGCAAACTGCAGCTGTTTGCTGCTGATGCTGTGTTGTACGAAAAGGTGTCATTGTTGGGTGACTGTAAGGGAATGTGCTGAATGACAGCCATTAGTAATGTGCTACTTGACACAGTCAGGTCAATTAAGTATCCAGGGGTAATGCTGCAAACTGAAATGGAACGACTGTGTAAGGACTGTAGTGGGAAAGGCAAACAGTCACGGTTAATTGGGAAGAGTTTTAGGAAAGTGTCGTTCATCAGTAAAGTAGTTGTTGTTGTTCTGGTCTTCAGTCCTGAGACTGGTTTGATGCAGCTCTCCATGCTACTCTATCCTGTGCAAGCTTCTTCATCTCCCAGTACCTACTCAGCCTACATCCTTCTGAATCTGCTAAGTGTATTCATCTCTAGGTCTCCCTCTACGATTTTTACCCTCCACGCTGCCCTCCAATACTAAATTGGTGATCTCTTGATGCCTCAGAACATGTCCTACCAACCGATCCCTCCTTCTAGTCAAGTTGTGCCACAAATTCCTCTTCTCCCCAATTCTATTCAATATCACCTCATTAGTTATGTGATCTACCCATCTAATCTTCAGCATTCTTCTGTAGCACCACATTTCGAAAGCTTCTATTCTCTCCTTGTCCAAACTATTTATCGTCCATGTGGCTACACTCCATACAAATACTTTCAGAAACGACTTCCTTGCACTTAAATCTATACTCGATGTTAACAAATTTCTCTTCTTCAGAAACGCTTTCCTTGCCATTGCCAGTCTACATTTTATATCCTCTCTACTTCAACCATCATCAGTTATTTTGCTGCCCAAATAGCAAAACTCATTTACAACTTTAAGCGTCTCATTTCCTAATCTAATTCCCTCGGTATCACCCGACTTAATTCAATTACATTCCATTATCTTCGTTTTGTTTTTGTTGATGTTCATCTTATATCCTCCTTTCAAGACACTGTCCATTCTGTTCAACTGCTCTTCCGAGTCCTTTGCTGTCTCTGACAGAATTACAATGTCATCGGCAAACCTCAAGGTTTTTATTTCTTCTCCATGAATTTTAATAACTACTTCTTTTGTTTCCTTCACTGCTTGCTCAATATAGAGATTGAATAACATCAGGGAGAGGCTACAACCCTGTCTCACTCCCTTCCCAACCACTGCTTCCCTTTCATGTCCCTCGACTCTTATAACTGCCATCTGGTTTCTGTACAAACTGTAAATAGCTTTTTGCTCCCTGTATCTTACCCCTGCCACCTTCAGAATTTGAAAGAGAGTATTCCAGTCAACATTGTCAAAAGCTTTCTCTAAGTCTACAAATGCTAGAAAAGTAGGTTTGCCTTTCCTTAATCTAGCTTCTAAGATAAGTCGTAGGGTCAGTATTGCCTCACATGTTCCGATATTTCTGCGGAATCCAAACTGATCTTCCCCGAGGTCAGCTTCTACCAGTTTTTCCATTTGTCTGTAAAGAATTCGCGTTAGTATTTTGCAGCTGTGACTTATTAAACTGATAGTTCGGTAATTTTCACATCTGTCGACACCAGCTTTCTGTGCGATTGGAATTATTATATTCTTCTTGAAGTCTGAGGGTATTTCGCCTGTCTCATACATCTTGCTCACCAGATGGTAGAGTTTTGTTAGGACTGGCTCTCCCAAGGATGTCAGTAGTTCTAATGGATGTTGTCTACTCCCGGAGCTTTGTTTTGACTCAGGTCTTTCAGTGCTCTGTCAAACTCTTCACGCAATATCATATCTCCCATTTCATCTTCATCTACATCCTCTTCCATTTCCATAATATTGTCCTCAAGTACATCGCCCCTGTATAGACCCTCTATATACTCCTTCCACCTTTCTGCTTTCCCTTCTTTGCTTAGAACTGGGTTTCCATCTGAGCTCTTGATATTCATACAAGTTCTCTTTTCTCCAAAGGTCTCTTTAATTTTCCTGTAGGCAGTATCTATCTTACCCCTAGTGAGATAAGCCTCTAAATCCTTACTTTTGTCCTCTATCCATCCCTGCTTAGCATTTTGCACTTCCTGTCGATATCATTTTTGAGACGTTTGTATTCCTTTTTGCCTGCTTCATTTACTGCATTTTTATATTTTCTCCTTTCATCAATTAAACTTAATATTTCTTCTGTTACCCATGGATTTCTACTAGCCCTTGTCTTTTTACCTACTTGATCCTCTGCTGCCTTCACTACTTCATCCCTCAAAGCTACCCATTCTTCTTCTACTGTATCTCTTTCCCCCATTCTTGTCAATTGTTCCCCTATTCTCTCCCTGAAACTCTGTACAACCTCTGGTTTAGTCAGTTTATCCAGGTCCCATCTCCTTAAATTCCCACCTTTTTGCAGTTTCTTCAGTTTTAATCTACAGTTCATAACCAACAGATTGTGAGAAAACACCATATATGGGACACTAGGGCGAGCCATTCTTGGTTAGTACTGAAGTGTTTGCGATCCCCACCAGTTCGGATTAAATGGTTCAAATGGCTCTGAGCACTATGGGACTTAACTGCTGAGGTCATCAGTCCCCCAGAACTTAGAACTACTTAAACCTAACCAACCTAAGGACATCACACACATCCGTGCTCGAGGCAGGATTCGAACCTGCGACCGTAGTGGTCAGTTCGGATTAACGGAAGACATTGAAGCAATCCAGAGGCAGGCTCTAGGGCTTGTTACCAATAGATTCAATCAACATACAAGTATTACAGCGATGCTTAGGGAAGTCAACTGGGAATCCCTGAAGGTCAGGTGACATTCTTTTCGAGGAACGCTATTGAGAAAATTTAGAAAACCAGTATTTCAAGCTGACTCGGAGCAATTCTACTCTCACCAACATACATTTCATGTAGAGTCCATGAAAATAAGATAAAAGAAATTATGGCCCAAACAGAAACGAATAGCTGAGTGGAATGGGAAGGGAAATCATTAGTAGTGGTTCAAGGTACCCTCCACCATGCACCGTACAGTGGCTTGCGGAGTTAAGTATATAGATGTAAATGTAATACTGGGCTTACAACTTACGTTAGAAGATTAACTATATTCATGGAATTTGTAGATTCAGAAAAAGCTTCTGACAATGCTGACTGGAAATTTTGTATTTATCAGGGATGAAATGCAGAGAGCAATTAACGTGTGCAGAAACCAGGCTGCACCTAAAGAGTCAAAGGACCAGGACCCACAAATGAGGCAGTATTTGAGAAGGGAATGATTAGTTGTAGCCTAGCCCATCATGTTAACAATCTGTACATAGAGCAAGCAGTGAAGGAATCCTAAGAGAAATTTGGAAAAGGAACTGAAGTTCAGGGAGAAATAATAAAAACTAATGAAATTATAATTAAATCAAGACCCTACACTGCCAACGGGCGTCTAAGGTTTGTTGTTGACTTCATCTCTGACAGAATTACAAATAACAGATAGCGTCTTGAGAAGAGGTTGTAAGATGAACATCAATGAATATACAAGATCGGTGACAGAATACGGTTCAAAGCCACTTCAGTTGTCTATAAGAAGGTAGTAATGCCTGAAGACAGAAGTGAATTGCAGGAAGACCTGCAGAATGTCGGTGTTTGGCACAGGGAGAGGCAGTTGACCTGAATGTACTTAAATATAATGAACTGCCCATAAACAGACAATAAAATACACTACTGCACAGCTCCTCTACTGACGACAAATTACTGTAAGCAGAAACTACCATAAAATGCCTAGGAGCAACAAAATGGAGCGACCTAAAATGGAATGACCACATATGATGAACTGTAAGCAAAGCAGATGTCAGGCTGCCATTCATTATAAGAATACTAAGAAAGTGTAATTCATGCATGATAGTGTCTTGCAAAATATTTGTTCAATCACTTCTTGAGTATTAGCTATTTAGGAGACAATCTGAGCAGTTCTCTCAAATTGTTTGCAGATGATGCCATCATTTACGCTCCTGTAATGTCATCAGATGATCAGTGCAAATAAGATATCTGTATGGTGCAAAAAGTGACAATCGACTCTTAATTCATGAAAAGTATGAAGTCATCCACATGAGTGCTAAAAAAGAATTAACTAAATTTCAATCACACCGTAGATCATACAAACCTAAAGGCTGTAAACTCAACTAAATACAATTACGAATAACTTACATAGGAATGATCACATCTGTAAACTCAACTAAATACTTAGGGATTACAATTATGAATAACTTGGAACAATCACTTATGTAATGCTGTGGGAAAGCAAATCAATCGCAATCTTTGGTTTGCTCTACCCACAATATTATCTATGTGATTGTTCCAATTTAGGTTATTTGAACTGTAATCCCTAAGTATTTAGTTGAATTTACAGCCTTCAGATTTGTGTGACTTATCGCGTAATCGAAATGTAGCTGATTTCTTTTAGTACTCGCGTGAATAACTTCACACTTTTCCTTGTTCAGGGTCAATTGCCACTTTTCGCACCATAGATATATTTTATCTAAATCATTTTGCAAGTCATTTCGATCATCTGATGACCTTACACAAGATGGTAAATGACAGCATCACCTGCAAACAATCTGAGACGGCTACTCAGATTGTCTCCTATGTCGTTAATATAGATCAGGAACAATAGAGGGCCTATAACACTTCCTAGGGGAACGCCAGATATTACTTCTGTTTTACTCGATGACTTTCAGTCTATTACTACGAACTGTGACCTTTGTGACAGGAAATCACAAACCCAGTCACACAACTGAGGCGATACTCCATAGGCACGCAGTTTGGTTAGAAGACACTTATGAGGAACGGTGTCAAAAGCCTTCTGTAAATCTAAAAATATGGAATCAATTTGACATCCCCTGTCAATAGCACTTATTACTTCATGAGTATAAAGAGCTAGTTGTGTTTCACAAGAATGATATTTTCTCAAACTGTACTGACTATGTGTCAATAAATTGTTTTCTTCGAGATACTTCATAATGTTTGAATACAGTATATATTCCGAAACCCTACTGCAAATCGACGTTAGTGATATAGGCCTGTAATTCAGCGGATTACTCCTACTTCCCTTTTTGGGTATTGGTGTGACTTGAGCAATTTTCCAGTCTTTAGGTACGGGTCTTTCTGTGAGCAAGTGGTTGTATATAATTGTTAAATATGAAGCTATTTTATCTGCATACTCTGAGAGGAACCTGACTGGTATACAATCTGGACCAGAGGCCTTGCTTTTATTAAGTGATTTAAGGTGCTTCATTACTCCGAGGATATCTACTTCTATGTTTCTCATCTTGGCAGTTGTTCTTGATTGGAATTCAGGAATATTTACTTCATCTTCTTTGGTGAAGAAGTTTCGGAAAAGTGTATCAAGTGAAATTTTGACTGGATTGAGGAGGAGGAGGTGGAGATTAATGTTTAGCATTCTGTCAACAATTAGGTCATCAGAGGTGCAGCACAAGCTCAGAGTTGGGAAGGACAGAGAAGAAAGTCGGCTCTGCCTTTTCAAAGGAGCCATCCCGGCATTAGCCGAAGGCAGTTTAGGAAAGTCACAGAAAACCTAAATCTGACGTGGATGGATGGAGAGGGTTTTAAGGGCGCACGACGGCAAGGTCTTCAGCGCCCGCTCGGTAACAGATTGAGATGAGTGTCAAGAAAAGACTCAGAACAATAAGGTAAAACAGAACTAAGACACAGGAAACTAGCTCAGAAAAATATGTGCCTACCCACACCGAAGCGTGGGACGAAGCATGCCGCCAGCAGTAAAACATGGACAACCCGGGAAGAAAGTGGTAGAGGGAGCTAAAACAATACAGCTGATGGCAGTGGCTGGCTGACCACAAGGAAAAAGGGAGGAGTCAGTCACTTTGCAGTACACTAAAACCTCCAGCCTAAAAAGTTTAGGCCAGAGTCCAGACAAATCACAAAACCCTAGACACACACGTCTCATCATTAGCTAAAACATAGGGCAGATCCCCATCACCTTGTGGTTTTCTGCCCTTGCATCTCAGTATACAATGCAATCTGTTAAAATGTGGCGGACAGAGATGTTCACACCACAAGCATCACAAATCGGAGGATCCTCCCGCCGTAATGAGGGTCACTTCTTCCCGCCTCAGCACCCGGCAGGAGGTACGCCACGGCCGAGTTGTTGGCTTCACCGACCGCAGTTTATTGGCCGTCACTGCCAGCCATTCTTCCTCCCACGACTCCGTGCACTTCTTGTGGAGTGCAGCGATGACTGACTGCAAGGGGATAGGACACTGGACCACATCCTGCTCTCTGCAGGCCTCCTCGGCAGCCCGATCAGCCTGTTCATTGCCCCATATTCCGACACGACCAGGCACCCAGCAGAAGGACACGTCTTCACCCCGCCGTTGGAGCAAGTACAGTTGGTCATATATCAGCTGGACCATCTCCTCAGTCGGGTACAGATTCTGCAATGATTGTAAGGCACTAAGAGAATTGGAGCAGAGGAGAAATCGATTGCCCCAAACACGATTCATCCGCTCTGTTGCCTCCAGGATCGCGAGGAGCTCCGCTGCGAAAATGGTATATTCGTCAGGGAGGCGAATCCGGGTAACGTGATCGGGGACCACTATAGAACAGCCAAGGAAATTCTCCTGTTTGGAGCCATCAGTGTAAACGATGGTAAAACCGTGATGCACATCTAAAATGTTAAAAAACTGAAATTGGAATGTAAAATCTGGTATACTATCTTTCTTAAAATTAGTCAAATCTAAAATAATTCTGGGTCTCCAGAGGAGCCAAGGTGGAAATCTGCTCGAACCGCGACGGAAAACATGAAGACCAGCCATATCCATCGCAGAAAGGCAATCCTGTGTGCAAATCCCATAGGGCCGCGTCGTTCATTGCCGGTTATGAAATAGCTGTGCCAGAGGAAGCTGAGCAACGGTATAGTATGCAGGTGTGTACAAAGTTTTATACACCTGGCGCACCGTAAGTAGCCATCGCCGCATATGAAGTGGCGGTTCACCAGCCTCTGCACAGAGGCTCGGTATGGGGCTAGCTCTGAATGCCCCAGTGGCAAACCGAAGCCCTTCACGGTGCATAAAGTCCAACATCTTTAAGTAGGAAGGCCTCGCAGACCCATACACCGTGCACCTATAATCGAGCCGAGATCACACAAACGCCCTCTAAAACTGGAGCAGACAAGTCCTGTCGGCTCCCCGTGTACTGCGGCTAAGACACTTTAAAATACTTGAAGCCTTATGTGACCATCATTTCAGGTCTCTAAGATGAGGTAACCACGTAAGCTTCGAATAAAAAATGAGCCCCAGAGACCTCACCATGTCTTTAAAAGCGAGGACAGTGTCCCTCATCATCAACTCAGAAAATGTTAAAATCGAATGAGAACGGTGAAAAAGAACACACACAGACTTCTCGGTGGAAAACTTAGAACCACTCTTCTGTGCCCAGTCATCCAAACGTCTAAGAGTAAGTTGCAACTGACGCATTGTCGTCACAAGACTTGAAGAAGAGCAAAACAAAGAGAAATCAACCACAAACAAGGATCACTGGACAGGACTTTTCACTATGGAGGTAACGCTATTAATAGTGATGGCAAAGACAGTCACACTTCAAATGCTACCCTGAGGGACACCGTTCTCCTGCTCAAAGCGGTCAGACATGTCGTCACCAATTCGGTATCTAAAATATCATGGCGAGAGGAAAGACTGAATAAAAAGAGGAAGACAACCACGAAAACCCCATTCGTGAAGCTGCTCCAGGTTGAGACGCCTCCAAGTCGTATCGTGGGCCTTCTCGATGTCAAAAAATACACCTAGAAGGTGATGACGGCGTAGGAAAGCTTGTTGTATAGCCGCCTCCAAGATTATCGAAGGTGGAGAGAGACCTCCTGAATTCACACTGAAAGCGACTAAGGAGTTGCCGGGATTCTAACATCCAGACAAGGTGGCGGTTCACCATCCGCTCCAAGGTCTTTCCCATGCAACTAGTGAGGGCAACACTACGGCAGTTACTTGGGCTCGTCAGGTCTTTAACAGGTTTTAAAAAAGGAATTAAAACCGCCTCACGCCATGAGGCAGGAAAGTGACCTGACGCCCAAATGGCATTAAAAAGTGTGAGGAGGATTTCTGTGTTGGGCCTTGTTAGGTGTCGTAGCACACTGTAATGGATACTGTCGTGACCGCAGGATGTGTCAAGAGCTGCAGACAATGCAGAATCCATCTCCCACATAGAAAATGGGCAGTTGTAAACTTCACGAGAGGTGGACTGGAAGTCCAGACTACACCTCTGAACAACCGCTCTATGGCGCTGGAAACCCGGATCCTGACTGGTTGTTGCAGTAATCGTGGCAAAATACGCTGCCACAGTCTGGGCAATGTCTCGCGGATACTGTCGTGACCGCAGGATGTGTCAAGAGCTGCAGACAATGCAGAATCCATCTCCCACATAGAAAATGGGCAGTTGTAAACTTCACGAGAGGTGGACTGGAAGTCCAGACTACACCTCTGAACAACCGCTCTATGGCGCTGGAAACCCGGATCCTGACTGGTTGTTGCAGTAATCGTGGCAAAATACGCTGCCACAGTCTGGGCAATGTCTCGCGGATCCGTGTGGAGAGTGCTGTTAGCCATTACAGAAGCCGTGGGGCACCTCCCTCCTCTCCCAGAAATTTTCCTGATGGTCTCCCACACAATGGAACTTTTGGTGGAATGATTAATGGTGTTCAGAAACTGTTGCCACGACCTCTTCTTGCTCTCTCGAATAATGCGGCGACATTTTGCCCTCGCCACCCTAAAGGCTGCAAGATTCTCAGCAGCTGGCCGACACTGGAACCGACTCGGGAGCCGCACGCCTGGTCCTGATTGCAGAATGGCATTCGGCACTCCACCAAGGGACAGGTTGCCTCTTCCAGTGGCCTGTGGAATGGATGCTTCAGCGGCGCAGTGGACCGTTTTGGTAATACGATCCACCTGTGCCTCAACATTCGCACAGTTCAAAGTATAAAGTATATAAAAGTATAAAGTATCCAGTCAGCCCCACTGAGCACCCACCTTGGTTGTCTCCTTTCGGGGCCCACGCCACCTGGCAGGTGAATCCAGATTGGGAAGTGATCACTGCCGTGCAAGTCGGCAACCACTTCCCATTGAGCACTGGCGGCAAGGGCTGGAGAGCGAGGTGAGAGATCAATGGCTGGATGCGGGTTCGAACTGTTGTCCTCAGAGAGTGAATCCAGTACACTAACCACTATGCTACCCTACTTGCTGCGCTGGATTGAGGGCTTTTTTCCATCTTGGATGGAGAGTCATCACCAGATGTAGAAGTAACTTCGAATAAGCCCCAGGAAAGCGTGTTGGGACCTTTGCAGTTATTGTTGTATATTAATGACCTTCCTGACAATATTAACAATAACCCTCAACATTTTGCACATGATGCAGTTATCTATAATAAAGTAGTGTCTGAAAGAAGCTTTGTAAACATTCAGTCACATCTCGATAAGGTTTCGAAGTGGTGCAGAGATTGGCAACTTGATTTAAATGTTCAAAAATGTAAAATTGTGAACTTGCAATGATAAAACGTATCACCCCATGACTATAACACCGATGAGTCACATCTGGAACTGGCCCACTCATACAAATACCTGGGTGCAACACTTTGTAGGGATACAAAATGGAATGATCATACAGGCTGTAGGAACACAATATGGAATGATCATACTGACTCAGTCATGGGTAAAGCAGGTGGTGGACTTTGTTTTATTGGTAGAATACTGGGGAAGTGCAATCAGTCTACAACAGAGATTGCTTACAAGTCACTTATGAGACCAGTTCTACACTATTGCTCAAATGTGTGGGACCTGTACCATATAGGGCTGACAGGGGATATTGAACATATACGGAGAAAGACATTGTAATTCTGTCAGAGGCAGCAAAGGACTTGGAAGAGCAGTTGAACGGAATGGACAGTGTCTTGAAAGGAGGGTATAAGATGAACATCAACAAAAGCAAAACGAGGATAATGGAATGTAGTCGAATTAAGTCGGGTGATGCTGAGGGAATTAGATTAGGAAATAAGACGCTTAAAGTAGTGAAGGAGTTTTGCTATTTGGGAAGCAAAATAACTGATGATGGTCGAAGTAGAGAGGATATAAAATGTTGACTGGCAATGGCAAGGAAAGCGTTTCTGAAGAAGAGAAACTTGTTAACACTGAGTGTTGATTTAAGTGTCAGGAAGTCGTTTCTGAAAGTATTTGTATGGAGTGTAGCCATGTATCGAAGTGAAATATGGATACTAAATAGTTTAGACAAGTAAACAGAAGCTTTCGAAATGTGGCACTACAGAAGAATGCTGAAGATTAGATGGGTAGATAACATAACTAATGAGGAGGTATTGAATAGAATTGGGGAGAAGAGGAGTTTGTGGCACAACTTGACTAGAAGAAGGGATCGGTTGGTAGGACATGTTCTGAGGAATCAAGGGATCACCAATTTAGAAATGGAGGGCAGCGTGGAGGGTAAAAATCATAGAGGGAGACCGAGAGATGAATACACTAAGCAGATTCAGAAGGACGTAGGTTGCAGTAAGTACTGGGAGATGATGAAGCTTGCACAGGATAGAGTAGCATGGAGAGCTGCATCAAACCAGTCTCAGGGCTGAAGACCACAACAACAACAACGGCAGAGAAAGGCAGTGTGAGTGGTTACAGGTTTGTTTGTTCTGTGGGAGGGTGTCACACAGATACTGATCTGGAAGACAGATGTAAACTATCCCGAGGAAGTCTATTAACAAAGCTTCAAGAACCGGCTTTAAATGAGGAATATATTACAACCCCCTATGTATTGCTCACGTAGGGATTGCGAGGGAAAGATTAGAATGCTTATAGCATGCACAGAGGCATTCAAACAATCATTATTCCTGCACTTCATGTGTGAATGAAACAGGAAGAACCCTAATAACTGGTACAATTGGATGTACTTTCTGCCCTTCACAGTGATTTTGCAGAGTGGCTGTAGATGTACCTGTAAGTGAGGAAAAAGTTTAGGAAAGTTTTTATGCTTAAAGTTTGTTGGAAGACAATAAGTGCTCTCATTATGAAAGAATGGACGAATATTGTGTGGGTAATTTGCACCGAATTTTAAGCACAAGCATGTTTTTCACGCAAATGTCTATGATGTCATACTTTCTGAACTGGGTGTCATACCATGATATAATTGTGTAGGTACATTCAGTGGTGAACGTGGATACTATCTGCAAACTGTGCTGCGAATAGAAGTGGTAGTAAAGAAGTAATAAATCAAAACATCATGCCTGATGCTGAAATTTGACTGCATGGGCAGCAAAAATGAAGTAAATGACAATCCTTTTCCTTCCATCATTTTGTGCTGGATGACAGCAAGAAAAATTTATTACAGGTAAGTGCTCCCATTCTCAAATACTGCCCAAATAAAATCCAGGTTTTTGCTCAGCGTTAGTTACACTGCCCCAGACACAAAGTTTCTCACTCAAATACACTACTGGCCATTAAAATTGCTACACCACGAAGATGACGTGCTCCAGACACGAAATTTAACTGACAGGAAGAAGATGCTGTGATATGCAAATGATTAGCTTTTCAGAGCATTCACACAAGGTTGGCACCGGTGGCGACACCTACAATGTGCTGACACGAGGAAAGTTTCCAACCGATTTCTCATACACAAACAGCAGCTGACCGGCGTTGACTGGTGAAACGTTGTTGTGATGCCTCGTGTAGGGAGGAGAAATGTGTACCATCACGTTTCCGACTTTGATAAAGGTCGGATTGTAGCCTATCGCAATTGCCGTTTATAGTATCGCGACATTGCTGCTCGCGTTCATCGAGATCCAATGACTGTTAGCAGAATATGGACTCAATGGGTTCACGAGGGTAATACGGAACACTGTGCTGGATCCCAACGGCCTCGTATCACTAGCAGTCAAGATAACAGGCATCTTATTCGCACAGCTGTTACAGATTGTGCAGCCATGTCTCGATCCCAGAGTCAACAGATGGGGAGATTTGCAAGACAACAACCATCTGCACGAACAGTTCGACAACATTTGCAGCAGCACGGACTATCAGCTCAGAAACCACAGCTGCGGTTACCCTTGACGCTGCATCACAGACAGGAGCACCTGCGATGGTGTACTCGACGATGTACCTGGGTGCACGAATGGCAAAACGTCATTTTTTTGGATGAATCCAGGTTCTGTTTACAGCATCATGATGGTCGCATCCGTGTTTGGCGACATCACGGTAATGCAAATTGGAAGCGTGTATTCGTCATCGCCATACTGGCGTATCACCCGGCGTGATGGTATGGGGTGTCATTGGTTACACGTCTCTGTCACCTCTTGTTCGCATTGACGGCACTTTGGACAGTGGACGTTACATTTCAGATGTGTTACGACTCGTGGCTCTACCCTTCATTCGATCCCTGCGAAACCCTACATTTCAGCAGGATAATGCACGACCGCATGTTGCAGGTGCTGTACGGGCCTTTCTGGATACAGAAAATGTTTGACTGCTGCCCTGACCAGCACATTCTCCGGATCTCTCACCAACTGAAAACGTCTGGTCAATGGTGGCCGAGCAAGTGGCTCGTCACAATACACCAGTCACTACTCTTGATGAACTGTGGTATCGTGTTGAAGCTGCATGGGCAGCTGTACCTGTACACACCATCCTAGCTCAGTTTGACTCAATGCCCAGTCGTATCAGGGGCAGAGGTGTTTGTTCTGGGGACTGATTTCTCAGGATCTATGCAACCAAACTGCGTTTAAATGTAATCGCATGTCAGTTACAGTATAACATATTTATCCAATGAATACCCGTTTATCATGTGTATTTCTTCTTGGTGAGCAATTTTAATGGCCAGTAGTGTACTTGTCTTAAAAGTGTCAAACCTTCAAAATAAGATAACTCTTAATGAGTAATTATGATGAATTTAAAATTTTTAAATTCAGTCAATATTCATGCGTAATATTTATAATCAAATTTTTATTGCCCATGGAGGCCGTTACATAGGCAATCTGCAGTCAGAGTTCCCAGAAAGTTGTTTAGTAATATGGATTTTTGTAAACATAGGTGTGAAATGGTCTTGAAACTGGAGTTCATTTCTGAAATGGATTAGCACTGAGACTGGCCATCACTAAGAACAGTTACTACGAGCTTAAGAAATTGCTAAAAAGTGTAGGTAGTGTATGTCAATAAAGAAATAATGGCTTCCAGTAGTTAGTACCTCGTGCAAAACTACTGAGTTTAGGATCACCTACTATCTGTGCAAGCTGCACCCTAAGGGACACTCAATACATAAGCTAACAACTACAGTGCAATGAGGTCACATCATCAAACTGTTCAGTAGCAACCCTGACAAGTTTTTTGTGCAAAATATGTAAAAATATATAAGCACCTTATTTTAGATAACTCAGGTGTCCTAGCTAAGACATGGATGGATTACAAATATGTTTCTTCACTTCAAAAATACCCAACAGTAAACAATATTATGAATTAACTTGCACTGTTATCATAGTTATGAAGTATTGAAATAACACTGTGTCACTCTTTTGCAGAATACAATTGTCATTTCCTGAATAAAAAACCTTTGTTAATAAGTATGGTAATAAAAGCAACATGAAATAATAAAATCTTAAATCTTCACAAGATAAGAAGGCAAGCTTCTTAGGCAATCCTCAAAGCAATCTCCAATTAGTCAACATATTTTATTGAAAGGAAAGTTCTCTTGAAAAATCTAAAAAATTATGAGACAGTACTCCTGGTCAATACTTACCTTCATGAGACATGTCAGGATTGCTAGTAGACACATGTACATACACTATCCTAGCTTTTAAAACTAATAGTTTCTCCTTGGGGAAGTGACAGAGAGATTCGTTTGTATTGCTATTTGGTGTCCAGCTGGGTGCAGTCGTTCACAAAACATGACATTTTGACGATGTAACATTTTCTTGATACTGTCACCCCCACTCCACCTGACATGGCATTTATGAAAGAGATGTACTTTAGCAAGGACGGTCATTCTACAGGTATGAGCTGAAGATGACAGCAAGCTAAGCTATCGAAATATTGTACTTCGTAAATGACCACACCTAGCTGAGCACCCAAGAGAAAACAAAGAGTTGACTTGCTGGGAAAGACTAAGATCACACAAAGAGGGATATGCCAGGGAGTGTTAAAAAGGAAGTGGAGGCAACTCACAGCCTACAATACGAGAGATGCAGCTGTAGTGGGGACGAGGGGAGATCATTTCTGCCTGGAATTTTAAGGATGGATTGGCAGAAGAACGGGTTGCAGCCGGAGATTGGAGAGCTCTAATATAAGGACTTCAGGAGCAACACTGAACGTTACATAGGGCTGGCAGAATAGTATGTGGGACTGTTGTTTGATTATGATTATGATAGAGCATGTTTGCAGAAATAACGTAGATATTGATGCACAGGTTAGCAAACTGTGGTAAGATTGGTGGAAAAATGACTGATTCTCTGAGAGAGAGAGAGGGAGAGAGAGAGAGAGAGAGAGAGAGAGAGAGAGAGAGAGAGAGAGAGAGAGAGAGAGAGGGGGGGGGCGGTGGGGGATGGGGTGGGGTGGGGGCAGCACAGTAGAGCAAGCTGAAGGGATCCTACAAAGGTACAGAGAATGCTTAAATGATTTTTAAAAAATCATGTGAAAGTCATTAAATATATTGCGAAGTTTGCTCAAAAGAAAATAAGATGGCAAGAAAATTAGTGAAAACATATATAAAGAAAATCAGTAGTGAGATAAGAAAACAGAACACGAACAATTGCCAAACAGGGAAGAAAGATCGCAAAACAAAAATAAAATATTACTGGAAAAAAAGTGTCACCATCTAGTTTAAAAAGTCATTAAAATAATAAAAGGAAAGATGTTACCAAACAAAGAGAGGGCATTGCCAATTACAGAGAGTATCTTCCGTCATCGTCTCTACAGAGAGTATCTTCCGTCATCGTCTCATCTTGGGCTCTGGATGACCTGGTTTCTTTTTTAACCTTCCCAAACTAGTTTCAAAAACTAGGTTTGTGTACTAACTTTTGTATTTGTCTATCAGCAGTACTGAGTCGGACATAGTGGTTTACTGGTAAAGCACGTGTGACTGAGAAACCAGATATCATAGCATCAAATCCCAGCCAGACCACAGAAATTTTCTGTCTGCCTTTAATCTAACCTTCACCTCTAAAAGGTATGAGAAGTCTCCAAGAACAATACATTGTACTGTAGGTCCCCTTTCCTCAGGTGGTTAACAGGGGTAGATTAGGGGAACACAGGTTGCCTAAGTGACATGCAATTGAGCCACAATGCTTTATTATTATTTTTGTTATTATTAAGTACTAGCAGTTTTCCCGAAGTACTGGCCAGAAATTCTGCCTCATAATTTTACAGTCAGTGTTATTTACATTATACTCTACAGTAAGTTCCATGCACAGAAACTGTGAGTTTTAAGAAGATGAATAAATGAATGTAAACATACCTTTCCTGTTCAATTATGCCTATCGGTTGAACACTTCGTGACCAAGTCCACTTCGGATCAATTTTCACCAACATAAAATTGTAGATTAAGGGATTATTCTCATCATACAAGTGATACTCCACTATGGACCGCTTTTGCGTTGGAGGTTCAAAATCTACAGGCGTCTTGTACTCGACATTACCAGCATATGCCACTCCTGTCAGGTCAAAGGTCAATTTAAGCTCTGTGTCAGTAATTCATCTGTATTAATTGAAGAGTGTTGTACTGGTTCTAATTTAAAACTTAACACATTTCAGATGAAATGTTCAAATTCCATAAAGTTAAAATAGATAATAAAGTCGTAGAAGAAGTTGACGTAATCAAATTCCATGGATTAAATTTAACATAGACAATAATTAAGCTTGAACACAGTTATATTGCTAACACATAAACTGAACGGTTATGCATTTGCAGTGCAAATACTGGGAAACGCTACTTACATCAACACATGAAAAGTAGACATAAGTGATTCTGCATTTGTCAGTATATGGATGTGGGGAATTTAAAATGGCATACCACAAATACTTAAGTTCCAGAAGAAAACTGTTCTATACATGGTTTAGAAAAACTGACATTTTCTTGTCAGAGAATGACTGATTTATTTGTTAACACCTATTTTTATTTGCAGAATTACAAAGAACTTCAGAACATTTACTGGAATCAGCGTACACTGGCCATCATAATACCCGTAACATGAAAGTAGTAAAAAATAAACAGTGACAGTGTCAACTTTTGGTACTTTCCTTTTATGATTAATGTGACTGCCTGAATGGTGTTCCACCCAGAAGTTTGCACTGCTTGTGGGGTACGGTTTAATTATTACTTTTGTTATTTTTGTTCTAATGTTTACAAATATCTCAGTTAGCATGCAACCATCCCATAAGCATGTGATGTATTCTGCCTAACAAACGACAAGGCATAGGCAGAAATAGTGAAACATTATCCCTAACCAGAAAATCCACGCTTGTACTAAAATTAGTAGATCAGGATGTGGATAATTGTGTATGATTGTAATTGGAAAGTTTATTTCTAATCTTTAGCTGAGACTGTTGTAGTAAAACATTCAGTTCTTACTCAGAATAACTCAATACAAAGCTATCAAAACGCCCATCAGCTGAATGGAGAATGGTAAAAGCTCATAAAATGTTAGCTCAACGACCATACCTGAAATACAAAATTGTTAAGGCTTTCGTGGCCACTTGTTTACAAATTGCCTATTGGCTTCTGTCTCGGGTTCTTCGGCCGATGTTCGTCTAATAATTTTACTGACGTTCACCACTGGCAATCGAGGGCGAAGCTTTGACAATGCCAGCCACTCATGCTGGCAAAACGTCAGTAAAATCATTAGATGAATGTCAGCCGAAGAACCCGACACAGAAGCCAATAGGCAGTTTGTCATACCTGAAATGCTGTTACAGTGTTTTTATAGCATGGAATATAATTCATATGAAAATGGTCTGAGTGCCACACATAAATACACCTATTAAAATTATTTAATATCAAGACTCTATGTGACTGTAGAAAAATAAATCTAAGGTACAATGAGCTCATGAAAATTTAAATTTACTGCCATAGTTTGCATGACAAATTACTGAATGTCCATAATATGGTGCAATTTTCCAAAAATAATCTGAAATAAAATGTATTCCATTCATTCAGTTTTTGTGGCAAATATGGCAACTGGTGTAAGATTTGAGATGAAAGTTCAATCTTTGTTGCAGAGGTTTTCGTTTTCAAGTTTCAGTGAAGCATTTCACCTGTGGTAGGCATTTTTAGATTATCTGCAATACAAAAATTACAGAAGTAGGGATAAGGAAATATCTATGGGGAAAGGTTTTATGCAATTTACAGAAAGTGGTCATGGTGCACACCGTCCATAAAAATGATTACACAATATGAATATATCGGCAAACTGCAATTAGTATATCAAAAAGTTGAAAATCCCCAATGCTTATCGAGTAAGTTCCTGAAAAGAACTGGAGTGATAAAAGATTGCAGAGAAAAAAATTAAGGTTTGATAAACTGGAATTAATTAGATTTGAAAAGAGAGGCTAAGTAGACTGCGAAAATAAATAATGAAAAATACTTTAATTACCTTACTTGTTAACATGCACACAAATTAGGAACAGATGCACAGTGGAGTTTCATAGAATGGAGGTACAGTATGTATAAGTGGCCTGGTGACGAACATAGAACGCAGAAAGTTATGGTAATCCACACAATTCCGAAGACGGCAAGAGCTGACAAGTGCGAGAATTATCGCACAATCAGCTTAACAGCTCATGCATCGAAGCTGCTTACAAGAATAATATACAGAAGAATGAAAAAGAAAATTGAGAATGCGCTAGGTGACGATCAGTTTGGCTTTAGGAAAAGTAAAGGGACGAGAGAGGCAATTCTGACGTTACGGCTAATAATGGAAGCAAGGCTAAAGAAAAATCAAAACACTTTCATAGGATTTGTCGATCTGGAAAAAGCGTTCGACAATATAAAATGGTGCAAGCTGTTCGAGATTCTGAAAAAAGTAGGGGTAAGCTATAGGGAGAGATGTGTGATATACAATATGTACAACAACCAAGAGGGAATAATAAGAGTGGATGATTAAAAACGAAGTGCTCGTATTAAGAAGGGTGTAAGACAAGGCTGTAGCCTTTCGCCCCTACTCTTCAATCTGTACATCGAGGAAGCAATGATGGAAATAAAAGAAAGGTTCAGGAGTGGAATTAAAATACAAGGTGAAAGGATATCAATGATACGATTCGCTGACGACATTGCTATCCTGAGTGAAAGTGAAGAAGAATTAAATGATCTGCTGAACGGAATGAACAGTCTAATGAGTACACAGTATGGTTTGAGAGTAAATCGGAGAAAGACGAAGGTAATGAGAAGTAGTAGAAATGAGAACAGCGAGAAACTTAACATCAGGATTGATGGTCACGAAGTCAATGAAGTTAAGGAATTCTGCTACCTAGGCAGTAAAATAACCAAAGACGGACGGAGCAAGGAGGACATCGAAAGCAGACTCGCTGTGGCAAAAAAGGCATTTCTGGCCAAGAGAAGTCTACTAATATCAAATACCGGCCTTAATTTGAGGAAGAAATTTCTGAGGATGTACGTCTGGAGTACAGCATTGTATGGTAGTGAAACATGGACTGTGGGAAAACTGGAACAGAAGAGAATCGAAGCATTTGAGATGTGGTGCTATAGACGAACGTTGAAAATTAGGTGGACTGATAAGGTAAGGAATGAGGAAGTTCTTTGCAGAATTGGAGAAGAGAGGAATATGTGGAAAACACTGATAAGGAGAAGGGACAGGGTGATAGGACATCTGCTAAGACATGAGGGAATGACTTCCATGGTACTAGAGGGAGCTGTAGAGGGCAAAAACTGTAGAGGAAGACAGAGATTGGAATACGTCAAGCAAATAATTGAGGACGTAGGTTGCAAGTGCTACTCAGAGATGAAGAGGTTAGCACAGGAAAGGAATGGAATTCGTGGTGGGCCGCATCAAACCAGTCAGTAGACTGATGGAAAAAAAGAGAGAGAGAGAGAGAGAGAGAGAGAGAGAGAGAGAGAGAGAGAGAGAGAGAGAGAGAGAGAGAAGGTAATTGGGCCTTCAGTGTAAATAGGCGGTAGAATCAGACATATGGCGGTTGGCTAGTCTATACATTATCCACTGCACAGGACCATGTTCATATACAGAACATAAAGTAACCTGGAAATGAAGTCTCATGCTTCTTGACAGAGCATAGGGGGATGATGCGGGAGACCCACACCGTCATACTAGGCAAGGCCCTAGTGGAGGTGGTTTGCCGTTGCCTTCCTCCAAATGAAGTAACCTCATGAATCAAAATGTATCTGAATTCTAAAATGACAGCTCTAAAAGTTAGAGGAAAGTTAACTGATACCTACCAAATAAGAAAAGGTTATCATAAATACAAAACAACAAAAATTAAATTATGCCTTAAAAATAAGGGAGTTAAACAAATAACAAAAGATATACCAGCATTCTTTACAGCAACAAGACTGAACTTCTTTAACCCACTTACTAATGTTTTTCCTCATATTCAACACTACATTTACTATTTACATTTATGAAAAATCAGCATATTTTGTCTTATGCACTCTTCTCAAAATTATCTATATACAAATATACAGGGTTATTACAAATGATTGAAGCGATTTCACAGCTCTACAATAACTTTATTATTTGAGATATTTTCAAAATGCTTTGCACACATACACGTACAAAAACTCAAAAAGATTTTTAGGCATTCACAAATGTTCAATATGTGCCCCTTTGGTGATTCGGCAGACATCAAGCCGATAATCAAGTTCCTCCCACACTCAGCGCAGCATGTCCCCATCAATGAGTTCGAAAGCATCGTTGATGCGAGCTCGCAGTTCTGGCACGTTTCTTGGTAGAGGAGGTTTAAACACTGAATCTTTCACATAATCCCACAGAAAGAAATCGCATGGGGTTAAGTCGGGAGAGCGTGGAGGCCATGACACGAATTGCTGATCGTGATCTCCACCACGACCGATCCATCGGTTTTCCAATCTCCTAATTAAGAAATGCCGAACATCGTGATGGAAGTGCGGTGGAGCAACATCCTGTTGAAAGATTAAGTCGGCGCTGTCGGTCTCCAGTTGTGGCGTGAGCTAATTTTCCAGCATGTCCAGATACACGTGTCCTGTAACGTTTTTTTTTTCGCAGAAGAAAAAGGGGCCGTAAACTTTAAACCGTGAGATTGCACAAAACACGTTAACTTTTGGTGAATTGTGAATTTGCTGCACGAATGCGTGAGGATTCTACCACCCAGATTCGCACATTGTGTCTGTTCACTTCACCATTAAGAAAAAATGTTGCTTCATCACTGAAAACAAGTTTCGCACTGAACGCATCCTCTTCCATGATCTGTTGCAACCGCGCCGAAAATTCAAAGCGTTTGACTTTGTCATCAGGTGTCAGGGCTTGTAGCAATTGTAAACGGTAAGGCTTCTGCTTTAGCCTCTTCCGTAAGATTTTCCAAACAGTCGGCTGTGGTATGTTTAGCTCCCTGCTTGCTTTATCCGTCGACTTCCGCGGGCTACGCGTGAAACTTGCCCGCACGCGTTCAACCGTTTCTTCGCTCACTGCAGGCCGACCCGTTGATTTCCCCTTACAGAGGCATCCAGAAGCTTTAAACTGCGCATACCATCGCCGAATGGAGTTAGCAGTTGGTGGATCTTTGTCGAACTTCATCCTGAAGTGTCGTTGCACTGTTATGACTGACTGATGTGACTGCATTTCAAGCACGACATACGCTTTCTCGGCTCCTGTCGCCATTTTGTCTCACTGCGCTCTCGAGTGCTGTGGCGGCAGAAACCTGAAGTGCGGCTTCAGCCGAACAAAACTTTATGAGTTTTTCTACGTATCTGTAGTGTGTCGTGACCATATGTCAATGAATGGAGCTACAGTGAATTTATGAAATCACTTCAATCATTTGTAATAGCCCTGTATTTTGATAGGAATGCTAACAAAACCTGAACACTATAGCTTGTAACTCTTAAAATATTGAAAGCAATCAAGTTTGCTGTACACCACTAAATAGATGAATTTCTCACCTTTCTAATTGGATACAACATGTCACACCATCTGTTAACAGAGATGAAGAAACACTATGCTGCTATACTAGTAGCTGCTTGGCCCATCCCGCAGCTGGTCATGTAATAACGGACTTGAAATCTGTGACCATCTGCAAGTCTGTTGTATAAACCAGTGGTTTAAAAAGGGATATCATTACATCAAAAAATGATTGATTTTTGCCGACAATCTGATCACTGACGAGGCAAAAAAAAAAAAAAAAAAAAAAAAAAAAAAAAAAAAAAAAAAAAAAAAAAAAAAAACACGTTTAGCAATCTCGAATTCCTCAAGTACATAGAGTTTCTGTCCCTTAAGGCCGAAATGCAAGATATACATATCATTGATAGTAGGTGGGCAATGGCAGGATGCTTATAGATGTTACGCAAATGGCAAGTGCTATTTTATCTACCCTCTTCTCGGGAGCAGGTGCTCCTGAAACCTGCTTCTAAACATTCTTCCTGTTTGTCCAGTGTACTGAGCACTGAGTTGGATACATTGTAATCTTCAAACCCCTGACTTATTATAAATACAGCAACATGTCAATGAATTTAATGAACTGTACCAAAAATGTTGTTTACATATGAAGTCATGGATGGTCCAGGCAAACAAAATTAGATTACAATTACAGTTGATTAATAAGTTATTTTTTTGTATCTACAGAAAGCCAACCACACTTCATCCTGCCATCTACACTGTTATAAATTTAGTTTTTTTCTGCTCTACGATTAATCGCATCCTTGAATTACCACTCAGTGAAGATGCTGTCAGTAATGAACTGAATAACTTACAATTTATAGCAAGTAGAAATGGCTACAATAATTCTTTAGTTCAAAAGCTGTGTAAGGAACAGAAATTGAAATTAAATGCTTAGTCTATAATCAAAAACCCTAAAACAGAAGTAAAGATGGTCCCTCTCCCTTTCCTAGGCAATTTGTTTTGTGACCTAGCCAAGCATGTTCAGCATATAAACACACTTACAACCTCCACTAGTGGTACCAATATATGACAAATTTCTTCCTAATGAACAGGCACAGAGAAGTATTTATGATAAGCCAGGGGTTTACAGATTAAAACATATCAAATGCAATGGTGAATATGTTAGAATATGTTTAAAACCACACCTGCTCCCAAAAAGAGAGCAGATGAAACAACACTGACCGTTAACAAAATATCTAAAGGCATCTGGCCATTGCCCATCTACTATTAATAATATGCAAATTTTGCATTTTGGCCATAAGGGATGAAAACTCAATTTACTTGGGGAATTTGAGATCATTAAATGCACATTTTTTGGTGTTGATGGCCATGTCAGTGATCAGCTTATCAGCAAAAATCCCTCATTTTTTCCATGTAATGGTGTTCCTTTTTAAAGAAGTTTAGTCTTGTTACTGTGAAGTATGATAGTACCTCTTTTTTTATTTGTTTGACTCCCTCATCTTTAAGGTATAATTTAATTTTTGTTCTTTTATACTTATGACGACTTTTTCATAAGATATATTTATCTTATTGGATAGATGCAAGTTAACTTTACTCTTATTTATAGGCTATCATTTTAGAAATTATGTACATTTTCATTTAGAAGGCTTCTTATGTTTTGTGCATGAATACGGTCCTGCACAATGGGTAACATATAGACTATCCAACACCATCAGACTGATTCTATTGCACTACTGTCACTAGAGGCCTGATTCAGTATTCTAGGTTTGTCAATATGGCCGCTCATACATGTTGTACCCCCACACCAGAGAGTTCTGCTGTGCTTATGTTCCTAATTTATGCGGCATCCTTTGTGAATGACGAATAAGGTAATTAAAGGATTTTTTGGTGTTTATTTTCACAGTCCACTTAGCCACCGTTTTCAAACCCAAAATTCCCTTTTATCTAACCTTAAAATTTTTTTGCAGCAATTTTTCATTATTCCAGTTCTTTTCAGGAAATCACTTGACAAGTATTGGGGATTTTCAGCTTTTTGATACCCTAAACAAAATTTTCCAATGTATTCACACTGTGGAATAACTTTTATGGACAACGTGCGAAATGACCAGTTTCTGTAAGTTTGGATGAAAACTTTTCCTGTAGAGTACGTTCTTGCACAAGATGGGATCGGGACGTTTCCTTATACCTATTTTTATAATTCTGCATTGTAGATAATCTGAAGATGACTAGCAGAGATGAAACACATCACTTAAATTTGAAAATAAAAACCACAAATCTCAGTCTGAAAGACCTTGATGCATGTTCTCAAGGTGGGACAATGACAGCATTAACTTTTCCAAGAGGGAGCACCTTTGGGGGCATTAGAGCACACTCCAATGATCATCTGGAAATAAAAGTAATATTGTGTCGCTATGTTGAAGTGTTATTAAGAAGAGTCACATGCACTGTTCTCTAAGAATATAAAGTGTCTCTTTGAAACTCTCCTTTAAACAGCAGTACATGAAGACATAGTCCTTACAGCTCTACATCCACAGTCCAGAATAAATAAAAAGCTCAGGTAAAGAATGTCAACCAGTTACAGCTCATGAGAAAATTAGTCATAAACATAAATGGAACATTACAAGTCTTGCTTGAACATTCCTCCTCAAAAAAGGTGAAACAGTTCTGAACCAATGACGAAGCTTTTCACAGAAAATAATTTTGCCTGATAAAGTATCTCGTGTAGATCACAGGTTTCCACTGAGAGTGCGGCCATGTAACACTTGCCTCAGTGGGACTAATTTTGGCAGGGTGTGGCATTTGCTTCCAGGTGGCCATTCAAATGACTGTAACCATAGCATAAAAAACTCTTATTTAATTTATTAACTCCACAGTTTTTTTACCAGACCCATACAATATAAAAAGGGAGAGTGGTGTACAATACAGATCTGGTATTCTGCTGCCCACAAAGAATGTTGATGTCCAAATCTCAGCAACTGGCAAAGATGCTAAATGTGTTGTTTTCTTACAATGATGATGTCGGATGATAATTTTAGGTGAGGGGCACTCAATATCATGGGCATTAAGTGCCCTGACGAAAAGTCACCTTCCCAATCTCACGGGTGGGGATTAAAGCTATCCCCAAATGTGAAGCAGTTTATAATGCCTTCCTTCCTTACCAATTGAGGGATCAAGCATGACAGTTCACAAAATTTCATCACTCCTGTAACACTGGAATCAGTACCGGCGAAGACAGTCAGCAGACCTCCAGCAAGAATGAGGGCTGCCCAGATACCAGCATAGACACTACTGGCCATTAAAATTGCTACACCACGAAGATGACGTTCTACAGACACGAACTTTAACCAACAGAAAGAAGATGCTGTGATACGCAAACGATTAGCTTTTCAGAGCATTCACACAAGGCGCTGACATGAGGAAAGTTTCCAACCGATTTCTCATACACAAACAGTAGTTGACCAGCGTTGACTGGTGAAACATTGTTGTGATGAATCGTGTAAGGAGGAGAAATGCGTACCATCACATTTCCGACATTGATAAAGGTCGGGTTGTAGCCTATCGCAATTGCGGTTTATCGTATCGCGACATTGGTGCTCGCGTCGGTCGAGATCCAATGACTGTTAGCAGAATATGCAATCGGTGGGTTCAGATGGGTAATACGGAACGCCGTGCTGGATCCCAATGGCCTCGTATCACTAGCAGTCGAGATGACAGGCATCTTATCCGCATAGCTGTAATGGATCATGCAGCCATGTCTCGATCCCTGAGTCAACAGATGGGGGCATTTGCAAGACAACAACCATCTGCACGAACAGTTCGACGACGTTTGCAGCAGCACGGACTATCAGTTGGGAGACCGTGGCTGCGGTTACCCTTGACGCTGCGTCACAGACAGGAGTGCCTGCGATGATGTACTCGATGATGAACCTGGGTGCACAAATGGCAAAACGTCATTTTTTCAGATGAATCCCGGATCTGTTTACAGCATCATGATGGTCCCATCCGTGTTTGGCGACATCGTGGTGAATGCACATTGGAAACGTGTATTCACCATCGCCATACTGGAGTATCACCAGACGTGATGGTATGGGGCGCCATCGGTTACACGTCTCAGTCACCTCTTGATCACACTGACGGCACTTTGTACAGTGGACGTTACATTTCAGATGTGTTACGACCCGTGGCTCTACCCTTCAGTCAATCCCTGTGAAACCCTACATTCCAGTAGGATAATGCACGACTGCACATTGCAGGGCCTGTACGGGCCTTTCTGGATGTGCAAAATGTTTGACTGCTGCCCTGGCCAGCACATTCTCCAGATCTCTCACCAATTGAAAACATTTGGTCAATGGTGGCCGAGCAACTGGCTCGTCACAATACGCCAGTCACTACTGTTGATGAACTGTGGTATCGTGTTGAATCTGCACGTGCAGCTGTACCTGTACACGCCATCCGAGCTCTGTTTGACTCAACGCCCAGGTGTATCAAAGACGTTATTACGGCCAGAGGTGGTGGTTCTGGGGACTGATTTCTCAGGATCTATGCACCCAATTTGCGTGAAAATGTAATCACATGTCAGTTCTAGTATAATATATTTGTTCGATAAATACCCGTTTATTGTCTGCATTTCTTCTTGGTGTAGCAATTTTAATGGCCAGTAGTGTAAGACACACTTTGCCAAAATATGCTGAACTGAATGTGGCACACCACAAACCTCACAGAGTGGTGGATCCTGCCGCCGGAGGAGGAAGCCGTGTGTTAAAGGCATATGTCCGATGTGCAGCCTGGTAAGCAGAACCTGCTTCCGGTCCGGCTGTGAGGCTGACACGAAGTCCGCCCTGTCTATGTGGTCGATCTAAAAGATCACAGTTTGTTTTCCGTCACCTGCAATCGTTCTGTCTCCCGCTGACAGATGATGCGCCTGTCAGAAAATGAGATGACGGTGCACAACAGGATGGGACATTGACGGACAACACCATCCTGACATACTTCCTAGGCTTCCTTGTCAGCCAAGTCATTTTCCTTGTGGCCGGGTACCCAGCAAATGACTACCTCCTTGCCATGGTGTTGGAGGGACTGTAAGGAGTCACGGATGAGCTGAATCAACTGGTCTACTGGATACATTTGGTGAAGTACTTGTAGTGCAGTAAGTGAATCGGAACACAATAAACCTCGTAAGGTGATGTACGTGAATTCTCTCCAGTACCATCGTAATGCCATATAACTCTGCATCTATAATTTATAAATTATTCCTAAAGACACACTTTGAAAACCCTACCATAGAAAACTGCAGAACTGGGAACATTCTCTTGCTGAGTATCATATGTATAAATAGCAATAAAACTGTGGTATATACTTAAAATGGAAGCAAACAAAGTTGTAAAAATGTAATCTAACAAAGAGATAGAGGGGCTGGCCAGTACTTACCTCAGCTCAGTACAGCCAATAGATACACAATACAGAAGAGAAAATTTACATTCCTATCTTTCGGAACTTTGTTCCTTCATCAGGGAGGAGAGAGGGGGAAAAAAGGGAAGAAGATATAGATGACATCTTTGTGGTCTGGACTCGTGGTGAAGAAACACTCCTCCTTAATTTCCTCCATATCCTCAACTCCTTTTCGAATCTGAATTTCACCTGGTCCTTCTCCTAAACCCGAGCCACCTTCCTGGATGTTGACCATCTTGTTGAAGCTCACATCCACACCTCTGTCCACATCAAACCCACAAACAAACAACAGTACCTTCACTTTGATAGCTGCCATCCATTCTACATAAAATGCTCCCTTCCATACAGCCTAGGTATTCGTGGCAAACGTATCTGCTCCAGTGACGAATCCCTCAACAGTTACACCAATAACCTGACCAGTGCTTTCCTCTCCCGCAACTATCCTGCAGACCTTGTCCGCAAACAGATCTCCCAAGCAATACATTCCTCCCCGTCCAACAATGATGTTCCTACACCCAGACCACACAGAAGCATCCCCCTCGTCACCCAATATTATCCTGGCCTCAAATATGTCAACAAATTACTCTGCCAGGGATATGACTTTCTCAAGTAAAGCCTTGAAATGAGATCATCCCATAACAATATTCTCCCCACACAACCCAGGGTTGCCTTTCGTTGCCCACCTAACCTCCGTAACATCCTTGTCAAACCCTACAATTTTCCCAGACCACCTTCTCTACCCAGTGGTTCCTACCCCTGTAACCGACCCCGCTGCAAAACCTGCCCCACGCATTCCCCCACAACCACCTACTCCAGCCCCACTACTGGTAAAACATACACAATTCGAGGCAGGGTCACATGTGAAACAACACGTCATTTATCAGCTGACATGCCTGCACTGCACAGCCTTTTACATCGGTATGATGACAACTAAACTGGCTGAGTACACGAACGGGCACAGACGAACTGTCCGCCTAGGAGATGTCCAGTACCCAGCAGCAGAGCATGCCCTCCAGCATAATTCGAGGGACCTAGGAACCTGCTACACAGTACGTGCCATTTGGTTTCTCCCACCCAACACCAGTCCCTCAGAACTGCGGAGATGGGAACTTGCACTCCAACACATCCTTTCATCCCGCCATCCCCCTGGACTGAACCTACATTAACCAACCTCACTCCCATTTACTCTTCTGTCTTCTCCTTTTTCCCTCTCCTCTTTAGCCATTCATCCATCTTTTCTTCCTACAGAGTTGTGTTTATCTTTATACTATATACTTCTTTACTTCTGTATGCACCCTCTTTGGTTTGAAGCTGGCACAGTACTTACAGCAGAATTATCTTTGGCTTCCCTCTGACGACCATGCCTCCATCCTTACTACCCTCCCCGTTTACTGTTGCTTCATAACCTGGGTTGTGAGTAACTGAATCCACTTTCCCTTCTTCGCTTTTTTCCCCCTCTCTCCTCCCTGATGAAGGAACAAAGTTCCGAAAGCCAGGAATGTAAATTTTCTGTTCTGTTTTGTGTATCTGTCGGCTGTACTGAGCTGAGCTGAGGTAAGTACTGGCCAGCCCCTCTATCTCTTTGTTAGTATTTGTTTCACATCTTTATATGAGATTTTCCATTAATCATTTGAAAATGTAATCTGGAGTACAAGTTTTCTTTACCACATCAAGCTTAAAATCACTTTGGGCCTCTGAAGACACCAAGGTGGCTACACGTTCCATCCCTAGCTGTGTATTCAGGAGTCTGATAGATCCAGATCCTTGAGACAGTCAAATAGCACATATGCCAAATGGCTCGGTTGCATGGGGTCGATTTCTGAACAGCCATTCAAAGTTGGTTTGGACCACTGCACTAAATGACAATGATTAAGGTGACACTGATCTTTTCAGTGTCTGTTGACCCAAAAGGTGTGTGTGTGTGTGTGTGTGTGTGTGTGTGTGTGTGTGTGTGTGTGTGTGTGTGTGTGTTCGGGCTTATGGGCACTCAAAGTTGAGGTCATCAGTGCCCTGACACACATTAAAGGGAACGAATGTGGACAGACCTAATAAAACTGACACACACATGCAAAGAAAGCAGGAAAAGAAGGAAAATGCGGCATAACAAAGTAGAACCTAAGGAAAGGGAAAACGTAGCAACAAGAATGCCACAGTAAATTGTCACTGGCTGGCCACTTACATAAAATATGGGTGAGCAAATTAAGATCCTCTCCCTAAAATCTTTGTAAAAACATTTGACATGGCACAGAACTTTAAAACTTTAACCATAAGTCGCTGGTTCCGGAGTGGTGGTTCACCAGCCTCTGCACACAGGCTGGTCCGAAAGGCTCCAGCCAATATCCGAATGCCCTCATGGGACAACATCTAACATCTTGAGGTAGGAAATATGGGCCGATCCATAGACCAAGCTGCCACAATCTAAACATGATCGAGCAAATGACCAATGAAACGGCAGGAAGTGGGACCTGTCAGCTCCCTATGCTTTTTCTCTATGGCATTCCAAAATATTTGATGACTGGGAGCCCTTGTTTTGTAGGTCTTTCAGGTGTGGGAGCCAAGTTAATTTTGAGTCAAATAATAAACCCAAAAAGTGCACATTTTCCGGAAAATGTAGAATACTGTCCTCCACTGTGAGCAGTGCTCGGTTAAAACTTCGACGAGCACAGTTAAAATTGACACACAGTCATGAGAACTGAAAACCAGTTGTCTTGGCCCAGGTTTCCAGCCTCCTAATGGTCAGCTCTAGCTGCCTTGTCATTATTGGAAGATCAGATGAAGAGTAGAAGGTTGCAAAGTCATCCACAAATGAAGAACATTTGAGAGGGCACTTGACTGTAGAGGAAATGTCAATGATAGTAATGACAATGATGCTGGATTTAGCATACTCAACGGCATAACAAACAGCACATTTGAGGTCTGTACTCACATGCAAAGTAATTTTGCTGCATCAGTTTCTGAAGGACCCATATTAGCAGTTTTCCCAATGTACAAAAAAGGAGAAACAAATGTTATAATTATAGACCTATCTGCAGTCTCTCTGGCATGTCAAAAATATTGCAAAAAAGATGTACAACCATGTAACAGCAGTCTCTGATAAAAATGCCTTGCTCGCAAAGTGCCAGCTTGGGTTTCGCAAAAACGAATCCCTCAGAAAAGCACTTTTTCCATTTATTGAGCAAATCCTTAGGACTTTTAATAATAAATATCATCTTTCTGGTCTGTCCACTGATCTTACCAAGTTTTTTGAGTCAATCACCCATGTCCACTACAAAACAGGAGCCATTTCGTATTACAGGTACCCGGAATCAGTTTCAGTCTTCCCACAAATATGACGGAGGTGCTCAAAATTTCTAGTAAAGATGCTGATAAAGTTCAGTCCCTCGAAACTGTGATTTGGTCTGGTGTACATCAAGACTCAGCTCTGAAGTCCCTTCTTTTCGTCTTCTGTTTATCAATGATCTGCCTCTGAATTTACCTAAAGCCTTACTTGTACTGTTTGCAGATGACACAAACCTGTTTCAAAATCTGTTGATTTAAATAATGAGGGATAAATTAACTGATTCCATTAATTTTTGCATTGTACAATAAAAGACTGTTATTAAATACAAGCAAAACTGCACATATGCTATTCAGTACATCAAAAAGTCACACAAGTGCACAGTACCAACACATTTGAAAAAGTCACACACTAAAATCCAGTTTTTTCAGGGAGTCATCTCAGGTTCTACTGATCAGAGATTAGAGGTCAAGTACTTTGAATAGCCCTTGACCTAGTGACCATTTGCATACCTACTGGAAGAACATGCCTACTATAACAATCGTATGGTACAGTTTTAAATTTTAAACATTACACACTTCCTGCAGACCAGGAGCAAGTTGGTTGCTTCTTTTGCTTTAGGTGTGGTCTAGGATGGACCTTAGGTGGCTTTCAAACAACTATTTGTCCATGTGTGGTTAGTGAGAAAACTCAGAGCCATGACATTTGACTACGAAAAGTACCAATTGTGGCTACAGCCAAGTCTATAATATCTGTTCACGGCAAATTGTAAAAATTTTTACCACATATTCGTAAGATAATGATCTCAGTGAACTTCGAAACTTTTTCTGATAGCATTATCCATTACCGAGATCCAGACATCCAAAGTTACCTTGTTTAGGAATATAATATCCAGTGTGACGTGTAACTGTAGTTTTAACTGACTTGAACACATGGCAAGGGTTCTACTAGGGATCATCACAAGGGTTCTATGGCCACCAAACTACATTTTTAGGCAGTGTCTGTTCACCAATAAAACTCTTATGATGCGCTGTCCCCGAATAACAGCCACTTCATTCTCATACAAATGTACCTAAAGTATTACTACAGTGAGAAAACATAGGCTAAAGTGTCTTAACACTCTTGAAAAGATAATAAAATGACTGTCAAAATTTATTTAAAACTAGAAAGACTGCAAACTCAATAAAATACATCTAGTGACATTTTTACTCTTTAGAGACACAGATTATAAGCTGGGCATTCTGGATGAATTGTAACTCACGAGCAAAGCATTAGAAACATGTAAAGCAAACAATTTTGTGTTAACCTTATATTAAGCATACTTAATTTTTTTGTTTGTATGTGTCAAAGTATACAAACAAACTGTCAAAACTTTACTGGCCTGTAGAATTTGTTTTATATAAGCAGCAGACCCTGCTGTACCATGTTAAGAAGGGAACTAGAGGAAAAATGCTCCTGTTAGAGCACAAAAATGACGAATATGTTCCACTTTAAAAAGACACTGATAGAAAAGTGGTGAACTGGCTGCCTCAATCCTCATTCTACCTTCCTCAACAAAAATTTTGTCATGCAAACTTCTTTGTGCATTTTTGTACTCAAAGAGTGTAGCAGAGAGACAGGGAGAGTGGGAGAGAAAGAAAGAGGAGACAGTGATGGTAGCAGAGAGAAAGTGGCAGTGAAAGAGAAAGAGAAACGGATGAAGACAATAGCAGTGAGAGCCAAATGAGGAGGTGGTGATGGTGGTCAGTGAGAGACAGTGACAGTAAAACATGGAGACAGAAGCAGTGGGAGCAGAAGAGAGAGGAGGAAGTGGAAATGAAAAGTAGAGGTGAGTGGAGACTAAATATGCTTGTGTGGTCTGCACCATCCCATTCTGGCAAAATTTAACATGTTAGGTACAGGGTGTTTCAAAAATGACCGGTATATTTGAAACGGCAATAAAAACTAAACGAGCAGCGATAGAAATACACCGTTTGTTGCAATATGCTTGGGACAACAGTACATTTTTAGGCGGACAAACTTTCGAAATTACAGTAGTTACAATTTTCAACAACAGATGGCGCTGCGGTCTGGGAAACTCTATAGTACGATATTTTCCACATATCCACCACGCGTAGCAATAATATGGCGTAGTCTCTGAATGAAATTACCCGAAACCTTTGACAACGTGTCTGGCGGAACGGCTTCACATGCAGATGAGACGTACTGCATCAGCTGTTCAATTGTTTCTGGATTCTGGCGGTACACCTGGTCTTTCAAGTGTCCCCACAGAAAGAAGTCACAGGGGTTCATGTCTGGCGAATAGGGAGGCCAATCCACGCCGCCTCCTGTATGTTTCGGATAGCCCAAAGCAATCACACGATCACCGAAATATTCATTCAGGAAATTAAAGACGTCGGCCGTGCGATGTGGCCGGGCACCATCTTGCATAAACCACGAGGTGTTCGCAGTGTCGTCTAAGGCAGTTTGTACCGCCACAAATTCACGAAGAATGTCCAGATAGCGTGATGCAGTAATCGTTTCGGATCTGAAAAATGGGCCAATGATTCCTTTGGAAGAAATGGCGGCCCAGACCAGTACTTTTTGAGGATGCAGGGACGATGGGACTGCAACATGGGGCTTTTCGGTTCCCCATATGCGCCAGTTCTGTTTATTGACGAAGCCGTCCAGGTAAAAATAAGCTTCGTCAGTAAACCAAATGCTGCCCACATGCATATCGCCGTCATCAATCCTGTGCACTATATCGTTAGCGAATGTCTCTCGTGCAGCAATGGTAGCGGCGCTGAGGGGTTGCCGCGTTTGAATTTTGTACGGATAGAGGTGTAAACTCTGGCGCATGAGACGATACGTGGACATTGGCATCATTTGGACCGCAGCTGCAACACGGCGAACGGAAACCCGAGGCCGCTGTTGGATCACCTTGCTGCACTAGCTGCGCGTTGCCCTCTGGTTGCTGTACGCGGTCGCCCTACCTTTCCAGCACGTTCATCCGTCACGTTCCCAGCCCGTTGAAATTTTTCAAACAGATCCTTTATTGTATCGCTTTTCGGTCCTTTGGTTACATTAACCCTCTGTTGCAAACTTCGTCTTGTTGCAACAACACTGTGTTCTAGGCGGTGGAATTCCCACACCAGAAAAATCCTCTGTTCTAAGGAATAAACCGGAAAATTGTAACTACTGTAATTTCGAAAGTTTGTCCGCCTGAAAATGTACTGTTGTCCCAAGCATATGGCAACAAACGGTGTATTTCTATCGCTGCTCGTTTAGTTTTTATTGCCGTTTCAAACATACCGGTCATTTTTGAAACACCCTGTATAAGGGAGGGCAAATATTGGACTGAAAATTTAGAGTCCCGAGTGTAGGCGAAAGAATTAAGTGGGATCCCTGGAATTTTTGAGCTGCCAAGATATGGTGGAAGCAGTGGCAGTGGGAAAGGACAAAAGGAGACAGTGTGATTGAGAGGACACAGTGGCACTGGGATACACTGTAAATCAATGGAGAAAAAGGAGACAGAGGGAGAGATATACATAGACAGTAGCAGTGAGAAGATGCTGAATATGTAGGCTCAACTACAAAGAGAGTGGGTAAAAGGATTTACAATGTTGAAAGAGCACACATGTTTGCAAGCCAAAATTCTTGGTGAGGAAAGCAGAATGAGACATCTGGTTCCTCACTTTTCTATCAGAGTCTAGGAGAAACATATTTGTCTTTTTGTGCTGCAACAGCAACATTTTTTTACTGATAAGTTACGAGGGTGGTTCGAAAAGTTTTCAGAACAGAATAGAAAAAAAGCACTTACATCACTGAAACTTTTTTATATTTTTCAATGTAGTCTCCTTATAGATTAATGCACTTGGTCCAACAATATTCCAGTGCCTTGATCCCATCTCAAAAATGAGTTTCCTCCAGGCCTGCAAAATAGTTAACTTCGGCTATCAGTTCTTTGTTTGAAATGAATCTTCATCAACCGTGAAAAATTTTCAGTTTTGGTAAGAGATGGAAGTTTAAAGGAGCCACACCAACTGAGTAAGGCAGGTGTGGCAACAATTCATACCTTAGTTGGTGTAATTTTCCCATGGGGACAGCACGTACATGCGGGCGTGCATTATCTTGATGGAAGATGACTTTCTTCCTTTCTATACCTGGCCTTTTTCACATATCTTTTGTTGCAATTTGTCCAGGAGGTTAGCATAGTATTCTCCAGTAATTTTTCTCCATCGTGGAGATAATCTACAAACAGAACCTGTTTGCACCCAGACCACTGATGCCGTGACCTTCCCAGCCACAGGAATTGTCTTTGCTTTCTTTGGTGGCAGAGAATCAGCATCTTTCCACTGTTTTGACTGTTGTTTTGTCTCTGGGGTGCAGTAGTGCACACAAGTTTCATCTATGGTCACAAACTGGCACAAATCGTGTTCATTTCTCCTAAAATGGGCCCAACATTGTCCCCACTGGACAAACAATTACTGGTGAATACTATGCTAACCTCCTGGACAAATTGCAACAAAAGATACGTGAAAAAGGCTGGGTATAGCAAGGAAGAAAGTCATCTTCCATCAAGACAATGCGCACCCGCATGCATGTGCTGTCCCCATGGCAAAATTACACCAACTAAGGTATGAATTGGCACAGAAAATCCTGTTCATTTCTCCTAAAATGGGCCCAACATTGTTCCGATATATCCACTCTCATACATTTTTGATCCAACATCAAGAGTCGTGGCACCCACTTTGCAGATAATTTTTTTCATTTCTACTTTTTCAGTTAAAATGTGATATGCCCTTTCAGATGACATCTGGCAAGCGTGAGCAATTTTACGCACATTCAATCAGCAATCCTCCGTGACCATTTTGTGCACTTTTGCAATGATTTCTAGAGTAGTGACACATCTTGGCCGACCACTGCACGGACTGTCATCTAAACTCTCCCGACCAAATTTAAATTCATCTGCCCACTTGGCGACACTTGAATATGAAGGAGCAGAGTCTCCCAGTGTGTTCTGGAAACCGGCACAAATATCCTTTGCTTTCATACCTTTCTTTACGAAGTACTTAATCACTGCTCGAATCTCGTTTTTCTCCATCATCGCAAATCAGTATGCGGGAACAACAACAGAGCCATGTCAGCACCACAGCTCTCTTCCAAGAGCACTGACATGGCACATGTTTACATTAACAGTCCAATGAATATCATGTGAACAACTCGTTGCACTAGCGCTGATCTCTCGTGGTGATTCTGAGAACTTTTCAAACCACCCTCGTATGAAGCAATAAAGCAAGTCGAGTAAATAAAATTTATTGGGGCATGAATAGAAATAACTTACAATAGAATATTCACAGAGTAAAGCTGATGAAAGATTGAATAGTCTATCCTATGCTTTTCAAATCCTTAGTGAGCTCTCTGATACAATACTAAAGACAGTTTATTTTGTATTAGTACACTGAACTAATTACCTCTTATGGCATCCCATTCTGGGATCATACATAGGAAAATTTGTGATGCAAAAGAGGTTCATAATGGTAATAAAACAAGTGCCTCCTAGAACATTCACTGAGCCACTATTCAGAGCATTGAAATTATTGCCTCTTCCCTGCATGTATACATTAGAGATTGTGGCCTTTGTTAAGAAGAACCTACATTTGACTGAGACATTAGGCCTCTTCACAACTACACGATTACTCTGCAATTCACAATTAAGTCTTATCAAAGGGTTCATCAAACCTCTTTCATGTTATTTCTCTACTGCTCCATTCTCAAATGGCATGCAGGAAAATCGGACACTTAAACCTTTCTGTGTGAGTTCCGATTTCTTTTATTGTACATTATTTGGCAACTAAAATGATCTCCTCGGGGAGGTTGGCCAAGCCACTGGGAGATGTTTAATTTCCTGGAGCTTGTTCCTGCAAAGAAAAGCCCAGTGGTGATGCAAAGTGGAATTGACACCACCCGCCAACAGATGGCAACAAGGGGAGAATGCGAAGAAATGGAAGAGCCAGCAGGATGAGGTAGGAGGACTGCAGCCTTCACTGCAGTGTCGGCAGCCTCATTTCCCGTCAGACTCGTGTAACCAGGAACTCTCACGAAAATCACAGTGGCTCCCTCGGCAGCGAGCAAGTGGAAGCTTTCTTGGACCTGTTGCACTGAGGGATGAACTGTGTATTGCACACAGATCCTCTGAAGGCCACTGAGAAAATCTGAGCATATGGCACAATTGAAATGCTTGTGTTGCCAGATGCTCTGGTTGGACTGATAGTGTGAAGAGCTCTACTGTGAATATTGAGCAATGTTCTGAAAGCCGATACTGAAAATAGTCGGTGCCAATGACGAAGGCACACCCCGTACCATGGTCAGTCTTAGAGCCATCAGCATACGTGTAGGTGCTATAGCTAAGGTGCGTGTGAAGATCGAAAAATTTACAGTGATAGATCGAATCTGGAGTAGTGTCCTCGGGAAGAGAATAAGTACAAGACGAACACGGGCCGTCTGTAATGTGGCAGGTAGCGTGAAGTTAAGCTGCTGGAGTAGTAGCTGAAAGCCAACTCCACGAGGTAACAGAGAAGAAGGAGGGTTCAAATGGCTCTGAGCACTATGGGACTTAACTTCTGAGGTCATCAGTCCCCTAGAACTTAGAACTACTTAAACCTAACTAACCTAAGGACATCACACACTTCCATGCCCGAGGCGACCGTAGCAGTCGCGCGGTTCCAGACGGAGAAGGATGCGCTCCGTACTGGCAGTCGAGGGAGTCGTCAAAAAAGAAGGCATAGGATGGGTGGCCAGCCATGGCAGACAAACAATATGCGCATCTGCTAAGGAGGGCATCACTTCGGTATGACTCTCAACCGGGTTAGTGTAAAAGGCGCCAGCAGACAAATGTATTCCACGATAGTGGATTGTGTTAAGATGGTGTGAGATGACATGTAGAGCAATAAACAAAACACCCATAGTCTAGTTTCAGATGGACTGAGATGGTCGTGGGCATATTGCGAAAAAAATCCCCCACAATTGGCAGAGTTTCCAGGGCGCACTCCTTCCAACTGCCCCCCCCCCCCCCCTTTCCCCTCAGGGAAGGGCTCACCTGCTTTAGGTGATTGTTCATACCTCAGATCACAGCTCCCGAACACCAGACAGAGGGACCAACTGGCGGTATGGGAAGGTAACAGCTCAGGGATTCACCCCTCCCTGGGCCTGACCTGTACCAGGTGTACGTGCGAATCCTACCTGTCACCCTGGGATTGGAAATTACACATTACCCAGTCACCTCTTACACATCAAACGAGTGGGCCGGCCTTCAAGAGCACACAGGGAGGAAGAAGAAACAGAGAAACCTCAAACGTTGAAGCGAAGGAAGGGTAGGAGATGGAGAAAGAAGAAAGGAAGGAGGAAAGAAAAATCAGACAAGGGGCTGCTTTGGTGCCAGGCTATAGAAACTTCAGAACCCATTTCCAAAAATAACCTAGACATGTTCCTCAGGGAGGGGAAAAAGAATAGCAGGAGGATAGCTGCAGCACGATAGTGGATTGTGTTAAGATGGTGTGAGATGACATGTAGAGCAATAAACAAAACACCCATAGTCTAGTTTCAGATGGACTGAGATGGTCGTGGGCATATTGCGAAAAAAATCCCCCACAATTGGCAGAGTTTCCAGGGCGCACTCCTTCCAAAGGGAAGGATCGGGCCCCATGATAGACAAGCAGGAACTCATCAATGGGTGGTGAGCCACCTAGGGGGGTTGGGTTGTTTGGGGGGAGAGACCAAACAGCAAGGTCATTGGTCTGATCAGATTAGGGAAGGGCAGGGAAGGAAGTCAGCCGTGCCCTTTCAAAGAAACAGTCCCAGCATTTGCCTGGAGCGATTTAGGGAAATCACGGAAAACCTAAATCAGGATGGCCGGACACGGAATTGAACCGTCGTCCTCCCGAAGAGGCACCTAGGGGGACACATTTTAGTGAGGTTTTGCTTCCTTGTTTGTCTCTTCTGACACAAATTAAATGGCCATGCATATAATTACATGTGCCTGACTATAAAGACATTTCTGTGCACCTACTGTGAACAATAGTTGTGGTGCCACACTTTTGTATCCAAGAAATAGCAATGAGAAAACTGGAAGAACATGAGTCAAGTGACGCGGCTGTCTCTTCAGAATAACAAATGGAATCACCCAATGCTCAGGACAAGAGTGCATTTCTGCACCACCACCACCACCACCACCACCACCACCACCACCACTTTATTATGTGAGAGTTCTATTTGACAATGAGTGGGCTGGACCATTCCAACCAGTAGCAGACCAGTAGAAGCTGTACTGGCACTGTCAGCAACATTTCCATTGCGCAAAACAGTACACGAGTAGGAAACATTTTCAGGTGCAAGAAATTAATCTATTTAAAGAAGAAACGTGACCCTGACTACAGTAAAAACCAAGAACAGAACAGATTTCTACCCCATGTGATTTTTGTAGGAAAAACAGATTCTATATTTCACTTCATACTTATTAAAAGTTAAAATATTAATAAAACTGAAATAAATGTAAATAAAATTCATTATTGAACTGGAAGTATTAATTTTTTTCTGTTAGGAGCTTTATTTATGTATCTCCTTAATCTGTTCATCAGGGAGTTGACTGTGTTTTCAGGTACTTATCTATGATTTCTATTGTTTCTGGTACTGGTATGTTGGAATACACGTTTTCTGTATCAAATGGGGGGAGTCGTGCTGTGTCTGGCATTTTTAATATCTTTTATTTGTTGTAGTTTTTAATGGTTCCGTCTTCTTGTACTTTAAAATTTTCAGACAGTAGTTTTAATGTGTATCCTGCAAGCTTGCAAGTGGGGGATTTTCTAAAATCCAGTATTGGTCTTACTGGAAGATTCGGTTTGTGGATCTTTGACTTTCAGTTATCTGGAATCTGTTTGATGGATCTGATTTTAATTTTCTAATGCCATTTTGTGAGATGAATTATTGTGTTTTTTCAATGTCTTGCACTTTGTCTGTAAGTACACCTGTGTTCCCCTTGTCTGCTTGTCAAATGATGACATTTTGAAGATTTTTCTAAGATTTTTGAGTGTCATAGATTCTGTGTTTGTGTTGTTGTGTTTTCATATTGGTTATTATATTATGGATTTCTTTTTTTACTATTTCTCCAGTTAATCCAATGTTGACACTGTTGTTTTCTCTCCCATCTCGGTAATTTCCAAGCATTATTGCCTATCGAAGTCACGGGGTCCAAACAATGACATATCGAACAAGCGATCCTAAATTGATCCTGCGACTCTGGTAGTGGGCGTTATGAGTATGTATACGGTGGTCACTGTAGCAATGACAGAAGAAGGGGGTTACAAAAATACTGGTAATTGCAAAGGAGGCGACTTACCTTACTTGTCATTGGTGTTATCATGTGAAAGTCCATGTGATGTGTAAGGTATAGGAACAATTCCCTTTTTGCCATAGTCTGGGTAAACTCTGCCAATATCATGCAAGAATATGGATAGAGCTTCACATGTGTTAACTTCTTCCTGCAAACACAAGTTGTGGAAACAGTGGTACTGAAACAAGTAAAGTTCGTCTCTCTATCCTGGACGCCCTTCTCTTTTAATGGAAAACTTCACAGATTTCCATAGCCGCTCGATGTTTTGTGTGTGCACACTAAGGTCATCCAAAGACATGAACTCTACAGAGTTGCTGATGAACTCGTAGTCAAATCCTTCTGCTTTGAGTGTCTTGTAGGACTGAAACCTGTCTGTAATCACTTTACTACCAGGCAGTTTTAAGTACATAATTGGACGCACTAAAGTGACCTTGTCTCTGGGCAATACTCTGACAACAACACTTCCAGGACTCTTGTTCTATTCCACCAAATACCCAAATATGATAGATTTCACTCTTTGAAGGTTGTCCTTTCCGGTTCTTTCTTCTTGCTATATGAGATTTGTCCACTTCAACAACTCTACTCGGTCCACCAACTGGTACACTGTCACTACCACATAACACACTTCCTTGCAAAATCTGAAATAGTCGCACACAGTATTAGCAGATAAGTCAGTTTCTGATGCTGTCGCTTGCAAGGTGTAGCCTCGAATTCAGCAAGGTAGAAGAATTACGCTGGTCTGGATGGATAATGTGGAAGAGTCGGACCATGTGTTCTTCCTGCCACTCCATTTTCCGCAATGAAATTGTAATGGTATGTCAGCATTGAAACTCTTCTAACAAAGTTTTACACACTTCACACCACCACAGTCTACACAGTCCCTCATTTTCTCATCTGGTAGTACTCCATACTTGTGACAGAAGTCAAACAATTTTCTATGCTGGATAAGCATGGAATTAGATTTTTCCATGTGAGAGAATCCGCTGAAGAAACATACAAAACACCAGACATACCACTACCAACATAAATCGTCTGGGTTTTCCTAGAAAATCACAAATAATTCGCAGAGGTATATAATTTAGAGCAACTAAGGGAACGATGGAAAACAGACAAAAATGACAATCACAAATAATTGATCATAACACCTACCACCTGAGTCGCACGATCGATTTAGGATCGCACGTTCGATACGAATCGTTTGGACCCCGCAACTTCGATACGCAATCATTCTTGAAAATTACCCCCACCTCCCCTTGGCAATGTACTTTATGCTCCTATAATTAGATTTTCAATGTAATCTTTATCTATTTCTGACCTTACATTGTATTTTAATCCTTTCTCTGTCTTTATTTACTGTTTATTTGTGTCTGCAAGGTTAATTGATCTTGGGTAGAATTTGTGTGTGTGTTTTTGTTGATTGTGTGTAGAGTTATTGTGTTGTGATTGGAGTTTTGAGTCGACTAATCTTCCTTCAATGAACTGTTGCATTCTTAATACAGCAGTTTTTGCTTGACTTTCAACCTTGTTGACCAGACGGGAGCAAGCCGCTAGTTTATAAATGGTATTTGTAAGCTGCAAATGTGTCTTATATAAATGGGAATGGGATCACTGCTGTCGGCTGCAGTGGGACATTAAGCAGAATCAGCAACGATGAGCAAAAATGTGTACCGGACCATGATTTGAACCCGGGTTCTCCTGCTTACAAGACAGGTGTGGTAACCACTGCACTATCCAGGACACAGCATTATGGTAACTGTGCGGACATCTCGATATACTGTATTTACTCGAATCCAAGCCACACTTTTTTTCCGGTTTTTGTAATCCAAAAAACCGCATGCGGCTTAGAATCAAGTGCAAAGCAAGCGGAAGTTCTGAAAAATGTTGGTAGGTGCTGTCACAACTAACTTCTGCCGTCGAATATATGTAGCGCTACACAGGCATGATTTGTAGGCACAGAGATAAATACTGGCACCAAAACCTCTGCGTCAGTATATATACATATAAAAAAAAGGTGGAAGACGAGCTTTTTTTTCTCCGCCCCGAGTTTTGACCACTGCATTTTCATACATTATCCAATGAAGTAAATACAAATTCCGTATTGTTCATCTTCGAATGTAGCAGAATTTCAATGTACTACGAAAATCCGACTGGCAAGACTGTTAGGGATGTTTGTCAATATGGCCAACTCTACGTTCTGAATTTTTTCCCACCTGTGAGAAGTGATGGTTGCTAATAGGAACCTGATGAAATGTGAATCACATGCAGTATTCTCTTCACCATAAGAATAATACGAATATAAACATTTTGCCATGTATTCTTTCGTGTTTGCTGCTATCTCATTTAAATCCTGTCTGCCTAATAAACTACGAAACTAGAGTGAGATAACAGAAAACGCGGAAGAATATATGTATCGTGTCATGTTTATATTCGTATTATTCTTGTGCCTAATAGTGATAGTCAGAAATGAAGCACGGCAACTGACTAGATTTTTAAATCTAAGATGACTAATTTCTGTGCAGAATTTGATGTACTAAAGAAGCGGCCGCAAAGATTTTCAAATGGAGAAAAATTTTCGCCTAACTCTCGTTCAGAACATGTTCTATCATACGCAGTCTATTATTTGGTTCTTGTTGATCATTATCAAAGAAAGCAGCAGTGTAAGTAACAACAAATAGCAGTCTCTTGCCATTGTTTCGCTAATGAGATGATTCCTCTCTTTTTTTATTTGTAAGCGGCGGTAGCGTGCACAAAAGCAAGCCATGCCGCGAGCGGCGACAGGTCGTAAACACACATTATCAGAATGAGACAAACAATGCACGACGCAGTACAGTAATGCATTTTCAGCTTAGAGTGATGTAAACACCTATAACAAAGAAAATGGCACTTATCAGATCAAAGCAAAACCAGCAGTCGATTCAAACCAGACGGAGCACGTGAAAAAGAAAGAGTACCCGTATATATACGGATGGAGCGCCTGACGCATAGCAATGGCTACCTGGTAAAGCTTAACTGCTAAGCTTACGACTCGAACCAAACTACTGTAGCTGTGTCGTCTTTCATTCGACCTAAATTGTGTCTCATATTACAGTGGATCAACTTTGTTTCGATTTGGAGGTGCGGCCTAAAACTTTTCGCTCCCCTCGAATTTCGAGTCTCAAATTTCAGATGCGGCTTAGATTCAGGAATTTTTTTTCCCTATATTTCGAGTCTCATTTTTCAGGTGCGGCTTAGATTCGAGTGTGTCTTAGATTCGAGTAAATACGGTACCTCAGCGCCGATTCACACTCCCACAGTGTGCCACCTATAACTCTTAATTTAGCTCGTATTTTTTAGCGTATAGGGATTTTATTTCAAATTTTAAACACATATTCTGAGCAGCATGCCTTGCTTTTTGAGCATTGGGTGAACTGTTTTTAATCGTCACATTAATATATTTATGTACAAGATCATTTAATTTGCATATGGTGTTGGATTTTATGTATTGTATGGTCCATGAATGTTCAGTTGAAGTCTTTTCAATTTCTGGTATAGACCACATGGAAATACCTGGCTTGGCACGCGCTCCCACACACACACACACACACACACACACACACACACACACACACACAGAGAGAGAGAGAGAGAGAGAGAGAGAGAGAGAGAGAGAGAACAGACATTTCAGTTTATATTTTGTTAGGTTGGCAATGTGTATGTAAACAAACCAAACAGGATGAGACACACAGTGAACTCAAAATCAGAATAAAAATGTACAAAATATAAAGACATGATCATGTTTTGTAAACGGAGAGATAATGCAACGTGCAGCAGTTGACTAGAGGAGAGAAAATACAGAGGCCATTACAAATGCGAAGAATTGTCTAAGTAATCACTTATTTCCATAAAAAGCGAGAAGTGGACTGTTTTATAATCTACGAGTAATATATCAAAACAAAAGTGTGCCATAACTATTATTACACAGCTCTACAAAATAAATTTTTTTTTTCGTTGCCAGGGAAGTTTGAACGAAAATGGGATATTGTTATGATACTCATTCCGAGTATATTTGTACTTTTTCCAAATTGGCTCTGGTTTTTGAGATATAGGTTATTTGTGGAAATGAGAGTTTCATGTGGATAATATCAACTGCGGGGTCCATATATGGTGTAATGTATTTGCTACCTGTTTTTTAATTAGTGATATTGTACTATCTTTATTAAACAATTGTGCTCAGGGAGTGCATCTGTGTGGTTGAGGATTACATCATGCAAACATCACACTGTCAGCATGTGTTCAGTCCTGTTGTGCGGTGTGTGTGTTGAAGATATTGAGGGTTGTGCAGATTTGAATTCGATGGTACTCGACATTCATTTGTTGGCCGAGGTAATCCCCGCAACAGCCGATAGGTAGCGTTCAGTGTAAACAAGAAAAATGGCGATGGTCGAAAGTCACACACATGTGCAGTGCAGCTTCAAGGAGATAGAACCTTTTCATCGTGACGTAGCAAATAAGAGGTGAGTATTCATTTCACACAAAACAATTAATGATGTTTGTTGGATGTGATTGACATGCAAATACAAGAAAGTTCTGCATAATATGTAGTATTTGTGCAATTTTGTTTTAGGAAAACATGAGTTCTTCATGCCGTCTTTGCGTGAACCATCCAGATGAGTTCTGCTACATTTCTTCAAAAGAACAGGAAGAATATCACTCCTTTTGTGAAGGAAGCGTATCTGGCATATTTCGGAATTAAACTTGGGAGATCAAGACAAGGCGTGGGCACCCCATAAAGTTTGTAAATGCTGTGTGGAGTGCTTACGGCAGTGGACAAAACGAAAAAGGAAAAGCTTAAACTTCGGAGTACCTATGGTATGGCGAGAGCAGAAGAACCATACAGATGATTGCTATTTTTGCATTGTTAATGTGAAAGGTTTTAATAGGTTCAAAAAACGAATTTTTGCATTGTTAATGTGAAAGGTTTTAGTAGGTTCAAAAAACGAAAGTGGGAATATCCCGATTTGGAGTCAGCAAGAACACCGGTGGTGCACAGCAACGATGTTCCTGTACCAACCTTCACAACATTACCCACGCTAACATCATCAGATGACGAGGTGCACGGCGAGGAATGTACAAGTAGTGGTTCGGAATACGAAGGACGTGAGACACAACCCCAGCAGTTCGACCAGAAGGAGCTCAGTGACTTGATATGAGAACTCAATCTTTCAAAGCAAGCATCAGAACTCTTAGCATCCAGGCTTAAGGAAAAGAACTGTCTATATCCAAGTGTTAAAATAACAGCTTACTGGACGAGAGAAGAAAACCTGCTTCCATACTTCAACCAAGAAGAGGTTATAGTGTATTGCAGCAATATACCTGGACTTTTACTTGAATTGGGGCTGCCGGAATATAGACCAGAGGACTGGCGTCTCTTCATAGACAGTTCCACTAGAAGTTTAAAATGTGTTCTCCTACACAATGGCAATCGTTACGCATCTATTCCAATTGCCCACTCAACAAAACTTTGTGAAGCATATGCTAACATCAAGATGGTTCTGCAGAAAATTCAGTATATGCAGCACCAGTGGTTGATTTGTGTTGATTTGAAAATGGTGAACTTCTTGCTTGGACAACAAAGTGGATACACAAAGCACCCATGTTTTATCTGCATGTGGGATAGTAGGGCAAAGCACGAACATTGGAAGCAGAAAACATGGCCTCCAAGGGAACATATGGCTGTCGGTGAAGCAATCATCATTAATGAACCTCTGGTTAGTAGGGACAAGATTGTTCTTCCACCATTACATATTAAGTTAGGACTAATGAAGCAATTCACCAAAGCTTTAGACAGAAATGGTAATTGCTTCACATACATCTGCAATACGTTCCCTGGACTCAGTAGTGAAAAACTTAAGGCAGGAATATTTGATGGTCCTCAAATTCGCAGGCTCATCAACGATACCAATTTTACAAGTGTCATGACTGTCACTGAAGCATCGGCCTGGAACAGTTTTGTCGCTGTTGTAAAATGTTTTTTGGGCAATCATAAAGCTCCCAATTACGAGGAACTGGTCAAAAACATGCTCACTAACTTTCAAAACTTAGGAGCTAACATGAGCATAAAATTGCACTTCCTTCACAGCCACTTGGATCGATTTCCTCGTAATCTAGGTGATTTCAGTGAGGAACAAGGAGAGCGGTTCCATCAAGATATGAAAGGAATAGAGGAAAGATATAAAGGAAGATGGGACAGGCATATGATGGCAGATTATTGCTGGAATCTGCAACGTGACTGTTCTGAAGAGACCTATAAAAGGAAAGCGTGCAGGAAGCGGTTCGTCATGGACGGAAAATGATATACTTATAGAGAAACTTTTCAATTATGTTTTATACGTGGACAAATGCCTATCAGGTTTTCATAGAAGCTATTTATAAAGATTATTTTCTTTTTTCATTGTAGTTTGTAGCGCTCGAGTTCAGTACTAGCAATTTTTTCTAATTTTTTGAATAAATCACGCATTATCTCAATAACTAGAGCCAAACTGCATAAATGGTTGCTATATTTGTCCTCAGCACCACTAACCCATCCTAAAGCTACTCAAATATCCTTGGCAAGAAAATGAGTGTTGACCAGTGTTATAGGTCCCAATGAAGATGCCTTAAAGTGAAAAAAGGTGAACCGCGTCTGGGAGAACAAAGTACAGTGCAGCAAGAGAAGGTGTTTTTTATTTACAAAACATTGATTTGACAGATGTTTGACATTATCTAGTAGATCATGTATGGATTGTATACATATATTGTATTACCAGCGCAAAAGTATTCTTGCCAGAGCACAAAAAAATGTTAATATGTTCCTCTTACAAACACTGACAGAAAAGCAGAGAACCAGTTGCCTCAATCCTCATTCCACCTCCCTCACCAAAAATTTTGGCAAGCAAAAATATTCACACTCTTAACATAAACATTCTAAATCTTTTCACCCAGTCTCTTTTTGTTGTTAACCCTTCATGCTCAGCATATCCCTCACACTGTTGCTGTCTATAGATGTGTGTGTATCTCCCACCGTTGCCTCTCACTTACATTGGTTCTTTTGTTTTTCCCACTGCCACTGTCTCCACCATACCTTGGCAGCTCAAAAATTCTGGGGGATGTACAACTTACTATTTTGCCTATACACATGTTTAAAATTTCAGTCAAAAATGCTCCCTCCCCCATATCAACATGTTAAAGTTGGCCAAACTGGGAGGGTTCAGACCTCAAGCCTATGTACTGTCTCCACTCATCTGTATTTTTCATTTTCACTGTCTCCTCTCTCTTTGGTTCTAACTGCTTTTACCTCCATCCACCACTCTTTCTCATTTACTGTCATTGTCTCTCAATGACCAATATTTCACCTCTCTTTGTTTCCAATTGCTATTGTCTTCATCCATCTCTCACCCTCTTTCACTGCCAGTTTCCTTGTTCCACTGCCAGTGTCTCCTCTCTCTTCCTCCCCCACCATCACCATCCCTCTGCTAATCCCTTTCAGCACAAAAATGCGTGAATACGTTCACATACCAAAACTTTTGATGAGGGAGGCAATATGAGGATTGAGACAGCTGGTTCCCTACTTTTCTGTCAGTGTCTTTTTAATGTGGAACATATTCACCTTTTTTGTGTTCTGACAGGAGCATTTTTCTACTGGTTCCATTCTTTTCCCTGTTGCAGCACTGTGTGCTGCTTGTATAAAATGAATTCTCTAGGTCAGTACAGTTTTGACAACTTATTTATAAGCTTCAACTCCTGTATATACTTTGACACATATAAACAACAAGTAAGCATGCATAATATAAAATTAATTCAGAATTGTTTGCTTAACATTTTTTCTGGATTCTTTGCTCGCCAATAGCCAAGTCACTGAAAACGCCCAGCTTAAGATTTTTTTTGACGATTTGTCATGAATAGAAATTAGTTAAGTGGCCATCCCTACAATTACTACTTTTGGTATCCAAAAATCATAGTTTTTGAGTGTATCTTGAAAATAGATACAAATATTTGAAAACAGGTAAATGGTGTTTTAGATAAATGTTTAAACAATGCACAGTTAAAATTTGAGCCATTTGCTATGGTTAATTATTTAAATATATGTGGCCCACAGGGCAAAAATCACCCAAAAACTGTTTGTCATTCTGCATAAGTACAGTAACTCAAACTCTGGATCTTGGTAATCGATAATTATATTGGGAGAAAAAAAAAAAAAAAAAAAAAAAAATTAAAGTTCCCCAAGAAAATCATCTGAAGATCATATAGTAAAAAATGTCAATGATCTGTCATGAATATAACAAAGGAAAATCCAGAATGGAATGTAACAATATTACAAAAAGGATAGCTGCTACTCATGGTATAGCAGCGATGCTGAGTCACAGATAGGCACAAGAAAAAGACTGTGAGAAAGTGAGCTTTCGGTCAACAAGGCATTCATGGAAAATAGACATACCCACACACACTCACGCAAACACAACTCACACGAGACCGGTCTCAGAGGCCAGAGACAGTTGCCATGTGTGTGAGAGTTGAGTTTGCATGAATGTGTGCGTGTGTGTGTGTGTGTGTGTGTGTGTGTATGTGTGTAGTCTATTTTCAACAAAGGCCCTGTTGGCCAAAAGCTCACCTTCTGACAATCTTTTTGTTGTGCCTATGTGTGACTCCTCATCTCCACTATGTCGTGAGCAGCACTATACTTTTCATAATATTTCCACAAATCTAATTGTGAAAGTGACCATCCTCACGACTAATATTTTTTGTAACCAAAAATTATGGTTTTTTGGGTCTTCTCAGGAACCATGAATAAATGATGCTTTCATAAGCTGCCTGAAGTCCATCCTAGACCACATCTAATGCAAGGAACCAACCAATTTGGCCAGTTTGCCTGGGCTGCACGAGACGTGTAATGTTCAAATTTTGATCCTGTACTGCAGGATAGCTACAGTATGTTCGTTCTTCCAACAGGTACATAAATGGTCACTAGGCCCCAACAACTATCTAAAACATTCGACCACTTATCTCTGTAATCAAAATAACCTGAGATAGGACCCCTGAAAAATCGTATTTTTGTGTGCACGTTTTGGAATATATTGGTATTGTTTAGTATTGTGCACAGAAAGTGGAGTATTACATTTATTTACAGCCGTAATTGATCAAGGAGGAGAGGAAGCCTTCCATAGCCATAGTTGAGGCAATGATCAGGTAACTAAGAGGTACAGAAGGACAATATTAAATACTCAGTGAATAAATCATGACCAACCAAGAATGAGATTTTCACTCTGCAGCAGAGTGCGCCGATATGAAACTTCCTGGCAGATTAAAACTGTGTGCCGGACCGAGACTCGAACTCGGGACCTTTGCCTTTCGCGGGCAAGAGCTCTACCAACTGAGCTACCCAAGCACGACTCACGCCCCGTCCTCACAGCTTTACTTCTGCCAGTACCTCGTCTCCTACCTTCCAAACTTTACAGAAGCTCTCCTGCGAACCTTGCAGAACTAGCACTCCTGAAAGAAAGGATACTGCAGAGACATGGGTTAGCCACAGCCTAGGGGATGTTTCCAGAATGAGATTTTCACTCTGCAGCGGAGTGTGCGCTGACATGAAACTTCCTGGCAGATTAAAACTGTGTGCCGGACCGAGACTCGAACTCGGGACCTTTGCCTTTCGCGGGCAAGAGCTCTACCAGCTGAGCTACCCAAGCACGACTCACGCCCCGTCCTCACAGCTTTACTTCTGCCAGTACCTCGTCTCCTACCTTCCAAACTTTACAGAAGCTCTCCTGCGAACCTTGCAGAACTAGCACTCCTGAAAGAAAGGATACTGCGGAGACATGGCTTAGCCACAGCCTAGGGGAGGTTTCCAGAATGAGATGGTAGAGCACTTGCCGGTGAAAGGCAAAGGTCCCAAGTTCGAGTCTCGGTCCGGTGCACAGTTTTAATCTGCCAGGAAGTTCCGTGACCAACCAAACTGGAACCCTACAATGTCCAGCTTGCAAGGCATGTCCATAATGTTCACACCGATTCGAATGCAGTCCCTGGCCCCTCCACCACTGCACTCCCACACCCTCTCTGCCTGCCAGCCACATAGGACCAGTCCCCCACAGCCAAGTGGAGAGAGTGCACCACTAGTGAAAATACTGGGACATCCAGAAAATGTCAACACTTCACCAGAAGATGACAAGTAAAGTGTGCTTCAAAAGTCTGGGAAAACATTCAAAAATGTATTGCAGCTGAACAAACAGCATTACAAAGTAAAATTATACATAACTGAAAGAGCAAACTTGTGAATTTTTTTCTAATTGCAGGTGTAACACACAATTTCGGGTATGGTCACTAGTAGGTATTGTAATCAAGATGGTGCTTTCTGGAGCTCAGAAGACTTTCTGCATGCTAGAATTTGACAAAACAAAGACTGCAATGGGTGTCTAACAAAAATATAGGATGAAGTATGAGAAAAAACATCATCAACCAGAAAGGCAATCTACAATTGGGATTGGAACTGGGTGTTTGTGTGCCAAGAAGAGAAGTGGTCAGCCAGGTGTGAATGAAAATCAGTGAGAAGCTTTCACAAGGAGTCCAGCAAAATCTCTATGTAGAACTCCGAATGAATCGGAAATGTCAACAGTGACTGTGTGGCATGTTTTGCAGTTAGTGCAAAAGTTTGAAACGCGTACGTTTCATATGTATTCATTACCAGCGATGGCGAGGCATGACAGAATCTCTGACCACAGAGTTATTTATCGTGGATAGTCTGCACTTGACCGCGCGAGAGTTCAGTTGCGAATTGTACTCTGTCTGTAGTAGAAGTCAGTCGGCAGTAGTTGTACCGAGCGGACGGTTGTACTGAGCAGGCGTCGCCATGCGTCGACGGCGTGCTGTTATTCCGAATCTGGTCAGGATTGTGGTGGACGATGTGTATTATTATTGAAGGTAATGAAGCAGCATTGCGCTCAGCTAATAACGTGTGTTAATTGTAATTAATCTGTTCGAGAAATGCCCCAATAATAATTTTTTTATAATGTAAATCTTTTAAAGAAAAGTAATCATTTCAACTTAAAAGAATTTTTCCACTTCTTAAAGAAAAAGATTCATTTCTATTTAAAGAATATTTCCTATGCATTCCCTCCAAGAATCAAAATTAAATGTAGGCCAGCACTGCACGGAGCTGTGCCGAAAAATAAGAGCAGATATAGATGCAGTTTTACTGAGGTAAGAATTTGTCAGGTTTAATTATTTCACAGGGCCGAAGGTCAGCGCAGCTGCCCTTATAAGATTTATCGGGTTTAATTATTTCTGTTCAGATGTTACATTCAGTTCACAGTTCATTATTTAATTAACAATATTGTGTGGTTTTACGATCAATCTTCATTCCTTAATTTTGTGGGGAGTTTACATTTGGGCCATTATTATTCTTTAATTTTGCAAGGAGGTTACGCTTGGCTCATTTTTATTATTCACTTTTGTGGGACTTTCAAATTTCATGCGGGGAGGTTACAAGTTATATCCCCAAACAAAGACAAGCGATTCGAGTTTTGCTGTGCACTGCAGGTCGAAGACGATTGTTTAGTGGATTCAATAATTTTTATTATTCACTTTTGTGGGACTTTCAAATTTCATGCGGGGAGGTTACAAGTTATATCCCCAAACAAAGACAAGTGATTCGAGTTTTGCTGTGCACTGCAGGTCGAAGACGATTGTTTAGTGGATTCGATAATTTTTTTTTTTGGACGGGGCAACATTTTGTATAAATGGGAAAGTAAACAGGCACAATTGTAGAATTTGTGGAACAGAAAACCACATAACATTGTTGAACAAGAGCAAGATTCTCTGAAGATGAATGATTATTGTGCCGTACCTTGCAAGAAATTTCATGGGCCTTTCTTCTATGAAGAACATACTGTTACTGGCGTCCTTCATTCAGATATTGAAGAACTGGTTAATGCCATTGTTGCAAACAGACTCAGAGAACTTTGTCCTTCAGTTAGTTGATGCACTCCCATATTTTCACCAAGATGTTAGGGCATATCTGAACACCGTGCTACCCAATCGCTTGGTCACGGTGGAGCAACAGACCGATGGGAGCTAAAATGGTCTCTCAGGTCCTTAGACATTACTCCTCGTGATTTCTTTTTACGGGGTTATATAAAGGACCTTGTTTAAGTTCTTCCTCTCGCAGGTGGTGATGTGTGACTGAAAAGGCGAATTGAACAAGCAACAGCCACAGTCTGGGAAGATATGTTGGTCTGCTTGTGGCCCGAGTTCACGTATCACACTGACGTCTGTAGACTCGCAAATGGTTCCCATATGGAACAAAAGTGTTCACAAACTTTTGAAAACACTGCACGATGTTTGCTGAAACTTCGCGCTATCTTAACACTGTCACTTGGACGGAAACCTCAGAGCTTCTTACGATTAGAGGTATAATCGTACAAAAACAGTTCTAAGTAATCTTTGTAGGAAATAGATTTTAAAGAGATTTTCTATCACACAGAGAGAGGTGTCCCTCGGTGGATGCCTGCAGACACAATTCGTGGCAACCTCATCGCAGCTTATGACTTTAAACGTCAGATGACACACTACAGAGTCACTTACAGTTCTTAATTACAGAGTCACAGGATGTACTTTAACTCACCATGCCCCGGATTTTTGGCACCATTCAGGCAAAGTGCAGCTGACAGAATGGCCGTGGGTGACACGATGGTGCCAGTGCAGTACTCTCGACCCGGGATCTCGAGCAATGCGAGCCAGGGCAACTGGCCTGGATCCACCTCGACAGCTGGGCTGCGCTCCATATGCTGCTTTGCGATGATTGCCTGTCGAATGGGAAGACATAAGTTAATTATACTCATTTCCTTACCGAGCTAGTAAAAGCATAAAAGATAATCAATCGCAGTAAAAATAAATAAATAAATAATGTAAAAGAAAACTGTGCACACTAACAATGAAGCCATAAAATCAGTTAATGGGGTTTTGTATTTAGAATACAACTGAATGTACAGCAAAGGAAGAAATAGAAGGCAAAAAATTAATTTTGGTAAATTATAAGTACATATACAAAGTGTTACAGGATGAAAATTAAATTTTTAAGAAGTTGTAATGTAGACTAATCCAAATAAAAGGCTCCATATAAGATGTACAACTTTTATGAGGACACAGCTTTCCATAGCCCTAACGATCAAATTCATTGTTTATTTTTGTTTATAGACTTGACCTTTCAACGATTGCCACAGGCAAAATTAAATCTTCTGGTGAATATTACACTTAGATAATGTACCACCTGATGATAGGATGTGTAGGTGCCTGTCATGCTGTTAGAAATTGCTCATCATTATAGCCTCTTCAAATAAGTTTGTTTTCAAGAAAGCCTAGATAAAGGCTCCCCTGTAAGATGTCCGTGATTATTACGCCACAACTTATCAAGTATTTTCTAAAAATGTATCTCCAAAAAGGCATCTGAGTTTTCATCTACTGCGATGTGAGTTGTGGGTGTTATTGCTACCCTCACGGGTAAAAGTGACTTCATCAGCAAATTGTATTGATGAGATCAACAAAAATGATCATAATTCTTGGTCATCTAGATGCCTGGAACTGACCCCTTCAGATTTTTGACTGCGTGTATGAAAGGAAAAGTCTACAAATAACAGTTAAACACAGAGATGAATTGAAACTTCCTGGCAGATTAAAACTGTGTGCCCGACCGAGACTCGAACTCGGGACCTTTGCCTTTCGCAGGCAAGTGCTCTACCATCTGAGCTACCGAAGCACGACTCACGCCCGATCCTCACAGCTTTACTTCTGCCAGTATCTCGTCTCCTACCTTCCAAACTTTACAGAAGCTCTCCTGCGAAACTTGCAGAACTAGCACTCCTGAACGAAAGGATATAGCGGAGACATGGCTTAGCCACAGCCTGGGGGATGTTTCCAGAATGAGATTTTCACTCTGCAGCGGAGTGTGCGCTGATATGAAACTTCCTGGCAGATTTAAACTGTGCTTCGGTAGCTCAGATGGTAGAGCACTTTCCCGCGAAAGGCAAAGGTCCCGAGTTCGAGTCTCGGTCAGGCACACAGTTTTAATCTGCCAGGAAGTTTCATATCAGCGCACACTCCGCTGCAGAGTGAAAATCTCATTACAGAGATGAATTGATTGCTCAAACTATTAATACGGCTGCCATCATAAACGAGTACCAAGAAGAGCTAAAAAGGGCTACATGTGGTTTAGTCATGAGAATTTGCACTGAAGTAAGAGATTGAATTTATGAAACTTCGCTTCTGACTTAATTTCCATTTTGTGACATGTGCAACAATTTGTCTATCTGTACCACCACCTCTGAAAATATAGCCTGCTGTTGTTGTTGTGGTCTTCAGTCCAGAGACTGATTTGATGCAGCTCTCCTTGCTACTCTATCCTGTGCAAGCTTCTTCATCTCTCTGTACCTACTGCATCCTACATCCTTCTGAATCTGCTTAGTGTATTCATTTCTTGGTCTCCCTCTACGATTTTTTCCCTCCACGCTGCCCTCTAGTACTAAATTGGTGATCCCTTGATTCCTCAGAACATGTCCTACCAACCGATCCCTTCTTCTAGTCAAGTTGTGCCACAAACTCCTCTTCTCCCCAATTCTATTCAATACCTCCTCATTAGTTATGTGATCTACCCATCTAATCTTCAGCGTTCTTATGTAGCACCACATTTCAAAAGCTTCTATTCTCTTCTTGTCTAAACTATTTATCGTTCATGTTTCACTTCCATACATGGCTACACTCCATACAAATACTTTCAGAAACGACTTCCTGACACTTCAATCTATACTCGATGTTAACAAATTTCTCTTCTTCGGAAACGCTTTCCTTGCCATTGCCAGACTACATTTTATATCCTCTCTACTTCGACCATCATTAGTTATTTTGTTCCCCAAATAGCAAAACTCATTTACAACTTTAAGTGTCTCATTTCCTAATCCAATTCCCTCAGCATCACCCGATTTAATTCGACTACATTCCATTATCCTTGTTTTGCTTTTGTTGATGTTCATATTATACCCTCCTTTCAAGACACTGTCCATTCTGTTCAACTGCTCTACCAAGTCCTTTGCTGTCTCAGACAGAATTACAATGTCATCGGCGAACCTCAAAGTTTTTATTTCTTCTTCATGGTTTTAATACCTACTCCAAACTTTTCTTTTGTTTCCTTTACTGCTTGCTCAATATACAGATTGAATAACATCGGGGAGAGGCTACAACCCTGTCTCATTCCCTTCCCAACCCCTGCTTCCCTTACATACCCCTCGACTCTTATTACTGCCATCTGGTTTCTGTACAAATTGTATATAGCCTTTTGCTCCCTGTATTTTACCCCTGCCACCTTCAGGATTTGAAAGAGAGTATTCCAGTCCACATTGTCAAAAGCTATCTCTAAGTCTACAAATGCTAGAAACGTAGGTTTGCTTTTCCTTAATCTTTCTTCTAAGATAGATAAGTCTTAGGGTCAGTACTGCCTCATGTGTTCCAACATTTCTATGAATTCTTTACAGATGAATGGAAAAACTGGTAGAAGCCAACCTCGGGGAAGATGAGTCTGGATTCTGTAGAAATGTTGGAACACGTGAGGCAATACTGACTCTACGATTTATCTTAGAAGAAAGATTAAGGAAAGGCAAATCTATGTTTATAGCATTTGTAGACTTAGAGAAAGCTTTTGACAATGTTGACTGGAATAATCTCTTTCAAATTCTGATAGTGGCAAGGGTAAAATACAGGGAGCAAAAGGCTATTTACAATTTGTACAGAAACCAGATGGCAGTTATAAGACTCGAGGGGCATGAAAGGGAAGCAGTGGCTGGGAAGGGAGTGAGACAGGGTTGTAGCCTCTTCCCGATGTTATTCAATGTGTATATTGAGCAAGCAATCCATGGAGAGGAAATAAAAACTTTAAGGTTCGCCGATGACATTGTAATTCTGTCAGAGACAGCAAAGGACCTGGAAGAGCAGTTGAACGGAATGAATAGTATCTTGAAAGGAGGTTACAAGATGAACATCAACAAAACCAAAATGAGGATAATGGAATACGGATGAATTAGATCAGGTGATGCTGAGGGAATTAAGTTACAAAATGGGACATTTAAAGTAGTACAGGAGTTTTGCTATTTGGGCAGCAAAGTAACTGATGATGGCTGAAGTAGGGAAGATATAAAATGTAGACTGTCAATGGCATGGAAAGCGTTTCTGAAGAAGAGAAATTTGTTAACATCGAGTATAGATTTAAGTGTCAGGAAGTCGTTTCTGAAAGTATTTGTATGGAGTGTAGCCATGTATGGAAGTGAAACATGGACGATAGATAGTTTGGACAAGAAGAGAATAGAAGCTTTCGAAATGTGGCGCTACAGAAGAATGGTGAAGATTAGATGGGTAGATCACGTAACTAATGAGGAGGTATTGAATAGAATTGGGGGGGAAGAGAAATTTGTGGAACAACTTGATTAGAAGAAGGGATCGGTTGGTAGGACATATTCTGAGGCATCAAGGGATCACGAATTTAGTATTTGAGGGCAGCGCGATGGGTACAAATCGTAGAGGGAGACCAAGAGATGAATACACTAAACAAATTCAGAAGGATGTAGGTTGCAGTAGGTGCGGGGAGACGAAGAAGCTTGCACAGGATAGAGTATCATGGAGAGCTGCATCAAACCAGTCTCTGGACTGAAGACCACAAATGAAAGTTTCTATTGAGTATCACTAAAAGAATGCAAAAGGCATGATTAACAAAAACCTTGGACTCCAGCTACCACAACTGCTTTTTGGTCAGAAGTACATTCAGAAAAGACGATGCTTTTGTGGCCTAATTGTCATGGAAAGCTTAGAAGTTGTTGCAATCTGTGAACAATATAAAATTCGTTTAAAGAGAAACAAAAAATCTATGCAGAGTGTACAGTCTGCACAAGTGAAGCAGCGAGCACTTAAAATGTGGGGACTATAATCTGCATGCCACAAGCATCACTCATTGGAGGGTTCTCTCACAGTAGCTACAGGCCACATGTCGTAAGATTGTGCTGTTTTTTCAGGAGAGTGAGAAGGACTTCTTTATACCTGAGCGGCCAGAAAGAGGCATGTCACTGCCTCATAATAGGTTTCACCAATGACAACTTATTATCTATCACTTTCAGCGACTCATCTTATCACTGCTGCATGACCTTGAACCTCAAAAGTGAGGACATAGTACATAGGGAGACATGCTTATACAGCTGCTATGCCCGCTAATTCGTTTACCTAATTCCCTAGATTGTTTCAAGTGCACAAGAAGTCGGTGGCCTATGTCAAAAAAATAAACAACCAAAGAAATTCAGTGCCAGAACTGAAACCCATTTACAACTGAGGAGAGAAATGAAAATCCAAACCGATCGTGACATGGTAGTGTATTCCGAACTATGTAAGGCAGTGCGAAGAGAAACGAAAACTGACATACAGAAATTCACTGAAGACACCTTACGAGCAAGCTTGGAGAACAAGACAAGTTTAAAAGTTCATCAGAGACTTTTATAGCAATTTCTATAGCAATCCAAGGGAAAATTTGAGTGTATCTAAATTAAATGATGCACCTAGTGTTCCAGATATACTCCCATCAGAAGTCGTGTGTGCTCTAGATAGCATGAAGAAGGGAACAGTGCCGGGTCATGATGAGCTCAGTGTTGACGTCCTCAAACTGGCAGGAGAGGTAACAATAAATCACTTGGCAAAAGTATTTACTTCCTGCCTGCACTATGCTTCAGTCCCACTATTGTTGAAAAAGGCTAAGATTATTTTGATACACAAGAAAGGAAGTATTCACAATATTAAAAGTACCGTTCTATCAGCTTGCTCTCAATTTTGTACAAAATTTTCACAAAGATCTTGTTAAACCAAATTAGTTCCACCCTAGACTCAGCCCAACCTACAGAACAAGCAGCATTCCAAAGCAATTTTAGCACTATTGACCACATTCTGACTGTTAGTGAAGTGATAAGCAGAGCGTGACTTTGAAAAGGCAGTTGACTCCGTTAGCCATGTAGCTGTCCTCCAAGTTTTGAGTGAGCAAGGAGTGGGAGCAGCATACATTGAAGTGCTCAGGAAAATCTACGAGAATTCTTCAGCTTATGTTAACATCGGCGAATCAACTCAAGAATTCCGCATCATGAGGGGTGTCGAGCAAGGCGATCCCGTCTCCCGAAAACTGTTCTCTGCTGTATTGGAAATGGCTATGTCAAAGCTGAGCTGGGAAGGTAAGGGAATTAGAATTAATGGAAGAAGGCTTACCACCTTGAGATTTGCCGATGATATTGCCTTACTGGCCAAAGACTTCTCAGAGCTCCAAAACTTAAGTTACAGATCTTGCATCGGAATGTCAGCTGGTTGGCTTGAAATGAACCTTACCAAAACAAAAGTAATGTCCAACAAATGGGTCCCAGCTGGAGATATGAAAGTCAAGGACAGTCTATTAGAAGAGGTCAGTGAATATATCTACCTTGGCCAGATTATAAATATGAAGGGAAACATAAGGCCAGAAATATATCGACGCATCAAGCTTGGCTGGCAAGCCATTTGGGAAGAATTCAACAGTATTCAGATCAAAAATGCCAGAAAATCTGATGAAAGCAGTTTTTGATCAATGCATTTTTCCTGTGATAACGTATGGCTGCGAGACTTGGACACTGAACTCATTTACAAAAGGGAAACTTAGGACAGCACAGAGAGCCATGGAGAGATCAATGCTGGGCTATACAAGAAAGAATAGGGAAAGGGCAGATGACATCTGGTCTGTGACGAAGGTTAATGCCATCTTAGAGAGAGTAGGTACCTGGAAATAGCAGTGGGCTGGCCACGTCGCAAGAAGAAAAGACAACAGATGGACGAAGCTAGTACTGCTGGCCTACCTGAATCCACGACTCGAAGAGGCCACATCATTGAATGATTGAATTGGTTGATGATGATGAATTCCCTTGAGCTTTATGTGTGTTATGGTTGACACAAAGACAGACAGACTGGCTGATAAATGAGCATAATGCATAGATCAGTTATTATTGGTAATCTTAAGATTACTGCAATTAAAGAGAATTTTACACCAGATGCATTTTGCGTTTATTTATAAAGTACTTACTGTGGTTATTCTGCAAATTGGGTATATATGTTTGTACATTTTTGCTTGTTCTAGATTTAAAACAGTGTTTTGTTCATAAATGCAAATGTATGTGTGTGTGTTTACATTGTCTAATTCAGAAGAAGGTCTTTTGGTCAACATCTTTTGTCTTTTTGTTGTGCTTATCTGCGACTCAACAACACCACTATATAGTGAGTAGTTATCTTTTCTTTTTCATAATAGCGTCATTATTCCAGCCTGGATTTTGCATTGTTTGGTTTTGTTTGTAAAGTTGGGAGTACAAATTACTTACTGTGTTTCTGTCTTGTTTAAATATTCTCCAAACCGCTGCTTCTTCCCTCTTTGTTAGCAGCGGTTAATATCGAAAGATTTCGTTTCCCATATGCATGTGGCACTTATTTCATTCCATGTTTATTGAAAATCTTATTTGACACAATAATCAAATTTCAATAAAAATAACATTACAATTACTATTTGCAGGAAAATGCAAGTATACACAATAAATTAAAATTTGGTATAAAATGCGAAATATCAAACAGGAAATAAAATACTTTATTAGTTCTAGAGATAGAACAGTATTATGGACCTACATAGAACTTTTTACATTTAACAAAAAGGCATTCAGCACATCTGCATTAAATTTTAATTTATTTTCATGCTAACAGTAATTAAAGAGATGTTATTTTTATTATAAAAAATAAAGAGGGCGCTACTCGTGAGATTTTATCCGAGGATATCAGAATTACAAACACACTGCACTCTGCACACAGCTGCCAATGAATATGTTAATGATCCAGACATTTTTTGCACTTACGCCAGTTAGAAACCTTCTCATCATCAAGGAGGGACACTGGAGATGTGGTCAACATTTTGATTCAAATAAGTGTGCTGGTCTCATCATTGACTATAAATGGATGAACCAGCCAATCTGACACACATTAACATAACTTTTTCACGTGTATTTCATTGATATTCAGAACAGTGGGAAAATCATTATTAATAATAGCTGCTGGCTTCTTATCACAATATAAATAAAATGAACTGAAATGTGGAGCACTGACATCCTTACATCACTCTCTGGTAAGGGGGGGACATACTGGGGGTCTTGCCCCAGGAAATTTTCTTAATTTTAGATGAAAAATAGAGGTTTTTTAAATCATTAGAGAGTCATAAGATCAACATTAAGAACCCCAAAAACTGGACTCTTGATAACACGACACTCTGGGAAACTCGACAAGCCTGACTTTTTTGGGTTTGAAAAAAGAAACAAAACAAACACGCAAAGTATTTTCGAAAAAAGCTAATTTAATTTACAGTAATAATCACTTATAGACTATCATGGAGCAGTGAATGTATAGCCCTGAAAATACTGAACTTAAATTTAAATAAATCCTAACTATCATTAAAAGAATAAAACAAAATATTGCTATCGCACAGTAATAGCACTTTGATTAACAAGTGAAATAGCTAATTTAAGTTTACGTTGAATAAGGCTCAGAGTTCATTAAATAAAAACAATATCTCAAAGCTAATGCTTTAATACAATTAATAAACACAGTATGCCTAATACTTTCAGTCAAAAAGTATGTAAATAGTGGGTTTTAATTGGGTCATACACCCTAAAAATATTTAAGTATTTGAAAATAACTAATACAGTACTATAGTAATATAGTAATACAGTACTAAACTAGTACTAATATTCTGAAACTGAAAATTTAACATTATTTATGTATTTAATTCTCTATTTTATAAAGACTTTTAATATTGCTCTAAATGCCATTATTAGGGCTAGAGTGTCTTTTAGAAAGGTGAAACTCTGTACAACCTCTGGTTCTTCCAGTTTATCCAGGTCCCATCTCCTTAAATTCCCACCTTTTTGCAGTTTCTTCAGTTTTTATCTACAGTTCCTAACCAATAGATTGTGGTCAGAGTCCACATCTGCCCCTGGAAATGTCTTACAATTTAAAACCTGGTTCCTAAATCTCTTACCATTATATAATCTATCTGAAACCTGTCAGTCAGTATCTCCAGGCTTCTTCCAAGTATACAACCTTGTTTTGTGATTCTTGAACTAGACAGAGGCCTATATCACACAATATAATTTAAGATATGTAGTTGAAGTGAAGATGGCGATAAATAGTTATTATATATACATAAAGAATAAACCTATGCAGTTATAGCAACATTATTTTATATTTTTGCATGAAGTTAATCGGATCACACCATCTCATGTTAGTTTTGCCATGAGTGACAACACAGTTTTGAGCTGTCATCATTGGGTAGTCTTGCTGCATGCCAATTACATTTTCTGATTTCCTTGAAACTGATACTGGTACTACGAAAGGGTCCGATTCCACCTGTCTGCTTTCACGCATGACGTCATCAATATGGCAGATTCGGCTATTCTAAGTGTCTCCAATATGGCGCCTATGATGTCACTACACGACAACAAACACGAATATACGTATAAATAAGACAGTAACATCTTCCTCCTAAAATACAATCAAACTAATGGGACAACCGCGAGATTTTTTTTTTTTTTTTGATACCAAAACACCAACGCCCACAGCAAAAACTACGGAAATTGGAATCAGACATTTCCCTTGACCACTGCTGACGATACCAAAACACCAATACTTACATATAAAACTACGAAAATTGGAATAGGTAATTTCCCTGGACCTTTATAGGTCAACCATAACTATTGATACGAAAAAGCCAACATCTACAACTACGAAAAACAAAACCAAAACACAACCACCTCAAAAATTCAAAAGTCAAACATCTCTAAATAAATTAAAAGACATTCAGTACACAATATATACACAGAAAATTACAATAAACAGTCCCAAAAAAACAATTAACACAAGACGACATCTACAAACACAACCAACTCAAACTCTGCACCATAATGACATCACACACAACACCCTTACGTCATGGGTCAAAGCAGACGTGTGGAATCGGACGCTTCCATTGACCCCTGATAGTGAATTCTTTTTGGGTGGGTAGTGTATGCAAGAAAGAAATACCGAAGGTTAAATAACGAACTGCGAAGAGAAACAGAGCAGGCTAGGAAAAAATGGCTAAAAGAGGAATGTGATGAAATTGAAGAACTGGACAGGAAGGGAAGATACGACTTACTATACAACAAAGACTATGACATGGGAACAAAACAGACCAGGAAGTGCTACTACGGAAATTTTGAGTAAAGACGAAGAGGTAGTGTACAAAGATCATGACGATGTTCTCCAGAGATGGGAAGAATATATAAAAGAGCTATATGACACAAATAGCAAACCAGAAACTCTGGAACTTGAATCACACAACAGTGTAAGTGATGAAGAGAAAGGACCGACCACCACAATGGAAGAAGTAAAGTCTGCCATTGCTGCAATGAAAAATGGCAAAGCAGTAGGTACAGATACAATACCGGGAGAAATACTAAAATGCTTGAACCACAATGGAATAAGAGAAATATTGAGGTTATTTAATAAAATATATGACAGTGGTGAATGGCCTGAGGACTTTTTGACAACAGTAATGATTCCATTACCGAAAAAACAAGGAACCAAGAAATGCAGCGAGTACAGGACAATCAGGCTCATTTCACATGCAGCCAAAGTGACGTTAAGAATAATTAATAAAAGAGTTGAAAAAGTAATAGAGGAGAATCTTGGTGAGGAGCAGTTTGGCTTTAGACGGAATACTGGCACCAAAGATGCAATAGGGCTCCTACGAATCTTGGGAGAAAGGTTTACTGAAAAAGGAAGAGACCTATATATGTGCTTCATCGATTTAGAAAAGGCATTTGACAATGTGGTTTGGGACAAGCTGGCGACTATTATGAGGGAAAAGAGAGTGGACTGGAAAACCAGAAGACTTATAAACTCATTATACCTTAATCAAAAAGTTTCAGTTAAAGTGAGAGGAGAAAGTACAAACTGGATCAGACTAGGGAAAGGAGTAAGACAAGGATGCTGTTCATCACCTACTCTTTTCAACCTGTACTTGGAAAATATGATTGACCAATGCTCATTATATGACAAAGGAGTAGAAATTAGAGGAAGAAGAGTAGGGTGCTTGAGATTTGCTGATGACATGGTCCTTCTAGCCACAGGGGAAAAAGAATTACAGGATTTGGTGGACACCATTGCAACTAACGGAAAAAAAATATGGAATGAAAATTAACATAAATAAAACAAAAGTATTGGCAATAGGAGGAAATAAGGAAAGAAAAATTGCGCTGAATGGAGAAACACTAGAACAGTATCTTGGAAGCAGGATAGACACCAACTGGAAGTGCACCACAGAAATTAAAACAAGGATAGCAATGGCAAAAGAGGCGTTTTATAAGAAAAGGAGAATCTTCTGCAGCGGTCTGGACAGAGAATTCAGAAAGAGACTCATAAAATGTCTTGTATGGAGTGTTCTTCTATATGGCGCTGAAACATGGACTATGAGGAAAAAGACAGAGAAAGGCTGGAGGCTTTTGAGATCTGGACATGGCGGAAGATGGAAAGAATAAGTTGGATGGACAGAGTAAAAAATGAAGAGGTACTGAGAAGAATGGGAGAGAAAAGACAGTTACTAGATGTAATAAAGAGAAGAAAAAGAAATTGGATTGGGCATATATTAAGAAAGAATGACGGACTGATAAAAACAGTTTTAGAAGGTTATGTAGAAGGGAAAAGGAAGCGAGGAAGGAAGAGATTCCAGATACTGGATGACATGATGGATGGTACAACATACAGCAGCCTTAAGAAGGAAGCAATGGATCGCAGAAAATGGAGAGGCAAAGGACCTGCTAATATAGCAGATAACTGATGATGATGAGTGTATGCAGGTTCAGTTTGTGTAGTTATGTTCGAGGAGGGTGGGGAGCAACTGTCCTCTACGTCCCATTGAGTACATCTTTGATCTCAACAAGAAAACAAATACCCACTTATATAAGAGGCATTCAAATGAAACCCGGTCACTAGTGTAAAGTAATGGTAATGATTTTATAAACTCAAAAATGTAATTATACCCAGTACACATACTAAAAAATAATCACCAAAACTGTGGACACATTTAGCCCATTGCAACCCTAGCTGGTCGATTCCATCCTTGAAGAAGCTAGTAGGCTGCTGTCGAATCCAGGTCTGGACCGAGTCACAAACTTCATCGTCCACTGCGAATTGATATCTGCGAATAGCTTGTTTTAGAGGTCCAAACACTGACGGATATCAGCCACGGTGATTCTGTGGTTGTCCAAGACTAAAGCATTCACTTCAACAACCATTTCCGGTGTAATGACACGATGAGCCTGTCCAGGATGAGCATCATCTTCCAGTGACTCGCACCCCTCAAGGAATAGTTTGTGCCATTCCACAACACTTTAATGACTCAGGCTGTACTCACCGTACACACACTTCATCCGTCGACCCATTTCACAGCCTCTAACTCCCTCCACTGCCAAAAACCGAATCATTCCTCGTTGTTCCTGCTTAACTTGCGTGCATGTTCGGTAGTGGGCGATAACTTGTGTGACTGCCTTCTCTTTGACATTAAACCAGACTGGCGCTATGCAACATCAAAAGGTGCACACACGTCAGTCTCTCTAACAATAGATAGATGGTGCCACCATATCCGCAGTTATGTGGTGCCACCATACGTGTAAGGAAAAGGTAGATGCACTGAGCAGGTCTCATTTGAATGAATCTCATATAAAGCAAAATATTTAATACATTTTATTTTCTACTTTCTGTGACTCTGTATGTCATTGATTATTGCATAAAACTTTTATACTTTGATGAAGCCAACTATATGAAAAATACTGAAAAATGAATAAACATTCTTATTCTGACATAGGTGGCGAGCAACTCTGGCTGGTATTGAAATATAAATAGTCACAGAACAAATAATGATAATGATTTTTGTTGACCAAGTACAATGCGTCTTACTTTGAAAGGGAAAACAATGCACAAATTCTGTAATGGTAACTACCAACAAAGAGGCCAAAATTTCCCCATGCCTCCCTAAATTGGCGAAACTTGCATAGAGCCCCTCCCTCTCCTAACCACCTCCAACCATTGTTTATTTTATAGTTGAATTCCATTTGTGAACATAATATTCCATTTGTGAACATATGTACCAGAATTTCTGTTGGAGATTTATTTTGTTGTTATAACTTCTTAACCTATGTTTTTGTAGGTTAGGATCCAAAATTCTTAGTACAATGCTTGCTGATGCCTATGAACTTCTAAATAATAGGGGAAATTGATAAGGAATGATAGGCATGATAAACAGCCAAAATGCTACCAAAGAAAGAGCATGCCTTAAAAGCCAGGAATAAGAAGGGCTGTCTCTATTCAATGTACAAGGACGTAAATCATCTAAGTGTTGGCATTTCAAAGAAAAGTCATAAAGTTCATGAGTTGTGAACGTAAAAATGTTAAAGCTGTTTGCCGCAATGAACATCAGCTTACTTGTGACAATATTAAAATTATTAATAAAATAAAAAAAAATTTCAAAATAGTCAACATAAAAGGCAGTGCGGTTCACAGGCAAATCACAGTTAGGTGTTAAAGAGTTAGCAGTAATGAAATATTTAAGATTAAAGTAGATGATAGTCTTGTAGTAAACTCAGCTCAAATATCAGTTTTGAAATGAATTCTTTATAAATGTGATGAAGTCAGACGTTGACACAAGAGTATCACAGGGGAAGTAAATCCTTTTGGACTCCAAGAAACAAAGTATTTAATATGTTTTTTAAAAAAGTCTCAAAGTATGTGGAAAATGTTATATCATTAAGGATTAAAACCGTGCTGGAATGGGACACCCAGAAATGTGATTAAAGCAGTTTATCACATAACAACTGCTATATTATCTCAATTAATCAACCTATCTTTTAAATTGTGATGCTTTACTAATGTGTTAAAGTATGCCAGAGTCAGACCTCTGATTCAGAATGGATGGAAGAAAGACATATGAAACTGTTGCCCTATTCCTATTCTTGCACTCTTGTAGAATGTCGCCTCAAAACAAACCCAAAATTTTATTGTAAAAATTGAATTGGATTTCAACAGCAAAAAAAAAAAAAACAAATTGGATGCAGTGACTAACTCTACTGAAAATATATGCAAAGCATTGGATCAGAGGAGTAAAGTTGGAGGCATCTTCTACTATCTTACAAAACCCTTCGACTATGTAAACCATGCCATGCATCTCTACAAATTAGATAAATATCAGATTAAGGACAATGCTCTGAAATATCTTACATTGTACCTGTAGAACAGAAAATAAAGGTAACTTAGTTCAAATACAGTGAAATATTGTAAAGAAGGCACTTATGCAGTTTAGCAGGTACGGAAAAAATTTTTCATTTTTTTTCAAAATTTGATCGATTATAGTCAAATTTGATACGCTGATTACGAATACGATATTTATTTTCGCCCCAGTCAATTATTTACATCAAAAAAATTGTTTTAAATTTTTAAAAAATTTTTTTATTTTTTTTTTATTTTTCAATATTTTATCGATATAGTGAATTCTGATGCGCTGATTTCGAATATAACATCCATTTTCATTTTCCCTTGACCGTCGGCGATATCTTCTGCCCGATAAGCGCAGCGCTGCCGATGACGCAACATTGCGTAATACACTAACTAATCAGTATTTTCAAATCATAGGCGGCCGCTGCCGCATTCCAAAAAAAAAAGACTGCCTCAAGTGGGCTACGCTACAGATAACTTTATTTATGAAAATACAAAGTACAATCACCAACAAACTTTACATATTCACCCACAAAGCTCTCGAAGCCAGATACATTTGGAATGAAAAATTTTTTCCGTACCTGCTAAACTGCATAAATTGATCTGTAGCGTAGCCCACTTGAGGTTAGGTTGGGAGATTTTTTTTTTGGAATGCGGCCGCGGCAGCGGCCGCCTATGATTTGAAAATACTGATTAGTTAGTGTATTACGCAATGTTGCGTCATCGGCAGCGCCGCGCTTATCGGGCAGAAGATATCGCCGATGGTCAAGGGAAAATAAAAATGGATGTTATATTCGAAATCAGCGCATCAGAATTCACTATATCGACAAAATATTGAAAAATAAAAAAAATTTAAAAAAATTTAAAACAATTTTTTTGATGTAAATAATTGACTGGGGCAAAAATAAATATCGTATTCGTAATCAGCGTATCAAATTTGACTATAATCGATCAAATTTTGAAAAAAAATGAAAAATTTTTTCTGTACCTGCTAAACTGCATAAGTGCCGTAAAGAAAGTACGGTATCACTAGGCGTGCCTCACGGCAGTTTTTAGGGCGCATCCTGTTCTTATTCTACATAAATGACTTAACCATAAACATAAATTTTCCATCAGTTCTGTCTAAAGATGATATTTATATTTTTATTGAAAATGATGAAGAAGAAAACATTCTGAACTCTTATCATGAGTGCACTGGATACCCTACACAACTGGTTTCAGTTGAATGGGTTTAAACTGAACACTGGAAAAACCTCTATGATACATTTCAAAACCAAACATTTGAAATGTGGGGAACCTAAAATACAACTTAAAAATCAGCTTATGGGGGAAGGTGTCATGATCAGATTCCTTGAACTAAAGGTGAATAAGAATTTAAGCTGGAATGTACATATTAATTTCCTATCAAATTAAGCAGTTTTGCATTTGCAATGCAAATACTTGCAAATTCAACAGAAACAAGTACTCTAAAAATAGCATATCACAGTTTTTTTGATTATGTCATTTGGTACGGCATAATTTTCTGGGGGGGATCTCAAATACTAAAACTGCATAGATGTGTACTGCACGGAAAAAAGAATCTTGTCACAAAACTGTTCCCTCTATATAGATTTATGAAATTATACTACTACACAGACAAAAATTATTTAAGGAGAACCACTTTACCCACACGTTTAACATGTGAAATAAGAATTTTATGCTACTCACACACCCATTTAAATTATACACATGGATTCCTGAGTCTATTGGGATGGCAATATATGATAAATGGGCAAAATATTTAATATCAAGCCAGAGATTCTAAAAATAGGGCTGCACCTGATTTTGGGGGAGAAATACTATTCAGCAGATGAATATAGAGGATCAAATGATAATTTTAGCAAGGGGTAATAAAAATTGTGTTGTTATTACTATTCTTATTATTAGAAGTCTGTTATTAGCATAAGTTTTTCTACTTCTATGGTGAAGCTACACCACAATTTTGATGCGTCTCCTGTACCTGAATCAACCGATTTAGATTGTGCGTGTTATTAAACCAGTAAACCACAATTCTCAATTTAACCTGTAGTTATGTATAACAAGTAGTGAGTAACATATGGCATGATCGTATACATGGGGCTATTGATACTTAGCAGATCCTAAACTCAATTCCGGTCATTTAGACTATTTGTGGTGAACTCCAAGATAAACAGTAAATTGTGATACTAGCGGTCAGCTTTGACCAGGGACGCAGTGCACATGGGTCAGACGATTTAACAATTGCTATTATAAAGTTGTTTCCTTGGCCATATTTAAGATGTAAATAAATGCCAGTAAATTTTGATGATAAAACTTAGGCAAACGTCCAGAACCTAACAAAAGGCATGGAAATATAGAACACACAGTTGTACGACACAAGAAGTGGATCTATTGCCGTAACTTACAAAATTTGCTGTACCGTAAGAGAAAAATTATATTTTACGAAAACAATTACAAATACGAATCGGAGACCGTATTAAACGTGCAAACAAAGTTGACACTCGGCGCGGTGTCTGTTGGGAGCGACTGTATATGGCAAATGCGTTTACGGTCGCTCCCACCAGCCACAGCGCCGAGTGTCAACTTTTCTTTGCGCGTTTGATAGTTGGCAACGAGACATGTTGACTGATTACAGAAGATGGCAGAATCAATGACAAAATTGCCTTCATTTGTGCAAAGATACGCCGCAGCACAATGGAGGATAGGTGTCAGCATGTTTGACATCATACAGGATGGAATATGTAAACAAATTTATGCTCTGTTCTTAGGTCCATACCTAGGAAAACGCGGCATACACAGGAAATAGCGACGAACACGTGAGACAATGATTCTGAAAGTCAATGCTTCTCGTTTCACTCGCAGTACCATAGTTTACACCGTTTCCAACTTCATATATACATGCAGACAAGGCACAGGGTCACTCTTCAAGAAGAATAAAATCAAATCCCCAAGAGGTATCGGAAATACGGAAGCGTCCGATCCCGCCCGTCTGCTTTGACTCATGACGTCACAAATATGGCGGAAACAAAAACAAACACACACACTTTCCACAAGAAGCCTAATGACACTAACGGGACAAGCGCGGGAAATGGGGTGTTTTGGGTTAGGGGGGGGGGCGGCAATCTAAATATAAACAAATTTAGACGCCTTGCGTAGCTACAACGTGTAAGTGAAGACAGCCATGCATGAATACCCACCCACCTCCCCAGGGGTCGTAACCCCTGCAACCCATGGAAGATAAAGATGCTTCAGTAGCTGATTAGTGTTTTTTGTCTTTTTTTTTAAAAACTCTCACGGGATAGAACGAACAGATCACAAAAGTAAATAAAATAAGATAAAACAGAACTGGAGACAGCCACACTCAAACCAAACTCCGCGCCGTCATGACGTCACACACGACAACACCTTTACGTCACGGGTCAAAGCCGACGCGTGGGATCGGACGCTTCTGTCGACCCGAGGTATCATCAAATAGTACAGTAACGAATTTTCTTTGGGAAAAAAAAAAAGTAACTGCAATTTCATAAAACCTGCCACTCATTTCTGAAAAGGCAGAAATAGAATTAGAAATGTGGCCAATACCTAATATAAACCCAAAGAGGAAAAAATAGAGCGAAACAAAATTACTTTTGTGTTCCATCACTATTGGTGTTTGAATAACGCTCGCAACCCCCGCATTGAGACAAGAACATCGTAAATAATGCAAGTGTCAGTAGTTCCTATCTGGTCCGTCAGAGGCGCTACCGTTCCTCCCAGATGAAGCTTCTCATCTGGTTTAGACAACTTCCATAATTTAGCAACTTCTGATTACGATAATTTATTGCATCAGATAAAGAATATAATTACAATTACAACTGCAGTGCTCAATCGCTGATTACGAAGAGAAGCATTTATCGAAAAAACCCGAGTGTTGCAAAGTAGTCCAAAGCTGCAGCAGATCACATGCCACATGGTAAATACTAAAAAACACAGTAAACTCATTAATATTTTGTGTAATGTAATATCTTGTATAGACACCTTTTATTAACCTGACACGTTCCACATCATTACGAAGTGTCGTATTTATGATCTATGGAACAAGTACTAATCTAATCTAATTGGAACTTGTACCGCAAAATACACTTCCACTATAGCTCAAGAATAGACTGCGAATATACGAGTAAATAGAGACGGTTATCACAAGAAAGGTTTAAACTCAGTCGGGAAGCAACGAAGAGAATATCGGGAAAACTATACAGCTGTAGTGATGGCAACGATACACAGTACGATTTTTTTAAATTATCGCAAAGAAACGAAACTGGTTAACAACGGAATATTAGAATTGTCACCGAAAGTTGTGAAAGTTTTTTTTCTCGTACACAGCAGACATTTTTAAAAAATTCTCTGGAAATCAAACGAAAATATGACGATGAATAACGCCACTTGGATTCACGGTACTGCGTCACACATGTCATTAACATTACAGCGGCGAATCCTATGAAACCTATAAGACATATATCACACCGAGTATCTAGATTCATATATTAGGGAGATAGAGAGCACAACTGAAAGTACAAGATGCATTCAAAAATTGGAAAAAACACTTAATTCTTTACAATATTTCAGTGAAAATATATGTTTGATGAAGAAGGTATTTACAGTAACCAGCTGTGAATTACAATAACAAGACAAATAAGAACTAGAAAGAAGCACATAGTTTATATGATATTTAACCACAGTATCTCTGTAGTAACAAGCTTTGAATTAAAATTCGACGATATGCACAGAGGAAGTTCAAACAGAAGGTAACCGAATCCCCTGTATAAGATGGACGTATCAAGTCACGAAATACATTTCGGTACTGATACCTAAATATAACCTTTCCTTTTTTGTAATATTTTCGCTACTGATAAATATAATTTACCACATTCTGACTGTTTCTAATGCCAAATGCAACCAAAGCACTAGCGCCCTCCATCCCCACCATCACCTACAGATGAAGTAACAAAACCTTACCTGGGCATTTCGAGCGAAGAGAGCCGTTATCAAAAAAAGCGGTGTTAGAAACGACAGCGAAAACGCTGCAGCCATATTTTTTCGGACTTCCTCTTGATTGCTCGAAATTCTTCCTGATAGCTGGAAAATGTGACCTCCCACGTCAAAAGACAAAAGCTGTTTAAATTGAACAATGGCGATTCAAGGAAATGTTATGTTTCAAAACGAATAAAATACCAACAATAGATGACCGAGGCTTAGCAAAGATACAACTGGCATCTGGCCCAAAGTCTGTGTTACGGTAATATTTATTATTATTTATTTGGCCTACGCGGTGAGAACATTATTTAGCCGTTAACACTTGGAAACAAAATTGAATTTTTTAAACTTAGACATGGATATATTTCTTTAAAATAACTATATATCGTTTCATCACTATTAGACATACAAAGACAAGCTTAATGCCTAACCACGGAAGTATCAGTTAAATTTTTCTGTAAAAGAATGCTGAGATTTCAGCTTGTCTATGGATTTGTGGGCAGCTTTTTAAAATTGTTCACTAAAATAAATTTTGTCAAACATTTCTTTGTTAGAAAACTAATGATGCTTGTTGGGAGTGGCTCTCTAAGTCGTAAGAGGAGTTGTTCTCTGTGTTGATGGAACTTCGGGTGGGCGAAAATTAAATGATTGATGTTCACGCCATTTGTGTTGTTGCAACAACAGGTGTCTGAATTTCTAAGTTGCAGACGAAACAAATGAGAAGGGAACCTGCTGTGATTAAGTATCGTCGTCGTGATTATACAAATAGCTATGCAGTGCACACACATGGTGGCCACATGATTAAGTCTCATCCTGCTGACTGTACAAATTGCTCTGCAGAGCACAGAGATATTGGTCAACTGGTTTACAGTTTCGTTACACAAAATATCCGCGTAAGCTTTTATTCAAAGCAAATAAATACATTGTTTCGAGAGTATACCGTTATTTCATGAGCTATGTCGACAACAAGTATACTGCTGTGTTCAGCCCAGTTTCTGCTCTCTATGGCACTAAGAACGCTTTTTGAATCAGAAATAATCAAAATCGTTCCTTCGTTCTGTGTTAAAGACTACTTGATGGTTTTCATGATGTATGCCACTCCCACTCTAACAAGGGGACCCTCCACACTGTAAATCACGGATTTTGATGCGATTCAAATGTGTTGTAGAGGCAATTTACCCTGAGTACCTGCCTATCCGGTTTTTTTAAAGACGGGCCTTGGTTTTCGCGAAAATCGATTTTGAAGTTCATTGCGCGCTTTATATATCCTTATCATTGAGTTTGTCTAGAGGAAGTCAGTGTAGCGTAGCGGTAAAAGTTCACGTCTACCGCGTGGGGGGTACTGTGTTCGAATCCTGGTTTTCTTTCGAAATCGACCGAATTTTTTCAATTTTATTTCAAAGAATACCAACAAACAGTGTAGGGTGTGCGAAATTATAAAGATATATTCAGTTATTAATTTTCTCAAATGTTCATTCCGTTTGTAGTTCGTATCATATTCTCCCAATTTATCTTCTTCGTTGAAATCTACCAATTCATCATTAATAGTGATCTGTCTTTCGACCAAGAGATCCTGTATTGCGATACATATCTCATCGCCAATTGCAACGGAATTGGCAGAGATCACGCTAGGCGGTGTATCCGTTACGAAATTCAAATCGCGGAGTAGATTTTCGGCGTATTTAATGGCATTTGTGATTTCGCCTTTCGCTTCTTCGTTCAACTCCTCTACTTGTGGATCTTCTTCTGGCTGCACTACTGCAGAAACACTCGGTTCTTCCATTTCACAGAATTTTTCTGACACACGGCACTAGAGACGCTTTGCGAGCAAGTGACGTTGTAGTTAGATGCGAACGTAAAGGAATGCAACTCGCATCCTCATTGGCCTAGGAGCTGGGGCTCCCCATTAGAGCTAACGGTATTCACGGGAGAGGGGACGATAATGGGCGGAGATCGATTTCAGGTCATACAAGAAGCGACCGTTGTACGAACATTTGGAACTCCAACTGCGAACCACAAACGGAATGAACATCTGAAAAAATTAATAACTGAATACATCTTTATAATTTCGCACACCTTACACTGTTCGTTGATATTCTTTGAAATAAAATTGAAAAATTTTGAAAAAACAAGTACATGAACAGGATTCGAACACAGTAGATCCGGCGCGGTAGCCACAAACGTTTACCGCTGGGCTACGCTGCGAGGGGAGTAATATCCGAATCGATGGATTGGAAGGAACGGTCCAACACCCTTGCCACCCCACTCTCCAGACATTACGCCTCTTGACTTTTTTTTCTGAAGGAGCAAAGTAAAGATTTTTTCAGATTATGCAATATATGGTTCGAAGCCAATGAGTTAGCTATTAACTATGAAAAGACTGTAAATATATACTTCAGCTTATCCAATGCTGATATTGAGTACACTTCTACCAAACTTCTTGGCATATACTTAGATACGAAATTAACCTGGCAGAGTCACATAGACAACATATCTTGAAAAGTTTCGCGAGTTATCTATCTACTGAAAAAATTACACACCTGTGTTTCTGAAAGTCTACTGATTAATTCCTATTATGCATTCTTTCATTGCCATATTAGCTATGGTATTCTTCTATGGGGTAATTCTCCATGGTCCAGGAAAATTTTTATTTGGCAGAGGAAAGCCATCAGGAGAATCTCTGGGATTACCAAAAATAACGTATCATGTAGGTCATACTTCAAAGAATAACAGATAATGACAGTCCCTTCTCTTTTTATATACAGCTGCCTTTTGTACATAAAAGAAAACTTTCAACAGTTACAACCTTAGGCAGTCCATTCATAATCATAACACTCGTCAAACATTTAAAATAGACATACCAACAACTCGACTCAAGAAAACACAAGACAGTGATGAATACATGGGAATAAGGCTTTTCAACACATTACCTGTACAGGCACATTGTGTCTCTCTTAATATATTTAAAAGTAAGACTAAAAATGGCTGAAAGACAAAGCTTTTTACACTGTTAAAGAATTTGAAAACTCTTCAAAAATAGACCTGACTTACGAAACAACTTGCAACTATGTTCGTACCTCTTCCTTTGTTTTTTTTTGTCTCTGTAGTTCCACACTTAATTGTTAAATATGTGGAGAAATCCTTATGTATGAAATGTATTCTTTTATTCTGCACATTCTTTAAAATGCACACTTTAGTTATGTGGGATATCTTTATGTATCAAATGTCTTCCTTTATTATGTATGTTCTTTTAAAATGTATACTTTAGCTTTGTGTGATACCTCACAATAGTTATATGTCTTAATATGTAAATTGTACTTTACTCATGACGACATCGATTGCATGTAAATGCTTAAAGATGGATAAATAAATAAATAAAAAAATAAAAATAAATAAATATCAAGGACAGAGTCTTCGTCACGCCAGTTGCTGACGTCGACGAACTGAAGGCTAGGATACAAGCTGCTGAGGGTACTATGACAGAACACATGTTACGAAAAACCTGGCGGGAACTGGAATAGTGCCTCGACATTCTCCGAGCTACCAAGGGAGCACACGCTAAGGTATACTAATGTAAGTGGTCTTAAAAAAAAAACTAGTAACACTAATCTATGTAATGGCATCAAATGTAAGTTATTATGTCAAACTGTTATTCTGTAATAAATTGTTATAATTAGTGTAAGACTTTGTGCTCATCCTGTACATAGGCAGAAAAAAATCACAACACAAAGAAGGAGCTGCGCATCATAAATGAAAGTTGGTAAGTGTGTTTCTACATCTAAAAGATGCTGTCTATTCAAGTGTCGCGCCAGTCTACATCTACATCTACATCCATACTCCGCAAGCCACCTGACGGTGTGTGGCGGAGGGTACCTTGAGTACCTCTATCGGTTCTCTCTTCTATTCCAGTCTCGTATTGTTCGTGGAAAGAAGGATTGTCGGTATGCATCTGTGTGCGCTCTAATCTCTCTAATTTTATCCTCACGGTCTCTTCGCGAGATATACGTAGGAGGGAGCAATATACTGCTTGACTCTTCGGTGAAGGTATGTTCTCGAAACTTTAACAAAAGCCCGTACCGAGCTACTGAGCGTCTCTCCTGCAGAGTCTTCCACTGGAGTTTATCTATCATCTCCGTAACGCTTTCGCGATTACTAAATGATCCTGTAACGAAGCGCGCTGCTCTCCGTTGGATCTTCTCTATCTGTTCTGTCAACCCTATCTGGTACGGATCCCACACTGCTGAGCAGTATTCAAGCAGTGGGCGAACAAGCGTACTGTAACCTACTTCCTTTGTTTTCGGATTGCATTTCCTTAGGATTCTTCCAATGAATCTCAGTCTAGCATCTGCTTTACCGACGATCAACTTTATATGATCATTCCTTTTTAAATCACTCCTAATGCGTACTCCCAGATAATTTATGGAATTAACAGCTTCCAGTTGCTGACCTGCTATTTTGTAGCTAAATGATAAGGGATCTTTCTTTCTATGTATTCGCAGCAACTTAGACTTGTCTACATTGAGATTCAATTGCCATTCCATGCATCATGCGTCAATTCGCTGCAGATCCTCCTGCATTTCAGTACAATTTTCCATTGTTACAACCTCTCGATACACCACAGCATCATCTGCAAAAAGCCTCAGTGAACTTCCGATGTCATCCACAAGGTCATTTATGTATATTGTGAATAGCAACGGTCCTACGATACTCCCCTGCGGCACACCTGAAATCACTGTTACTTCGGAAGACTTCTTTCCATTGAGAATGACATGCTGCGTTCTGTTATCTAGGAACTCTTCAATCCAATCACAGAATTGGTCTGATAGTCCATATGCAGTTACATTGTTCATTAAAGATAAGAATAGCGCTAGAGGCGCCACTATTAGGGCGCAAATCAGATTTGCTTTAAATACACGCCTGCAACGGCCGAGAGCGTCAGTTACCTTTGAGATTGGACGCAATGGGGTGATATTAATCAAGAATGCCTTTAGGGTGACAAAGGCGCCATTATCAACACCACACTGAGTTTGAATAAGGTCGTGTAATTAGGCTACGAGAAGCTGGATGTTCCTTCTGCGATATTGCAGAAAGATTTGCCACGAATGTAGCCACGGCACATGGTTGCTACCAGCAGTGGTCACGAGAAAGTACGGTGGCAAAAGGATTGAGTCCAGACGGCTACGTGCACCACCACCTAGAGACAAGGCCGCGGCGCGAAGTTCATAGCAGGTCGTGACGTCACTCCAAGCGGGCCACCATGTTGTGTTTCGAAGCGTTTGTTTATCTACACGTTTGTTGGATCAAGTGCTATATTCGTGCTTAAAACTAGCGATTACAGTGTTTACGGGTAGTGAAGCTACTGTGAACATGGTTTACAAGTGTTGTGTGCCAAGGTGTCGTGGGAATTACGGAACTCGACCGAAAGTAATGTTGTTTTCCTTTCCGAAACATTCGAATCTGCGTTGGAAATGTCTTTCAGCGATTCATCGGGACAATTTCCCACCCACTGAGCACACGAAGGTATGTAAAAACTATATACCTAGCACAATTATTATTTTTTTCTGGTGGAATATCTTGCATTTTGGATACATTTGACTAAAATTGTCAGCAAAAGTTTGCAGTAAATAGGCCTAGTATTCGTTATCAAGTGGCTTTATTTTGATTTTGAAAACGAAATATATATTTGTGGCTCGTGTTACTTTTTATTCGTGTTCAAATTTCTCTGCAGTTCGTATTTTGTTACGCACTACCGTTACGTTTTATTCTCTATTTGTGAGTGGGTGTTGTTTTTCACTCTCGCATTAGTTAGCATGAGTGCTAACGAATGTTGAAACTGCTGTTGTCATGTTTAAAAAGCGATCTCTCTGTATGAAGCATATCTGTTTTATTTTTCGATGTGTCAAACAATGGAACAAATTAATCTAGAACTAGGTTAAATTTATTATTGACGTTTTTAGCTTGACACATTCATTGTCTCATTCCAACTGCTGCAAATGTCTGCTAAAGGTTTGTAGATTTTCACTGTTGACTTATGCTCAAAATCTGCCATATTTTTACAGGAAAGAAAATTTACATTACAATAACAACGCATAATTGTTTATGTGAGGTGAGTTAAAAGTGATTGTTTGCTTGGGGAATGTACTCAGCTTTCCTGAGGGAGCTCTATAAACAGCTACACAATATTTATTTAGGATACTAAAGGCAGAGGAATTTAATATTATACACTGTATTAGTGCAGAATTTTTCAAGTGAGTGTAAATAATAGTTGTCTGGTCCAGAAAGAATGTACTTTATCACAGTGCATTTTTCACAAATGTACCTTGTTTTATCATGTATATCGCAATATTATTTACATCCCGCACTCGTACGTTTTCACTGGCTATTGATAAGTCTTATGCAATTACATTACCGGTAAAAACGAATTATAAACTATAGTTTCTGCTATATCGCGATTGATAAAGTTACTTATTTTAACCATTCGGCAAAGTACTCTCCTCTTTGCGTGGTATCATTTGCCAAGATCTCGTTTCGTTATCTCGGCCGGTTTACGAGATATGACAGGCGTTATGAATATTTCATTCCCGCGCGTTGCGATCGGAAGTGAAGTTGCTGCAGATGCTCAATTTTTTCGAGATTGGAAGCAGATATTGATCCAAAGTTTTACGAAAATTTCAAAACCTCATCTGTATTTCATACTCAGCAATAGAATGTGTAATATGCATCAAACACAAATTCATAGCGACCCCTATTTTTTATGGCAACGTTCTCAAATTTGATAGTCATCTGTGAAATACCACAATAGTTATGACCATTATCGAAATGATTGGCACTTCATCATGAGGCTGCCATATAAAGCTAAAAGTATTTCAGAAATTAATTATTTTTTACGGAATAGGTTCTGTAAAACCGTTTGACAAAGATTCGCAGGCCGTGCGTCTCGATTCTTTAAGGGGCTCCGGAAAGGCTCAAAATCATGAAAAGTCCAATTTTTACTTTTTTGCGTTTTATGAATCTGCAGACTATTACCTTTTAAGAGATATATAATTTATTCAATTCCGAAGACTACAACTATTTTTAAATTTTTTTTGAAATGTGTTCTACATGGGCGTGACCCACTGTGGCGCTGTTAAACTGCTGTCAAATGGTGTTATTATTAACGTCCGTGTTCATCAGGTACATTTTAGTGATGTAAGATAAAGTATGTGTTGTGGCTAACCTGTGATGGTTCAATATATATCGCTGGTGTGATTGTCGATTGTTTCATGTTTATTTACTCTGTCGTTATCTCGAAAATATTGGTAATTAATTCTGTTTCTTGAGTCTCTGTTTTGTTGAAGTATAATAATGAGTAAAAGTGAAGTTATTAGAAATCCTCTGAAGGCTTTTAAGAAAAGGAGAAATGTTGGAAAGCCAAAGGTATGTGTTATTACTGTAAATAATAACATTCTAACATGGTACGAGCGATGCTTGCTTCAGAAAAGGAACGCCTTCGGGTTGCAGACAGGGCTGTAAAGAGTCTAGAAATACAAGCAAGAGTAAATAGGAAGAGGAACAAGAGGAGGCTGGAGGAGGAGTTTGCAAAGGATGAAGATAATCCATCCTATGGACCTGGAATGCACTAAAAAGTTAATCCAATCTTTGTCGCTCGATTCCCAAAACTTTTATTTTCTCATACTAATTACATGTTTTCTAAGGATCTTCCAAACATATTTGTTTCAAACTTTCAGTAAATGTTACACAGTACCTTCTGCATAATGTAACACAGCCTTTTTCCAAAAAACTGTATATTTTTGAATATATAAATAAAAAATTGCAAAAAATGTTGTGAATTTTCATTAAAATTGAAAAAAATTCATCTTTAATAACTGAACTAAAATTTTGTAAAATCCCTGTGTTAAGTTGTAGCCCATATTCCAATAAATAATCTGTAAAAAGTTCAACTTCCTACCTCAAATACTTTGTGAGGAAAGATGTAATTTATAAGCGTTATTTTAACATTGCAAGTATAGGGCGTTCCGGAGCCCCTTAAGCGCAGCGCCAAGCCAACCATGGCCCGCTTTGCGTGACGTCACAAGAGCGCGCCGCGGCCTTCTCTTTAGGTGGTGGTGCTACGTGGCACTACCGAGACGGAAGACCATGGTGTTCAGCGTATGGCTCTGGAGCCTCGTACTGCATCTGCAGCAGCAGTTTGAGGAACAGTCGGCACAACAGTGACAGACTGAACTGTTACAAATCCGTTACCTTAATGACAGCTGCGAGCCAGACGGCCTGTAGCATGAGTGCAGTTCACTGACCCCAAACCACCAATATTTGCGACTTCAGTAGTGGCAGGGTAGAGGTCTGTAGTGTTTTTTGATGAAAGGTTGTTTTGCATCAGTGCCAATGACGGCCGTGTGTTGGTTAGAAGAAGTCCAGTGGGAAACCTACAGCAAACCTGTCTCTGTGCTAGACACACTGTACCTACACCTGAAGCAGGAGCAGTCTCGTGGTTGTCCCATGCAACCTGAATGCAAAATTGTACGTCAGTCTAGTGATTCGACCTGTTGTGTTGCAATTAACGAACACTATTCCAGAGGGTGTTTTCCAACAGGATAACGTTCGCCCACATACCTCTGTTGTAACCCGACATGCTGTACAGAGTGTCAACATGTCGCATTGGCCTGCTTCATCACCAATCTGTCTCCAATTGAGCTCATACGGGGCATCATAGGATGACAACTCGAGCATCATTCACAATCAGCATTAACAATCCCTGTACTGAAACTTCATGCCAGATTAAAACTCTGTGCCGGACCAAGACTCGAACTCGGGACCTTTGCCTTTCGCGGGCAAGTGCTCTACCAACTGAGCTACCCAAGCACGACTAACGCCCCGTCCTCACAGCTTTACTTCTGCCAGTATCTCGTCTCCTACCTTCCAAACTTTACAGAAGCTCTCCTGCGAACCTTGCAGAACTAGCACTCCTGAAAGAAAGGATATTGCAGAGACATGGCTCAGCCACAGCCTGGGGGATGTTTCCAGAATGAGATTTTCACTCTGCAGCGGAGTGTGCGCTGATATGAAACTTTGTGGCAGATTAAAATTGTGTGCCGGACCGAGACTCGAACTCGTGCTTGGGTAGCTCAGTTTGTAGAGCACTTGCCCGCGAAAGGCAAAGGTCCCGAGTTCTAGTCTTGGTCCGGCACACTGTTTTAATCTGACAGGAAGTTTCATATCACGCCTACTCCGCTGCAGTGAAAATCTCATTCTGGAAACATCCCCCAGGCTGTGGCTAAGCCATGTCTCTGCAATATCCTTTCTTTCAGGAGTGCTAGTTCTGCAAGGTTCGCAGGAGAGCTTCTGTAAAGTTTGGAAGGTAGGAGACGAGATACTGGCAGAAGTAAAGCTGTGAGGACTTGGCGTGAGTCGTGCTTGGGTAGCTCAGTTGGTAGAGCACTTGCCTGCGAAAGGCAAAGTTCCCGAGTTCGAGTCTTGGTCCGGCACACAGTTTTAATCTGCCAGGAAGTTTCATATCAGCGCACACTGCGCTGCAGAGTGAAAATCTCATTCTGGAATCACTGTATTGACTGCCAAGTGCAACAGGCATGGAACTACATCCCACAAACTGTCTTCCAGCACCGGTACAGCGTAATGCATGCACGTTTGCATGCTTGCGTTCAACATTCTGCCTGTTGCACCAGTTATTCATGTACCAACATTTCACATTGGTAATGGCTTATCTCGCAATTACATTAACCTGAGAACTTGCCCACCCGGTTAGCCGAGCGGTCTAATGCACAGCTTTCCGGGGCGAGAAGGAGCGCCCGGTCCCCGGTGCGAATCCGCCCGGCAGTCTTGCGTCGAGGTCTGGTGAGCTGGCCAGTCTGTGGTTGGTTTTAGGCGTTTTTCCATCTGCCTCGGCGAATGCGGGCTGGTTCCCCTTATTCCGCCTCAGCTACACTATGTCAGCGATTGCTGCGCAGACAAGTTCTCCACGTATGCGCACACCACCATTACTCTACCGTGCGATCATAGGTGTTACACGCATCTGGTGTGAGACGTTCCTTTGGGGGGGGGGGGCGGAGGGGGCCCACCAGGGGCCGAACTGCTCAATAACCCTGAAAGAGTGGTTGGGTGTGGGGCGGCGGAGGGGTGAATTGGACTGCGGTAGTCGTCGTGGGGTTGTGGACCACTGCGGCTGTGGCGGGGATGGAGCCTCTCTGTCGTTTCTAGGTCCCCGGTTAACATACAACACACAACCTCTGATCATGTCATTATTCTACATTAATTACTTTCTGCTGTTGCGATCTGTCCCTGCAACTAGTGAAAAGGATGCTGCCTCTCTTCAGGAACAACACATTTTTCTGGTCTCTCAACAGATACTTGTTCATTGCGGTTGCACCTATGGTATGACCATCTGTATTGCTGAGGTGCGCAAGCACCTCACAAACGGCAAAGTCCATCGTTCATGGGATAATAAAACCAATGAGCTTCAGGGATGGATTCCTGACCGGAAGTGGAGGTAGAAAGGCCCTAAAAGCATATGCCCTGAAATGGATGGTGTGCTTGCAACAACAACAAATCATTCCAGAACACAGTACAGAGTTGCATCGCATCCAAGTCATGACAGATGTTCAAAGTGGCCTCCATAGGATTGCAGGCGATATGGTTAGTAGTGGTCGTCATGCATGATACACATAATCGTACTTTGGCTTACACCATGTTGGTGGGCCACGTGCCTGGTGCTTGTACTAGGGTTCGTTTCAGTATCCTGTAAAACCCTGCCCTCAAAATCTGGTGTGCACATTGTTTGCCACCTCCTGGCAGAAACGCCAAAAAAGGGAATGAAATGTGTGATGTAGTTGGTGTCCGTGAAGGTACTTGTTTTGGTAAAACTGTGCTGCCTGTTGACCATTTCCATCTGCTTGGCTGTACACAAACACCATCTCGGCTTGTTCCTGACATGAATATTGGACAATTAGTTAGTTAGTTGGTTGCGTGTTCCATTGATCAATAGCATGGTACGGTAGCCGTTATGATGTGGAACATGTCAAGTGTACAAGAAATGCACATATGAAACTAGATTTTTAATATATATATATATATATATATATATATATATATATATATATATATATATATAAAATTACAATACAGAGTTAAACATGTCAAGTGTACAAGAAATGCACATATGAAACTAGATTTTTTAATATATATATATATATATATATATATATATATATAAATCTATAAATGTAGTATATGCATTTTGTGCCATTTAGGGGAATGGGGTAAATAATAGAAATATTAATCTTTAACTCTGTATTGTAATTTATATATATATATATATATATATATATATATAAAATAGAAATATTAATCTTTAACTCTGTATTGTAATTTATATACATATATATATATATATATATATATATATATATATAAATTACAAAAGATTAATATTTCTATTATTTACCCCATTCCCCTAAAAGGCACAAAATGCATATAGTACATTTATAGATTTATTTATCCCTATTCAAGGATTCATCTATGGTATAGAAGGAGTTGTCAAGGAGATATGATTTCAATTTATTTTTGAAGCTATTACTGCTGTCTGTCAGACATTTTATTTCATCCGATAATTTGTCTAAAATTTTGTAGCAACGTATTTTACCCCTTTCTGTGCCAAAGATAGGTTGAGTAAGGGATAGTGTAAGTCTTTCTTTTTTTCTGGTATTATAATCATGAATGTCACTGTTGTTTTTAAACTGGTCCATGTTGTCGAGAACAAATTTCATTGGTGAGTAAATGTACTGTGAGGCTGTTGTAAGAATTCCCAATCTTTTAAAAAGTTGCCTAAAGATGTGCGTTTATTAACCCCACACATTATTCTTACCTCTTTCTTTTGAGCAGTGATTACTTTATGTCTAAATGTTGAGTTACCCCAAAATATTATTCTGTATGATATCAGAGAATGAAAGTATGCAAAGTATGTTAGCTTACTAATTGCCGGCCGGGGTGGCCGAGCAGTTCTAGGCGCTACAGTCTGGAACCGCTCGACCGCTACGGTCGCAGGTTCGAATCCTGCCTCGGGCATGGATGTGTGTGATGTCCTTAGGTTAATTAGGTTTAAGTAGTTCTAAGTTCTAGGGGATTGATGACCTCAGAAGTTAAGTCCCATAGTGCTCAGAGCCATTTTGAACTTACTAATTTCCATATCCTCAAAATTGACAATTATTCTGATTGCAGAAGTTGCTGAACCTAGTCGCTTTAGACGATCCAAAATATGAATTTTTCAACTAAGATTCTCATCTATGTGTACACCCAAAAACTTAGTATGCTCTACCTTGTCTGCTAACTTCTGTTGATGTGTTATATTTATTGAAGGAACTGTACTTTTTGCAGCAGAAAATTGGATGTATTGTGTTTTTTCAGAGTTTAGGTGAAGCCCATTTGTAGAAAACCAATTAATGACTTTTCCAAAGACATTATTTGTATCATTTTCAATTGGAGTTTCTTTTACTGGGTTAATAATGATGCTTGTATCATCAGCAAACAGTGTCAGTCCAGCTTCCTGTTTCAGATAGGAAGGGAGGTTGTTGACATACATCAAGAACATAAGGGGATCCATGATTGAACCCTGTGGAACACGTAATGTATTTTCACCCCTGTTAGATGAAGTGGCAAACTTATTTAAATCACTTGACCCATATAAGGAAACTTTTTGCTTCCTGTTCTGTAGGTACGACTTAAACTACTCATATGCTATTCCATTTATACCATAGAACTGTAATTTCTGTAACAGTATCATGGTTCACACAATCAAATGCTTTGGACCAAGTCACAGATAATTCCTATTGGGAACATTTTACTATTTAAAGACTCTATTATGTGGACAGTGAAATTGCATATTGCTGAATCAGTGGAACAGCATTTTTGAAATGTGAACTGTGATTTACTAAGTAACCCATTACTGTTGAGATGGCTAACCAGTCTTGAGTACATTACTTTCTCGAAGATTTTTGAAAGCGCTGTAAGCAAGGATACTGGCCGATAATTATGACATGAATATTGGACAATTCTGCTGCTTACAGTACATTGCATCAATCACACAGCCTGCAACACACAAGGAGCACACAGCACGTGGTCAGAGGAACTGTCATTGGTCAGCGCCATCTACCGTGGCAACGAAGCATTTCTGGACACATGTTCACAGGAGCTTTTCCCCTCCATTTCCTGCCAGGAATCCGTCCATGCAGTTTGTCGGTTTTATTAACGTTGATCATGACTAGTACAGTGTTGGAGATGGTTAGATTGTTGGAATGACTGATCTACATTACATAGTCCTACATTCTCTGCAATCCACTGCATGGTGCTCTGGGGAGGATATCTTGCATCACCACTAGTCATTTCCTTCCCTGTTCCACTCGCAACTAGAGCGAGGGAAGAAACGATTGTCTACATGCCTCCGTAAGAGCCGTAAGATCTTTTATCTTATATTCATAGTCTTAGCGCGAAATGGGTGCTGACGGCAGTAGAAACATTCTGCAGTCATCTTCAAAAGCCAGTTCTCTACATTTTCTTAATAGTGTTTTGCGAAACGAAAGTCGTCTTCCCTCCAGGCATTCCTATTTGAGTTCATGAAGCATCTCCGTAACAGTGGCGTATCCTGAAAATAAGGTGTGCAACGTGAAACTTATCAGTTGTATGTAGGCTATATGTCACATCGCTCATTCACAATGGTTTCATCTGCAGTGGAACTCCTCTCTGTGGTTTTTCTAGCAGAACTCCTTTATGAGATCATCGATAAATGAGATTCGAACTTTCATCTGCACCAACAGATCCTTTTCTACGGACATAGTGGGGAATGTGGAGAGACAACTTCGTCCTTAGACATTCATAGTGCGGAAAACGATCGACCGTTATACAGATGAACACGTAGCCGATACTGTTAAAACCAGTTCATAGAGTGTACAGAATACTAAAGTCCAGCATGAACTTAATTTTGATACAAGAAACTTCGTATTTCTTTCACAGACTTACAACAATGTGGTCAAAAGTATCCGGACACCTGGCTGAAAATGACTTAAAAGTTCGTGACGCCCTCCATCGGTAATGCTGGAATTCAATATGGTGTTGGGCCACCCTTAGCCTTGATGACAGCTTTCACTCTCGCAGGCATACGTTCAATCAGGTGCTGGAAGGTTTCTTGGGAAATGGCAGCCCATTCTTCACGGAGTGCTGCACTAAGGAGAGGTATCAATGTCGGTCGGTGAGTCCTGGCACGAAGTCGGCGTTCCAAAACATCCCAAAGCTGTTCTGCAGGATTCAGGTCAGGACTCTGTGCAGGCCAGTGCATTACAGGGATGTTATTGTCGTGTAACCACTCCCCCACAGGCTGTGCATTGTGAACATGTGCTCGATCCTGTTGAAAGATGCAATCGCCATCCCCGAATTGCTCTTCAACAGTGGGAAGCAAGAAGGTGCTTAAAACATCAATGTAGGCCTGCGCTGTGATAGTGTCACGCAAAACAACAAGGGCTGCAAGCCCCATTCATGAGAAACACTACACCATAATTTTACTGTTGGCACTACACACACTGGCAGATGTCGTTCACCGGGCATTTCCCATACCCTGACCCTGCCATCGGATCTCCACATTGTGTACCGTGATTCGTCACTCCACACAACGTTTTTCCACTGTTCAATCGTCCAGTTTTTAAGCTCCTTACACCGAGCGAGGCATCGTTTGGCGTTTACCGGCGTGATGTGTGGCTTATGAGCAGCCGCTCAATTATGAAATCCAGGCTTTCTCACCTTGTGCCTAATTGTCATAGTACTTGCAGTGGATCCTGATGCCGTTTGGAATTCGTGTGTGATGGTCTGGATAGATGTCTGCCTCTTACATGTTACCACCATTTTCAACTGTTGGCAGTCTCTGTCAGTCAACAGACGTTGTGCTGTACGTGTCCTTTCACGTTTCCACTTTACTATCACATAGGAAACAGTGGAGCTGGTGATGCTTAGGAGTGTGGAAATCTCGCGTACAGACGTATGACAGAAGTGATACCCAATCACCTGACCACATTCGAAGTCTGTGAGTTCTGCGTAGCATCCCATTCTGCTCTCTCACGCTGTCTAATGACTACTGAGGTCGCTGATACGGAGTACCTGGCAGTAGGTGGCAGCACAGTGCACCTAATACGAAAAACGTTTTTTTTTTGGGGGGGGGGGGGTTTCTGGGTACTTTTGATGACACAGTGTAGCTCTGCGAAGTTGTGATGTGAACATAGGACTTACTTCAGAATTTACATAAAAAGGTCAAAAAATTTTACATGAATTGTCCTTAATTTCTGAAACGATTCCTCGGGAATCACACCTGCAAATTTGATAGCTTCTTTAAGTCAAATATTTCGATAAACTTTTTTAAGGTACATCTTCCTGTACAGATGTTTCCCTGCGTTTTTCCTTTCTTCTCGTCCTTGGAGTATCACATATGCTTTCTGCCTTGCACCATATTTTCTCAAAACCGTTGTAACTTTTTGTGCTCGGCTTTTCTTTGAAGTCTTCCACTTCTTTGCTGCAAAATGTAATGTCTGTGGACTTTGTCTGCACAATCAATGTAACACCTGTCAGTGAAAACCGCAGGGAAACCGTACTGTACACAGCACGCAAACCAGCCACACACACCCCCTACACCGTCTGTGAACCGATCTATGACCGAGCGCCCACTAATCTACAACGACCTTGAACTGTTGCAGGGACGCAGCAACTGCAGCGAACGCCGCAACAAGCTCCAACAACGACAAAGGTAACGATGCACGATACCTCGAACTAACACAACCACACCTTGCATCCACTGTCGCAGATAGCAAGCCGCTACTGCCCTTACTACCCGCCCTACTGTCGCAGAGGTTTTTTTCCCTCGGCTCTTGCCTTGGCACTTTTTTTTCCTCTGCCCTTACAACCGCTACCCTTCAATCGTTTTCGACCACTTCTATCTCCTGATGGACCATGTTAATGAGTTATCTTACCCAGACGCATGGACAACATCACAGCCCGCATCCTGTGACGCCTGATTAAAAAACTAACATGTTATACGGAGGTGACAGTAGAACTTTTGGTTTGGTCACCACGTTGGTGTGGGCGTGGAGGGGCCCCATCCTTTTCTAAAAAAATGTCAGTGAAAACAGCTCTCCCAACAGACACAAATGGAAGTTAAATTCAAAATCTCGTAACATCACGGGAAGTCCACATTTTTGATTAACAGCAGTTGTGGCCCAATTTTGTGGATTTTCGAAACGTACAAATTCTCAATTTCAGATGATGATGATGATGATGATGATGATGATGATTATTAGTGTTTCAGGGCACACAATTTCAGTCCTACGATCTGCCAAAGTTTGTACCAAGCGACTTGAATACCTCCATCTTTTTGCTGCAATTTTTGGAAATCTCTTCTTCCCTATTGTATCTATCATAATAAATTCGTTCTTTTCGATAAATGGATAAAAAATGTTACTAAACCACTGAGAAGCACTGTGTAGTGTTCTGAGTTACCACAGAGCAAATCCGTGACAGTCGGTACTAGAAGTAACACGGACGTCAGTCTGCAGCAGGAACATAAGATTAGATTAGATTACATTAGTACTTGTTCCATAGGTCGTGAATACGGCACTTCATAATGATGTGGAACGTGTCAGGTTAATAAAAGGTGTCTATACAAGATATGACATTATACAAAAATTACATGACAATATTTTTTTTTTTTTTGAGGTTGGGAAATTACACACTTACTATATCCAAAAATTCATCTAATGAGTAGAAGGAGTTGCCATTAAGAAATTCTTTTAATTTCCTTTTAAATGCTATATGGCTATCTGTCAGACTTTTGATGCCATTAGGTAAGTGACCAAAGACTTATGTGGCAGCATAATTTACCCCCTTCTGAGCCAAAGTTAGATTAAACCTTGAGTAGTGAAGACCATCCTTTCTCCTAGTGTTGTAGCCATGTACACTGCTATTACTTTTGAATTCGTTCGGATTGTTAATAACAAATTTCATAAGTGAATATATATACTGTGAGGCTACAGTGAAGATCCCTAGCTCTTTAAATAAGTGTCTGCAGGATGATCTTGGATGAGCTCCAGCAATTATTCTGATTACACGCTTTTGTGCAATGAGCACTCTTTTACTCAGTGATGAGTTACCCCACAATATAATGCCATACGAAAGCAGAGAATGAAAATAGGCGTGGTAAGCTAATTTACTGAGATGTATATCGCCAAAATTTGCAATGACCCTAATAGCATAAGTAGCTGAACTCAAACGTTTCAGCAGATCCTCAGTGTGTTTTTTCCATTTCAACCCACCATCAATGCATACACCTAGAAATTTTGAATATACCTTAACTACCGATTTCTGATCGAAGTCTATATTTATTAATGGGGTCATTCCATTTTCTGTGTGGAACTGTATATACCGTGTTTTGTCAAAGTTTAATGAGAGCCCATTTGCAGAGAACTACTTAATGACTTTCTGGAAAACATCGTTTACAATGTCACCAGTTAATTCTTGTCTGCCAGGTGTGATAGCTATACTTGTATCAAACTAGTCACGCAGTCTGTGGAAAAATGGCAATGAGCGTTTGACGTCATTGGCCTGGAGCCCCCTTACGGGGCAGATTCGGCCGCCTTGGTGCAGGTCTTATTACATTCGACGACACATTGGGCGACCTGCACGCCGGATGGGGATGAAATGATGATGAAGACAGCACAACAGCCAGTCCATGAGCGGAGAAAATCCCCGACCCAGCCGGTCATCGAACCCGGGCCCGTAGGACAGGAAACCGTCACGTAGACCACTCAGCTATTGGGGCAGACACTCTGTCTGTGAGAATCACAGATCATGAAGCGGCAGCGGCATCAAGAAGAGACCCGCATGCTGAAGTAACTGTGCACGAGCATTGGATGTCAGCTGCAACCTGTCAGTCCAAGTAGTGCTAGGGAGTCCCTGCAGAACATTCGTCGTCTCTTTGAGTCACCAAGTGAGACAGAAACTGTTAGACATTGGTTAGTCTTCAGCAGAAACAGAAGAGTGAATAGAATTATCATGTGTGGACAAAGAATGTCTGCCAAGAGATTGATAAGGGGGCCACACCCTGCCTATCTAACCCATGTTAATTTAGGCAAGTACAGGATCCGGCATAAAAAACTCCCCGATTACAAAGTAACGTGCAGCGGACAGTAGAAGGAGCAGAGTGGTGGGGGGCGCGTCGTTAAGTAGCTGCCTACGTGCCGTTTTCAGTGTACGCCATGGCGTGGTCTGGTGAACATCGTGCCTTCGTAGTGGAAGATTTTATTCAAAATGGCGAATCGCCTATTAATACTCAACGTGCTTTTCGCGTTCGCTTTGCGCTCGGACGACGGGACCCTGTTCCCGATAAGAAAACAATTTATTCTTGGGTTGCTAACTTTCGTGAGACAGGTTCCGCATTAAAAAGGAAACCACCTGGACGACCACGGACTGCAACAGGCCCCGGAAATGTTGATGCAGTTAGAGCTTCAGTTCAACAATCTCCTCGACGATCCGCTAAAAAGCATGCGGCAGCATTACGGATATCTGATCGAAGTGTGAGGAGAATCTTGCATCGAGATCTTAAAATGCATCCTTACAAACTTGTAACTACGCAGGAACTGAGTGGACGAGACTGTGGTGTCCGTGTAAGTTTGTGCCAAGACCTTCTTCGGAACATTCGTCCCGACGATATTGTGATTTTTTCTGATGAAGCACACTTTCACCTTGCCGGAACAGTGAACAGCCAAAATTGCAGGTACTGGTGTGAACACAATCCCCAAGAACTTCATCAACGACCACTTCATAGCCCTAAAGTAACAGTATGGTGTGCTGTTTACAATTCCGGAGTGATCGGTCCTTACTTTTTCGAAGAAAATGACAGGAATTTAACCGTCAACAGTGAACGCTATTGTGCCATGCTCCGCGACTTTCTCCAACCGCAACTAAGGGAGCTTTTTGGTGAAATAGAGAACGTGTGGTTCCAGCAAGATGGTGCTACAGCCCACACAGCGCGGCAGTCACTGGCATTGGTGAAGGAAATGTTTCCTGGACATGTGATCTCGTTGCGTGGAGACATTGGCTGGCCCCCACGATCGCCGGACTTAACGCCCTGTGATTTCTTTCTTTGGGGCTATTTAAAAGCAAAAGTTTATGAACAACGTCCACAATCTTTACGAGCCCTGAAAGAAGCAATTACACAAGAGGTTGAAGCTATTCCACCTGAAATGACTCAAAGAGTAATGAATAACTTCAGGGAAAGACTCAATCAGTGTGTCGACAGTGCAGGAAGCCATTTAAGGGATGTTTTATTTAAAAAGTAAGACCATAAGAGTATTTTCTAAAATGGCATAATATGTACTTTTATTTAGTATAAATAAAATTGTTCTACCTTATTTGGTTTTGTTTTTATTAGCTTTCCTTAAAGGGGAGGTTTTTCTGCCGGACCTTGTATTTGACCCATTTCTGGAAAAAAACTATTTGATGCAGGACCTTCATATTTTTACTGTGCGTTACATGATGCTGGTAGAGTCAACTGTACTAAAATCTACTTTATCCATTTTATAGTTTTTAAGAAATACTTTTTTAAATAAATTAACAACAAATATTAAATTTTTTCTGCAAAAAAATATTTTTATGAACTTCCTAATGGGAGAATATTAATGAATGTAGTACCAGATGTGGCTTTTTGTGTTAAGCAGAGTCTCTGAAAATTTAATTTATTTACCTATGATAGTTTCTAATATAATGGAGCACATGTACTGAAAATGTTAGTTTGAGGGAAATTGACTTTAAAGAAAATGTTTTTGAAATTTGTTAATTAAAACTGTCCTGTTGCATATGATGGCCCTTCTTTGACCTCTAGCAGGTCTTGCAGCTTCTTTTTCACCTTCCTCGATGTTTGTCTCGCTTTCTTGGCCATATTAGATACAGACCTGTCTACATCGGCTATCCTCATTTTATCGCAGTGTTGCAGCCCAGTGATCATATTTTCACCAGGATTAATTCCCAGCTTTTTCAGCACCCAACACTTCCCAATATTACCACAATTGAATGTAATAACAGCATCATGAACTCCTAGTTTCATTGTATGCATGCCTACAAATACAGCTTTAGGAAGGCGGTTCCAAATTATGCTGTTGAAACATTCATTTAGGTTCTGTGTCTGCCCATGCAGACATTTCCTTAGAAGGTCAGGATGAGCCAAGTCTCTGAAAGTAGGTTTATTATCTGTAATAACAGCAGGAGGAACAGAATGCTGCTGAGAATAACATTCTCCTGTTGCCTGAGCCCTATTGTATTTGCACCACGAATTTTCTCCTGAAGCACACAATCCATAACATGGCTTATTATCAGTAGAGGTCTTATGGAAGAATATGGCGCAAACATCTCTCTTCACTGCCTCTAGACTATCTTTATTTCTTCTAATTGCCTGCCCATAGTATACCTGCAAGTTTTCTACACTTCTGGCCATTAAAATTGCTACACCAAGAAGAAATGCAAATGAGAAACGGGTATTCATTGGACAGATATATTACACTAGAACTGACATGTGATTACATTTTGACGCAATTTGGCTGCATAGATCCTGAGAAATCAGTACCCAGAACAACCACCTCTGCCATTGATATGACTGGGCATTGAGTCAAACACAGCTTGGATGGCGTGTACAGGTACAGCTGCCCATGCAGCTTCAACACCATACCACAGTTCATCGAGAGTAGTGATTGATGTATTGTGACGAATCCAGTTGCTCGGCCACCATTGACCAGACGTTTTCAATTGGTGAGAGATCTGGAGAATGTGCTGGCCAGGGCAGCAGTCGAACATTTTCTGTATCCAGAAAGGCCCGTACAGGACCCGCAATATGCGGTCGTGCATTATCCTGCCGAAATGTAGGGTTTCGCAAGGATCGAATAAAGGGTAGAGCCACGGGTCGTAACACATCTGAAATGTAACGTCCACTGTTCAAAGTGCCGTCAATGCGAACAAGGGGTGACCGAGGCGTGTAACCAATGGCACCCCAGGCCGGGTGATACGCCGGTATGGCGATGACGAATACACGCTTCCAATATGCGTGCACCGCGATGTCGCCAAACACAGATGCGACCATCGTGATGCTGTAAACACAACCTGTATTCATCCGAAAAAATGACGTTTTGCCATTCGTGCACCCAGGTTCGTCGTCGAGTACACCATCGCAGGCGCTCCTGTCTGTGATGCAGCGTCAAGGGTAACCGCAGCCACGGTCTCCGAGCTGATAGTCCAAGCTGCTGGAAACGTCGTCGAACTGTTCGTGCAGATGGTTGTTGTCTTGCAAACGTCCCCATCTGTAGACTCAGGGATCGAGACGTGGCTGCACGATCCGTTACAGCCATGCGAATAAGATGCCTGTCATCTCGACTGCTAGTGATACGAGGCCGTTGGGATCCAGCACGGCGTTCCGTATTACCCTCCTGAATCCACCGATTCCATATTCTGCTAACAGTCATTGGATCTTGACCAACGCGAGCAGCAATGTCGTCATAGGAAAAACCGCAGTCACGATAGGCTACAATGCGACCTTTATCAAAGTCGGAAACGTGATGGTACGCATTTCTCCTCCTTACACGAGGCACCACAACAGCGTTTCACCAGGCAACACCGGTCAACTGATGTTTGTGTATGAGAAATCGGTTGGAAAAAACTTGCCTCATGTCAGCACGTTGTAGGTGTCGCCACCGGCGTCAACCTCGTGTGAATGCTCTGAAAAGCTAATCATTTGCATATCACAGCATCTTCTTCCTGTCTGTTAAATTTCGCGTCTGTAGCACGTCATCTTCGTGGTGTAGCAATTTTAATGGTCAGTAGTGTATAACAACTACTCGCAATCACACTTGAACAAAACTAACCGCGTGTTTGAAAGTGTGTTGTTTACAAACAACAGAAACAAAAGAATACCCACTGTTGCATTTCAAGGGTAGCCAACGCACTCAAGAGTAAAGAAGAAAAAAAAATCCCAAACGTGCAATGTAGGGGATATAAAGACCTAAAATATACGCAGAAATGTGGGTGACAGTAAAGTGGGCGTGGCACATAAACACACGTGGTAGGAAAATGCTCTTTAAATGCTCAATAAAAATTTTTTTCAGCAAAATCCTTTTCAGGCTACTTAAATAAAACCTTAACCTATCGAAATATGATGATTTTTTTCGACCTGAACAACGGTGTGGCCGTGCGGTTGTAGGCGCTTCAGTCTGGAACCACGTGACCGCTACGGTCGCAGGTTCGAATCCTGCCTCGGGCATGGATGTGTGTGATGTCCTTAGGTTAGTTAGGTTTAAGTAGTTCTAAGTTCTAGGGGACTGATGACTACCGATGTTGAGTCCTATAGTGCTCAGAGCCATTTGAACCATTTTTTTTAAACCACGGTGTGGTCCCCTTAACTGAGTACCGTTTGTTTGGAACGGTTCTTTCCAATAGTGCATCAAGACTTTTCTTCCGGCTTAAGTTCATATAACATGGTGTTCCAGTACCTGTGTTATACTGAGTTATGATTCCTTTGGACATGCACGCATGTCTAAAGTAAGGCCCGTTCCACACTGGGACACTGGTGACGGTCACCAGTGACAGTCAACGGTAATTGTGGTGAACTGTCCTGCGCCACCAGTGTCCGACACCGCAGGTATTGTCAACTGATTAGGTAGTGAAATGGACTCGAGTGAGGAGGAACATTTGTTACTACACTCCTGGAAATGAAAAAAAGAACACATTGAGACCGGTGTGTCAGACCCACCATACTTGCTCCGGACACTGCGAGAGGGCTGTACAAGCAATGATCACACGCACGGCACAGCGGACACACCAGGAACCGCGGTGTTGGCCGTCGAATGGCGCTAGCTGCGCAGCATTTGTGCACCGCCACCGTCAGTGTCAGCCAGTTTGCCGAGGCATACGGAGCTCCATCGCAGTCTTTAACACTGATAGCATGCCGCGACAGCGTGGACGTGAACCGTATGTGCAGTTGACGGACTTTGAGCGAGGGCGTATAGTGGGCATGCGGGAGGCCGGGTGGACGTACCGCCGAATTGCTCAACACGTGGGGCGTGAGGTCTCCACAGTACATCGATGTTGTCGCCAGTGGTCGGCGAAAGGTGCACGTGCCCGTCGACCTGGGAACGGACCGCAGCGACGCACGGATGCACGCCGAGACCGTAGGATCCTACGCAGTGCCGTAGGGGACCGCACCGCCACTTCCCAGCAAATTAGGGACACTGTTGCTCCTGGGGTATCGGCGAGGACCATTCGCAACCGTCTCCATGAAGCTGGGCTACGGTCCCGCACACCGTTAGGCCGTCTTCCGCTCACGCCCCAACATCGTGCAGCCCGCCTCCAGTGGTGTCGCGACAGGCGTGAATGGAGGGACGAATGGAGACGTGTCGTCTTCAGCGATGAGAGTCGCTTCTGCCTTGGTGCCAATGATGGTCGTATGCGTGTTTGGCGCCGTGCAGGTGAGCGCCACAATCAGGACTGCATACGACCGAGGCACACAGGGCCAACACCCGGCATCATGGTGTGGGGAGCGATCTCCTACACTGGCCGTACACCACTGGTGATCGTCGAGGGGACACTGAATAGTGCACGGTACATCCAAACCGTCATCGAACCCATCGTTCTACCATTCCTAGACCGGCAAGGGAACTTGCTGTTCCAACAGGACAATGCACGTCCGCATGTATCCCGTGCCACCCAACGTGCTCTAGAAGGTGTAAGTCAACTACTCTGGCCAGCAAGATCTCCGGATCTGTCCCCCATTGAGCATGTTTGGGACTGGATGAAGCGTCGTCTCACGCGGTCTGCACGTCCAGCACGAACGCTGGTCCAACTGAGGCGCCAGGTGGAAATGGCATGGCAAGCCGTTCCACAGGACTACATCCAGCATCTCTACGATCGTCTCCGTGGGAGAATAGCAGCCTGCATTGCTGCGAAAGGTGGATATACACTGTACTAGTGCCGACATTGTGCATGCTCTGTTGCCTGTGTCTATGTGCCTGTGGTTCTGTCAGTGTGATCATGTGATGTATCTGACCCCAGGAATGTGTCAATAAAGTTTCCCCTTCCTGGGACAATGAATTCTCGGTGTTCTTATTTCAATTTCCAGGAGTGTATTTCTAAGCAGGAGGAGAATGAAGCCAAAATGTTTATTACACGTACATCCACTGCTACGTGATTGGCTGGAGAATGGATTGTTTTATACTGTTTATGTCGATCTGAGACAAGATGAGAAGAAGTTTTTTCAGTATTTTCGAATGTCGAAAACTTCATCTGATGAACTGCTAGGAGAAGTGAAAGAAGAAATCGCAGGAGTGCACACCATACTACGGAAGGCTATCCCAGCAGAGGAAAAACTTGCTCTCACATTAAGGTAGGTACTGTAATATTAAGTTACTTTATTGAAAGCATACTTCACAGCCTTCAGCTGGTATTAGTATACATTACAAATTATTGTAAAACTTTCATGGATAGTATACTTTCATTGTTTCTCTGCCTGTGGTGTTGAAAAGTATATTCAGGATTCGTAACTGTACTCAGAGGCTGTTCGAGAACACACAGATGGTAACTGATCGGACACCCTGCGCTATCCTCCACTGTAGCCATGAACTGTTCCACGATGTGCACGGTCGTGATATGGACCCCCAGTAGCGTAATTTGGTACCGGTACAAATCCTGTTTGGGTAGAAGTGGAAGCGCTGTAATATTGTTGGACATCAATAATGACATTCATCAGATCAGATTTCACTTTTAGTCTTGCATCGTTGGTATTTTTTTAAAATTCAGACACTAAAGACTGCATGAACAAGCTATCTTCGTCTTAATTTTGTTATGAAAATTTTGAAATATAAGTATTCTTTTAGATTTTCTCTTCATTCACACTGTAGAGGTGAGTTCATGGTTTCCACGCTCAGCTATTTTCTAGCTTCTTATCGCATTAAGACTGCATAACAGTACACTTGATGCTGGTTAACGCAAAAGAAAAGGGGTGGGGGTTGCAAATGTGCTTGAACCTGCGCTCCTAGCCTCTTACTGGGGTGGCAACTAAATTTCGCTAGTCTTTTATGGTCCGAAAAATAAGGCATTAAAATTGAAAAAGGAACATACAACTTAACAATCATGTTTTCTTCATCCATGCTCTTCTCATTGAAATCAGACACAACCTTCGTTATAATTTCTTGCAGTTTTCACCACTTTGTTGCTATAGTCATCGCTTTTGACATCCCAAATAGCAGGACGACTTTCTGCTTTACTTATAAAATCTCCCGTGTTAATGAAGTCTAAACTCATGGCTACAATGTGTACAGTATAATATACAGGGTGATTCAAAAAGAATACCACAACTTTAGGAATTTAAAACTCTGCAACGACAAAAGGCAGAGCTAAGCACTATCTGTCGGCGAATTAAGGGAGCTATAAAGTTTCATTTAGTTGTACATTTGTTCGCTTGAGGCGCTGTTGACTAGGCGTCAGCGTCAGTTGATGGTAAGATGGCGACCGCTCAACAGAAAGCTTTTTGTGTTATCGAGTACGGCAGAAGTGAATCGACGACAGTTGTTCAGCGTGCATTTCGAACGAAGTATGGTGTTAAACCTCCTGATAGGTGGTGTATTAAACGTTGGTATAAACAGTTTACAGAGAATGGGTGTTTGTGCAAAGGGAAAAGTTCTGGACGGCCGAGAACGAGTGATGAATATGTAGCACGCATCCAGCAAGCATTTGTTCGCAGCCCAGGAAAATCGACTCACAGAGCTAGCAGAGAGCTGCAAATTCCACAATCAACTGTATGGAGAGTCCTACGAAAAAGGTTAGTTATGAAACCTCAACGTCAACTACCCGAGGCGATGGATCGGCCGCCAGGCAGCCCGTGACAGAGCACTTCATCACTGGTCTCCAAGAAGCCCTGATCTTACCCCCTGCGATTTTTTCTTATGGGGGTATGTTAAGGATATGGTGTTTCGGCCACCTCTCCCAGCCACCATTGATGATTTGAAACGAGAAATAACAGCAGTTACCCAAACTGTTACGCCTGATATGCTACAGAGTATGGAACGAGTTGGAGTATCGGGTTGACATTGCTCGAGTGTCTGGAGGGGGCCATATTGAACATCTCTGAACTTGTTTTTGAGTGAAAAAAACCTTTTTAAATACTCTTTGTAATGATGTATAACAGAAGGTTATATTATGTTTCTTTCATTAAATATACATTTTTAAAGTTGTGGTATTCTTTTTGAATCACCCTGTACATAACGGATGTGTGAGTACAGGCTGTAGACACACGGCGGACAACATATGGAAGTTTTGGTATGGCCGTGAGTCGCACTCGGATAGCTAAATGGTAAGGTGACTGCTCGCGATAAGTGGGAAGCCAGTGTTTGTGTCCCGGTCCGGCACAAATTTTCACAATCATCACTCCATTATAAGGTTGATGATTGTCTATATTCGCAATTGAGTATACATTTCATGATGGATGTAGTTGCCACAGTACCTGTTAGGCCCGTTTCACACTGGGACACAGGTGATGGTCACCAACGACGGCCACCGACAGTGATACATTCGTTTGAACTGGAGCATTCACACCGGGACACTACACTGCCTCACCGGGCCACTGTGACGCAGCAGTGACTCGCCACATGTGACAGACGAGATCGCCGTGTTGATGGCAGCCACAGCCAGACATGCATTAGTTTCAATTGGAGTGTTCGCACTAGGACACAGATCACAGACACAGCGCTGCAGATCTGCCAGCTGACAGGCAGTCGTTTCTGAGACAGTGCCGTGAAACATTCATTATACAGGGCGATTCAAAAAGAATACCACAACTTTAAAAATGTGTATTTAATGAAAGAAACATAATATAACCTTCTGTTATACATCATTACAAAGAGTATTTAAAAAGGTTTTTTTTCACTCAAAAACAAGTTCAGAGATGTTCAATATGGCCCCCTCCAGACACTCGAGCAATATCAATCCGATACTCCAACTCGTTCCACACTCTCTGTAGCATATCAGGCGTAACAGTTTGGATAGCTGCTGTTATTTGTCGTTTCAAATCATCAATGGTGGCTGGGAGAGATGGCCGAAACACCATATCCTTAACATACCCCCATAAGAAAAAATCGCAGGGGGTAAGATCAGGGCTTCTTGGAGGCCAGTGATGAAGTGCTCTGCCGTCCAGAACTTTTCCCTTTGCACAAACACCCATTCTCTGTAAACTGTTTATACCAACGTTTACTACACCACCTATCAGGAGATTTAACACCATACTTCGTTCGAAATGCACGCTGAACAACTGTCGTCGATTCACTTCTGCCGTACTCGATAACACAAAAAGCTTTCTGTTGAGCGGTCGCCATCTTAGCATCAACTGACACTGACGCCTAGTCAACAGCGCCTCAAGCGAACAAATGTACAACTAAATGAAACTTTACAGCTCCCTTAATTCGCCGACAGATAGTGCTTAGCTTTGCCTTTTGTCGTTGCAGAGTTTTAAATTCCTAAAGTTGTGGCATTCTTTTTGAATCACCCTGTATATTCCTGTACAGGTGAGACATTATACTTGAAAGTCGCTTGCCTGGTGTCAGCGGATAATTATGATATTGAATTATGATGTGAAGTTCCTTAGGACGCATGAGTTGTGCTTGGATAGCCCAAATGGTAAGGTGACAACTCGCGATGAGCAGGAAACCTGGGTTCGAGTCCCAGTCCAGCACAAATTTTCACTGTCATCACTCCATTATCCTGGTATGGTTGTCCACATTCGCAACCGCAAATACATTTAATATATTATGTAGTTTGTGTTCATGGAATTGTCAATGCAGGGCACATAGGCTAAATCTAGAATCTGCAATTGTTGTAACCAGCCTAACCAAAGTTGATTAATGTATTTTGCTATTCACAATTCTGTGTTACTTTCATTGTGTGTGTGCTGCCCTAGAACCCACGCATTCGTCCTACCAGGGCACTTTTATTAGTTTTTCTCGGCTGCAACAAGGTTTTCATCAAAGTGGAGGCCACCAGGTCACAACACGCACTACATGCACTCATACGCGATACTGCCTGTGATAAGACGAAATTCAGTGTGTGGGTGTAATATCGCAGAAACATGGCATGTGGAATTTGTGCAGGCCTATAACATCAACTGCACACCGACCAACACAGCGCCCCGAAACGGTGTCGAGAAGATGCTGCAGTGCAGGAAGACAGAGTACAGCCACAGCTAACAGTCGCGACACTCACTGCTGTAAAAGTTGTTACCGTTTGAAAGATGGAGCGACACTAGCGCTCCAAGCGACGAGTAAGGTGAACATCAGATGCGTCGTAAGCAAAATGTTTGTTTTGCTTCCATTTCCTACATAATTTACGAAATATTTGAGTTATTTTCTTGCCTCCAAGGGTTTGTGTAGTATCAGAAGGTATATAATTTTCTAAAAATGATTCTAAAATAAGCGCAGGTATGGACAAAAACCATGAATCGAGTGGCTAGCTACAACACATTCGTAAAGAAACACTTGTGACGTTGGATAGAAATGCAGCTTACCTCGTTGATGGCTCTGAGCACTATGGGATTCAACATCTGAGGTCATCAGTCCCCTAGAACTTTTAGAACGACTTAAACCTAACTAACCTAACACACATTCATGCCCGAGGCAGGATTCGAACCTGCGACTGTAGCGGTCACGCGGTTCCGGACTGAAGCGCCTAGAACCGCTTGGTCACCACAGCCGGCCACCTCGATGATATCAAAAGAATATAAACACACAGATTCACACGTAAGAAGCACAGACATGTACCTCTACATGCAAAAGCGATCGACAGCTCATTTATCATTCGATGGGCCTACTGCGTTTGTCGTCATCGCCTGTTGCCACAAGCACGACCTTTGTTGTTGTTGTTGTGGTCTTCAGTCCTGAGACTGGTTTGATGCAGCTCTCCATGCTACTCTATCCTGTGCAAGCTTCTTCATCTCCCAATACCTACTGCAACCTACATCCTTCTGAATATGTGTAGTGTATTCATCTCTTGGTCTCCCTCTACAATTTTTACCCTCTGTGCTGCCCTCCAATACTAAATTGGTGATCCCTTGATGCCTCAGAACATGTCCTACCAACTGATCTCTTCTTCTAGTCAAGTTGTGCCACAAACTTCTCTTCTCCCCAATCCTATTCAATACCTCCTCATTAGTTATATGCTCTATCCATCTAATCTTCAGCATTCTTCTGTAGCACCACATTTCGAAAGCTTCTATTCTCTTCTTGTCCAGACCAGTTATCGTCCATGTTTCACTTCCATACATGGCTACGCTTCATACAAATACTTTCAGAAACGACTTCCTGACACTTAAATCTATACTCGATGTTAACAAATTTCTCTTCTTCAGAAACTCTTTCCTCGCCATTGCCAGTCTACATTTGATATCCTCTCTATTTCGACCATCATCAGTTATTTTGCTCCCCAAATAGCAAAACTCCTTTCCTACTTTAAGTGTCTCATTTTCTAATCTTTATATTATTCTAAGTGGGACAAGCAACTGCCAAGTAGTGGGTGAAGTATATTGAAAACATTATAATGAGCGGATTACATTACATTTCACGCAAAACCAAATATTTGAATAATTCTCAAACAATGTGTCAGTGAACAAGGTGCTAACAAAATAATGTCATCACAAGAAGGAAGCAAGGAAAATTAAGTGACTGAGAACAGAAGTGAATAAATTACATACCAAACATTACACTTTTGTAAGACACATAATCTAAGCACATCATCATCAAAGCAGGTCTTTGTTGACGATTCACACCAATCTGGCACTGATACATGGAGAGCTGAAGTGGCTGCTTCTGTGTCATAGGACTGTTTTACAGCTTTAGATGGATTGTCGAATCTTTGTGGCAGTTTCCTCTTCATCGTCAGTTGAGGCGGCTTATTGGGGATGTCAAACAGTGTGGGTACTGCATTCCACACGAGTTTATTACTGTCTGTGTTCATGAACTGGTTTTGTTCGAAATGTAGCGAACTAAACCTAATATCATTATACAGGCAAAATGGGTCTTTTCTCATAAGTTCTTCTCGTCTGTTATTAACTATCCATTTTCTACTCCTAAAACGAAACATTAATCATTAATACACATGTAGTTTGCAAGCGAGTCCTGACGATACAGTTTAGTAACATGATGGTATAGACCTCTCAGAATCTTAGGAAACCTAAAAGAAGACTGCTGTGGTGTCTTCTTCCTGTTGTTGCTGCAATTTATTGTGCTACAAACTGTCTCGTTTGAAAAACCATTAAATCACTGGTTGCAAAAACAGCATTAGTCTATGCACCATGGTTTTGAGAAAAACGGAAAAATAAGTTTGTGGGCCTGAGTATTCTATCTTCTTTGACAGCTCTATTTTACTTTGGCCAGCACAGTTTCTGGTGATGTCCAGACACTATTTTCAATTATGTAATGATAAGATTATATAATGATTTAAATACGCAAAGTTCGTGGACATGTGCTGTTTCTGAAATCAATTTGTTGCCAGAAATGTAAGCCTGTGTTATTCAGCAGTTTATTCGTAAATTTATTATGTTCAATACAAAAATTCTTATTATTAGGCTACATAACAGTTTCTGAAGATCAGCTATATTGTTTCTCATTACCAAAATTCTTATTTTATGTGTACATAACAGATTCTGAACAAGTACTTTTAACTACAAATTACAGTCAGGCAAATAGCAAGCTTAGTGAAATATTGCTTGTACCCATGTCTATTATTCACTGTCAGGCCCTCTGCTGTCTACTGAAGGCCAGTTATAGAGAGCTCTGTAAAAGGATAGGTGCTCTTCAGGGATATACGACTCCAATTTCTTGAGGTCAGCTATTTTCTTCTCACTTAGTGGTACACATTTTTCGCATGTTGCAGCCGTCCATAGAGTTACTATTGTTTTTAAATCAAGAAATAAACGAAAAGTGTACGTCACCAGGCTTCCAATGTATGGTTTTGCAACGACGTTTCCACTGCACTCACTGTTGTATTCCAATTCAATGAATTCTGAAACGGTGAAGGATTGTTTCTCATTCCTTTTGAGCACTTTGCTGTTCATTGTTTCCAAAGACAAGGCATTGCGTTTGTAAAATTTAGGCCACCATTGTTTGAAAGCCAATACAAACTCTGTTGAAACAACTTTAACCTGGTATTTGTTAAAGGTACTTGCACCAACAATAAGTTCTACAAACTGCATGATGCTATAACTCCTATCGAAAGCTCGAATTTTCCTCTTAATGACTGCAAAGTCCCAGTCACAGGGTAAGAATGAATGACCTCTGACCGGGAAATAATGATAAATTCTGAGTCAACGCTGCGATGCTGCAACTGCTATGAGGAACCTGACCATAGTATTATTCTTATTCTGCCCTGGGCAGTCATCTGGAAATATATGCAGGTATTTTATGTTTGGTGGCAACTCGTTTCGTATGTAATCCAGCAGAAACGTGCAGACTTCATCGGGACCCTTCTTTGCTACACCTTCGTGATAAATGTAGAATGTTGCATATCCTGTCTTCAGGTTCTGGATGTTGAATACATTAACATTGAGTTGCCAAAGGTAGAAAACTTCCTGAACTGGAATGGTAGGAAGGGACAGATTTTGCATAAAATCTATGGCAATACCTGCAACATCCTCGTCTTTTTGACACAATACTTGTACTTCACGAATACGAGCAGAAAACTTTGCAGCCCTGCGTTTATGAGCCAAATATATTTTGAAGCGCTTCACACATACCACATGTGTCGACTTGTGGTCGACCAGATGTAAGTGAAAAACGTTCTTTGAATATTTTTAAATAAAATTAATACTTAATATTACATGCTTGGGGATGTCGTAATCTCAACAGCTCATGCTTGATTTTGATATTAAGTTGGCTATTTAAATAACGCTGTTCTCTTGTGCCATAGTGAGTAATTTTTAGCAGATAGGAATTTATGTGATCAATTATCAAACTTATTTCTGCAGCACCGATTTGATTTCCCAATGCATTTTTACCCCTCTGGTCACTAGGCGACTTTCCACAAGCAAGCAGATTACTTATCCTCCTTACCCTTTGGTTTGTGGCAGTATGGATACTTAATAAAGCTTTCTTGCATACCTCTGATAGTCCAGTCCTGGAATTAATAAAGTACTGAAAATTGTTGCATCTTGGTTTGCAGTTGCCTCCTTCTGGTACTCTTTTTCGTCTTCTGAAGATATTACCTACAGTAATCAGCCCCTGGAGATAAGAATCTTGTGCGTCCTTTGATGTCATATTGTAGAGAAGTGAAAATACTTCATTTCTTTCCTCTTCAGGAATTCTTCCAAAGCACTTTCTACGACATCTACAAAATTACACAGATATTTCAGTCACGCAATAAATCATTAGTTTACTATTTTACTGACGTATAACCTCCCGTATTACAACATTACTTACTTGCAGTCCACACCAATGCTTTTCTTTGAAACTAACTTTCCGCTGTAGTTTTTGTACTCTAAACCTTTAATTCGCGACATTTTTATGATTTCACGCTGATACTCAACATTCTTTACACCTTTTTTCCTCTTTCTACTTTCACCACCATCATGTACATCCATATCTTCCCTGTTCAACATTGCTGTGCTTCACAAAGGAAAACCGTGCGAACACAGAGATGATATTACACAACAGGCTAGCCCACGTTGGCTGCAGAAGTAGCACTAGTCCTGGACAAGTGTTCTTTCTCCTCTCACTCATAAGATCGGGATCTTGTTTGTCCCATTAAGAATGATGGATAAATGTTTGTTCTTTCTTTCGAAAGAGGGAGTGCCATAACATGGAAATCAGCTCTTAACATAATTTAACCAAAGAGTGGACAAGTGTTGTTTCTGCAATCAGCGATTCCATTGTAGAAATCAAAATAAACAACCACTATTCGCTTTCACGATAGTTACTTTCACGATAGTTACTGGCCGCTTGGCGCGCTGCTGGCGCGGTAGACAACAAAATCGAATGGTAGTGTCGCGACTGTTACGTTAGACTGTGGTGAATCTACCTGCGTGCTTGTAGCATCACACGTGACATCATAATTATGTGTACATGCCGTATCGAAGACGACAGAGATTATGTATCAACTTTTGTGATTGTTCGGGATGCAGTAGCCGTTTTTGCAGACGAATTAAAGGAGCAACATATTATATCCTCAATCGGTATATTCACTGCGATTTTTGATGCTATTGACGTGTTGATTTTCTTTGAAAATGTGCACCTACAAACTTTTGGAAAAAATGGAGCTCAGAATAAGATTTGTACATGGTAAATTTAGGAATGCATGTATCAACGTTACAGTGGCACACTTAGTGGAATGAAGCCGGTGCAGTGAAAGGAGCCCCTGTTCGGATCTACTGACGATCATTATTTTAAAAATTTAATTTTTTTGTGCCAAAATTGCCACCAAGTAGCAACGTAGAACATAGTCTATGTTAAACTCAATGCAAGTGGGGAATTGCCTTCAATGATGATACATTGTTAAAATTAAAGACAGAGTTCTCCATATTGCCGACCAGTTACACATATCATATAAGTGAAACGCAAGGTTTTGTTAACATTACTCATCACAGTCCTAACAGCTTAGGGGATGACCAATGACAATGCGTTTAAGAAAAGCAGTCTACCGTGACACACGAAACATAGATGCAGAAGGATATAACATGCCATAGATTCTTTTTGCAGCTTCTTTAATATCTTCATCCCATTTTCCTAGAAAACAGAATTGTTCAATCCAGTATTCATAATCATTTGGTAACTACACTCCTGGAAATTGAAATAAGAACACCGTGAATTCATTGTCCCAGGAAGGGGAAACTTTATTGACACATTCCTGGGGTCAGATACATCACATGATCACACTGACAGAACCACAGGCACATAGACACAGGCAACAGAGCATGCACAATGTCGGCACTAGTACAGTGTATATCCACCTTTCGCAGCAATGCAGGCTGCTATTCTCCCATGGAGACGATCGTAGAGATGCTGGATGTAGTCCTGTGGAACGGCTTGCCATGACATTTCCACCTGGCGCCTCAGTTGGACCAGCGTTCGTGCTGGACGTGCAGACCGCGTGAGACGACGCTTCATCCAGTCCCAAACATGCTCAATGGGGGACAGATCCGGAGATCTTGCTGGCCAGGGTAGTTGACTTACACCTTCTAGAGCACGTTGGGTGGCACGGGATACATGCGGACGTGCATTGTCCTGTTGGAACAGCAAGTTCCCTTGCCGGTCTAGGAATGCTAGAACGATGGGTTCGATGACGGTTTGGATGTACCGTGCACTATTCAGTGTCCCCTCGACGATCACCAGTGGTGTACGGCCAGTGTAGGAGATCGCTCCCCACACCATGATGCCGGGTGTTGGCCCTGTGTGCCTCGGTCGTATGCAGTCCTGATTGTGGCGCTCACCTGCACGGCGCCAAACACGCATACGACCATCATTGGCACCAAGGCAGAAGCGACTCTCATCGCTGAAGACGACACGTCTCCATTCGTCCCTCCATTCACGCCTGTCGCGACACCACTGGAGGCGGGCTGCACGATGTTGGTGCGTGAGCGGAAGACGGTCTAACGGTGTGCGGGACCGTAGCCCAGCTTCATGGAGACGGTTGCGAATGGTCCTCGCCGATACCCCAGGAGCAACAGTGTCCCTAATTTGCTGGGAAGTGGCGGTGCGGTCCCCTACGGCACTGCGTACGATCCTACGGTCTTGGCGTGCATCCGTGCGTCGCTGCGGTCCGGTCCCAGGTCGACGGGCACGTGCACCTTCCGCCGACCACTGGCGACAACATCGATGTACTGTGGAGACCTCACGCCCCACGTGTTGAGCAATTCGGCGGTACGTCCACCCGGCCTCCCGCATGCCCACTATACGCCCTCGCTCAAAGTCCGTCAACTGCACATACGGTTCACGTCCACGCTGTCGCGGCATGCTACCAGTGTTAAAGACTGCGATGGAGCTCCGTATGCCACGGCAAACTGGCTGACACTGACGGCGGCGGTGCACAAATGCTGCGCAGCTAGCGCCATTCGACGGCCAACACCGCGGTTTCTGGTGTGTCCACTGTGCCGTGCGTGTGATCATTGCTTGTACAGCCCTCTCGCAGTGTCCGGAGCAAGTATGGTGGGTCTGACACATCGGTGTCAATGTGTTCTTTTTTCCATTTCCAGGAGTGTATTTACTTGTCCTCTTATTTTTGTCTGTTAAAATGCATGTCAAATAGCTTAATTCTACATAAAAATCCTTAATATGCTTTAGGTTGTAATTTATGTTGTGAACATCTACTGGCGGCTACATGCTTCCGGGTTTGAGAAGGTCAAATAGAGCGGCAGTTATGCTGTTCGGCTGCGTCTCTATAAGTTTTAGCGTTCTTTTAATGAAGAGGGCAGTGTTTTTCCTCCGAAGGTTTGTCAGCCCTAGGCCTCCGTTTTCGGGTCTCGATGTAGTCGTTCCTACTGCTACTCTAAAAACATGGCCTTTCCATACGTATCGACAGATTGTGCTCATAATAGATTTCACTATGTCTGGAGGTGTTGGTAAAATCTGAGCGACATATGCAGCTTTCGAAAGAACTGCACAGTTTATTAGTTTAATTCTTTGCTTGATATTCAAGTCTCTCGTTTCATGCAGTATTAAGCTGCCTCTGATTTTTCCCAACACCTGTTTCCAATTAGCAGCCGTTGTTCTTAATGGGCAACTGTAAAAAGTTATGCCCAAAGCAGTGTGACGCTCCATCCTGTTTGCCCACGGTAGCTGCACATTGTCAAGACCCTGTAAATTTAAAAAGGAACTTTTCGTTTCATTTATCCTCGCACCAGTTGCCCTGCTATAAAGCAATAACTTGTCTGTTAGCTGGGCACGGTCATCATCGCTCCTTACTAGAACTCCCACATCGTCAGCGTATGCATTTGTAACCGTCTTCAGCCCAGCTATTGTTATGCCTTCTAAGGTTGTTTTCAAAAGCTGTAAAAGGGGTTCCAGAGAAACCACATAAAACAACATGGACAGCGGACTTCCCTGAGGAACTCCACTAGATATCAATACTTCATTAGTATATTGCCCATTGATCGAGATTTTGGTGCGTATGCCTCTGACGATGTTGATTAAAACCGCTAAGTTGCCATCATTGAAACCTATGTGTTTCAAGGTTCTGAACAGATATCCGTAGTTGACTCTGTCAAACGCCTTAGCAAAATCAATGAAGGCAATGCCTCCATTCGCTGACGATGATGAGAAAATAGAAATAATGTCTCGATATTCACATACAGTGTTAAAAATGGTACGTCGAGGGAGACACGTCTGGTGGCATCCAATGACTTTTTCTAAAATCGGTCCCATTCGTTCTTTAATTATACGTGCAACCACCTTGTAATCTGAGTTCATTAGACTGATCGGCCTCATTTTAGTAATATCTTCCGTGTCCGTACTCCTTCCCTTTGGAAGTAGTACAGTTACACTTTCCTTGAAAGCAGCAGGAATTTCCTCTCCCCTCAAGACGTCATTAACTACTTCCGTGAATTGGGAACCTATTAGGTGCCAAAAGGTCCTATAAAACTCCACAGGCAGGCCGTCTGGGCCTGGAGACTTACGTGAAGGTGAAGATTTGAGTATATCAAAAACGTCGTCATTCGTAATTTCTAACGTTAAACCTCTGTTCTCCTCCTCTGTAACAACTGCCTCTGTTCCAGAGTTCTGTAAAAACTCTTGTACTGAGTTGTCGTCAGTAGCATTTCCAGAATATAATTGCTGAAAAAATCTATGTGCTTCATTTAAGATATCCCTTTGTTCTGTCAGCACTCTGTTATCTTCCGTTCTGAGGCTGGCAATAAAATTTCTTCTTCTGTTCTTTGTGTGTTGTATCAAGTGGTAGATGGAGGTGTTTTTCTGCCTCCACCGTCGTTCTAGTGTGTGATTTGATTTGTAATCCCTCGAAATGTACCCTCTTGATACTTATCATTTTGGCTTTAACGTTTTTAATATCGATCAACACGTCTTGAGACATTGGTTGGTCGTTCAAATGGTTCAAATGGCTCTGAGCACTACGGGACTCAACTGCTGAGGTCATTAGTCCCCTAGAACTTAGAACTAGTTAAACCTAAGTAACCTAAGGACATCACAAACATCCATGCCCGAGGCAGGATTCGAACCTGCGACCGTAGCGGTCTTGCGGTTCCAGACTGCAGCGCCTTTAACCGCACGGCCACTTCGGCCGGCGGTTGGTCGTAAAGGTCTCTTAAGCAAGAGTAGTAAACATTGTGTGTCTTGACCACATTGCCCTTTCTTTGGCGTAAGATATCAGCTCTGCTCTTATCTTTTTCTTAGCGGCCATAGTCCACCATTCAATAGTTGTTCTATATTTAGTACGCATCCTTAAAACAGACTGCCAAGTTTCTTGCATCTTTAAAGCTAGAGCGTTTTCAGAGAGGGTGTTGCTATTTAATTTCCATAGTGGGCGACCCCAATACGTCTTCTGCCTGGTTAATTTGATGCTGCCTCTCACTCCGAGGTGGTCAGAGAAGGCAGCTGGTATCACCTCGATACTACCGACTTTGGTGGCTAAAGTGGGGGTGACATATATTCTGTCGATTCTGCTCTGTGTAGCACCAGTGATATATGTGAAGCGAGCCGGCGTCGGATATTTTATTTCCCACGCGTCAAACCACTTCATGTTGGTGACCAGCGCCTGCAGTTCTTGGGAGAAGTTAAAATTTGGTCGCTCATCCTTTTTATTTTAAACGTAATTAAAATCTCCACCGCCGGCTTCTGGTGGCCGAGCGGTTCTGGCGCTACAGTCTGGAACCGCGCGACCGCTACGGTCGCAGGTTCGAAGTCTGCCTCGGTTATGGATGTGTGTGATGTCCTTAGGTTAGTTAGGTTTAAGTAGTCTAAGTTCTAGGGGACTAATGACCTCAGCAGTTGAGTCGCATAGTGCTCAGAGCCATTAAAATCTCCACCAATGACAATTTCTGCAGGGTTTTCTTCGAGTAGAAATAAAATGTCACTTTTAAAAAAGGCTGCCCTCTCTCGTCTCGCATTGTTGCCTGAAGGTGCGTATAGGTTTATAAAAGCGGTGTCAAAAATCTTGCAGCTAATTCCCCTCCCCGACTCTAAAAGGCACACGTTTGTCATCTCGATCCCTTCTTTAGCAAGGATGGCTGTTCCAGACGCGTTTTCTGGAGCCACATTCAACACCTCTTTGTACCATGAAACATACAATTCTTTGACATTAACTTCCTGCAGGAAGGCGATATCTGTATCTGACTAAGTCCTTCAGTGCAGGTACCTTTGCTTGACTCTGCATTTTGTTTATGTTTAAGGTGGTCACGTTATATGTATGTTCCACTGTGAGACGCTACAAGACAGTAAACAGAGGACACGGTATTCGAGCCGCGTACAATAACTTCGGGTTAGATATATATATAGTGTTATTTTAATTTACTTTTATTCCATTGACGGTTTTCCTTCTTTTGTCTTTTTTTTCTTCTTTCTTCTTAGAGTTCGGTGTGACAATTTTTAATAAAAAAATTCTTCTTCAAAAGCCCCTTCCGCCCCCATTGCATCGGTCTGATCCTCCTTTTCGTCCGCCCAGTTAAATCGTGGAACGGTGATGTCGTGTCCATGTCCTTGTCCAAGTCGGGTTTCATTGTCCAAATCTGATGTCCTATTGTCATCCAAGGGTTCAAATGTTCCGTGTGGCGTGTCAGCCCGTTCTTATCTCTTGTTCCGATCCGAAGACTCGCCGACCGCTTCCTTTTGTGTATCTTCGTCCTTCTTTTCGGTCTCCTGTATCTTCCTCAGCCGCTCTTTTAAAGGAGGGGCCAAATTCTCTGCAGCTTGATGTGCTCTTCGTCTCTTTTTATTTTTTGATGATTTCGGGGAAATCGTCGGTGAAACCTTTGGTGAACTTCCTGGCGACTCCGCGGATGGTCGAGGAGAAGTCACCTGTCCCGCCTTCGCGGCGGGAAATTTTTGAGCTCCGTTAATTTCGGAGTCGGACGCTGCTGCTGTTTCTACGACACGTGATACGGGTGGTGTCATTGGTTCGTCTTCTCGCGCCACTCCTTTTCCTTTGACGTTTCCTGAACCTGTCTGTAGTGTCCTGTCATCTGTGTGGTTGTCGGTTTTCTGTTGTATCACTTCCTCTTTACGTCCACCCACTGTAGTTCCCTCTGGGATGTTGGCTCTTTCGTGTGTAACTACCGCTTCGTACTCTGCCATGTCGACATCAGGTATTATCGATGAAGCTTGTCGCTCGTTGGAAGAGTTGTCAGACTCAGAGGGCAAGTGCGGTGCGTCCTCAGTGACGTCATTACTGGCCAGATTCTGATTGTCATCGTTAGTCAACTCCGCGGTGCTTCCCGTTTCCGTGCGCGCGTCGGAAGGTCCCGCCTGCTCGGCCATATTCTGTTGACAGGGGGCCCGGCTAGCTGCCGCGGCAGCGTACGTCACTTGGATGCTAACAGCTTGTCCTGGGACAGCCGCCTCGTTAGTCGGTAACTGAGGAACCCGCCTTCTACTGCACTCACTTCTGACGTGCCCTGTGGCGTTACATAACGCACAAGTCCGTGGCTGCCCATCATAAATTATGATAGCGCGATGGCCACAGATATTCAAGTAAGAAGGGATATGTCGTACGAGCTCAATCTTAATCTGTCTAACTCCATTCAGAACCGGAAACATATATTGCTCCGACCATTTTTCTGCAATATTAGACATAACCCTACCATAGGGCTGCATTGATTGCTCCGGCAGGGACCTCGAACGGCAGTTCGAAAACTCTCACTGTTCGAATGCCTAGCCCAGCATGGGAAACAAGAACGTCACTAACGGTTCCGTCTGCATGATTAAATTTCATTTTGCCACCACACTTGTCAACTATCGAGGAGCACAAATCAGAGGAAATCAATTTCAAAAAGACAGAATTGGAAACAAAAGAAAGATGAACGCCAATAATTTCGTCTCCTGTGATCTTAACTGTTTCTGAAAGCCACCTTTTGATCTTAAAAGCCTTTGGTCTTTTATAGATCCAGTCAAAAGTGAATCTAACCGTATCTCTTCTTTCACAGTTGATTTAGTTCATTTTGTCATTTTAAATCACTGAAAGATGTAAAGTAAACAAAGCGCTCTACTGACCTTCGTAACAGCCACAGCGCCGCTGTTTACGCCAGCCCTCCTAGCGCTGCCGCCACACGTCCGTTCGGCTCGGCGGCCGAGCAGCGAATGCATAACTGACTGAGCCACTGTGTCACTGATAAAACTACTTCCCAAATCCATCAGTTTTTGGCACATTCACAGTTTCAAAGAAAATAAACACATCAGTAGCTTCCAAAATTGCAGTGAACATACCAACTGAGGATATAATGAACTGCTCAGTCCTCCTCGAAGGCACTCAGAAGTGATGTCAAATACAAAATTATGTATACTTTGTGCACATAAATAATAAATGCACTACTTCTGTAACACATTATACAAACCATTTTATGTATAACTGTGAAAAAGAGTCTAAAAACTGTCATTGCGTATGAAAAATGGCTGCCTGTCATCAAGTACAACATAAAATTCTTGTGTAGTTAAAATTAAATAATATTGGTTTACTAAGAGCTGTTACTTGCGATAAAATGTAGATGTGTTTTCTATTTTATGCCTGACAGGAAGTTGATCAATCCCTTTTGCAGTCTCTTAGTTAATTACCATACTAAACTTTTTTTTCTGAAGGACCGGCTTTTGTCATACATATAACTGTTGGTTGTTTGGCTTCACACAGGACAGCTTCTATTCCTCTTCTATAGTAATCATTTCTGTGGTTATGCAGATGAATTTTGACCATGCAAAAAACATTTTTTAGATAATGAAATAAACCTCACCAGGGCACCATAATATTTTTAGAAATGCTCATTCTACTGAAGTCAAATAGTAAGAATACTTCTCTGTTGCACCTAATAATGAAATGCAGTATTACCAAACAAAAACTATACGTGGATATTAAAAAAATGGGTAAATAACTTAACACCACAAGCAACAAGGCAATTTGTTATAGAGTGTACAGCTCTCTCTCAACAGGAAAATGACACAAACCATGTTGTGAAGAGTGTTGTCTTAATCCTTGCACATTATTTCTACTTCTTAGCAAACATAACTGGCCCACTCCACAGCTGAATGAAATATTTCATTTTATATGTGAATCTGGCCTTCCTTCTCATATGGCTGTAACTGTTCAGTTCTTGAAAATTGTAAGTTTTTAGCACAAAGAAGAGAACACCATGAATCTTTTCTTACTCTAATTTCAACTGTTTAATGAATCATAACCATTCTTAATGTGAGACTCCTGTAAACTTTATTTCTGCACTTCTTCTGCACACTTTACCATCATGGCATGTCTATAATTTACACCATATAATGCAGAATCAGTGTACACTTGAGTCAGATGTTCGAATAAGGAGAGATGAGAAGGTGATGGTCCATGCACCCTTAATCTATAGTCTATTTATTGTGCTTCACAGTCAATTGTCTCCAGCTGTTTTCAATAAAATAGTTGATAATGTATATGTTATTCTGTAAATAAAGATAAAATAGGATGTGCTTCTGCCTGATAGATGATGACCAAATGTAAAAGATAATAAACTAGGAGCTGTGTTACATTACGACTTAGTTTTGATTAGGGAGACAGGTTGCTGTCTACCCTACAGAGTACAGTCAAAACAAATTTCTGCTGTGATCTTTGAGGTAAGCAGCAGTCTATCTTCCTGATAAATGAGTTAATGTGTGTGTAATTTAACACTGTATTTCGTACCAGGGTATATAGACGTTACAGATTCTGAGTGTTGAAAATTCCAGTAACACTACAAAATAAAGTGTCAAGGATGCTCAACTTAGCTTCAGTGAACAGTACGGATGTGTGGTGTTTCAGTTGCTGAGATGAGTATTTGAAGAAAACATTTGATATAGGTTTGTAATGTAGGTTCTACTAGTGTATCACCCAATTCAGTTGATGCAAGCAACCATAGTGGCTAAAATTTGTATGTAAAACAGTGTCAAGCAGGAATAACTTCATATCCAATTGCTCAATGAATGCTGCTTTAATATCAGGTCTCTCATTTTACTGCTAAATCTTAAAATTTTGTCTAACAAATGGTCTTGAGTTTCATAACTTCCATCCAAGCAATTAAAAATGCATGTTGAAGTATCAGTTCTTGATGACACCAAAGGGGCAAAAAGTCTTTGCTGATTTTATGTACCATTAATTTAATACTGCCATTCGCCTCAAAAGATCACTAATACAAAGCACAGGAAGGACTGTATACAAAATAATTAAATTCTGTATTACAAAAAGACTACATGTGGAACAACATACTTCTGAACTTGCATACTGTATTGAAGCTGCAGTTTCCCCCTCTCTCTTCTCAAACAGTGCATTCCTTTCATGTCCTTACACATAAGTGAATTTCATCTGTGTGCAAATTTGAGACATTTTGATCTTTGCATTTTGTCCTTGCTATCTTCAGAATTTCAAAGTGTCAATGACAACAGTGTCAAAAGCTTTCTCTGCATCTACAAATGCTATAAATGTAATTATGCCTTAACCTATCTTCAAGATAAGTCATAGGATCAGTACAGCCTCCTGTGTGCCTACATTTCTCCAGATCCCAAAGTGATCTTTCCTGCAGTCAGTTTTTCTGCTAATCTGTAATTAATTCATATGAGTATTTTGCAACTATGACTTGCCAAAATGATGGTTCTGTGATATTCACAACTTTCAGTACTTGTCGTTCTTAGAACATGAATTCTCACATTCTGCCTGAAGTCTGGGAGTATTTTTCTTGTCTAATATTTTGCATACCAGGTGAAATAGTTTGTCTTGGCTGTCCATCTGGAGGAACTCCAGAAAGATGAGGGAATAGTGTCTACCCCTTGGGGCCTTGTTATGGCCCAGGTCTTCCACTCCTATGTAAAATTATTCCTGAAGAGTCACTATCTCTCCCATCATCTGCCTCCTGTAGTATTGCCTTGAGATTAATTTTCCCAGCAACAACTATCAGGAGCAAGAGCTCTTCTTTAAGAGTCATTGATTGTTTTGCATGAGAATTTGTATAATGTTTGTAATACATCTTAGCATAAAGATAAGTTAAATGATCCCCATTCTTCCTCCTTATGTTAAAAATATTCAGAAAGTTGGTGCACAATCTGAATTCCTTCCCACAAAGCGAAAGTTTTGAAAACTGGTCCATCAGAAATGCATTTAATAATAAGTTTGTTTCTAATCTGGCTGGGCATCACATAAAGGCTGTTGAGTTAGCCTGTCACACAAATTAGAGTAGTGAAACAGGTGCTTGCAACAAATGGTTTGTCATATCTCTGCAGTAGGATGTAGGTGGCTGAAATCTCCAGTAAGAGTGTGCTTGACGCAGTAAAAGCTATTACTTAGGAAATCCCTTGATACTTCTGCGTAAATCTGCCTCCTCTTTCACTAATATGTAAATTATGTTTCTCAATCTGCTTAAAGCCTTAAGGCTGTGATTGGAGCAACACAAAATAATCTACTCTTCCATGGGAAAAAGTTACCAACAACCAAAGGATGAAACTGAAATGATGTTGTGGTACAAAATATCTCTAACATACAGTAAATATGTGTGAATTATCGTTTCAGCGAGCTCTTTCAACAATATAATGAAAATAAAAGGGAAACTTAAGAGTGGGTAACAAGATAACAGAAAGCAAACTAACTTGAAACGCAAGTTCAAGAGACATAGGACGTCCACTAACCTCATATGTAACATGCACCATGATGAATAGATTTTGCCCTGGTGAACTAAACTGTTTCAAAGTTCAGGGTTTGTGTCTGCCTAACTGAGGCATCAAGTAATACTATTGAACACAGCTTCCGTTTTGTGGGCATTAGTTAGTGATCTTCTGAAACATCTTAGAAAATTAGGTACCTTGTTACCACAATTTGTGATCTCAGTTATTGCCTCATTTCCAATAAAATGGTAATAACTTAAATACACATAACTGTAATAAAATGATAATACATTATATACACACAACCCAGTCACCACACTACAGGATTATAGTATAGAAACAAAAATGATTAGAAAAATAAATTTATTTTTATAGGGCATTTACATATGATTACACATTACAACAAACTTACAAATTCTATATGAAGATTAAATACATACTATACTTAAAATGTGCCACATGCATTGAAGATTAAGACAAAATAAGTAATTCACATTTAACTGTAATAATTTGACGTACTATATTCTCAAAAAATTCGAATTGAAGATCAGAATGGAAAAACACCCTTTGGTCAGTTTTCACTTTTAATAAGAAACTGAATCTGCATGCATAGAACTACACCCCTTCTGAGCAAAACTTTCCAATTCCAGCTCTTTCCCGTTAAAATGGCACAATACATTTTCAAATGAATGAAATAACATACCAAGACTTGGGCAGTTTTTCCATTCAGAAAAATCTTAGAGCCCATTCAGTTTTCAGTACTTCATGGCAGCTGCAACAACAAAAAAAATATTTTTTCTCAACAATAGATTAGCTTACTACATACTACATTTTCGATATTTTATGTATTTTACCATCCACTCAGTTTCCATGTAGCCTGTGTAGCGAATACATGATTTGTGAAAGTTGATATTTTCTTCATTCTAATTGTTGTTGTTGTTGTGGTCTTCAGTCCTGAGACTGGTTTGATGCAGCTCTCCATGCAACTCTATCCTGTGCAAGCTTCTTCATCTCCCAGTACCTACTGCAACCTACATCCTTCTGAATCTGCTTAGTGTATTGATCTCTTGGTCTCCCTCTACGATTTTTACCCTCCACGCTGCCCTCCAATGCTAAATTTGTGATCCCTCGATGCCTCAGAACATGTCCTACCAACCGATCCCTTCTTCTAGTCAAGTTGAACCACAAACTTCTCTTCTCCCCAATCCTATTCAATACCTCCTCATTAGTTACGTGATCTACCCACCTTATCTTCAGCATTCTTCTGTAGCACCACATTTCGAAAGCTTCTATTCTCTTCTTGTCCAAACTAGTTATCGTCCATGTCTCACTTCCATACATGGCTACACTCCATACAAATACTTTCAGAAACGACTTCAGAAACGACTTCATTCTAATATAGAGGTGGTTTCAAGTATTGGCCATTCAGAAGTTTGTGGTAAAAAAAGTAAAATGTCTGGCAAGTGGAAAAAAAGTGGTGAAACAAACACGTCATGTAGGAGAAGAATACACACACACACACACACACACACACACACACACACACACACACACCTCATGTGCAGAAGAAATACGTCTGGGCCAAAAACAGGCCCTAACTGCAAGTGAAAAAGAAAAAGTGTGATTTGTTCACTGAAGAAGAAAAGTCAGTTATTATAATAATTTTAATGGCTCAGCTGTGAAAAATATTTGAAATGTTCATCTCTGTGGGCTGATGTCTGCTATGGTTGTTTCTCATCGAAGATCCTGCATAGACAAAAATTTTCTCAGAAAACCTTTTCAATGAAATATGAGGTAAGCAAAATGCTACCGAATTTTTTTTTGTATTTAGGTCAATTATCAAACATGGTTCTCTGCGTCTGAACTCTTATGTAACATACTCACAATAATTTCTCTCTCCCCCTCTCTGTGTTCTCCCTCTCCCCTGCGTCTCCTTTTCTCTGTCTCTCGTATTCTTAGTCAGATTTTTTTCTGTACAATTAATCATTATTAGGCATATAAAACTATCTAATGTTGTAGGTAATCTTGCAACAACTAGTCATTTTGTATGCTGCATGGCATTTTGCAGTCTTGATGGTATTGGAGAAGGGAGAGTGAAATGCCTGGCAACACTAACTGCAATCGGAGAATCTCTTGCTGTTAAAAGAGGTGTACATACTACTAAACCCCACAGAAAATCTTCAGAAACCATAAGTAAGGTAACATGCCTTAACAATTTTCATGATTTCATCATATAGTTAATGCAGGTCTGCATGTAGCAATTTTTTTCCTTTATAGAATCTAAGGCGTTGATGAACACATATGATCTTTTCCTTATAAAGTGAGCCACTATGGGAAGAATAGAAATAAGAAACAATATTTGTTATCAAATCTGAGTATTATGAAAATGTACACTAGTTGGAGGAACATGAGCCAGAAAATTACTTAAAAATCAAAAGTGGTACTTCACTCAAAAAAGTAAATGCAGACGTGAAGTGCTGGTGATTTCATAAATACTACACAGACAGTTGTAATTATGGGTTTGCTTGTTGTGCTAGAACTGTATGTAATTCACATGCCGAGAAGAGAAGAAGGTGAAATTTTGCGCAAATGATGGATTAAAGAGACATATGGCACTAAAATTAGCAATTCACAAACGAAAAGCTTCTATCTTCTAGACAACAAGCGAAAGTTCACAAATCTTGTTATGGAAAAGGATAATGTGTGTATTCTCTGTTTTGACTTCCAGCAGAATCTGCCATGCCCTTTACTCATCCATCAGCTTTGGGAATTGAACTTTTGTATTCACAGTAGAAAAACAACAAATCTGCCAGGAAGTTTCATATCAGCACACACTCCGCTGCAGAGTAAAAATCTCATTCTGGAAACATCCCCCAGGCTGTGGCTAAGCCATATCTCAGCAATATCATTTGTTCCAGGAGTGCTAGTTCTGCAAGGTTCGCAGGAGAGCTTCTGTGAAGTTTGGAAGGTAGGAGACGAGGTACTGGCAGAAGTAAAGCTGCGAAGATGGGGCGTGAGTCGTGCTTGGGTAGCTCAGATGGTAGAGCACTTGCCTGCGAAATACAAAGGTCCTGAGTTCGAGTTTCTGTCTGGTACACAGTTTTAATCTGCGAGGAAGTTTCAAAAAGTACAATGTTGATGTGGAACAAAACATAGGGTCAGAAGGGTGTTAAAGAAGTTATTTCATGACGAAACAGCTATATTACAAGTACATTATTACCCCAAGTTGACACACTTTACATGTTTTCCAAGGCTGCAGTGCCTAGAACAAAAGTATGGCAATGGTTCATTATGTAACAACTTTAGTTGCTTCTGGAAGATCAGGTACATCAGTCATTAGGCCATAGCTTTCTTCCAGGAGACACCAACTTTTCAAAAATAGAAAAAAATAAAAGAAAGAAACATAAGGTAGAAACTGCTATAGATTGGGAAGCTATTGTCAAAAATGAGACAAATTTCAGTGTGGCATGGATGACAAGTGGTGATTTCCAGGAATACAAGCGACTTTTAAGCCAGTATTGCAAAGTGTCAGTATGAAGCAGAGGTCAGAAATTTTCTGTTTCTAAGTATAAAATATTTAAATACACTCACAAATATCAAGAAAAAGTTGCAGTTGCAGAAACAATGGGAGGAACAGACTTCACAATATATTCCTTGATGAAGATCCTTCCGAGCAGATCACTTTCAGCACTCTGTCACTGTACACAAATACACTGTCCATAAAATCAGAAAAGCTGGAAGATCTGAAACTTCTGCTAGGGTACTTATCACTAGAGGATGCATCCTTGTATTCATCACTCACTGATATTCTCAACCCGAAGTAACAGCAATGGTTTCAGGAGAAGAAGAAACAACACAGTGAAAGAGAAAGTGAGTTCTTTTACATTATAGAAAAAATTGTATGAATTACATTTTTTTACTTCCAAAGATTCTGATGTTTTATTCATATATTCAATCCCATAAACATGTAAGGAGTGAAAAAAATTATGAAAAATAATTTTTCTTTCATCAATGTCAACTTTTTTACCATGCATTGAGAAACATCCATAACCTGTGACTATATATTATGCATTTTCTCTTAAAGTATGCACTCCAAGTGTCTGAAACTTACAGGGAATATAAAAGTGATCAATTGAAAAGTGTTGACATCGATGTATCAAAACCATCTCCAGTTATAACACTTTTTGCATCTCCTCAAATAGTTTGTTCAATGGACTTAGGATGTTTTTCCATTCAGGTCTGCAATTATATCAAGAGTCTGGATTAAAGAACTATACCTCTTTTCTTAAGTGTTGACCCACCGTCTGCAATCCAATGTACTGGGCTCCTGATTTCTCAATGTAAGTGCAGAAAACGATACTCCGACTGTAGTTGCACCAATATGGCTCAAACTGGGGGGAAATCTTAGCTTTACCAGCTGATAGGATCAATACTGCGTCTATGGCAACAATGCACAATAAGTAGCTGAAGAACTATTTACAGTTTATACAGAAAAATTGAAAGCATGTCAAGTTTTTATAGAGATTCAGGACACTTTCATTTATAAAGCAGTCCCTTTTAGAATCTCAAAGGTTGCTGAAAATATCATCAATTTGCTTCTCCAGAAAGTCAGCATGCGCATGTGCACACATGTTAATGAAAGATGGTAAGGGCAATAGAAATTGTGGTTAATTGTAGAACGACACTACTTAGTCATGAATTTGGCTCTAGACAGGTTTGTAAATGGCTTTTTCTCTGGTTCGTACAAACTGAGTCAAATGAACACAAAATTTTACGTCACAGATAAAGCAGTTTATAGTCACATGTTTTGGGCCCCATATGTCACAAAGAAAACATTGTTTGATGAGAGTAGACTTAAGACTCAGGATGATGTGTGGCATAAATAATCAATCATATGGCACACTACAGACATTGTACAGATAACAGTGGAGAAGGGAAACAATTACTTTTCTGCTGTCAAAGCAGTGGGCAAAGAGATCTTGCAAAGAAGCATGGGGATAGCTGTTTGCAAGATGCAACATACAAACAACAACGTATGATGAGCCAGAATGAGATTTTCACTCTGCAGCGGAGTGTGCGGTGATATGAAACTTCCTGGCAGATTAAAACTGGGCGCCGGACCGAGACTCAAACTCGGGATCTTTGCCTTTCGCGGGCAAGTGCTCTGCCATCTGAGCTACCGTAGCACGACTCACGACCTGGCCTTACAGATTCAGTTCTGCCAGTACCTTGTCTCCTACCTTCCAAACTTCATAGAAGAGCTTGTGTGAAGGTTGGAAGGTAGGAGATATGAAAGATATGAAAACATTTGAGTGCATTTGGGAACACACTTCAGAATCACCAACTAAGAGAGAATTTAGAATTCAAATAGAATTCATATAGAAGAAACACATAATGTTTCTGGGAGAATAAAAAAGGGATGTCAGTTCTTTGAACGGCAGTGGCTATTGGTATGTAAAAGATGGGTGAAAGGCTTTGAGGACAAATGTAGTTTTGACTCATTAACTCTACAAATGGTGTTGGAGCCATGAACAACGTGGCGAACATTTTTTTTTTCCTCATACAGAACACAGAAAGGACATTAACAGGGGTTACTAAGGCATTAATAAATTATCTTCTTCCAAGTCTTCATAAAATGTACCGTCTGCAAAATCTTCCATCAAAATTATAACAAAGATATTCCACTATTTTGCACAAAAAGGCAAAGGCGTTTGTGACACATGATGCAGCGATTTGAAACAACAAAAGTTGAGTTAACTGCAACACCAGTGAATATGATATCTGACGGTTGGTTTGTGTGGAGAGTGCAGAGATTAAAGACTGTAATTATGTTGTAGACCTTGATACACCAGATTGCACATGCGAAGGTTTCCAAAGGCGTGGATACCCATGCAAGCATATCTTTTTTAACGTAATGTGGGATTTTGAGAAATTGCCAGACAGTTATAGGAATCGACGCATGGGGTTGGCTCTAGTAAATTGACACTGCAATAATTTATACAAAGCAGAGTAAAGGGAGCTGTAGAGGGAAAAGGAATGTAGCACGCTGTAGCGTCATACACTTATTTGTTGCCATTCGCAACAAGGGAGTTTGTGAAAACAGATTTCCAATCTCAAGTACAAAAGCAGCAACAATGTAACATGACAAAAATATTTGAATGGTTAGAAACGATTCCAAGAATTGCAATCAGCAAACCCTGAAGCTGATGGTCCCTCCTTAATTGCACCATCAACATCTAAACAACAGAGAGAAGAAAAATGCCAAAAACCATGCAGGGTCTGGCATGAAGGCGTCATAACATTGCATCTGGAAGGTCAGAAATGACAGAGAGCTATCTGCAAGACAAATGAAGGCGGTGTTTATGCCTGGCTCTGTATTTAAATTTTGTTGCACTTGTGAATTTCATAGTAGCAGAAGACAAAAATTTTTCTGTGGTACACCGATAAGGCAATTGTTGAGAACCTGATTTGTATTTCCTTTACCCAAGTAAGGCTGTATACTTCTTGTAATGAGAAGTTCTTGGATTTCTGACAAACTGCTACTGTACTTACTTGAAAATCGTTTATTAATATGGGGTTGTACCCCCCATTGCCTGTAATACAGCGTTAGTTCTGCTTGAAATACTGGCATATAATGATTGTATAGTCTGCAGTGGAATGTTATGCCACTATTTGACAAGAACCTCTTCTGACACCTGTAGTGACGAGGGAGGCGGAAATGTGCTCCAGAGTGTGTGCTCCAATAACACCCGCAAGGGTTCGATAATGCTCAAGTGCGTGGACTGTGCTGGCCAAGGAAGACGCTGCAGTTCAGTTGCATGCTCCTCATGCCAAGACTGTACTGTCCTGACTGTGTGAATAGGCGCACTGTCGTCCTGAAATATGGCATCATTGTTGGGGAACAACATTTGAATCATGGGGTGCACCTGATCACCTAAAATGTTCGTATAACCGTTGGGTGTGACACGGCCTTTGAGAGTAATGATGGGACCAGCAAAATACCGTGATATGGCTGCTCACACCATCACACTTCCACCTCCATTCTTAACCACTGGAATCAAGCAGTCAGGATTGTGGGCTTCTTTCGGCGTTCTCCCGACGTAAACGCGACCCGATGCTGGAAACAATGAAAACATTGACTCGTCGGACCACATGATGTGTTTCCACTGATCAGCCATCCAGGATTTATGCTCCTGACACCATGTTTTATGCTTCTTTGTGTTGGTTTCGGTGTAGCAGCTAGTCCACGAATATTCGCTTTGTGGAGCTCTCGGTGGACAGTGTCGATAGGTACAGGATCTCCAAGATGGCTGTTGAGCTCTGCACTCACTTTAGCCACCATAGTTTTGTGTTGTTTTGACACAATTCGTTTAAGCATACGATGATCTCTGTCAGTTAGTTTTGATTTGCGCCCACTATTACGTTTACACGATGATGTCTTTCCATGTTTTATGTAGGCTGTGATGACTGTTGAAACAATTGCTCTTGATATATCAATAAGTTGGCTGTCTTTGTTACTGATGCTCCAGGTAATCGCTCCCCCACAATCTGCCCTGTTATGGAACTCTGCTAGGTTTTTCATTGTACGTTGACTTCAGCCCCAGAATGCAAATACAAAGTGTGCACTACTCGTAAACTCTTAACATTTAGAAGTTTCATTGGTTCCTTCTACAGTTTTCTCTACATGCCACAAAAAATTTAATTTTATCTACTGCTGATTTAAGATTTAACACAAGTTTTCTCTACGGTCCACAATACGTCTCATTTAAGATTCACAAAATACAGTGGTTAAAATTTAATTACAGTGTTGGTAGTTTCCGCGTGACGTGGAGTAACGGCACAATTAATGCCGGGAAGCGAAGATGGTCAATCAAGATTCAGCTTGCATTAGCCAATGAGAACGCTTACTTTTATAAATAAAAGTCGCACATTTTAATTTTGTCATAATAACATTCAAGTCACTAATATTTGACAATTTTGTCCATCATTGATATATAAGTGGAATCATTTCCACATATATGTGAGTGCAGTCTTTCTCGGCGAATTTCATATATGAAGTCATCACGGTTGTCAGCCGAGTAGCGTCGTCGTTTCGTAGCAACGTTTCGATGGAATGAGTCTCCATCATCTTCAGGCGAAGTGCCGGGATATCTTCGATCGGGGGCTGATATCTCTGCTGGACCGATCTCCCCTTCCCGCCGCCTGCCGATCACGCGCCCGTGGAATCGCCCGATGCGCCTGGATCGGCCGCTGGTGGGGGGGGGGACGGAAGTGCGGGGTTCGAGTCCCGGCGTCCGTCTCTGCCTGCTCCGTCCGCGGCCCTCGGTGGAACGGAACGTTCTTCTCTGATTTTCCTGGCTGCAGGCTCCCAGGCTGTGCTGAGATGGTAGCCACTGTCGCGGACGATTAGGTTGTCGTGCAACCGTATTTCTATGGACTCTTTGATTACTAAGTCTCAAAATCCGGTTGTACTGCATATTTTCTTTGTGTCCTCGAAATCGAAGGTGTGCTTCCCGTCAACACTATACACAGCAGAGTTGTTGGTCTGACCCAAGCGTACATGCCTGATGTGTTCATTGGTGGAGAAGCTATTAAATAAGATCATAGGAAATTGTGTGGCTACTGTGACTCCAAATCTTGCCTGGATCTTGTAAGAACCTGTTATACAAAAGAAATATCTAAATTATTTACTTCGTTGGTAGAGCAGTTCCATATTTAAGGTTGAGTACTCTCTTTTTGTTGTACTGATTTTCGTTTATTTCGAACTACTTTCTGGCTTGAAACTTCCTGGCAGATTAAAAGTGTGTGCGCGACCGAGACTCGAACTCGGGACCTTTGCCTTTTGCGGGCAAGTGCTCTACCAAATGAGCTACCGAAGCACGAGTCACGCCCCGTCCTCACAGCTTTACATCTGCAGGGTTAAAGGAGAGCTCCCGTAAAGTTTGGAAGGCAGGCGACGAGATACTGGCAGAAGTAAAGCTGTGAGGACGGGGAGTGACTCGTGCTTGGGTAGCTCAGTTGGTAGAGCACTTACCCGCAAAAGGCAAAGGTCCCGAGTTCGAGTCTCGGTCGGGCACACAGTTTTAATCTGCCAGGAAGTTTCATATCAGCGCACACTCCGCTGCAGAGTGAAAATCTCATTCTAGTTTCTGGCTTATTAGGCCATCTTCAGGAAACAACTGACTACTCCCTATGTGTAAGGTCTGGAAGGGACACTACTTGTTAGGTAACCAAAAATTATAAGCAAAGATACATTTGCACAGAGTGTTGTGTATCATCCTTGTCTCTCAATTTTGAATAACGCTTCACACTATGGCCAACGTTAGGCACAATAAATAGTTAAATTTCCCAATATTACAGGTTAAATGATTTATTGTTCTGAGGTACTGTTGAAGTGGGTACACTTCATTTATGTTGTGGAATGAATACATATGATTTTTTTAAAAAAAAGCACTGTAAATTTAACTTTAGGCAATGGACAATATTATACACAACAAGGAACTTATAATCTTACATTATTATACACACATAAAAAAAATTGCATCATCCTGGTTCCCAGAACCCCTGAAGATAGACGTTGACTGTGGATATTGTATCACAGACACAATTCCTTTGACTGTTCAGAGATGTCACTAAACCAGCCCAAAGATGTAAACAACCATAAATGAGCAGCGCCTATTAGATGGAGGGGGTCTGACAGCCGATCGGTTCCACTCATTCCACCAGGAAGGAGGTACACGGCTCGTGTTGTCTGTAGTTCAACCAGGCCTAGACGGTCAATACCGCGGTTCGATCGCTTCCACACTGTTTGTAACTTTGTGCCAGGAAGGGCTCTCAACAAGGGAAGTGTCCAGGCGTGTCGGAGTCGACCAAAGCGATGTTGTTCGGACGTGTAGGAGATACAGAGAGACAGGAACTGTCGATGACATGCCTCGCTCAGGCCGCCCGAGGGCTACTACTGCAGTGGATGACCGCTACCTACGGATTATGGCTCGGAGGAACCCGACAGCAACGCCACCATGTTGAGTAATGCTTTTCGTGCAGCCACAGGACGTCGTGTTACGACTCAAACTGCGCAACAGGCTGCATGTTGCGCAACTTCACTCTTGCCATGGCGAGGTCTTTCTTTGCAACCACGACACGTGGTAAAGATGGGCCCCACAACATGCCGGATGGACGGCTAAGGATTGGCATCACGTTCTCTTCACCGATGAGTGTTGTACATGCCTTCAACGAGAAAATCGTTGGAGACGTGTTTGCAGGCAACCCAGTCAGGCTGAACGCCTTAGACACACTGTCCAGCGAGTGCAGCAAGGTGGAGGTTCCTTACTGTTTTGGGGTGGCATTATGTGGGGCCGACATATGCCACTGGTAGTCACGGAAGGCACTGTAACAGCTGTATGTTACATGAATGCCATCCTCATAGTGCAACCATATCGGCAGCATCGTGCACATCTTGTGAATTTTTTCCTTCAGGATAACGTCATCATTCGAATATAATGGTCAGGATGTTCTCCAGACATGAACCCTATCGACAATGCTTGGGATAGATTGAACAGTGCTGTTTATGGTCGACATGACTCACCAACGACTCTGAGGGACCTACACCGAATCGCCATTGAGGTGTGGGACAATCTGGACCAACTATGCCTTGATGAACTTGTTGATAGCATGCCATGACGAATACAGGCACGCATCAATGCAGGAGGACGTGGTACTGGGTATTAGAATACTGCTGTGTAGAGCAGTCTGGACCACCAGCTCTAAAGGTCTCGCTGTATGGTGGTACAACAAGCAATGTGTGGTTTTCATGAGCAATAAAAAGGACGGAAATGATGTTTATATTGACCTCTATTGCAATTTTCTGTACAGGGTCTGGAACTTTTGGAACTGAGGTGATGCAAAACATGTTTTGATGTGTAGAAACTGCTGTGATTCTTAGGTCCATTAACAACAAAGAGCATCTTTCAATACTTGCTTCTTTCAAAAAATTAAAAATGTTTGTTATCTTTTATTACTTTACATCTTCTGTCAGAAAGAATAAGAATACAGGAACCTCCATGTGATTTCTTTCATCTGCAAAAGATGTTTACTACTTCAAAATATTTTATTTTATTAAACATTTTAATACTGTCATATGTAAGCTGATCTTCATTGAGGCAAACAGTTTTACATTCAGAGAGAATAATTTACGATGCAAGAACTTTATAACTTTTGTCTGAAAAGACAACACTTGGATGATTTATCTTCAAGTGCATTGTTTGAGAGAGTCTTTCTTGTTTATGGTTTTTAAAGCATGCTGTTTCTTAGGTAGCACTATGGTCTTGCTAGTTTTGCTACCAAATTCTGTTTATTATGCCTATCATTCCTTATAAGTTACCCCCATTATTTAAAATTTTACAGGTATCTGCAAACATCTTAATAAGAATTTTGCATATTAACTCATAACTACATAGGTTAAGAAGTTAGAACAAGAAAATAAATGTCTTACAAGTATTTAAGTACATATGTTCATAAATGGACACCAAATACGAAATACAGTGGGTGGAGGGGGCAGGCAGGGTTGAGGCACTATGCAATGGGTAGTTGAAGGTCCCTGATTGGTGCTGAAGGATAGATTTCATGGACCCAGTGTATTTTAAACTACTGAGCCTATATCTAGCGTCTTTCCCTTTTTTGTATTGAGTGTGTCGTTAGAGAGGCATTAGGAAAGTCATATGCTAGGTTTTCAGTTACTCATAGGATCCTCTTGTTGTTAGATATGATCTTCTTAGTTTGATTGCCAGCCACTGTGACTTAGTGGTTCTAGGCGCTTCAGTCTGGAACCGCACGACCGCTACGGTCGCAGGTTTGAATCCTGCCTCGGGCATGGATGTGTGTGATGCCCTTAGGTTAGTTGGCTTTAAGTAGTTCTAAGTTCTAGGGGACTGATGACCTGAGATGTTAAGTCCCATAGTGCTCAGAGCCATTTGAACCATTTTCTTAGTTCGATTGCTCGACATTAGCCATGTCTGCATTGCCATGTTCAAGTTCCGGGTGAATGACTATTTCATGTGTAAACTATGGCACTGGTTGATCATTGTGTGTTTCATTAGTCGTAATAGCATGTGTGTATTCTGTGCTATTTTTGTCTGTTTTGTTTTTCACCCAGTTTAATAGCTCGTCTAAGTGAGTGAAAAGGGTTTTAAGGGACTCTGGAACTCCCTATACTTGCAATGTTAAAATAACGCTTATAAATTACATCTTTCCTCACAAAGTATTTGAGGTAGGAAGTTGAACTTTTTACAGATTATTTATTGGAATATGGGCTACAACTTAACATAGGGATTTTACAAAATTTTAGTTCAGTTATTAAAGATGATTTTTTTTTCAATTGTAATGAAAATTCACAACATTTTTTTGCAATTTTTTATTTATATATTCAAAAATATACAGTTTTTGGAAAAAGGCTGTGTTGAATTATGCAGAAGGTACTGTGTAACATTTACTGAAAGTTTGAAACAAATATGTTTGGAAGATCCTTAGAAAACATGTAATTAGTATGAGAAAATAAAAGTTTTGGGAATCGAGCGACAAAGATTGGATTAACTTTTTAGTGCATTCCAGGTCCATAGGATGGATTATCTTCATCCTATGCAAACTCCTCCTCCAGCTTCCTCTTGTTCGTCCTCCTGTTTACTCTTGCTTGTATTTCTAGACTCTTTACAGCCCTGTCTGCAGCCCGAAGGCGTTCCTTGTCTAAACCAAGCATCGCTCGTACCATGTTAGAATGTTATTATTTACAGTAATAACACATACCTTTGGCTTTCCAACATTTCTCCTTTTCTTAAAAGCCTTCAGAGGATTTCTAATAACTTTACTTTTACTCATTATTATACTTCAACAAAACAGAGACTCAAGAAACAGAATTAATTACTAATATTTTCGAGATAACGACAGAATAAATAAACATGAAACAATCGACAATCACACCAGCGATATATATTGAACCATCACAGGTTAGCCACAACACATACTTTATCTCACATCACTAAAATGTACCTGATGAACACGGACGTTAATAATAACACCATTTGACAGTAGTTTAACAGCGCCACAGTGGGTCACGTCCATGTAGAACACATTTAAAAAAAAATTTAAAAATAGTTGTAGTCTTCGGAATTGAATAAATTATATATCTATTAAAAGGTAATAGTCTGCAGATTCAGAAAACGCAAAAAAGTAAAAATTGAACTTTTGATGATTTTGAGCCTTTCCGGAGCCCCTTAAATGTGCTTGTAGGGTGATCTGGGATGGAGACTACAATATTTAGCTTGTTTGGTCCCCATGCTTGCAAATTAGTAAGGTGTCGGTGCTGGAACAGTGTTTACTGACGTTTTGCGAGGTTGGTTCTTGAACTCGACTTGGTTAGCGAAGATTGCTGCTTGTTTGGGAAGGGGCTGACCTGCTCGTTAATTCTGCCGCATGTTGGGCGGTGACAACAGTACGCAGGGTCGTCTGTGTGCGCGGCTGTTCTTTCTTTCCTCGGCCGATGTTTGGCGACGTCAGCTGCGTTGCTTGTGTGTAGCAGTGGAGACGTGGCTGCCCCAGGTGGCGTCTCCGAGGCTGGCGTAGAACGTTGATCGCCGAGTAGGCCTCGCACTTACCTGCTCCCCACAACGTTTCACGTGGGAAGTTGAAACGTAACGTAGCCTAGCGTGCCAGAACTTTATAACGGAACGCGCGTCCGCTGTCCAGCGGGAAGCTCCCTTCAAGAATTAAGTGTTTGATAGATGATGATCTCCTGTTTAAGAAAACCTTAAGGCAGTTCCTATTGCAAGGATCATTTTATAAATTAGAAGAGTTCCTGAACTACAGTGTTTAACATCTCTTGTATTGTAAATTGCAAATGTATGCCCAAGTTTGTATTTGTAATACTGAATATTTTTATTGTAAACATATATTTTGCAATATTTATTTCATTGTAACACTTATTATTTTGTAATCTTTATCTCTCTCTAAAACGTATTTTTGTAGTGGGACCTAAGTTACTGTTCACTGTTTTTTGTTTTGTAATCTCTATCTATATCTAAAATGTAATTTTTTTTGTAGTGGGACCAAAGTTACTGTTTACTGTTTTTGTTTTGTTTTATGTATTACCATAAATTCTGGCCAAAAGCTTGTAAAATTGACACGTTCCATATCCTGTGATACTGTCACAACATGGATAACCGGAACAAGAGATAAATGAATAAATAAATAAATAAATAAATAAAAATAGAAGCGTGCTGCCGTTGAGTCTGCCGCGTTGCGTTGAGCCTGTGTCACTTTGCTGCTCAGTCCTAGGACCGGGTTGCCTGTGCTACGGTTGCCGCTGAATCCGGCTTGTTCTTGTGCGATTATGTTGCTCTATTCCTTGATTTCTTTTTAGTTTCTCTCGAAAGGCGCTAGTTACACAGGAAGATGGCAGCAGTTCTGTCTGAGTGACACGTGTGTCGTGGAACAACTAAGTACAAGCAACTGCTGAAGAAATATCGGCTGCGAGAATGGTTGTCACCACAATTATCAGAGGGAAGGCCTCAATACGTGTATTGGGGTCAATGGAAGCGTCTGATTCCACCCGTCTGCTTTGACCTGTGACGTAAGGATGTGTGGTGTGTGACATCATTACGGCATGGGGTTTATGAGTTGGTTGTGTTTGTAGATATCGTCTTGTTGTGTTTCATGGTGCCGTCTGATGTGTTGTGTCTGTGGGGGGGAGGGGGGGAGGGAGGGGGTTCGGCTAGCCAAACTAGTTTGCAGTGCCGGAATTTGTTGGTGATAAGTAATCTTTTTTATTTTTTTTTATTTGTCCATTCTTCTCGAGTTGTGATGTTTTGTGTATTTATGGTGTGTTGAACATTTTTTAACTTATACAGAGATGTTTGATTTGTGGATTTTTGAGGGTGTGGTTTTTGTTATATTTTTCGTAATTGTAGGCGTTGGTGTTTTGGTATCGTCATCTGTTGTTGACCAGTTTAGGTTAAGGGAAACGTTCGATTACAATTATCGTTGTTTTAGTTCTAGGTATTGGTGTTCTGGTATCATCACCTGTGGTTGACCTATGTAGGTCAAGGGAAGTGTCTGATTCCTGCAGTTTTTTTTTCCCCCCCTTGGTGTAGAGGAATATTGTAATTTCTTTTGTTCATGATTTTGTGTTTTGGTATCGTGGTGTGTTTTTTTTTACTGTTATATTTAGCTTGTCCTCACTCTAAAACCGTCGGCCATTGTGGCCGAGCGGTTCTAGGTGCTTCTGTCTGGAACCACACTTCTGCTATGGTCGCAGGTTCGAATCCTGCCTTGGGTATGGATGTGTGTGATGTCTTTAGGTTAGTTAGGTTTAAGTACTTCTAAGTCTAGGGGACTGATGATCTCAGATGTTAAGTCCCATAGTGCTCAGAGCCATTTTAACCATTGTTGCTTCATTCCTTGAATTTTGTTTTAGTTTGTCTCGAAAGGTTTCCCCATCCCTGAGAGCAGGTAACCTATGAGTGGAGATTGTTTTTTGGTCGATCAGCTTCTGAAATTACCTTCATTTTAGCTTGCTTCTATTTTACAGAGACTATTTTCAGTTTCATGGCTGGGATGAAGCAACGTTCTAATGTGTTTGAGGCAGGTGTCTTCTGAAAGGAGTAATTTATGTTGTTATCTTCCAGTGCCTCTAATCTCTCGGTTGCTCTTCTTCCATTTCAGGTTCCTTAATCTTATGAAGTAGTCGATGTTAAGCGGTTGCATTCCGTTTTGGGGTGTCATTTCTTCGTGAGTTCTGTCGAATTTGGGGTACTATGGTTGATAGAGACTCTTTTGTTCTAGCACTTTGCGGTACTTTCTTGAGGTCGTCAGTAATGGACGACGTTCTCATCTTCTATTAAGGCTGGCTGTTTGCAGATGATACACTATGGCTCATTTGAATTTGGCATTGTGGGGCCTAATTATTGCTACTCCCTCGCCCATCACTTGGCGGGTTTCACATTAGGTCACTGAGACTGTTCAGACCAATTTTAGGACGTGCGTTTGGTTGGTGCTGTACTGTCTCTAGAATTTTCTTTCTGTTTAATTTTGTTTATTATGTATGTAAGGAGCGTTTCTTTGTCTTCTGTTATTTTCTTCTTAGCTCCCTTTTCAGCTGTGGCACGTTGTATTGCTTGGACTATTTTTTGGCTGCAGTAGGTTATAACAAGTGGTTTCAGTAGTTGATACGGTAGGATTTGCGCTTAAATGTCTCAATCTGAATTTTTCGGCGATCCGAATCCGTGAATCTATGTTGGTTTTAATTTTTTCCTGCTTTTTGTGGTTAATAACTGTAGTTCATATAGTAAACGGCAGGTACTCTTTAGTTATGCTGTCGCCAAATTCAGTCTCGCTTCAGTATCTGTGATCTAAGATAAAAGTGTCATAGTCATTGGTTAAAGTTGGGGAGTCATTTCTAAGTCTCAAAATGGCTGCAACAAGTTCACCACTTTTTTTGTTCGATTTTTTTCAGAAAATATGTAGACCTAGGTATGAGTCATCTGCGAATTTAGCTGGGCCGAGTGGGGATATGAAAAATAATGAGATCAGCTAGGAGGTCCTCAGCAGGAGGTACATGTATCGTTGAGTTTCTTATACCGTGCTCTAATTTTTAACAAGATCGTGTAGTGAATGTTTAGATTTTACTACTGGTTGAATCGTGCTGCAGCTAGGTGTTTTATATGAAAGATTGCTACGCACGTATTTCAGCTTCTACACTCATGCTCGTAAATTAAGGATAATGGTGATACATGGTGAAACAACGCTCAGGTGGGCGGTTTGCGGGCTTAAATCACCTCGGGGTCTGACCATGCGGGGCATTTGACCTGCGCACGGTGGCGCTGGCAGCAGTCCACATACGCAGAGGTGTGTCGGTGCATGTCAGACTACGGTGCAGCGAGTATGTGTGCAGACGTTTTCACACGTGCTAATGGTGACTGTGTGTTAAAAATGGTCAAAGAACACATATTGATGATGTTATGAGGGGTAGAATACTAGGGCGACTGGAGGCTGGTCAAACACAGCAGGTCGTAGCGCGGGCCCTCCGTGTGCCACAAAGTGTGATCTCGAGATTATGGCAACGATTCCAGCAGACAGGAAACGTGTCCAGGCGCTACAGTACGGGACGTCCACAGTGTACAACACCACAAGAAGACCGATATCTCACCATCAGTGCCCGCAGACGGCCACGGAGTACTGCAGGTAGCCTCGCTCGGGACCTTACCGCAGCCACTGGAACAGTTGTCTCCAGACCCACAGTCTACAGACGACTGGACAGACACGTTTTATTCGCCCAGAGACCTGCAAGGTGCATTCCACTGACCCTTGGTCACAGGAGAGCCCGTAAAGACTGGTGTCAAGAACACAGTACATGGTCATTGGAACAGTGGTCCCAGGCTATGTTCACGGGCGAGTCCAGGTGTAGTCTGAGCAGTGAGTCTCGCTGGGTTTTCATCTAGCGTGAATCAGGAACTAGATACGAACCCCTTAATGTCCTTGAAAGGTACTTGTATGAGGGTCGCGGTTTGATGGTACGCGGTGGGATTATGATTGGTGCACGTACACCCCTGCATGTCTTTGACAGAGGAACTGTAACAGGTCAGGTGTAGCGGGACATAATTTTGCACCAGTATGTCCGCCTTTTCAGTGGTGCAGTGGGTCCCACCTTCCTCCTGACGGATGATAACGCACGGCCCCACCGAGCTGCCATCCTGGAGGAGTAACTGGAAACAGAAGATATCAGGCGAATGGAGTGGCCTGCCTGTTCTCCAGACCTAAACCCCATCGAGCACGTCTGGGATGCTCTCGGTCGACGTATCGCTGCGCGTCTTCAAACCCCTACGACACTTCAGGAGCTCCGACAGGCACTGGTGTAAGAATGGGAGGCTGTACCCCAGCAGCTGCTCGACCACCTGATCCAGAGTATGCCAACCCTTTGTGCGGCCTGTGTACGTGTGCACGGTGGTCATATCCCATACTGATGTCGGGGTACATGCGCAGGAAACAGTGGCGTTTTGTAGCACACGTGTTTCGGGACGGTTTTCTCAACTTATCACCAATACCTGGACTTACAGATCTGTGTCGTGTGTGTTCCCTATGTGCCTACGCTATTAGCGCCGGTTTTGTGTAGTGCCAATCTGTGTGGCACCACTTTCTGCAATTATGCTTAATTTATGAACATGAGTGTACTATGGCCTGGTTTTGGTTGGTCAAGTCGGTGACGGATGTGGTTGTGTAGACTGATTTCTCTGCCTGGGCATCAGGTGTTTGCTACGACAATAATACTAACTTCTTTTTCTGTTACTACGTCTTCAACAAGTTTCTTTCTCGGGCAGAGACCCAATGCGTTGGTAAAGCAGACAGTGGCAAAATCTTTGTTAGGCTTGTTCGTGGTGTCTCATGCTAGGTTAAGTTTAGGCCTTCTTGGCGATCGGCTTGGCGATATACATGTGGATCCGTGTTCGCCAAAGAGGGTCGTAGAAATTTTTTAGAAACTGTTGTTGTTTCCCTCCTTTCAAATATAATGTTGAGATGGGCAGTAGTGAAGGCTCAGAGAGTGTTTTCCGTTTGATTGATTTCGTTCTGGGTCAAAGACCGCGATAGTTTGATCAGTGCACTTAATGTTTTCAGTTTTGTTGGCTGAGATAGCCTTTTTTGGTCTTTCTTTGCAACTCTCATCACTATTAAAGTTATCAGTGTTGCAACTGCTGCATCTTGGTGCTTCTTTTTTCGGATCTCGCAATCAAAAATTCGGTGTGGTCGGCTCCGTTTTCCACATTTCGGTCTATTACAGCAGTTTTTGGTGGCATGTTGCTGTTATTGATGAGGTAGTGTTTTAGATTGGTTCAAATGGCTCTGATAACTATGGGACTTAACATCTGAGGTCATCAGTCCCCTAGTACTTAGAACTACTTAAACCTAACTAACCTAAGGACATCACGCACAGCCATGCCCGAGGCAAGATTGGAACCTGCGACCGCAGCGGTCGCGCGGTTGCAGACTGAATGCTTTGCACTGTTCATCCTTGTGAGGTACGCAGTGCAGTCTGAAATGGCGAGCAAGTTCCTTCTCTGTTGGTTGTTTGCGACTATAGATGACCGGAATTTTTTAATAGGTCCTGGAATGATGTGTGAAATGATGAGCACGGAATTTTGATTTAATTTCGCGGTACTTTCAGGTCCTCTTCAGTTTTTTCGATTGTCATATGATGGTCAAAATTGGTTATGCCAAAGGTGAGCGTGAGTGCGTGCGGTTTCTCTTTTGCTTGCTGTCTGGCGTGCGGTGTGATTGCCGTTACTGTTGCTTCAGATCGGTAAGTAACTCAAACTGTTTTCTTGGGTTTCGAAATGTGGTGGGCGTGCTGTCATGTTGGCAAAGTTTTTCGGAATTTTTGGTGAACGACTTGCTGGCGCAGGCAACTGTTTTAGTGCGAGTTACAGCGATTTGGCGGTTTCTTTGCCAGTTTCTGCCTTTATATATGAAGATGGTATCTGTTCTTTTGGAGCATGTCCGAAAAAACAGATGCCATGGTTGATCTTGCAGCTCTCGAAGAATGAAATTAGAATGAAATCCAGACCTTTAGCTGCTTACAGGCGTTGACAAATATCAATGGGGAGAATTGAAAATGTGTGGCCCTACCGGGACTCAAATGTATGCTTGTGGGAGCGGAAGCTGTCATCAAGGCTAAGGGTGGGCCAACACCATACTGAATTCGAGCATTACCGATGGAGGTCGCCACGAACTTGTAAGCCATTTGCAACCAGGTGTCCGGATACTTTTGATTACATAGTGTAGGTAGGATTAGGATATTAATTACTGCCGGCCGGTGTGGCCGTGCGGTTCTAGGCGCTACGGTCAAGAACCGCGTGACCGCTACGGTCGCAGGTTCGAATCCTGCCTCGGGCATGCTAAGGCAGCGCGCAGGCGGGCTGCACCCGGCACCTGCCTCGTGACGAACCACGGTGGGCACTCACGCTGCAGTCTGTGGTTCCGCCACTTCCAGTACGACAACTCTTCCTTCGCGAAAATCGCTGTCAGCATTGTGGATGCCTGCTAAATGAGTGACGATCCCTTTCCGAAAATCAGTCCACGTAGTATTATTTACCGCAGGAGTTTCAGTTGGGCCGGATATTAAATTGACACAGACACTCATTTACTTTTCTCACTCAGGTTTTATTTGAACACGAATCACAATAAATTTGGCTTACTGTCTCATTCTAGTTAAGCTACTATGGCACATGTCTTCCAGGACTCACACTACTGGCACATGTTTACTCTTCCACAGTTCTGTTTCAATAAATGCCTCTTTAAGTAATGTTCTTCCTTGTTTAAGAGCAGTGCATGGAACACTAGTTTTTAACATCTGCTGCAGTACCCTGACGAAGCTGTAGCTTAAGAAACCACCATCCTGTCTCGCAAACGCAATAACTCTGATCTGGTATAACACTGTCCTTCCACACTCTGCCTTCACTTCAAGCCACACTTCACACAGACAGTTATTTATTACTTTTTTTTACTCTACCTGTTTGAACCACTTTATGGAATCCACTAATAAGCTCAACTCACCCATTTACACGTTCGTCCACACACTACTTCAGCCATTGCCCTGCTCTTTAGACTTTGTAAAGATTTGAATGTCTCTGCCATGGTACTTAAATTACAAATCATATAGAAGTACAACTTTTACAGACATATATAAAACTTCCTTATTTCAGACAACATATGTTAATTAACACTATATACTGGCTGATCAAAAAGTTAGTATAAATTTGAAAACTTAATAAACCACACAACAATGTAAGGTAAAAATTGACACACATGCTTGGAATGACATGGGGTTTTATTAGAACAAAAAAAAAAAAAATAAATAAAATTCACAAAATGTCAGACAGATGGTGCTGGACAGCAAAAAGTCAGTGACTGCACATCACAATCATGTATAAGAGGAGCTGTAATGAGAGAGAGAGTCAGATGTGCCAGCAATCGCAGCATGCTGACGTTACCTGAAGAGGCGCTTTTAGTGAAGCTGTATTATCGGAATAGGGAATGTGCTAGTTCAGCGTTACGATCCTATCGCCATAGGAAGGGCATTCGAAAGGGTAAAGGTCCGTTGTCAAATGCAGCTGTGGCGAGAATGATTTCCAAGTTCGAAGCCACGGGTTGTTTAGACGATAGACCCCGTAGTGGCCGACCGAGCACAAGGCGTAATGCTGCTGAGACAGTTCAGGAAGAAATGGAGACTGTAGCGGGTTCGTCTATGCACGGGGAAGTCAGCGCTCGTGCAGTCGCACGTCGCACCGGCATTCCGTACACTACTGTTTGGTTGGCACTTAGGCGTATCCTCCGATGCTATCCGTACAAAATCCATCGGCATCGTGAACTGTTACCTGGCGATTTAGTGAAACGGACGGTGTGGGCGTTTCAAAAGATGGTGGAAGATGACGATTGGTTGAGCAACGTGTTGTGGACCGACGAAGCTCATTTCACGCTCCGAGGGTCTGTCAACGCCCACAACTTCAGAATTTTGACTACCGAAAATCCTAGAACTGTCGTGCACGACGAGAAAGTCACGGTATGAGTTGGATTTACCACATCTACCGTTATCGGGCCTTTTTCCTTCGAGGAAATGCGTGATTCTGGCTCTGTAACTGCTACCGTGACGGGTGAGAGGTACGCCGATATGTTACAGAATCGCATCATCCCCAGCCTGGCTGATAGACACCTGCTGGGGACGTACCATGTTTATGCAGGATGGCGCTCCACCCCATATTGCTAGACGCGTGAAAGATCTCTTGCGCGCGTCGTTTGGCGATGCTCGTGTGCTCAGCCGCCACTTTCGTCAGGCTTGGCCTCCCAGGTCTCCAGACCACAGTCCGTGCGATTATTGGCTTTGGGGTTACCTGAAGTGGCATGTGTATCGTGATCGGCCGACATCTCTAGCGATGCTGAAAGACAACATCCGACGCCAATGCCTCACCACAACTCCGGACATGCTTTACAGTGCTGTTCACAACATTATTCCTCGACTACAGCTATAATTGAGGAATGATGGTGGACATATTGAGCATTTCCTGTAAAGAACATCATTTTTGCTTTGTCTTACTTTGTTATGCTAATTATTGCTATTCTGATCAGATGAAACGCTATCTTTCGGACATTTTTTGAACTTTTGTATTTTTTTGGTTCTAATAAAAGCCCATGTCATTCCAAGCATGTGTGTCAATTTGTACCTCTCTATCTACATTATTCCGCGATTTAAATGGTTCAAATGGCTCTGAGCAGTATGGGACTTAACTGCTGTGGTCATGAGTCCCCTAGAACTTAGAACTACTTAAACCTAACTAACCTAAGGACATCACACACATCCATGCCCGAGGCAGGATTCGAACCTGCGACCGTAGCAGTCCCGCGGTTCCGGACTGCAGCGCCTAGAACCGCACGACCACCGCGGCCGGCTATTCCGCGATTTATTCAGTTCTCATATTTATACTGACTTTTTGATCACCTGGTATGTATGTGTGTGTGTGTGTGTGTGTGTGTGTGTGTTAGGGTACACAATGCGTTTTACTAAGTGCCCTCAGAGCATTAGAATATGTGGACAGAGGCTACCGTTTACAAGCAAGCCCACAGTTATAAATGAAGTAGACAGTAGGAAAGAGAAGTACTGGCTGTACGATGTCACATTTAATGTTGTCATATCAGGTAGATTCCATTTTCACTGCTGGCCTTAGTGCACTCTGGTTTTGTGAAGACAGCGAAGCTACAGCGAGGATTCTGCAACCGCGGGCTGTTCGTTGTTCCTCCTGGCCAGGTTCCTCTCAGCTGCGGAGCACAGCTCCTGGCCTGCCGGGACGCTGGTCGGGCTCCAGCACAGGAGCATGCGGTCCTTCAGCACGGGGAGCGTCGTTCCGTTGCAGATGAAGCAGACGAACAGCACCGGTCCTTGCACCATCGTACCCAGGTGTACGTAGTACACAAACTGCGCCACCCCCTGAGCCTGGTGGAACCCGATCCTAATTATAATGCCTAGTCCGCTCAAGATAACGGCCTTCACTGACATATAAAGACACTGCTTCTTGGAGGCAAATTTATGGTTACCGACAATTTTGAGTCGCCGCATGAAATAGCGAGTACGTAGGTACATGTATCCGACCAGTCCGAGACAAACCAAGTTGAAACTCACTGACATTGAAATCCCCACAAGGACTAGTATACGACTGTGGATCAGGTAGTACCTACTGGTCTTTTCCAAAGCGACAGCTGCCACACACACTATACTCCACGGTATCAACGCCAACAGCACTTGACGGCGGAATAGCTGGCTTAGTTCAGCAGGTAGTAGCTGGTCAGGAAGCCTGAGATGGCGAACACAGGCGTACATCTCGTAGCAGAATATGTTCAGCCAGATACAGCTGAGGAGTGTGAGGGCGCCGTCTATCAGCACCGCTGTAGGTAAGTCAGGGAAACCTGCCATGCGGTACACGACCTCAGAACACAGGACCTGGATTATGCCAGTGATCTGGAAGGACAAGAATATCTTTCCAGGCAGGTTACGTAACTGGGGAAGGTACATGTACACTCCGGCAGTCGAAAAGCGGAAAATAATGTTTATCACTACAAGTGAGATTTCTAAATACTTTAAACTGTCAATTTTGAAATCCTTGTATCTCAAGGTCGCGTTGTTCAAAGTGGCTTTGTAGGCCAGTGATTGTTCTGTTAGCATAGAATACGTCAGTGGGACCTCTCTAAATAGATAAAAAAGGACCCGACAACTATTGGAAGGCTTAAAGAAGAAAAAGTCGTGGCACTTCAGCAGCAGAACAGCTCTGGAAACAGAGCAGATGGCGTCTGTAGCGTTCGACTGCAGACACGATTGATCGTCAGGACTATCGAAATAGCAGCGAGCATCGTGCACTGATTGCATGATACTAAACGGGACGTCCTGACAAATGCCAAACGAGTTGACAGCCATCCAGGCGAGTAGGCAGAGGTTGACGTTCACCCTCTGCGTGTAGGCCAGGTAGCTGGTGACGGGTATGTGGGGCGACCGCTGGACCATGTCGTCCCACAGCTGCGCACGGCACTGCAAGCGCTGGCTAGCGGCTTCCACGGGCAGCCCATCCAGTGGACACGTGGGGTGGTCCAGGGCGTTCATCAACAGCTGCACGCAGTCAGTGTCCACGGAGAGGGTGGCGTTGCTTCTGTCCTCCAGCTGCCACTCCTCGTCTGCAAAAAAATGACAGCAAGTAGGTGGTGTCCATACACTCCAGGCAGCTCAACCCAAACTCCCCTCTGGGTGATAAGATTGGGCATCGTTTACCTTGTAAGTGACGTGCACTTGAGTGGCGTTTGTGAAATGAGTGGAGCCCTGAGCTATATCCTGATGGATAAAACAGCCTCACGCAAATGGAAACGCTATCTGACATTAAAATCAAAGTAAAATATTGGGTCGCCACCAACTCTAGCCACATGGCTAATGAGAAGTTCGACTGAATTGGAAAATTAATTAATTTAGTCATAACAAAAAAAAGCTCACAAAATAACATTTGTTGTAAAGTCATTCATAAAGAATGGGATGTTTAGATTAGATTACATTAGATTAATACTTTATTCCATAGACCCACAAATGAGGGGATCCTCCAGGGTATGGAACATGTCAGATAAACACATTACAAAGGTGAAATTAGAAAAACTTGAGTTTCATTAAATTTAATGAACCTCACTCAATAAACAGTAAAATTATGTACACGAATTAAAATTAAACTTATAATATTTACAGGTTTAATACTTACATCTGCTTTCATTAAATGCATCATTCACACAGTAGCTAGTTACTTGGCTATTACAACCAAATATCGTCAAAAATTAAAGTAAATTATTCGTTTCAATGATCCTCAGTTAAGAACAGTCAAATTACGTACAAGATTTAAAATTAAACTTCCACTATTTACGTACTAAAGACTACTATCTGCTTTTCATACATCCATCATTCGCACAATAGATAGTTACTTGGCTATTAATACCAAGTGTTGTCAAAAATTAAAGTAAACTATTAATTTGAATGATCCTCAGTTAAGAACAGTCAAATTATGTACAAGATTTAAAATTACACTTCCAATATTTACAGACTTAAGACTCATATCTGCTTTTCATACACCATCATTCACACAGTAGGTAGTTACTTGGCTGTTACAACCAAGTATTGTCAAAAATTAAAGTATAATAAATTTTCATTAAAATGGTATACCGCACTTGTTGAGATATTCGTGGATCGAATAGAAGGAGTTGGTCACCAATAATTCTTTTAAATTATGTTTAAGTTGTGCCTTGTCTGAAACTAAACTCTTGATGGTTACTTGTAACTTATTGAAAATATACGTTTCTGAATACTAGATTCCTTTCTGGGTAAGAGTAAGAGATTTTAAATCTTTATGTATATTGTTCTTATTCCTGGTATTGATACTGTATACTAAGCAGATAGTTGGAAAAAGAGATGTGTTATTTACAACAAACTCCATTAATGAATAAATATACTGAGAAGCTGTGGTTAGTATGCCCAATTCTTGAATAGGTTTCTGCACGATATTTCTTGGATTTGCACTACACATTCGCTTCTGTACTCTAAAAATTTTTTCTCGGTTTGTGTAATAATTAATATGATACAGGGATTGGTCACAAATGTCAAATATTAAAATAAAGTAAAAAGTGTGTGAACACTGCGAATAAGAGCAGCTTGCAGCAACATTCCTGAAAGTAAGATCTATTCTAAAGAATTTGTCTTAAATAAAAAGGGAGCAGTAATTATGGGACCTGTGCGCATGGAAACGCTATGGATGGGTTAACAAGGAAACTACGACGTAAATGGCTAAGGTAAAGGAGACATGACATCGGTACACTGAATAAGACTTGAAACAAAATTATTTATTTCTTAAGACATTGATACAAGACATCTACATAACTGCTGTTGCTGGTAACTACGTACGACTGCTTGTGATACGCCATAAGATTCACAACAGAATCTCTTAATTTAGGACCGCAGTCGTAATTAGAGGAGGAGGCGAAAGGTTTAATACTCGCATTCAGACCCACATTCACTCAAAGAACAGCAAAGAGGGCCCCAACACCAACATGCAACGAAGCTAGGAGGTTTGTTCCTCTGTTTTGAGAAATGATTAAATAAAAGAGTAAATCTGAATATCACGGTTCATTTAAACTTGAACCTCGGTTTGGAGAAACAGCCTCAACGGAGGCTACACATACATGTTTACGCACTTAACATGAAATCACAAACCACAAATACAACTGAATAATCCAGACAGGGTATACCGGGTGATCAAAAACTCAGTATAAATTTGAAAATGTAATAAACCACGGAATAATCTAGATAGAGAGGTAAAAATTGACACACATGCTTGGAATGACATGGTGTATTATTAGAACAAAAAAAAAAAACAAGTATTGCTAGACGCGTGAAAGATCTCTTGCGCGCGTCGTTTGGTGGTGATCGTGTGCTCAGCCGCCACTTTCGTCGTACTTGGCCTCCCAGGTCCCCAGACCTCAGTCCGTGCGATTATTGGCTTTGGGGTTACCTGAAGTCGCAAGTGTATCGTGATCGACCGATATCTCCAGGGATGCTGAAAGACAACATCCGACGCCAATGCCTCACCATAACTACGGAAATGCTTTACAGTGCTGTTCACAACATTATTCCTCGACTACAGCTGTTGTTGAGGAAAGATGGTGGACATATTGAGCATTTCCTATAAAGAACATCATGTTTGCTTTGTCTTACTTTGTTATGCTAATTATTGCTATTCTGATCAGATGAAGCGCTATCTCTCGGACATTTTTTGAACTTTTGTATTTTTTTGATTCTAATAAAACCCCATGTCATTCGAAGCGTGTGTGTCAATTTGTACCTCTCTATCTACATTATTCCGTGATTTATTCAGTTTTCAAATTTATACTGACTTTTTGATCACCCGGTATTTAATATTCCAAAATCAGAGCAATACGTAAACTCTAGGACAGAGACAGGGGGTCACAGGAGAGTTAGCACTCTGTCTGAAGGCCAAAACTGGCCCACCGGGACCACCCGACCGCCGTGTCATCCTCAGCTGAGGATGCGGATAGGAGGGGCGTGTGGTCAGCACACCGCTCTCCCGGCCGTTATGGTGGTTTTCTTCGACCGGAGCCGCTACTATTCGGTCGAGTAGCTCCTCAATTGGAATCACGAGGCTGAGTGCACCCCGTAAAATGGCAACAGCGATGGCGGCCCCGATGGTCACCCATCCAAGTGCCGACCACGCCCGACAGCGCTTAACTTCGGTGATCTCACGGGAACCGGTGTAACCACTGCAGCAATGCCGTTGCCACACGAGAGAGTTAGGCTCACAGTTAACTCGTGTGGCCTCGTGGTTCATGGAGAGACAATTTATACGTTGTTGTTGTTGTTGTGGTCTTCAGTCCTGAGACTGGTTTGATGCAGCTCTCCATGCTACTCTATCCTGTGCAAGCTTCTTCATCTCCCAGTACCTACTGCAACCTACATCCTTCCGAATCTGCTTAGTGTATTCATCTCTTGGTCTCCCCCTACGATTTTTACCCTCCACGCTGCCCTCCAATACTAAATTGGTGATCCCTTGATGCCTCAGAACATGTCCTACCAACCGATCTCTTCTTCTGGTCAAGTTGTGCCACAAACTCCTCTTCTCCCCAATCCTATTCAATACTTCCTCATTAGTTATGTGATCTACCCATCTAATCTTCAGCATTCTGCTGTAGCACCACATTTCGAAAGCTTCTTTTCTCTTCTTGTCCAAACTATTTACCGTCCATGTTTCACTTCCATACATGGCCACATTACATACAAATACTTTCAGAAACGACTTCCTGACACTTAAATCTATACTCGATGTTAACAAATTTCTCTTCTTCAGAAACGCTTTCCTTGCCATTGCCAGTCTACATTTTATATCCTCTCTACTTCGACCATCATCAGTTATTTTGCTCCCCAAATAGCAAAACTCCTTTACTACTTCAAGTGTCTCATTTCCTAATCTAATTCTCTCAGCATCACTCGACTTAATTGGACTACATTCCATTATCTTCGTTTTGCTTTTGTTGATGTTCATCTTATATATTCCCTTCAAGACACCATCCATTCCGTTCAACTGCTCTTCCAAGTCCTTTGCTGTCTCTGACAGAATTACAATGTCATCGGCGAACCTCAACGTTTTTATTTCTTCTCCATGAATTTTAATACCTACGCCGAATTTTTCTTTTGTTTCCTTTACTGCTTGCTCAATATACAGATTGAATAACATCGGGGAGAGGCTACAACCCTGTCTTACTCCCTTCTTAACCACTGCTTCCCTTTCATGTCCCTCGACTCTTATAACTGCCATCTGGTTTCTGTACAAATTGTAAATAGCCTTTCGCTCCCTGTATTTTACCCCTGCCACCTTTAGAATTTGAAAGAGAGTATTGCAGTCAAGACAAAGCGCGAGGCCAGAAGCTAACAGCTCCCCTCTCGCTATGGGGCAAGGCGCCACGCGGTTAGTTCGACTCGCGCTTCTTGGAAGAGCCCTCGGCTGCAGGCCCTCGGAGAGATGTAAGCAGACTGCCCGTCTCACACCAGAACTTCTCCCACGCGACTCCGTGACCAGGAAAGCGCACAGATGGTGCTTCCGCCACCAACCGAACACCGGTAACTTTCACACGAAGCGAACAAGCCTCATTGCCTACCTGTAAACCACAAGCGCTGGCCATTCTGTAAGACTACCGCTGATTCTCTGCAGCAGACTAAAGAGCCGTACAGCAGAATGAAACACACCCACATTCATTCACTCACGCATGCCAGAGAGTTTTGGAAGAGGAGAACAAGGGATAAACATTGTATGGAATCACAGTCGTGAGTTGGGTGACGTATAAAAACATAGCCTTATAGCGCATTTGCAAGTCTGAAAAGAACCAACATAATAAGCATATGATGGTTGCAACTCGTAGAAAGAAATACGCTACGGCTAGATTGAATAATACCTCAGTCTTCTCTGGTGCGAAATTTAGCAACGAAAACACCCGAATTGTAATGTACACCAATAGCCATTAAAATTGCTACAACACAAAGATGACGTGCTACAGACGCGAAATTTAACCGACAGGAAGAAAGAAGATGCTGCGATATGCAAATGATTAGCTTTTCCGAGCATTCACACAAGGTTGGCGCCGGTGGCGACACCTACAACGTGCTGACATGAGGAAAGTTTACAACAGATTTCTCATACACAAACAGCACTTGACTGGCGTTGCCTGGTGCAACGTTATTGTGATGCCTCGTGTAAGGAGGAGAAATGCGTACCATCACGTTTCAGACTTTGATAAAGGTCGGATTGTAGCCTTTCGCCATTGCGGTTTGTCGTATCGCGACATTGCTGCTCGTGTTGGTCGACATCCAATGACTGTCAGCAGAATATGGAATCGGTGGGTTCAGGATGGTAATAGGGAACGCCGTGCTGGATCCCAACGGCCTCGTATCACTAGCAGTGGAGATGACAGGCATCTTATCCGCACGGCTGTAACGGATCGTGCAGCCACGTCTCGATCCGTGAGTCAACAGATGGGGACGTTTGCAAGACAACAACCATCTGCACGAACAGTTCGACGACGTTTGCAGCAGCACGGACTATCAGCTCGGAGACCGTGGCTGCGATTACCCTTGACGCTGCATCACAGACAGGAGCGCCAGTGATGGTGTACTCAACGACGAACCTGGGTGAACGAATGGCAAAACGTCGTTTTTTCGGATGAATCCGGCTTCTGTTTACAGCATAGTGATGGTCGCATCCCTGCTGGGCGACATCGCATATATTCGTCATCGACATACTGGCGCATCACCCGGCGTAACGGTATGGGGTGCCACTGGTTACACGTCTCGGTCATCTCTTGTTCGCATTGACGGCACTTTGAACAGTGGACGTTACATTCCAGATGTGTTACGACCCGTGGCTCTACCCTTCATTCGATCCCTGCGAAACTCTACATTTCAGCAGGATAATGCACGACCGCATGTTGCAGGTCCTGTACGGGGATTTCTGTATACAGAAAATGTTCGACTGCTGCCCTGGCCAGCATATTCTGCAGATCTCTCACCAACTGAAAACGTCTGGTGAATGGCGGCCGAGCAACTGGCTCGTCACAATACGCCAGTCACTGCTCTCGATGAACTCTGGTATCGTGTTGAAGCTGCATGGGCAGCTGTACCTGTACACGCCATCCAAGCTCGTTTGACTCAATGCCCAGGTGTATCAAGGCCGTTATTACGGCCAGAGGTGGTTGTTCTGGATTCTGATTTCTCAGGACCTATGCACCCAAATTGCGTGAAAATGTAATCACATATCAGTTCTAGTATAGTATATATGTCCAATAAAAATTTCTTCTTGGTGTTGCAATTTTAATGGCCAGTAGTGTGGGGTGAAAGTGCACTGGAAAGCAAATAAAATGATAATGAAAGGGCCGTTTCAACCTACATAATCCAGGATCAGTTACCCAGAATTATGTAAACAGATGTCATTTTTGAAGTGTTGGCAGAAGTGCCAACACATTGTAGCTAGAGGAGGCCGAAATGCACGCGTTAAGCTCACGCAGACTGGCGTGAGGTCTGGAACATTACAAGGTTATTAATATAGCAAATAAAGTACGTCGTTGAAGTAATACTTAACTTTATTCCATAATTGGAGAACATAGGTCTTGATTATACATAAGTGCAATCTCCATCAATTGGTAATGGCGCCTTGCTAGGTCGTAGCAAATGACGTAGCTGAAGCCTATGCTAACTATCGTCTCGGCAAATGAGAGCGTATTTGTCAGTGAACCATTGCTCGCTAAGTCGGCTATACAACTGGGGCGAGTGCTAGTACGTCTCTCTAGACCTGCCGTGTGGCGGCGCTCGGTCTGCCATCACTGACAGTGGCGACACGCGGGTCCGTCGTATACTAGCGGACCGCGGCCGATTTAAAAGCTACCACCTAGCAAGTGTGGTGTCTGGCGGTGACACCACAATTTTTACTATGCAAGTCTATTTCATCTACAAGGTGTCGAAGAAATCCGTGCATCGGTATTGACTTAATAAAAAGGAGGAAATTTATAGGTGAGGAGGGCCCATACTACTAGGAGCGCAGGGGACGATGCGGGAGAGCCGCACCGCCGTACTAGACGAGGTCCTAGCGGAGGTGGTTTGCCGTTGCCTTCCTCCGACCGTAATGGGGATGAATGATGATGATGAAGACGACACAACAACACCCAGCCATCTCGAGGCGAGGAAAATCCCTGACCCCGCCGGGAATAGAACCCGGAAACCCGTGCGCGGGATGCGAGAACGCTACCGCAAGAGCACGACCTGCAGACAGGTTTTATTGTTGCTCCATTAAGTTTCGGGAATGCAGCCGCATGAATTCTGCTTCTGCCGCAGAATTCATGCGGCTGCATTCCCGAAACTTAATGGAGCAGTCTTTGCGCCGCGAAAACCTGAAGATTCACAGGTTTTATTGTTATTCCTTCTTTGAAGCTCGGAAAGAAAGAATGTTATCAGTATTGTATTTTTGTTTCAGCACTGCTGTCTTTGAGTTCCGAACTCATGAAGCAACAATTATATTCTAAATGAGAGATTAGTGACGGATTTGTGGGTGCATGAACATCCACAGATAGGAAAAACTATGAAAGTTGTGATGAGACCATTTGCCACAGTTCACGTCATAAAGTAGCCCTGCCTGACTGAGATAAATGTCCTGTTTTTTCAGGCTGTCTCAAAGACAAGCAACGTATTGGAAGCAATAAAGCGTGAGAGGAAAGGTGTCTCTTAATCAGATGAGCAGTCTCCAGCGAAATCCATTCGCAAAAGAGGAGTTGGAACTTCCAAGCATCTTGGTCAACAGCGCACGACCACTCTGAAAAAAAATTTGAATACGAAATGATTTCGGCCGACGTTTGTTACTGAATTATCTGACAATGGTGTGGAGCAACGATTTGTAACCTACCGTACTTCGTTGTGACAACTTCCATAATTTATATGAAGTAGTTACCTTGTAACAGGTCCAGATGGACAGTTGCCAAGCAGTCGAAAAACTGACTCTGGAAAGAGTATCTTGCGAGACATACAAAATCACGTAGGATCTAAAACCAGATATTCAGGAGGACATTTGAACCTCATTCCTCGCATAATTGGGCAGTCGGCAGCGGATAACCGTGAAGTGGAGCGGTCCCAGTAGTAAACTTACCCACAGGCTTGAAACTAAATTCGTAGGACCTATCCATGAACACGGCTGCAGTGTACCAGTAGACACGGTAGGAGGCGTACAGTGTGGCAGCGAGGCTGAACATCTGCGACGCCTGTGGCTGCCGCTGCTCGCACAGCGCACTGAAGTCGTCGTGGAAGGAGACGTTCCACGGCTGATGGTGCAGTAGTTTTTCACTCAACAGCGGCCGCCTGTAAGGTTAATAGTTAGAAACCAAGCGTGTATACTGTATGCAAGAATGTAAAAGTAACCACACTGGATTTCCACCCAGCAATGGATTAGAAACGTTCCGGTACATCAAAACAGTGTGTGAGACTTTGACTGAATCCTTGAACTTTTACATTGTTTAAAATGTTCAAATATGTGTGATATCTTATGGGACTCAACTGCTAACGTCATCAGTACCTAAGGTTACACACTACTTAACCTAAATCATCCTAAGGACAAACACACACACCCATGCCCGAGGGAGGACTCGAACCTCTGTCGGGACCAGCCGCACGGTCCGTGACTGCAGCGCTTATATTGTTTAAAGGAAGCACAGAAGCACAGCAAACAATCGCAGACGCATTGGTTTTCCAGCATTTTAGCACATCGAGATATCAACTTCAGATTTCACAGCATTTAATTCAGATACAGATTTTTAACTATTTCTTGCAGATCATTCACTCCGTTCTGCGCTGCTATATCTTTTGAGCTGGTTTTAGACACATTAAGCAGCAGAAGTGCAGCGATTGCCGCAGAATATGTCTCTTCCTTAAAGAAGAATTTCGCATGCATTGCAAGACAGTGAACATGTGATATTCGTGTTAAGGATGCGAATGACTTGTTAAAATTTCTTATAGATGAAGGTAAGTTGTCCACATTTGTGTTGACTGAACTGTACACATAATAAAACTGAGACGTGAAATACAATACACACTGTTCCATTAAGTTTCGGGTTTGCAGCTACAAGAATTCTCCTTCTTCTTCTAATATTTCGGCTGTATAACGTTCAGCCATCTTCAGGGTGAGCCGCAAGACTGCCGCTCCCAGGGGGGCGCAGAAAGCTATGCGCAGAAAGCAACGTGTTTTCTCAGTTGTGCGCATGACGTCACGGTGGAAGCAGCTGTGCCAAACAGTACACTGTTCGAATTGTGTGTGATTGTTTTTCTTGTGTTGTTTTGTGTTTGAAGGAGTATTTTGATTGAGTTCTTTCTTCTGAGGTACTCAGTCAACAGCGGAAACATTCGAAATTCGGGAGTGTTAACGGTTTTTGCTGTAATTGATATTTGATTTGGAACTGAAATAGTTGGCGATAGTGGACAGCGGAATCAACATTGTATCGCCAGCTCTACAGTTTATGGTTCATCCTGTGAAATTCTTATTGGAGAATCTACAAGTGAGTGGGAAAATTAATTTTTACAATGCCAGGCTGTGCTTTAACGGGCTGTTTTTCCTACAACTGGAGCACAATGAGAACTGACGTAATGTATCACAGTTTCCCACGTAATGAAACATTACAAAAACTATGGTTGTCGAAATGTTGTAGGAAAGACTGTAAATGTTGCGCATGCAAGAATATGTTCCCGCCATTTCGCAGAAACAGATTACTTAAGGGATTTACAGTCTGAATTGCTTAATTTGCCCCGAAAAAGAATGCTCAAGCCAGATGCAGTTCCTTCGCGCAATTTGCCGTGCAGTAGTGCGACTGTCAACGTGTCACCCGCAACAGAAGACAGAACCAAACGGTATAAGAAACGAGAACTACATAAGAAATCTCTGGAAACTCTGGAAAAGCTGCCACCAAATAAGAAACATCATAATAAGAGCACATGTACAGATGACAGTTTTTTTTTAAGATACAGATGAAGTTACTTTGATGCATACTATAGCAGCTTTAGAAAGAGGGAATGCTGTTCTTACAAACAAGTGTGTGCAACTTCGAGCTCTTAAGTAAATTCATTTTAATGCGATTAAATGAATAGTTTCTGATTTATTTGAGCCGAGGTTTCGAATTTCAAGTGTGTGTCAGTGTGGTTGTGATCTGACATTTTACCGATGTGTGAGGCATAAGCTGCGAAAGAATATAACTCATCAGTTTTAACTGTAATATTTTAGCAGCAGATTAGCAGTTTAGACATCTCATTTCTGGTATAAACAAAATCTTCCGCCAAAAACTTGACGTAAACGCGCATGCCGTGTCATCTCCTTGTGAGCGCTTGCTTCCACGCTGACGTCACTAGGCCAGCCAATGGCAGAGCAGAGCGCTTACTGCCCAACCTTATTATTTAGTAACCTTGGCCGCTCCAGTGCTCCCTCCATCCCTTTATACTCGTGTAACGCGCCAATAAGCATGCGACCACAGATGCAATGCGCCAGAGACGTTGGTCGGCGGCAGAGGCGTGGACAACGCGCGAGTTACATCTGTGAATCCGCAGTCGATCTGTGTTGTCATGTCGATATATCCTTGTGAGCTGCACTGTGACGACGTCTTTGTGAGTTTATTACACCAAGTGCCTCATTCCATGATTTGTCAAGGTCGAAATAGGCCACAAAGAAAGCAGAAGAAGACGAAGAAACCTTTAAATCGATGGCCTTCGTGCCTTATGTGGGTAGTCTCCGATCAAAAATAGGACGGATCCTCAGCAGACACAAAGTAAAAGTGATTTTTCGTCCTCCACCCAAGACAGCTGCACTCGTGGGATCTGTCAAAGATGATTTGCTGCTCCGAAAGTCTGGAGTTTACAAAATTCCATGTGAATGTGGCCTTTCTGACATTGGAAAAACGTACTGTCCAAGAAAGATGTACAGAACACTGCAGGTACACGTGACTTTTACAACCTAACAAGTCGGCAGTGCCAGAGCGCTGTATTGACACTGGTCAGCCGGCCAGAGTGGCCGAGCGGTTCTAGGCGCTACAGTCTGCAACCGCGCGATCGCTACGGTCGCAGGTTCGAATGCTGCCTCGGTCATGGATGTGTGTGATGTCCTTAGGTTAGTTAGGATAAAGTAGTTCTAAGTTCTAGGGGACTGATGACCTCAGAAGTTAAGTTCCATAGTGCTCAGAGCCATTTGAACCAATTGCCACTGGTCACAGTATGTTGTATGACAACGTCAAAATTTTGGCAACTACATCATCTTTATGGGACTCGATAGTGAAGGAGGCAATTGAGATTTGCTTGACGACCAATTTAACCAACAGAGATAGTGATTTCAAACTTGACAAATCATGGAATCCGGCACTTGGTGTGTAAGTAGGCTGTTTAGATTTTTATATTGGTAATGCCACGTAGCGCTCTGTATGAAAATCACTGGCTGTGCTGTGTGCAGTCTGTGGCTAGTTTGCATTGTTGTCTGCCATTGTAATGTTGGGCAGCGGCAGCTGGATGTGAACAGCGCGTAGCGTTGCGCAGTTGGAGGTGAGCCGCCAGCAGTGGTGGATGTGGGGAGAGAGATGGCGCAGTTTTGAAATTTGTCATGAACTGCTATATACACTCCTGGAAATGGAAAAAAGAACACATTGACACCGGTGCGTCAGACCCACCATACTTGCTCCGGACACTGCGAGAGGGCTGTACAAGCAATGATCACACGCACGGCACAGCGGACACACCAGGAACCGCGGTGTTGGCCGTCGAATGGCGCTAGCTGCGCAGCATTTGTGCACCGCCGCCGTCAGTGTCAGCCAGTTTGCCGTGGCATACGGAGCTCCATCGCAGTCTTTAACACTGGTAGCATGCCGCGACAGCGTGGACGTGAACCGTATGTGCAGTTGACGGACTTTGAGCGAGGGCGTATAGTGGGCATGCGGGATGCCGGGTGGACGTACCGCCGAATTGCTCAACACGTGGGGCGTGAGGTCTCCACAGTACATCGATGTTGTCGCCAGTGATCGGCGGAAGGTGCACGTGCCTGTCGACCTGGGACCGGACCGCAGCGACGCACGGATGCACGCCAAGACCGTAGGATCCTACACAGTGCCGTAAGGGACCGCACCGCCACTTCCCAGCAAATTAGGGACACTGTTGCTCCTGGGGTATCGGCGAGGACCATTCGCAACCGTCTCCATGAAGCTGGGCTACGGTCCCGCACACTGTTAGGCCGTCTTCCGCTCACGCCCCAACATCGTGCAGCCCGCCTCCAGTGGTGTCGCGACAGACGTGAATGGAGGGACAAATGGAGACGTGTCGTCTTCAGCGATGAGAGTCGCTTCTGCCTTGGTGCCAATGATGGTCGTATGCGTGTTTGGCGCCGTGCAGGTGAGCGCCACAATCAGGACTGCATACGACCGAGGCACACAGGGCCAACACCCGGCATCATGGTGTGGGGAGCGATCTCCTACACTGGCCGTACACCATTGGTGATCGTCCAGGGGACACTGAATAGTGCACGGTACATCCAAACCGTCATCGAACCCATCGTTCTACCATTCCTAGACCGGCAAGGGAACGTGCTGTTCCAACAGGACAATGCACGTCCGCATGTATCCCGTGCCACCCAACGTGCTCTAGAAGGTGTAAGTCAACTACCCTGGCCAGCAAGATGTCCGGATCTGTCCCCCATTGAGCATGTTTGGGACTGGATGAAGCGTCGTCTCACGCGGTCTGCACGTCCAGCACGAACGCTGGTCCAACTGAGGCGCCAGGTGGAAATGGCATGGCAAGCCGTTCCACAGGACTACATCCAGCATCTCTACGATCGTCTCCATGGGAGAATAGCAGCCTGCATTGCTACGAAAGGTGGATATACACTGTACTAGTGCCGACATTGTGCATGCTCTGTTGCCTGTGTCTATGTGCCTGTGGTTCTGTCAGTGTGATCATGTGATGTATCTGACCCCAGGAATGTGTCAATAAAGTTTCCCCTTCCTGGGACAATGAATTCACGGTGTTCTTATTTCAATTTCCAGGAGTGTATATTATGACTATTAAGGTAAATACATTGTTTCTTCTCTATTAATATCTTTCATTTGCTAACTATGCCTATCAGTAGTTAGTGCCTTCCGTAGTTTGAATCTTTTATTTAGCTGGCAGTAGTGGTGCTCGCTGTATTGCAGTAGTTCGAGTAATGAAGATTTTAGTGTTGGGCAGCGGCAGCTGGATGTGAACGATTTGTGAAAGGTATAGGTTAATGGTTCTCAGGGCCATTCTTTTGCAGGGATCTTTGATAGTCAGATTGCGTTGCGCTAAAAATATTGTGTGTCACTTTAGTGAATGCTTGAGTACGTTCAGTTTTGCTCAGCTGTTTGAAAAGCAAATAGTGTAAGAGGTTTATCAGCACAGTCGTGTATAATTGTTCAAAGGGGACGTTTCAGGTGTAATAAACTCAGAAAGACGTCGTCACAGTGCAGCTCACAATGATATATCGACATGCCAACACAGATCGACTGCGGAGTCACAGATGTAACTCGCGCACTGTGCACGTCTCTGCCGCCGACCAACGTCTCTGGTGCATTGCATCTGTGGCCGCTTGCGCAGTCGCGCGTTACACGAGTATAAAGGGACGAAGTGAGCACCTCCTGAACACGGCCGATATGCCCCAACCCCCCCCCCCCCCCTCCAGTACACCTCTTGCAATATGCCGATGACACCGCATTCCTCGCCCTCGGTCCTACCCTCCAACGGTCCCAACGCCTTCTCCAGAATCACCTTGACCTTTTTGCCGCATGGTGTAACCGGTGGTTCCTGAAAATCAATCCTTCCCAAACCCAGGCAATCATCGTAGGTCGTACCACTCGCTCCTTCCGGCTCCTGGATTTCTCCCTTACTGTCTGCGCCCATCCTGTCCGCCTCACCCCCACCCTCACCTACCTCGGCCTCACCATTGACCGTCACTTCACCCGGATCCCTCATCTCCGCTCCATCCAATCCGAAGCCCACAACCGCCTCCGACTCCTCAAACTCCTCTCTGGCCGGACATGGGGGTTGCACCCCTCTACCGTCCTCCACACCTACAAATCCTTTAATCTGTCCCATCTTCTGTTATGCCAGTCCCGCCTGGATATCTGCCCGCCCCCCACCCCAAATTATATAAGTCCCTCCAGATCCTCGAGCATCATGCACTCCACCTCGCCCTCCGTATGCGCCTCCCGTCCCCCACGCGGATCCTCTATGATCTCATTCCTTTACCCCATCTGCTCCTATTCCTTGAACATATCCGCATACTCTACACCACCCGCCACCTCGATCCCCCTCACCGCCTGGTTGCTCCTCTCCTATCCCCGCCCCCTGCCACGTCTTCACTGTTGTGTCCCCCCTACCCTCCATCTCTACACCCTCCATCTCCATTCCCAAGGTGGCTTCCATCAACTCCCCCTCCCGGATGATGCCCTCTCTCCCTCCATCTATCCCTACTATCAACTCTGATCCCCACCCCCCCTCCTTTCCTCCGTCCTTTCCCTGGGCTCCCTCTCCCCCCCTTCCATCCTGTTTTCTCCCCACGAAACCTCTCCCTACCTCCCTTCTCCCCTCCCCCCCAAGTCCTGCCTTCCCCACTCCCTGTCGCGTCTGCCCAGCACCCCCCCCCACCCCTCTTATGGGTCCTCTTCCTCCATCGGCTCCTTTCCTGCCTCCTCCCCTTCGCTTTTCCTCTCTGTCCCCCCTTTTTTATCTTCCACTCATCCGTCTAGTTTCCCCCCATGTGCTCTCGGCTGTGGTATGTCATATTTTAGTGCAGTGTTCCAGTGCATGTTCAGTGTTGTTTCATCTTTTCCCATGTTGCAAACAGAAACCATGCTGTCGCTGGGTGTGAATTTTATGTCCTTTGCGAACAGAAACCAGCCTGCCGCCGTGTTTCTTTTAATTGTCTGTCTATTATTTTATCTGTCTGCTTCGTATGTATTTTTATTAACATCAGCCTCCCTTTGTTCTGTTTTAAGTTCCACGATTTTTTTTCGCCATGTTACCCTTTAAGTCTTCACTTTTATCCCCTGTTTTTTATTATTTATTATCTTCACCTTTTTAAAACAAAGTCTGTAGGCTGCAGAGCGGCATACTAAGCTGCTGGGGAGGGCGGGGGGGGGGGAATCGAAATTCAATAAAGGAAAAAAAAACAAAAAAAACTGGAGCGGCAGTCTTGCGGCTCACTCTGAAGATGTCTGAACGTTATACAGCCGAAATATTAGAAGAAGAAGAAGGAGGAGAATTCTTGCGGTTGCACACCCGAAACTTAATGGAACAATCATTGCGCCACCAAATCTGAAGATTCACAACAATACGCACTGATTAACTTCTCACCGTTGTGGTTCACAGTCATGCACAATTTTTCGAAACTATCATTTCACCATGTGCAGACGTTCGCACTTGCTTCATGTTACTGTATTTCTACAATGAAAACGTTTATTTTAGATGGTGACTTGTTCACATATGGATCTTAAAGTCTGACATGAGCTGAAGCAAAGTCCTCCTCAATACCACTTAAAAATGGCCCAAAGGCCGAAACTGCAATTGCAAAACAAATAATTTTTACAGTCAATGGCGAATATGACGTCCTTAAAAATATGCGCATCGAGCTAGCCAGGCACGGACAGAGTCCTGCCCTCCCAGCCATCCTCCCGCCAGGACCTCACCTCCTGCCTTCCAGCCGTCACACAGGCTCCTCTGCAGACCTGGCGGGACCAGGACTCCCGGAAGAGAGGATACTGCAGTTACCAGTGCCCTCGGGAAATGCTTCCTGGATCAATTCTCAAAAATGGTTCAAATGGCTCTGAGCACTATGGGACTTAACATCTTAGGTCATCAGTCCCCTAGAACTTAGAACTACTTAAACCTAACTACCTAAGAACATCACACACATCCATTCCCGAGGCGGGATTCGAACCTGCGACCGTAGCAGTCCCGCGGTTCCGGACTGCAGCGCCTAGAACCGCAAGACCACCGCGGCCGGCGATGATTTCTCACTCTGCAGTGGAGAGTTCACTCACTAGAAATGTCGGGGATCCGACACACAGGTCTAGCCTGCCAGGTAGTTTCGTGTCGGCATTAACCGATGTGACATCTGCATATCAGGACTCTAGGCCAGCTGAAAGCAGAACTCTCAGAGAAACATGAATGTACCGTCAAACAGTTCCACTTATTCAGCTCCTTTCAGCAGATCCAATGGTTAGGGACAGCACGATATGATGACTTAAGGTAAATCCCTCTTTGCAGCTACAAAAACTGTGTTTCTTTCATTTTCACACACACCAAAAGAAGTTTTGCATCACCTCGGTTCCGAGAGTTCTGGAACCTGTACAGAAAATTGGAATAGAGATCAACATAAACATCATTTCCGCCCTTTTTATTGCTCATGAAAACCACACATTGCATGTTGTACCACCATACAGCGACACCTTCTGAGGTGGTGGTCCACATTGCTGTACACGCCGATACCTCTAATACCCAGTAGCATGTCCTCTTGCATTGATGCATCCCTGTGTTCGTCATGGAATCCACAAGTTCATCAAGGCAATGTTGGTCCACATTGTTCCACTCCTCAGCGACGATTCGGCGTAGATGCCTCAGAGTGGTTGGTGGGTCACGTCGTCCATAAACAGCCCTTTTCAATCTATCCCAGGTATGTTAGATAGGGTTCATGTCTGAAGAGCATGCTGGCCACTCTAGTTGAGCGGAGTCGTTATCCTGAAGCAAGTCATTCACGAGATGTGCACGATGGGGGTGCGAATTGTCGTCCATGAAAACGAATGCCTCGCCAATATGCTGCCGATATGGTTGCACTGTCGGTCGGAGGATGGTACTCACGTGTCGTACAGCCGTTAGGCGCCTTCCATGACCTTCAGCATGACCAAGTTGCCTCCAAACACGTCTCCGATGATTGTCTGGTTGAAGGCATATACGACGCAAATCGGTGAAGAGAACGCGATGCCAATCCTGAGCAGTCCATTTGGCATGTTGTTGGGCCCATCGTTACCTCACTGCATGGTGAGGTGGTTGTGAAGATGGACCTCGCCATGGATGTTGGGAGTGAAGTTGCGCGTCGCGCAGCCTATTGCGGACAGTTTGAGTCGTAGCACGACATCCTGTGGCTGCACGAAAAGCATTATTCAGCATGGTAGCGTTGCTGTCATGGTTCCTCCGAGCCATAATCCGTAGGCAGCGGTCATCCACTGCAGCATTTGCCGTTGGGCGGCCTGAGCCAGCCATGTCATCGACAGTTCCTGTCTGTCTGTATCTCCTCCATGGAGCAACAACATCGCTTTGGTTCACCCCGAGACGCCTGGACACTTCCCTTGTTGAGAGCCCTTCCTGGCGCAAAGTAACAATGCGGACGCGATCGAACCGCGATATTGACCGTCTAGGCACGGTTGAAGTACAGACAACACGAGCCGTGTACCTCCTTCCTGGTGGAATGAACGGAACTGATCGGCTTCGGACTCCCTCCGTCTAGTAGGCGCTGCTCATGCATGGTTTTTTACATCTTTGGGCGGGCTTAGTGACATCTCTGAACTGTCAAAGGCGCTCTATCTGTGATAAAATATCCACAGTCATGTCTATCTTCAGGAGTTCTAGGAACTGGGGTAATGCAAAACTATTTTTGATGTGTGTATAATATTTCTGCTTAGATCCAGAAGTGCGCATACCAGGGTCTCACACTGCTATGTTTGATATATTTGCAGCTTGACGTGTTTGCTGACGCAAAACTTGACAAAATAACGCACCACTATTCCATACAAATGTTTGTTTACTTGGTTCTGAACCATTCGCTGGGTCTCGGTTCGTGAGTGGCAGGCGCGGGTCTCTCGTTTGACAAGTTATAATACGGCAATTCTAGGTCGTAAAACTTGGTCCTAAGGTCAGTGCTCTGTAGACCGACTCGATGCATATGTATCAGGTACATCTAATGATGAGAATGGAACCCTCAAAATCGGATATGAGACAATTTTTTCCTGACTAATCTACGACTCCATTCCCTATAGTCCATCAACGATGGGAAGTCAGCATACTGCCAGATGCAATGCAGAAAACCTGTAGCACAGCCGGCCGCGGTGGCCGTGCGGTTCTGGCGCTGCAGTCCGGAACCGCGGGACTGCTACGGTCGCAGGTTCGAATCCTGCCTTGGGCATGGGTGTGTGTGATGTCCTTAGGTTAGTTAGGTTTAAGTAGTTCTAAGTTCTAGGGGACTGATGACCTAAGATGTTGAGTCCCATAGTGCTCACAGCCATTTGAACCATTTGAACCTGTAGCACAGTCCTTGGTTATCACTGTTATTTGAGAACAGCATTGTCACTTAAAGTATGAAGCTGAATGATAATGAGTTGGGTCCCTGGTTTCACCGGAAAGCAATTCCTCCCAAGACATGTGGTGCCATGGTGCTAAGGCTCGCAAATCGTTTCCATGCGACTTATCCCAGCACGCTGTTCTGCTTGGTTATACAGTACCACACGTACTCTACTAACTGGGACTCAGAATGCCGTTATGAAATTCATCATTTGCATGCCCCTGATGGAGGAAGTACGCTGTACTGACAATGATCTGAATAATCATTATACCGAGATTTGGTTGGGGAAGAATTTCGGGGAAGGGCTGTTTTTAACGTAATGGAACAGTTCATTCCATAAGGCAACCAAAGGACTGATTTAAGGGACCACACTGTAGTTCAGGTCGAAAAAAATCGATTTTCGGTTTTCATCATATTTCGATATATTAAGGTTTTATTTAAGCACTCTGAAAAGGATTTTGCTGAAAAAAATTTTTTTTGGAGCATTTAAAGAGCATTTTCCTACCACGTGTATTTGTGTGCCGTGCCCACTTTTCTGTCACCAACTGTCAACTCTAAGCCATATGGAGATGCCGTTAATAGCAAAACAGAATGTGTAGGACACGTTCAAAAACGTTTGGGAACAAGGCTGAGAAAACTAACTGTTGATATGAGAGGAAAAAAATTAGAAGATGGAAAATTGTTGACCGGACAAGGTCGGTTAACTAAAACTGAAACAGAAAACTTGCAGGTATGCTATGGGCAGGCAATCAGGAGAAATAAACAAAGCAATGATGGAAATAAAAGAAAGGTTTAGGAGTGGAATTAAAATACGAGGTGAAAGGATATCAAAGATATGATTCGCTGATGACATTGCTATCCTGAGTGAAAGTGAAGAAGAATTAAATGATCTGCTGAACGGAATGAACAGTCTAATGAGTACACAGTATGGTTTGAGAGTAAATCGGAGAAAGACGAAGGTAATGAGAAGTAGTAGAAATGAGAACAGCGAGAAATTAGCATCAGGATTGATGGTCACGAAGTCAATGAAGTTAAGGAATTCTGCTACCTAGGCAGTAAAATAACCAATGACAGACGGAGCAAGGAGGACATCAAAAGCAGACTCGATATGGCAAAAAAGGCATTTCTGGCCAAGAGAAGTCTACTAATATCAAATACCGGCCTTAATTTGAGGAAGAAATTTCTGAGGATGTACGTCTGGAGTACAGCATTGTATGGCAGTGAAACATGGACTGGGAAAACCGGAACAGAAGAGAATCGAACCATTTGAGATGTGGTGCTACAGACGAATGTTGAAAATTAGGTGGACTGATAAGGTAAGGAATGGGGAGGTTCTACGCAGAATCGGAGAGGAAAGGAATATGTGGAAAACACTGATAAGGAGAAGGGACAGGATGATAGGTCATCTGCTAAGACATGAGGGAATGACTTCCATAGTACTAGAGGGAGCTGTAGAGGGCAAAAACTGTAGAGGAAGACAGAGATTGGAATATGTCAAGCAAATAATTGAGAACGTAGGTTGCAAGTGCTAAGCCATGTCATGGATTGTGTCCATCAGGAGAAAATTCGTGGTGCAAACACAATAGGGCTCAAGCAACTGGAGCATGTTATTCTCACCAGCATCCTCTACTTGCTGCTGTTATCACGGCAATTAAACCTATTTCCAGAAACTTGGACCATCCTGACCTTGTCAGGAAATTTCTGCATTGGCAGACACAGAACCCAAATGAATATTTCAACAGTATATTTTATAACCGCCTCCCTAAAACAATATTTGTAGGCATGCATACAATGAAACTAGGAGTTCATGATGCTGTTATTACATTCAATTGTGGGAATATTGGAAAGTGTTGGGTACTGAAAAAGCTGGGAATTAATCCTGGTGAAAATATGATCACTGGGCTGCAACATTGCGATAAAATGAGGATAGCCGTGTAAATAGGCTGTTTAGGTTTTATGTTGGTAACGTCACCTAGCGCTCTGTATGAAAATCACTGGCTGTGCTGTGTGCAGTCTGAGACTCATTGGCATTGTTGGAATATTTGCTACTGTAGTGTTGGGCAGTTGGATGTGAACAGCGCGTAGCGTTGCGCAGTTGAAGGTGAGCCGCCAGCAGTGGTGGATGTGGGGAGACAGATGGCAGAATTTTGAGAGCGGATGATCTGGACGTGTGTCCGCCAGAAAAAGGAAATTTCTAAGACTGGATGTCATATATTTTATGACTTTTGAACACTATTAAGCTAAATACATTGTTTGTTCTCCATCAAAATCTTTCATTTGCTAACTATATGTGTATCAGTAGTTAGTGCCTTCAGTAGTTAGAATCTTTTATTTAGCTGGCAGTATTGGCGCTCGCCGTATTACAGTAGTTCGAGTAACGAAGATTTTTGTGAGGTAAGTGACTCATGAAAGGTATAGGTTAATGTCAGTCAGGGCCATCTTTTTGTAGGGATTTTTGAAAGTCAGATTGCGTTACGCTAAAAATATTGTGTGTCAGTTTAGTGTTGATCAGAATAGGTAAAGAGCGAAATGTCTGTGTACGTTCAGTTCTTCTCAGCTGTTTGAAAATCAAATAATGTAAGAGGTCTATCAGCACAGTCATTCATAAATTTTTCTAAGGGGACGTTTCAGCCGATGTAGACAGGTCTGCATCTAATATGGCCAAGAAAGAACGACAAACATCCAGGAAGGTGAAAAAGAAGCTGGAAGACCTGCTAGAGGCCAAAGAAGGGCCATCATATGCAGCAGGACAGTTTTAATTAACTACCAGTAACAAATTTGAAAAGTTTTTTCTTTAAAGTCAATTTCCCCCAAAGTAAAATGTTCAGTACATATGCCCCACTATATCAGAAACTATCATAGATAAATGAGTGCAATTTTCAGGGACTCTGCATAAAATATAAAGCCACCTCTGGTACTACATTCATTAATATTCCCCCGTTAGGAAGTTCACAAAAAATATTTTCTGCAGAAAAAACTTAATATTTTTTGTTAATAAATTTAAAAAAGTATTTCTTAAAAACTATAAAATGGTTAAAGTAGATTTTAGTACAGGTGACTCTATTAGCATCATGTAACATACAGTAAAAATATTAAGGTCCTGCATCAAATAATATTTTCAGAAATGGATCAAATACTTGCCTAAATTAACATGGGTTAGATAGGTGGGGTGTGGTCCCCTTAACTAGAGGAAGGAGGTCAACATACAAACAACAAAGTGTAAAGAAAATCTCGAAACTTCTGGACAATTTGCAATGTACTACACAGCAGTAGTGATACAATACTGAGTGCCAAATTATGTTTAGGAGCACTTGCTTTGCCTCACAAAGTGTCAAATCAACAGAAGCAGCAAAAATACGAGGTGCATTCACGTTCTAAGGCCTCCATTTTTTTTCTCCGGACTGGAAAGAGATAGAAACATGCGCATTGTTTTAAAATGAGGCCGCGTTCATTGCCAATACGTCCCAGAGATGGCAGCACTGTACGGCACATGGAATTTTACCGCCAGCGGCGAGAATGACAACTGTTTTAAATACTTAAAATGGCAACGTTTTCCTTACTTGAACAGCGTACAATCATTCGTTTTCTGAATTTGCGTTGTGTGAAACCAATTGAAATTCATCGACAGTTGAAAGAGACATGTGGTGACGGAGTTACGGATGTGTCGAAAGTGCGTTCGTGGGTGCGACAGTTTAATGAAGGCAGAACATCGTGTGACAACAAACCGAAACAACCTCGGGCTCGCACAAGCCAGTCTGACGACATGATCGAGAAAGTGGAGAGAATTGTTTTGGGGGATCGCCGAATGACTGTTGAACAGATCGCCTCCAGAGTTGACATTTCTGTGGGTTCTGGGCACGCAATCCTGCATGACGACCTGAAAATGCGAAAAGTGTCATCCAGGTTGGTGCCACGAATGCTGACGGACGACCACACGGCTGCCCGTGTGGCACGTTGCCGAGCAATGTTGACGCGCAACGACAGGACGAATGGGACTTTCTTTTCGTCGGTTGTGACAATGGATGAGACGTGGATGCCATTTTTCAATCCAGAAACAAAGCGCCAGTCAGCTCAATGGAAGCACACAGATTCACCGCCACCAAAAAAATTTCGGGTAACCGCCAGTGCTGAAAAAATGATGGTGTCCATGTTCTGGGACAGCGAATGCGTAATCCTTACCCATTGCGTTCCAAAGAGCACTACGGTAACAGGTGCAGCCTACGAAAATGTTTTGAAGAACAAATTCCTTCCTGCACTGCAACAAAAACGTCCGGGAAGGGCTGCACGTGTGCTGTTTCACCGAGACAACGCACCCGCACATCGAGCTAACGTTACGTAACAGTTTCTTCGTGATAACAACTTTGAAGTGATTCCTCATGCTCCCTACTCACCTGACCTGGCTCATAGTGACTTTTGGCTTTTTCCAACAATGAAAGACACTCTCCGTGGCCGCACATTTACGAGCTGTGCTGCTATTGCCTCAGCGATTTTCCAGTGGTTAAAACAGACTCCAAAAGAAGCCTTCGCCGCTGCCATGGAATCATGGCGTCAGCGTTGTGAAAAATGTGTACGTCTGCAGGGCGATTACGTCGAGAAGTAACGCCAGTTTCATCGATTTTGGGTGAGTAGTTAATTAGAAAAAAAAATCGGAGGCCTTAGACTTGAATGCACCTCGTACTCGCCACAAGGACCTGTAGTGCCGACATGCGGGGTAAACCACTACCACGGAACACAATCGTCGTCAATTTGCGTACAGAGGCAGGGGTCAGTGCGCGGTCGACGGTTCTTCCTTGTAGTGCTGGAGCCATTACTAAAGGTATCTGGTACGTCCGCTAAACCCGCTGCGCAGAGCAGGTAATAGGACTGTGGAAAGAGCCAAGGGTTGAGGTCAGTTTCTGCTTCTAATTGTCACTTATTGTAATTTAATAACCTTTACAACCAAAGCGGCACATAGCCGAATCTTTACCGAACTCTTTCACGGCTGAAGGCCTCCAACAAGAAATCTTAACAAGATAAAAACCCAATTAAGGTTGTTGTTGTTGTGGTCTTCAGTCCTGAGACTGGTTTGATACAGCTCTCCATGCTACTCTATCCTGTCCAAGCTTCTTCATCTCCCAGTACCTACTGCAGCCTACATCCTTCTGAATCTGCTTAGTGTATTCATCTCTTGGTCTCCCCCTACGATTTTTACCCTCCACACTGCCCTCCAGTACCAAATTTGTGATCCCTTGATGCCTCAGAACATGTCCTACCAACCGATTCCTTCTTCTGGTCAAGTTGTGGCACGAACTCCTCTTCTGCCCAGTTCTATTCAATACCTCCCCATTAGTTATGTGATCTACCCATCTATTCTTCAGCATTCTTCTGTAGCACCACATTTCGAAAGCTTCTATTCTCTTCTTGTCTAAACTATTTATCGTCCATGTTTCACTTCCATACATGGCTACACTCCATACAAATACTTTCAGAAACGACTTCCTGACACTTAAATCTATACTCGATGTTAACAAATTTCTCTTCTACAGAAATGCTTTCCTTGCCATTGCCAGTCTACATTTTATATCCTCTCTACTTCGACCATCATCAGTTATTTTGCTCCCCAAATAGCAAAACTCCTTTACTACTTTAAGTGTCTCATTTCCTAATCTAATTCCCTCAGCATCACCCGACTTAATTCGACTACATTCCATTATCCTCGTTTTGCTTTTGTTGATGTTCATCTTATAGCCTCCTTTCAAGACACTGTCCATTCCGTTCAACTGCTCTTCCAAGTACTTTGCTGTCTCTGACAGAATTACAATGTCATCGGCGAACCTCAAAGTTTTTATTTCTTCTCCATGGATTTTAATACCTACTCCGAACTTTACTTTTGCTTCCTTTACTGCTTGCTCAATATATATAGATTGAATAGCATCGGGGGTAGGCTCCAACCCTGTCTCACTCCCTTCCCAACCACTGCTTCCCTTTCATCTCGCTCGACTCTTATAAGTGCCATCTGGTTTCTGTACTAATTGTAAATAGCCTTTCGCTCCCTGTATTTTACCCCTGCCACCTTCAGAATTTGAAAGAGAGTATTCCAGTCAACATTGTCAAAAGCTTTCTCTAAGTCTACAAATGCTACAAACGTAGGTTTGCCTTTCCTTTCTTCTAAGATAAGTCGTAGGGTCAGTATTGCCTCCCGTGTTCCAACATTTCTACGGAATCCAAACTGATCTTCCCCGAGGTCAGCTTCTACTAGTCTTTCCATTCGTCTGTAAAGAATTCGCGTTAGTATTTTGCAGCCGTGACTTATCAAACTGATAGTTCAGTAATTTTCACATCTGTCAACACCTGATTTCGTTGGGATTGGAATTATTATATTCTTCTTGAAGTCTGAGGGTATTTCACCTGTCTCATACATCTTGCTCACCAGAAGGTAGAGTATTGTCAGGACTGGCTCTCCCAAGGCCGTCAGTAGTTCTAATGGAATGTTGTCTACTCCCGGGGCCTTGTTTAGACTCAGGTCTTTTAGTGCTCTGTCAAACTCTTCACGCAGTATAATACCACCCATTTCATCTTCATCTACATCCTCTTCCATTGCCATAATATTGTCCTCAGGAACATCGCCCTTGTATAGACTCTCTATATACTCCTTCCACCTTTCTGCTTTCCCTTCTTTGCTTGGAACTGGGTTTCCATCTGAGCTCCTGATATTCATACAAGTCGCTCTCTTTTCTCCAAAGGTCTCTTTAATTTTCCTGTAGGCAGTATCTATCATACCCCTAGTGAGATAAGCCTCTACATCCTTACATTTGTTCTCTAGCCATGCCTGCTTAGCCATTTTGCACTTCCTGTCGATCTCATTTTTGAGACGTTTGTATTCCTTTTTGCCTGCTTCATTTACTGCATTTTTATATTTTCTCCTTTCATCAATTAAATTCAATATTTCTGCTGTTACCCAAGGATTTCTACTAGCCCTCATCTTTTTACGTATTTGATCCTCTGCTGCCTTCACTATTTCATCCCTCAAAGCTACCTATTCTTCTTCTACTGTATTTCTTTCATCCATTCCTGTCAGTTGTTCCCTTATGCTCTCCCTGAAATTCTGTACAACCTCTGGTTCTTTCAGTTTATCCAGGTCCCATCTCCTTAAATTCCCACCTTTTTGCAGTTTGTTCAGTTTCAATCTACAGTTCATAACCAATAGATTGTGGTCAGAGTCCACATCTGCCCCTGGAAATGTCTTACAATTTAAAACCTGGTTCGTAAGTCTCTGTCTTACCATTACATAATCTATCTGATATCTGTCAGTATCTCCAGCCTTCTTCCATGTATACAACCTTCTTTTATGATCTTGAAGCAAGTGTTAGCTATGATTAAGTTGTGCTCTGTGCAAAATTCTACCAGGCAGCTTCCTCTTTCATTTCTTACCCCCAATCCATATTCACCTACTACATTTTCTTCTCTCCCTTTTCCTACTACCGAATTCCACTCACCCATGACTATTAAATTTTCGTCTCCATCTGAATAATTTCTTTTATTTGATCATACATTTCTTTAATTTCTTCGTCATCTGGAGAGCTAGTTGGTATATAAACTTGTACTACTGTAGTAGGTGTGGGCTTCGTGTCTATCTTGGCCACAATAATGCGTTCAGTATGGTGTTTGTAGTAGCTTACCCGCATTCCTATTTTTTTTATTCATTATTAAACCTACTCCTGCATTACCCCTATTTGACTTCGTATTTCGTTTCTGAAAGTATTTGTATGGAGTGTAGCCATGTATGGAAGTGAAACATGGACGGTAAATAGTTTGGACAAGAAGAGAATAGAAGCTTTCGAAATGTGGTGCTACAGAAGAATGGTGAAGATTAGATGGGTAGATCACATAACTAATGAGGAGGTGTTAAATTTGATTGGGGAGAAGAGAAGTTTGTGGCACAACTTGACTAGAAGAAGGGATCGGTTGGTAGGACATGTTCTGAGGCATCAAGGGATCACACATTTAGCATTGGAGGGCAGCGTGGAGGGTAAAAATCGTAGAGGGAGACCAAGAGATGAATACACTAAGCAGATTCAGAAGGATGTAGGTTGCAGTAGGTACTGGGAGATGAAGAAGCTTGCACAGGATAGAGTAGCATGGAGAGCTGTATCAAACCAGTCTCTGGACTGAAGACCACAACAACAACAACATTAGAGTTGCCCACAGCACTAGCAATCTCACGCACCTTAACTCTTCTGTCATCCATCACCGTATCAATGATTTCTGGAGTTGTAACCTCCACAGGACGCCCAGAATGTTCAGCATCAGTTGCGCCCATATGGCTACTCCGAAAATTTTCAAACCACTTATATACTGTTCTATTCGAAGGTGCAGAGTCACCGTAATGTTTATCAAGCTTCTCTTTAGTCTCCTGGGGCGTTTTGCCCTTCATAAAGTAACGTCTAATCACCACACGAAATTATTTTTCGTCCATTTCTTGACAGTCACTCAACTTCCTTGATTCACACGAATATCAAACACGAAGAAATAGACCAACTTGGTGTGCGTTCTTTCCAGAGACGCTACTAACTAAACGTGACCTCGATACGCGCCGGCGGTGCCATCTCTCGGACTTTGCTCGGACTTTTCAAACGCCCCTCGTATATTCTCTGACTCGCTTTACTCTGCGAAGATGAAAATTTTCTCCCAAAATTTCCAGTATGAGTTATATTCTCCATTTTATTGATACGAGCCACTGTACTACAGCACCAACTCAGCTCTTTCAACTGTACTCTCCTAATGGTTCTTCACTGATAATCTTCCACCCTTCCTCTTCTTCTCCTTCTCCTTCTTCATTGTTTTACCATTCACAAAGAGCCGTAATCTGGCAACTTCTATGCCACTGCCACCATCACCATCACCGTCACCTACACCACCGTCTACTCCCTCGGCAGCAACGTTGCCAGCTCTGTCACCAACCCCGTCGCCAGCTCCAAAACCGCGACCCACTCCTCCACCCACACCACTGCCATTGCCACGAGTTCCAACCACATCCGCCACCATTGTAGCGTCATCACCACAGTTGTAAACTCCTGTTAATGGTCCTCATCTGCACCCAACTGGGGTCACCTATTACTCCACAAGCCTCATGCGTGCAGTCATAAGATGAAACAAATGAAATAGAGCAGATAAACCCTCACCATTCCAAATAAAACCAAACCAGAAATGGTTTCACTAAATTTATGGACATGAAACCATTGATTCCTCTCAGCTATCGTCTTCTGCATCTACATCTACATACACGGTGCTTGGCGGAGGGTACCCTGTACTACAACTAGTATTTTCCTTTCCTGGTCCACTCGTTGATAGAACGAGGGAGAAGCGTCTGTCTCTATGACTCCCAATGAGCCCTAATTTCTTGTACCTTATCTTCGTGGTCCCTACCAAAATGGTTCAAATGGCTCTGAGCACTATGGGACTTAACATCTGAGGTCATCAGTCCCCTAGAACTTAGAACTGCTTAAACCTAACTAACCTAAGGACACCACACACATCCATGCCCGAGGCAGGATTCGAACCTGCGACCGTAGCGGTCGCGCGGTTCGAGACTGAAGCGCCTAGAGCCGCTCGGCCACACCGGCCGGTGCTGCATACCATAAATGTATGTTGCCGTCAGTAGGATCGTTCTGCAGTCAGCTTCAAGTGCCGGCTCTCTAAACTTTCTCTGCAGTGGTCTTGGAATTTGATGTCCCCTCACCTCCAGCGGTTTCCATCTGAGCTCCAAAAGCATATATGTAACACTTGCATGCTGTTCAAAGCTACCGGTAACAAATCTACCTGCTCGTCCCTAAATTGCTTCGATGTCTTCTTTCAATCCGACCCTGGTGCAGATCCGAAACACTTGAGCAATACCTAAGAACCAGTCACACCATCGTCCTATACGTGCTCTTCTTTACAGATGAACCACTCTTTCCTAAAGCTCTCCCATTAAACCGAAGTCGACCATTCGCTTTCCCTACCAGAATCGTCACATGCTTGTGCCACCTCATATCGCTTCACAACGTTACGCCCTGTTGTTGTTGTTGTGGTCTTCAGTCCTGAGACTGGTTTGATGCAGCTCTCCATGCTACTCTATCCTGTGCAAGCTTCTTCATCTCCCAGTACCTACTGCAACCTACATCCTTCTGAATCTGCTTAGTGTATTCATCTCTTGGTCTCCCCCTACGATTTTTACCCTCCACGCTGCCCTCCAATACTAAATTGGTGATCCCTTGATGCCTCAGAACATGTCCTACCAACCGATCCCTTCTTCTGGTCAAGTTGTGCCACAAAATTCTCTTCTCCCCAATCCTATTCAATACTTCCTCATTAGTTACGTGATCTACCCATCTAATCTTCAGCATTCTTCTGTAGTACCACATTTCAAAAGTTTCTATTCTCTTCTTGTCCAAACTATTTACCGTCCATGTTTCGCTTCCATACGTGGCTACACTCCATACAAATACTTTCAGAAATGACTTCGTGACACTTAAATCTATACTCGATGTTAACAAATTTCCCTTCTTCAGAAACGCTTTCCTTGCCATTGCCAGTCTACATTTTATATCCTCTCTACTTCGACCATCATCAGTTATTCTGCTCCCCAAATAGAAAAACTCCTTTACTACTTTAAGTGTCTCATTTCCTAATCTAATACCCTCAACATCACCCGACTTAATTCGACTACATTCCATTATCCTCGTTTTACTTTTGTTGATGTTCATCTTATATCCTCCTTTCAAGACACTGTCCATTCCGTTCAACTGCTCTTCCAAGTCCTTTGCTGTCTCTGACAGAATTACAATGTCATCGTCGAACCTCAAAGTTTTTATTTCTTCTCCATGGATTTTAATACCTACTCCGAATTTTTCTTTTGTTTCCTTTACTGCTTGCTCAATATACAGATTGAATAACATCGGGGAGAGGCTACAACCCTGTGTTACTCCCTTCCCAACCACTGCTTCCCTTTCATGTCCCTCGACTCTTATAACTGCCATCTGGTTTCTGTACAAATTGTAAATAGCCTTTCGCTCCCTGTGTTTTACCCCTGCCACCTTTAGAATTTGAAAGAGAGTATTCCAGTCAACATTGTCAAAAGCTTTCTCTAAGTCTACAAATGCTAGAAATGTACGTTTGCCTTTCCTTAATCTTTCTTCTAAGCCCTGATATTTAAAAAAACGTGACTGTGCAAGCAGGACAATACGAATGCTGTACCCGGATATTACAGGTTTGTTTTTGCTACTCATCCGCATTTTTCTACAGCAAGAGCCAGCTGCCATTTGTCTACGTCATGTTGTATCAACCTATAGTCACTCAATTTCGACACCTTATCGTATACAACAGCATCATCAGCAAACAACCGCAGATTGCTGCCCGTCCTGTCCGCCAAATCATTTATGTTTATAGAGAACAACAGCGGTCCTGTCACGCTTCCCTTGGGCACCCCTGACGACACCCTTCTCTCTGACAAACACTCGCCGACGACGAAAACATACTACTACGTAGGAAATCGTTGAGTCACTCACATATCTGAACTCATTCCGTATGCTCATACCTTGTCAGTGTCTAGGTGTTATATTGACAAGTTGCGCAACGGATTGATCTGACAAGTACCCTTTGGCTCCTGCAAGAAGCAACTTCCACTCCACACTACAACAGAAGTCAGACAGACGCTCCTAACGTACCAAAAAGAAATGCCTGAAAAACTTTCAGGAATAAATATCTTATGGAGTCGTCCGCTGTAAGGAAAAGACACGAAAATATTCTACTTTCTTACGTAACTAGTGGGTTACATGGGTACTGGAGTACTGCTAGTTAGTGTGAGAAAAACATTAAACGAACGGAAAATATCATTTATTGCAAAATCTGAGAAAATCAAGTGAAACTTTTATTTATAAACTGATACACAAATTTCTGGGCTCTTTTCGGAATAGGAATCCTGTTAATGAAATTTATATACAATGTGTTGTAGCGGGACTTTGAATTTCGCCGCGCTACACTCGTTCCCTCAGATAAAAAATATCCCGTCGCAGCGGTATGAGCGCTCGACGGCAGAGAAACTACTAAAATTGTAACTCTTTTTTTTTGTTTTCTATTCGTTTATTGATTGTCTCTTGATAGCCGAAGCTGAAGGCAGACGTGATCTGATGAAGGCGTTAAAAAAAACTTATTAGCTAGTCTTGATCTGATTTTAATGTGTAAACATATTGTGGAAGTTGTTAAGAAATTCGGAGGATGGAAGTAGCAAAGTAAATTAAATTGAATACAGTATCAAGATGATTTTAATTGGTATAAATTAGTGATTCCTGGACGATTGCAAGATTTCGGAGCAGACTTTTCACCCAGAAATGAAGGAGATTTTTGAAGACCTTGACGCCACACGAAAGAAGACAAGTTAACCTGGTAAAGGATGAACTCTTATCTACGCCACTTCCCCCTGTCAGTTACATTTTGTTATTCTCTGTTTCTTTTCAATAATTTTTGTAATGGAAATTGGTTTAACTTTTGCTCAAAAACGCCACAAGGACCACCCCAACTATAGCTTTTCTGTAATACGAAGTCCGATCTGCATTTCTTTCTTTCTTTGCCTTTTTTCACAGTCATTAACGATTAAAAAAAAAACCATATTCACTTACGATTTCTTCCCACATTTGCAACCTTTTTTCTTTTTCTTTTCTTCTCTCTTTTCTTTTTTCATTAACCCCAACAGTGTGGGAAAGCTCTCTTATCCCTTTTCTTTTAATAATGTTATTTACTCGGCAGAATGGCTGAGAACCGCCCCTACTCAACTTCAATAATTATCCAATTGAATTTTTCTAACTGCGGTAGAGGCTGTTGCGTGAGAAATGTAATGGAGTGGCGTGAATGAAGTATTTTATTTCTAATGGAGGAAAGATGGGGCTCGCCCACGCTGTAGCACACAATACCGTGAGCTCCGACGACTGCTGCCTGCGTCGTTCGCCACTGGAAAATAACAAAACTGTCTCTTGCTATCTGGATTGACCTTCGCCAATCGAACTCTCACTGCGCCTTGATGAAGTCGAGGACTCCTATCTGCCGCTAGTCTAACTATTGGCGCGGTACACCAGTCAGATAACCAGTGCACTGCGATGCCACTCAATGTTCGCTCGCGGGCGCAAACTAATACTCTGTCTGTGTTCACACTGCACATTAAGTGTCGCGGCCAACACAGTGAACAAACGCTTAATCGTGAGTGACTCAGTATACAGTATCACTCCGATTCACTAGCGACAGAGGTGCTCTCTCAGTACAGTACTGAGTACAGACGTTGTTCCCCGCTGTGTGCATACACGCACTATCGCACTCACTCCCGCTACGTGTTCTCGCTTCAGGAGCGTCACCGGAAGGACTCCCTCCACACAAAAAGCGAAAGGGTACACCATCGGCTGTCTTTCTTTCACTCCTCCGACTCATTCCGTCAGAAATAGTCCACCAATAAGCGTTACTCTTACAAATGGGAGAATGGCTAAGCCGACCAATTCGGAAATATACAGGGCTATTACAAATGATTGAAGCGATTTCATATATTCACTGTAGCTCCATTCATTGACATATGGTCACAACACACTACAGATACGTAGAAAAACTCATAAAGTTTTGTTCGGCTGAAGCCGCACTTCAGGTTTCTGCCGCCAGAGCGCTCGAGAGCGCAGTGAGACAAAATGGCGACAGGAGCCGAGAAAGCGTACGTCGTGCTTGAAATGCACTCACATCAGTCAGTCATAACAGTGCAACGACACTTCAGGACGAAGTTCAACAAAGATCGACCAACTCCATTCGGCGATGGTATGCGCAGTTTAAAGCTTCTGGATGCCTCTGTAAGGGGGAAATCAACGGGTCGGCCTGCAGTGAGCGAAGAAATGGTTGAACGCGTGCGGGCAAGTTTCACGCGTAGCCCGCGGAAAATTGGCTCACGCCACAACTGGAGACCGACAGCGCCGACTTCATCTTTCAACAGGATGGTGCTCCACCGCACTTCCATCGTTATGTTCGGCATTTCTTAAACAGGAGATTGGAAAACCGATGGATTTGTCGTGGTGGAGATCACGATCAGCAATTGATGTCATGGCCTCCACGCTCTCCCGACTTAACCCCATGCGATTTCTTTCTGTGGGGTTATGTGAAAGATTCAGTGTTTAAAGCTCCTCTACCAAGAAACGTGCCAGAACTGCGAGCTCGCATCAACGATGCTTTCGAACTCATTGATGGGGACATGCTGCGCCGAGTATGGAAGGAACTTGATTATCGGCTTGATGTCTGCCGAATCACTAAAGGGGCACATATCGAACATTTGTGAATGCCTAAAAAAACGTTTTGAGTTTTTGTATGTGTGTGCAAAGCATTCTGAAAATATCTTAAATAATAAAGTTATTGTAGAGCTGTGAAATCGCTTCAATCATTTGTAATAACCCTGTATAGCGTCTGCATTGGGCGTTTACTGTCAACTTGTGAGAACTCTGATACTGCACACTGGGTCCATCAAAACATTCGTATGCTGGGGCTCTCCCAAACAATACAGCAGGCTTTGCTTTTAAGGTGAACACGCAGGCCATTATCCCTTTTCTCTGGCAAAAACTGTTTTGGTCCGTGGGCGGTAGGCCGGCCGGCGCAGCTGTGTGCTAACCCACCCTCCTACGGACTTTCCAGTGGGCTCGTAGCCTCCACCAAACAAAAACTCCTGTGGCTGTCGTGTCTTGAATGTTTTTGTACGCCAGCCTCGACTTTTTAATCTCGGTGTGCACTTGCGATTTATTTATAAATGGAAATATGTAAAACTGACTCTACCCTATCGAGGTTGGGTCAAATGAAACGTTGAAAGGTGGCTACACTGAGCCACAGCGCCAGAGATCGCGCCAGAGTGTTTTGTTCCGCTGCCTCCACTGGCAGTGCTTATTGTGAAGTAGCAGAGTGCAGTGCTTGCTGAGATGTCGTAGTGAACAGTTCTTGTCGAGAGGTCGTAGTAGGGAGTGCTTGTGGAGATGTTGTAGTAGTGAATGCTTGTTCCATGTTTTATGCAGTTGTTTGATGGGCTAGACAGCAGATGTTGTTCTAATGGAGATATTGTAATGATCAGAGTACTTTTCATCAATATATATGAAGGTAACAAACTCGCTTTTTTTTCATTATTTCAGTGTCTTGAATAATGCGTCATTACAGGTTCAGTCAACAAAGCATCTCGCTCGTGTTCTTGTGTTATAGTGTAATTCTGGTTTTCTTGCGTAATTATAGTGTTTCTATTTTTTTTAATTACTTCAATATAAATTGTACTTAAAATTTCTTATCTTATTGAAGAAGAACCATGCCAGATGTGTACATTGAGTCATACTTCACACACAGAACAGCTACACTTGTGTTTGTTGTTTCGTAGGTTTTATAGTTGCTGGGGACTTAATTAATTGTGTTAACGGAAGTTTTGTTTCATTCTTTGTTGTTATTCTAAGCAGTCAGATTGCGTACTAAAACCAGTCAGGGCCAACCGTTTACGAGACAGCGTAACCGGACAGTCAGTAAAATTATTTGCATAATCATAAAAATTTAATTAAGCCCCCATGGAACGTATTGATACCCAGAATACGATGGTGAGGTCGGAATATGTAAGAAATGAAGATGAGGAGACCACGCTGCCTTACAAACTTCGTTAACAGTCCGCAATTGGGGCACTGTGTCAAATGCGTTTTGAAAATCTCGAAATATTGAATCTGCCTGTTGCCGTTCATCCATGGCATTCAGGATACCGTGTGAGAAAAGGAAAAGCTGAGTTTCGCGCGAGCGATGCTTTCTGAGTCGTGCCGAGTCGTGCACATATGCTCCTCAGTCTCTAAAAAGTTGATTATTTTCGAACTGAGAATATATTCAAGGATTCTACATCAAACAGAAGTTACGGATATTGGTCCACAATTTTCTGGCTCCGTTCTTTAACTTTTCTTATACACTGGAGTCAGCTGCACTTTCTGCCAGTCGCTTGGGACTTTGTGCTCGGCGAGAGATTTACGTCAAATGCAAGCTAAGTGAGGGGATAGTGCCGCAGAGTGCTCTTCGTCAGATCGAACTGGGATTCCATCTGGACTTGGCGATTTGTTTGGGGTTGAAGTCCAAGATGGCCGCCGAGTAAGTGACGCCATAAACCATTTCCAGAAAGTTAAGTGATTTAGACAGGAATATAATTTAGTTTAACGCCGACAACAAATTAAATACATGCATTAGTGTATCATTTAGTCTTGCCGTTAAAGGTTTGACTTTTCTTTGCGTATTTTTTCAGAAAACACGAAAAGATCGTAACTTCGCGAAGTCGCGCTTAGGCTTAAATTTTGTAAACGTGTTTGTTTCTTGTTTCACGGTAATTTAACTAATTTCTCGGTAACAAATAAGTAAACTACCGTAAATAGCGTATAACTTCATTGTTTTAATACGGATTTCAGAAAAACAGCGTAACTTTATATCAGAAACTTGCTTATATACATTTGTTTATAGGCCTAATTCTCGTAACGTTTTTGGAGAATCGAAGTTAAAGTATCTCGTTTAATTGTCCTTTTTTTCATTCCATCAAGTGAAATATAAAATAAATAGCGTATACCTTCATTGTTATAATACAGATCTCAGATAAACAGCGGAATTTTAAATCAGAAACTTGCTTATATACATTTGTGAATAGGCTTAATTCTTGTAACGTCTTTTTTTGATTTTCGGTAATTTAATTGATTTATTCTAGCTAAAGTATTATTTTTGCCATGAGTGAGAAGTGCCTGACTTTCCGTAGAATTGTTAGTTCCGGGATTTGGTGTGATGGATGCAGTAGTTTTTTTCACTGGGGGGGGACTGCAGTGGCGTGGGTGTCGGGAAAGTGGATCAGGCTCATCAGTGGTTATGTAGGATTTGCAGCAGAGATAGGAAGATAGTGGAACAGGAGGGGAAAATTGCTGCCCTTCAGGCTGAGCTAGATCAGGCTAGGGAAGATCTGGACAGGTTAAGGAGGGAGAAGGGCAAAGAGAGGTGGGAAGTGGCAACAGGTAGCAGAAGGAACAGGCCTAGAACTAAGTCTGACAGTTTTGTGGTGAATGTCAAAAATAAGTTTGACCTGTTGCTTCAGTTAGAAACTGATGAGCCTCAAGCAGAGGTAGGTGTAGACAGGACACAACAAACTTTCAATAGGAAATTGAAAAAGAATATAGGAAAGCCATCGAAAAGGAAGAAAGTTTTGTTGTTAGGCAGTTCTCATGCCAGAGGTGTAGGCCAACTTCTGCAGGAGGAATTAGGACCAGAATACCAGGTCACAAATTTTTTCAAACCAAGTGCTAGTCTGGATCAGGTGACAGAGGATTTAGGTTCACTCTGTAAAGGAACTACCAGGGAAGACACCGTGGTTATTGTGGGAGGGCCAGGGAACAGCATCGACAGAGATCCTGGGTACAGTATAGAGTGTGACCTGGTAAAGATTGCGTCGGCATCGAGACACACCAATGTTGAATTTTTATCTGTCCTGAGACGCCATGACCGGCCTCATTTGAACTCTTCTGTTGGGAGAGTTAATTTGGAGTTGGAACGACTGCTTGGATCGGGTGCGGGGGCTCATATTGGTGTGGTTCCTGTTGATTCTCTCAGTAGGTGGGACTATACCAGGTACGGCCTACATCTCAACAGGAAAGGGAAGGGGAAACTGGCTGGGGTAATAGCAGGAAATTTAAGGGGGGGAGGCACTGCCATGAATGGTAAAATACCAGTGGTTACAGGTGTTGGAGCAGCACCTTTTTTAGGATAGGTAAGACAGAAAGATGTCAAGTTCTACGAGAGGTCAGGATTGAAACAAATCTTCAGTTTAGGAAAGAAATTAAACAGCACAATTCTAGCACTTTAGATCACCAATCACAGCTGTCAATTATAAATTTTGACGAATCACAAGAAATTTTATCTCCACTAAGTTGTATCTCAGTCCTAGGTAATTGCATTGATGAATTAAAGTCACCCAACGCAGTTGACATAATCCGTCTCTCTGAACACCATGTGACCACTGGTATAGCAACTAGGCCTAAGCACAATGAGAAACTCAGACAGGAGAGTGCTGCAAATGTTAGAATAAGGAAAGGTTCTCATAAAAGTATAATTAAAAATAATGTAAGTATATTTCATCAAAATATTGGGAGTTTAAAGAATAAAATAGATGAGCTTCTGGTTTGTTTAGAAGATTTAGAAGCTGAGGATGAAATAGATATACTATGCCTGTCTGAGCATCACATTGTTACTGATATGGATAAGGTAAATGTAAGTGGATATAAGCTCTCTGCACATGTAATGAGAGAAAATATGGAGAAAGGAGGAGTTGCCATATATGTCAAAAGTTATCATTGTGCAAAAAGTATAGAAACAAAAAAGTTTTGCGTAGAGAAACATGTAGAAGCATGTGCCTGTGAGCTTAAATTAAATACAGGCACATTTATAATTGTAACTGTATATAGGTCCCCATCAGGAAATTTTCATCTATTTCTGAAAAATTTGGACTCCTTGTTGTGCTGTCTGTCAGACAGGGGGAAGCAAATTATTATTTGTGGGGACTTCAATGTAGATTCTCTGAAAGAGGGTAATAGGAAAAATGACCTTGAAGTATTACTCGGTTCCTTCAATTTGACACCCGTTATTGATTTTCCTACTCGGGTGGTAAAGGATAGCAGGTCACTGATAGATAACTTCTTTATAGACCAAGATAAGTTTAACCAGATAAATGCTCAGCCTGTTGAGAATGGTCTTTCTGATCATGGTGCACAGCTAGTTACAATATATGACATAGCTCCATTCAGCAATACTAAACAGTCCTCCAAAGTAGTACGTTCAGTCAACGATTTAACAATTGCAAATTTCAGGGAAAGCCTAGAGCAGTTAGACTGGGATGAGGTGTACCGTGAACCTGATGCCTATTTAAAATATAATTTATTTCATGACATTTTTGTAAATGCATTTGAAAACTGCTTCCCCAAGAAAATAGTTAAATATACTCTTAAGAAACCTTGTAACAAACCATGGCTTACTAAGGGTATAAAAATATCTTGTAACAGGAAAAGGGAAATGTATCTGACAGCAAGAAAGAGTAGTGACCCAGAAACTATCAAACATTATAAAAACTACTGTGTTATATTAAGAAAAGTTATTAAAAAATCCAGAAGTATGTGTATCATGTCTGAAATCAGCAACTCTGATAATAAAATTAAAACAATTTGGAATATTATTAAAAGAGAAACAGGTCAACCAAGAGCACAGGAAGACAGTATTACCATCAAATGGAATGAAAACTTTATGAACAAAAAGTCAGAAGTTGAAAATATTTTTAATAATCATTTTCTAAATGTTGTGGATATAGTAGGATCCAGGTGTTCATTAGAAGATGCTAGGCTGTTAATGGAAGAGGCCATACCTATGCAATTTGATACAATTGAAATCTCACCCACTTCTCCCTCTGAAATTAGGAAAATTATAAACTAGCTTAAAAGCAAAAACTCACATGGAATTGATGGCATTTCCAGCAAAATACTAAAAGCTTGTTCTCAACAGATAAGTAAGATTCTCAGCCACCTGTGTAATAGCTCTCTGGAACAGGGCATTTTCCCTGATAGACTGAAATATGCTATTGTTATACCTTTGCATAAAAAGGGGGATAGATCTGATGTCAACAATTACCGTCCAATCTCCCTTCTAACAGCTTTATCCAAAATTTTTGAGAAAGTAATGTATTCAAGAGTAGCTTCACATATCTGTAACAATGAAGTACTAACAAAATGTCAGTTTGGTTTCCAGAAAGGTTTTTCAACAGAAAATGCCATATATGCTTTCACCAATCAAATTTTGAATGATCTGAATAACCGAACACCACCCATTGGGATTTTTTGTGATCTCTCAAAGGCTTTTGATTGTGTAAATCATAAAATTCTGCTAGACAAGCTCAAGTATTCTGGCATGAGTGGGACAGTGCACAAATGGTTTAATTCGTACCTAACTGGAAGAGTGCAGAAAGTTGAAATAAGTAGTTCTCATAATATGCAAAGATCAGCACATTCCTCAAACTGGGGAATTATCAAGAATGGGATTCCACAAGGGTCAGTCTTGGGTCCTTTGCTGTTCTTAATATATATTAACGACTTGCCATTCTATATTCATGAAGAGGCAAAGTTAGTTCTCTTTGCTGATGATACAAGTGTAGTAATCACACCTGACAAACAAGAATTAACTGATGAAATTGTCAATACTGTCTTTCAGAAAATTACTAAGTGGTTCCTTGTAAACGGACTCACTGAATTTTGATAAGACACAGTACATACAGTTCCATACAGTGAATGGTATGACGCCATTAATAAATATAGACCTTAATCAGAAGCATATAGCTAAGGTAGAATATTCCAAATTTTTAGGTGTGTCCATTGATGAGAGATTAAATTGGAAGAAACACATCGATGATCTGCTGAAACGTTTGAGTTCAGCTACTTATGCAATAAGGGTCATTGCAAATTTTGGTGATAAACATCTTAGTAAAGTAGCTTACTACGCCTATTTTCACTCGTTGCTTTCATATGGCATATTTTGGGGTAATTCATCACTGAAGAATAAAGTATTTATTGCACAAAAGCATGTAATCAGAATAATAGCTGGAGTCCACCAAAAATCATCCTGCAGACATTTATTTAAGGATCTAGGGATATTCACAGTAGCTTCTCAGTATATATACTCTCTTATGAAATTTGTTATTAACAACCAAACCCAATTCAAAAGTAATAGCAGTGTGCATAACTACATTACTAGGAGAAAGGATGATCTTCACTATTCAAGATTAAATCTAACTTTGGCACAGAAAGGGGTGAATTATACTGGCACTAAAATCTTTGGTCACTTACCAAATAGTATCAAAAGTCTGACAGATAACCAACAAGTATTTAAGAAGAAATTAAAAGAATTTCTGAATGACAACTCCTTCTACTCCATAGAGGAATTTTTAGATATAAATTAAGAAAAAAAGGAAAAAACCAAACGAAAAAATTTTTAAAAAATAAAAAGGTTGTTATATTAACTTAATTATGTTGTTAAATTAACTTAATTATGTCACGTATTGGAAAATTTGACTCGTTCCACATCATTACGAAATATCGTATTCATGATCCATAGAACTAGTATTAATCTAATCCAATCTAATCTAATCTTGCTTTTAAGTCTTTCAGTTGTTTCTCTATGCCAGTTATGCTTATCATCTGTACGGGAGTCTGTCCGACGGTCAAACAAACGGTACATTCATACGATTCACCTGTGTGAACGATTTGTCGAATGTGAAATTTAAAATTTCGACTTTCGTTTTGCTATCTTCAGCTGCCCGACGGGATCTGTCAACCCGAGACTGAACGAAAGCCTTGGAGCCTCTTAGTGATTTTACCTGTCACCAGAATTTTCTCGGATTCTCTGTCAGAAGTTTTGGTAAGGTGTGACGATGGTAGCTGTTGTATTCTTCGCGCATTGATATTTTCGCAGACGCACGAATCTCTGCTAACCTTCGCTTGTCGTCATTTGTGTGTTCCCTTTTGAACCGAGAGTGCAACGGCTCCTCCTTCCTCAGAATCCGCCGAATTTCGTTTTTAGACCATGGTGGGTCTTATCCATCCTTTATTCACTTACTAAGCACATAACTCCCCAGACCACGATTTACAATGTACTTAAACTTTGCCCATGATTCCTCTACATCCATTTCACGGAAAGTATTGTCAGGTCATTGTCTAAGTGACATGTTAATAACTGCTTATCTCCTCCATCTAGCAGATTCACTCTCGTAGCATTTTTGAATGATTTATTAACTTTCGTAATCGTAGTTGCTACAGTGACATTATGGTCGCTAAGCCCCGTTTCCACAGTAATGCTGTCGGTTAGGTCTGGTCTGTTTGTAGCTACAACGTCTAAGATATTTCCATTGCGCATATGCTGCTGACCTAGCTCCTCAAGACTGTTTTCAGAAAACTTGTTCAAAAGTATTTTGCATTACTCACCACCGACTAGTGTCGCGTGATCTGGATATTTATGCACAGCTGACTATAAACCTTCATCGAATGACTCTACATCTGTCTGAGCAGAGTCGGCTGGGCGGCAAAAACCGCCAACAATAAACATGGTTCCACCTACTATTGTTATGCGCGACCAGGAAACGTCACTGCCACACTCCAATTCATCCTCAGTGGACAGAATATTTTTTGTCGACTGCAATGAACACTTCCCCTCCTACGGCGTCTAATGTGTCATCCCGACGAACAGTCCAAGACTCGTTAAATATCTCCGAGTTTTTTACTTCGGATACTAGACAGCTCTCAATTTCAAGAATAATTTGAGGCTGAGAACTTCCGTGGACGGCGGTAAATTCGGGAAATTTGCTACCAATACTTCGAAAATTTACTGATAAAATTTTTACTCTGAATGCAGTCTGCTTTCCCTACATGTGTACCAGCTGGCAAGTGTTGATGAGAGTACCTCAAACTACTGCCTAGCGTGAAACCGCCCATGTGCACTCACAAGTAACCTGCCACCCGAGTTGCAGCTTCCTTTGTGTAGTTCATCGCTGTCTTACAATCTACTCATCTCCACTTTTCAGTTCACCACGCAACCATTCCTACCTTCTTGCCCACTCCCTGGCAGACTATTCGTACTTTTATCCCACCACACTACCTGCAGGTCTCCATGTACAGTGAATCAGTAACCCACTCACAGTGCCAATGACAGAGATGGAGTAGCGAACCAAAAATTCGCACATAATAACCAATGTGGAGTAACAATACTGTTCCTCAAAAACAGCCGCAAGTTGGCTACAAATCATGTTCAATAACCTTGCGTAATACTTTATTCTGAGTGTGTATTTTACAACCCTAACAGTGATTGTGCTACAAACAGTCTCTGTCCGAGCCATTCAGATACACACATCAAAAAAAGTTTTGCATCACCCCAGTTCCCAGAACTCCTGAAGACAGACATTGACTATGGGTACTGTACGCAGAGACAGTCACTTTGACTCTTCAGAGATGTTACCAAACCCGCCCAAAGATGTTAACAACCATACACGAGCAGCGCCTATTAGACGGAGGGGGTCCGACAGCCGATCAGTTCCAGTCATTCCACCAGGAAGGAGGTACACGGCTCGTGTTGTCTGCAGTTCAACCGTGCCTAGACGGTCAATACCGCGGTTCGATCGCGTCCGCGTTGTTACTCTATACCAGGAAGGGCTCTCTACAAGGGAAGTGTCCAGGTGTCTCGGAGTGAACCAAAGTGATGTTGTTCGGGCATGGACGAAATACAGAGAGACAGGAACTGTCTATGACATGCCTCACTCAGAGCATCCAAGAGCTACTACTGCAGTGGATGACCGCTACCTACGGATTATGGCTCGGAGGAACCCTGACATCAACGCCACCATGTTGAATGATGCTTTTGTGCAGCCACACGTCGTCGTGTTACGACTCAAACTGTGCCCAATAGGCTGCATGACGCGCAACTTCACTCCCGACGTCAATGGCGAGGTCCATCTTTGCAACAACGACACCGAGCAGCGCGGTACAGATGGCACCAACAACATGACGAATGGACCGCTCAGGATTGGCATCACGTTCTCTTCACCGATGAGTGTTGCATATGCCTTCAGCCAGACAATCGTCGGAGACGTGTTTAGAGGCAACCCAGTCAGACTGAACGCCTTAAACACAGTCCAGCGAGTGCAGCAAGGTGGAGGTTCCCTGCTGTTTTGTTGTGGCATTATGTGTGGCCGACGTACGCCGCTGGTGGTCATGGAAGGCACCGTAACGGCTGTACAATACGTGAATGCCGACCGATAGTTCAGCCACATCGACAGCACATTGGCGAGGCAATCCTCTTCATGGACGACAATTCGTGCCCCCATCGTGCACATCTTGTGAATGACTTCCTTCAGGATGACAACATCGCTCGACTAGAGTGGCCAGCATGTTCTCCAGACATGAACTCCATCGAAAATGCCTGGGATAGATTGATAAGGGGTGTTTACGGACGATGTGACCCATCAACCACTCCAAGGGATCTACGCCGAATCGCCGTTGAGGAGTGGGACAATCTGGACCAATAGTGCCTTGATTGAACTTGTGGATAGTATGCCACAACAAATACAGCCATGCATCAGTGTAAGAGGACGTGCTACTGGGTATTAGGGACACCGGTGTGTACATCAATCTGGACAACCACCTCTGAAGGTCTCGCAGTATGGTGGTACAACATGCAACGTATGGTCTCATGAGCAATAAAAAGGGCAGAAATGATGTTTATGTTGATCTCTATTCCAATCTCTGTACAGGTTCTTTAACACTCGGAACCGAGGCGATGCAAAACTTTTTTTGATGTGTGTAATTTCCTTCTTCATTCTGACCATTGCCTCTCCACCCCTGTATATCCACTTCAGTTGCTATGATGAACTTAACCGGGGATGTCAACTGATCATCTTCGTTTCAGAACACCTTGTCCACTTCCCAGGCACATCCATCTACAGACTCCCCTACCAACTTCTTTAGGTATAACTGATGAAGTCTTCCATTCAACTGACTGAGTCTAATTGTCAATCCTAATCCATGTTTTCTACCTACATAGCTGTTCCACTATAAGCCACCTAAAATAATTCAAGAACACCGCCACAAGACGTGCCTACTGAGAGCTTACCCATTACCACATTGGAAGCCACCTTATCACCCTCCAAACTTCCAGCGTATCTCCTACACTACTCCTTTGCATGGCCCCCTATGTCAACCCTCTCTCTCACAACCTCCAGTATTTGCGCTCTGTGCTACGGACTGCTTTAAACACAACAACTACAGAAAAAAATATAAGAACCATGGCTATCCGTTTCCTCAACTCTGCTGCCATCTTCCCATCTTCCCTCGTTGCTGCTTGGATTTTTCCGTCTATCGAGATGACCATGACTTGTGGCCTCTTTTCCTCACCGACTGGAGGCCAGTATCTGGGCTAGAGTCGCTACTACACTTCAATAGCGTAATTTCTCCCGCAGGTGACTTTTTATTTTGTCTCGGAGAAGATGAGGACACGCTCAATTTTCGTGTCCGGTTTCACATCATTGTTTCTACAAATTATGAAAATTTCGGAAGTATCTGCAACCATCAATACTTCCTCTACTCAAAGTTGTAACACCGTTCGTTGTGAAACTTCCTGGCAGATTAAAACTGTGTGCCCGACCGAGACTCGAACTCGGGACCTTTGCCTATCGCGGGCAAGTGCTCTACCATCTGAGCTACCGAAGCACGACTCACGCCCCGTCCTCACAGCTTCACTTCTGCCAGTACCTCGTCTCCTACCTTCCAAACTTTACAGAAGCTCTCCTGCGAACCAGTTTGGAAGGTAGGAAGGTAGGAGACGAGGTACTGACAGAAGTAAAGCTGTGGGTACCGGGCGTGAGTCGTGCTTCGGTAGCTCAGTTGGTAGAGCACTTGCACGCGAAAGGCAAAGGTTCAGAGTTCGAGTCTCGGTCCGGCACACAGTTTTAATCTGCCAGGAAGTTTCATATCAGCGCACATTCCGCTCCAGAGTGAAAATCTCATTCTGGACCGTTCGCTGTGTTCGTTTTCTCCGCTCGTCTGCTGCATTGTACATGGCACATTTTAAGACTAAATACGAACCAAAAAATGGAAGGCTAGACGGAACGAAAAAAAACTTTGTAAATGACTAGTTTCTGTAACCATCTCCTTCCCTATTGTCTATCAGTCCTTGTTCTTTACTCCGTTCTGAATTAAATGGTTCAAATGGCTCTGAGCACTATGGGACTTAATTTCTGAGGTCATCAGTCCCCTAGAACTTAGGACTACTTAAATCTAACTAACCTAAGGACATCACACACATCCATGCAGGATTCGAACCTGCGACCGTAGCGGTCGCGCGGTTCCAGACTGTAGCGCCTAGAACCGCTCGGCCACCTCGGCCGGCATGAATTAAATGATCGCAGTATTTTCTGTAACAGTAATGAATACTTACATGGAAAAAAAGTGAAATAAACTGTGAGTACGACGAAGATTTGAGTGTACAGTGGTTTATACCTCAATATCAAGCGCCCCGGCTTGTCCTTGTCTTCTTCCACCTCGAAGTGCCCTATCTCTTTGCTGGCGTATTGCATGTCGTGTACCAATCCGGTTAATTTCGTGTGCAGCATGTCCTTGACACGTTGCACGTCCTTAATCCACCCGTGGAGTTGTTGGTCACTCGTGTGGTTACCCTGAGACACACAGAAAACAGTTCAGATTACTTGCATAGCATTCACAGGCAGCAGCCTGTCTTAATTTACAGTTACATGTACCACTATCACATAAAAACTTAAATTACTGCCAGCTCATGAGTGTAGCACATTCACTTTTGCAGGCATTAAAACATTAATGCACAGCAGATGCCTAGTGGGGTTTTATTATATACACACATTCCTCAAACTATGACATCAGAGAAGAGTTGTTGTGGTCTTCAGTCCTGAGACTGGTTTGATGCAGCTCTCCATGCTGCTCTATCCTGTGCAAGCTTCTTCATGTCCCAGTACCTACTGCAACCTACATCCTTCTGAATCTGCTTAGCGTATTCATATCTTGGTCTCCTTCTACGATTTTTACCCTCCACGCTGCCCTCCAATGCTAAATTTGTGATCCCCTGATGCATCAGGACATGTCCTACCGACCGATCCCTTCTTCTAGTCAAGTTGTGCCACAAATTTCTCTTCTCCCCAATTCTATTCAATACCTCCTCATTAGTTATGTGATCTACCCACCTAATCTTCAGCATTCTTCTATAGCACCACATTTCGAAAGCTTCTATTCTCTTCTTGTCTAAACTATTTATCGTCCATGTTTCACTTCCATACGTGGCTACACTCCATACAAATACTTTCAGAAACGGCTTCCTGACACTTAAATCTATACTCGACGTTAACAAATTTCTCTTCTTCAGAAACGCTTTCCTTGCCATTGCCAGTCTACATTTTATATCCTCTCTACTTCGACCATCATCAGTTATTTTACTCCCCAAATAGCAAAACTCCTTTACTACTTTAAGCGTCTCATTTCCTAATCTAATTCCCTCAGCGTCACCCGACTTAATTCGACTACATTCCATTATCCTCGTTTTGCTTTTCTTGATGTTCATCTTATATCCTCGTTTCAAGACACTGTCCATTCAGTTCAACTGCTCTTCCAGTTCCTTTCCTGTCTCTGACAGAATTACAATGTCATCGGCGACCCTCAAAGTTTTTATTTCTTCTCCATGGATTTTAATATCTACTCCCAATTTTTCTTTTGTTTCCTTTACTTCTTGCTCAATATACAGATTGAATAACATCGGGAATAGGCTACAGCACTGTCTCACCCCATTCCCAACCACTGCTTCCCTCTCATACCCCTCGACTCTTATAACTGCCACCTGGTTTCTGTAGAAATTGTAAATTGTAAATAGCCGTTCGCTCCCTGTAATTTACCTCTGCCACCTTCAGAATTTGAAAGACAGTATTCCAGTCAACATTGTCAAAAGCTTTCTCTATGTCTACAAACGCTAGAAACGTAGGTTTGCCTTCCCTTAATCTATTTTCTAAGATAAGTCGTAGGGTCAGTATTGCCTCACGTGTTCCAACGTTCCTACGGAATTCAAACCGACCCACCCCGATGTCGGCTTCTACCAGTTATTCCATTCGTCTGTAAAGAATTCGTGTTAGTATTTTGCAGCCGTGGCTTATTAAACTGTTCGGTAATTTTCATGTCTGTCAACACCTGCTTTCTTTGGGATTTGAATTATTGTATTCTTCTTGAAGTCTGAGGGTATTTCGCCTGTCTCGTACATCTTGCTCACCAGACGGTAGAGATTTGTCAGGGCTGGCTCTCCCAAGGCTGTCAGTAGTTCTAATGGAATGTTGTCTACTCCCTACTCCCGGAGCCAGACAAGAGAGCTGCAGGTATTTCTTGGTAGTTGACATTACAAACGTCTGGATGTATGGGTGCGTACTCTCGTGACGATATGTCCGAACTGAAATGTTCTGGGGCTGCCAGCAACATCGACTTCCTATGTGTAGAGCCACATGGCGTGGCTGGGACTCGGAGGAGATTCTATTCAGACTTTTGAACGATTTTCGAAAATAGAGGGGTCTACTCCGTCAAAATATTTCTCGTTACCAATGCTGTCAGAAACCTGAACACGTGTTGCGACCGTTTGCAAACGCAATGATAGACGTCAGCCGCCCCATATCAGAAAAATTATCTGAATTAATTGTGCACACATGAATTCTCAGTTCGATTCAAAATTTTGTATCGTTTTCCGTTGTCTGGCTGCTCGCTTTTGCCGAAAATTTCAGTTTGTTGCTCGTCATCTAACATGATGTCGTCTATATCTGAATACGTCTCGAATGTTGCAGATTTGAAGGAATGTAGCACGGTTTATTGACCTTGCGAGTTTCAGAGGGGAAAAAATGAGCCTGTCCCAGTTGTTATAGCTGACGTTTACAGAGAAACCAAATCGAAGATGATGTCTCTAAATAACTCCAGTGGATGAATCTCTGGGATGATTGGCGTTCCATGTCTCAGTCTGTAAAAATGGAACCCTTATAGAATCGCTTAGCTGTCCGATTGTTAAGAACCCTTTCTGCTAGGAACGGGTATACGTATCAAGTTCAAATTCATGTTGTATAATAATGTCTGTGGTCCCAGTGAGGTATCAAAATTTGAAGCTTACGAGTCACTGCAATCAAATGATGCGGTCATTTATGTCAATATATTGCTACTCGGAAACTCACTCGTGAAACCCTGAAACGTGCTTTCCGTTGATCTAGAACAGCCGGCCGAAGTGGCCGTGCGGTTCTAGGCGCTACAGTCTGGAACCGAGCGACTGCTACGGTCGCAGATTCGAATCCTGCCTCGGGCATCGATGTGTGTGATGTCCTTAGGTTAGTTAGTTAGTTCTAGGCGACTGATGACCTCAGAAGTTAAGTCGCATAGTGCTCAGAGCCATTTTTGATCTAGAATAATGAAACTTGGCAAGAAGCAAGGTTTCACAGTACAAGTAAAGGAAAACATTCCGAAAATTGTTAATCTGTGATTATAACCACAAAAAAAATGCTTCTTTGTCATGTTTTTATCAGTCTATCTATTTGCCTGTCCGAGCGTTAAGATCCTTTTTTCTGGGCCAGGTTTGGGTACGAAGTTCAAATTTATGTCACATATTACGGTCTATGCTCCCTTGGCGTTGTACAAATTGTAAGCTTCTCAGCCAATGCAATCAAAAAATACGGCCATTTATGCTACATATTTTAATACTCGAAAACTCACTCATAAAAATCTATAGGGTGCTCCCCGTTGATTTAGAATCATAGCATTTGGAAAGAAGCAAGATTTCACAGTACAAATAAAGGAAAAAATCTGAAAATCCTGAATTTGTAACTATAGAACTTTAGAAAATATTTTTCGTATTACTTTTTATCACTCTGCCTATTTGTCTGTCCGTCGGTTAGGACTCGATCAGTTCTGGGTATCAAATTCAACTTTATGTCACATACAAAGGTCTATGGACCATTGGCGGCGTAAAAATTGTAAGCTTATAAGTCACTCCAGTAAACAGATACGGCCATTTATGCCACATATTTTGATAATCGAAAACTCACTCATCGAAGCCTATATGGTGCTCCTCATTGACTTAGAATCATGAGATTTGGCAACAAATGAGTTTTCCAGTACAGGTAAAGGAAAAAATTTGCAACTTGTTAAGTTGTAATTATCTCACAAAAAAATATCTTTTGCCATTTGGACATACATTGCAGTCATCATCTGTTAAAAGCATAACATATTAACATTACTGCATCCAAATATAAAATGTATGTTGTAGTCATGTTTTAGTAGGTAAACAGAAATGTCTTATTAAATCTTCTCTCCTTACATACATAAACTGAAGTCCCCTGCTCGCTTGTTCTTGATTTTTCGGGCTAGGCTGAAGAACTAATGTAGAAATTGCCAGTGTCCAGGGCCAGTATGTTGCCAGTATCGATAATGATTATCGGTAACAGGCAAAAATCGTAGGGATTCTCGATTCTCAGGATGGGGAGTTTGTACAGAGCCCTCAGTTCGTACACACGTTAATTAGGAGATGCGAAGTCGACGATCCTCCATGTTAAGGAGAAGTATAGGGCCAGATGTCAACTTACGCAATTCTTATGAATGCCAACTATTACTATGGCATGAATTATAGTCTACCATAGAATTCGATTTTCACTCTGCAGCGGAGTGCGCGCTGATACGAAACTTCCTGGCAGATTAAAACTGTGTGCCGGACCGAGACTCGAACTCGTGACCTTTGCCTTTCGCGGGCGTGTGCTCTACCATCTGAGCTACTGAAGCACGATTCACGCCCGGTACTCACAGCTTTACTTCTGCCAGTACCTCGTCTCCTACCTTCCAAACTTTACAGAAGGTCTCCTGGAAGTTTGGAAGGTAGGAGACGAGGTACTGGCAGAAGTGAGGCTGTGAGGACGGGGCGTGAGTCGTGCTTGGGTAGCTCAGATGGTAGAGCACACGGTTTTAATCTGCCAGGAAGTTTCATACCCAAGAATACTTACAGATTAATACTGAAAGAACATCAACGAACTTTGACTTTCTCTGAAATAAATGCGCTTTGAATTGTAACTTGTATCAGTGTGCATGAGACAGATATAGTTATGTTCTACCGTTTGTAGACTAATAAGCTAACGTTCTTCAATTTCTGCTCATGGTCTTCCTATACAATCACATCGTCTGCTTATGCTATGATTTTCGTGTCACCTGCTGTTGACCCTTGGCAAAGTATGCTTATGACGTAAAATTTACAGCCTATAGTGAGTAATATTGACGCACCCACATATGCGCAAAACTATAGACCTATATCTCTGACGTCGATCTGTTGTAGAATTTTAGAACATGTTTTTTGCTCGAGTGTCATGTCGTTTTTGGAAACCCAGAATCTACTCAGTAGAAATCAACATGGATTCCGGAAACAGCGATCGTGTGCGACCCAACTCGCTCTATTTGTTCATGAGACCCAGAAAATATTAGATACAGGCTCCCAGGTAGATGCTACTTTTCTTGACTTCCGGAAGGCGTTCGATACAGTTCCGCACTGTCGCCTGATAAACAAAGTAAGAGCCTACGGAATATTAGACCAGCTGTGTGGCTGGATTGAAGAGTTTTTAGCAAACAGAACACAGCATGTTGTTATCAACGGAGAGACGTCTACAGACGTTAAAGTAACCTCTGGCGTGCCACAGGGGAGTGTTATGGGACCATTGCTTTTCACAATATATATAAATGACCTAGTAGATAGTGTGGGAAGTTCCATGCGGCTTTTCGCGGATGATGCTGTAGTATACAGAGAAGTTGCAGCATTAGAAAATTGTAGCGAAATGCAGGAAGATCTGCAGCGGATAGGCACTTGGTGCAGGGAGTGGCAACTGACCCTTAACATAGACAAATGTAATGTATTGAGAATACATAGAAAGAAGGATCCTTTATTGTATGATTATATGATAGCAGAACAAACACTGGTAGCAGTTACTTCTGTAAAATATCTGGGAGTATGCGTGCGGAACGATTTGAAGTGGAATGATCATATAAAATTAATTGTTGGTAAGGCGGGTACCAGGTTGAGATTCATTGGGTGAGTCCTTAGAAAATGTAGTCCATCAACAAAGGAGGTGGCTTACAAAACACTCGTTCGACCTATACTTGAGTATTGCTCATCAGTGTGGGATCCGCACCAGATCGGGTTGACGGAGGAGATAGAGAAGATCCAAAGAAGAGCGGCGCGTTTCGTCACAGGGTTATTTGGTAACCGTGATAGCGTTACGGAGATGTTTAACAAACTCGAGTGGCAGAATCTGCAAGAGAGGCGGTCTGCATCGCGGTGTAGCTTGCTCGCCAGGTTTCGAGAGGGTGCGTTTCTGGATGAGGTATCGAATATATTGCTTCCCCCTACTTATACCTCCCGAGGAGATCACGAATGTAAAATTAGAGAGATTAGAGCGCGCACAGAGGCTTTCAGACAGTTGTTCTTCCCGCGAACCATACGCGACTGGAACAGGAAAGGGAGGTAATGACAGTGGCACGTAAAGTGCCCTCCGCCACACACCGTTGGGTGGCTTGCGGAGTATAAATGTAGATGTAGATAGAAACATCTAACTTCTTTGCTGAGACCATTTGTTGGCAAATGTTCACACCATATATGGAACTCTGCTGATTTTATCAACAGACTGGGGGCTCTCCACTTAAGTAGTTCGGATCTTCTAGTGAGTTTTGATGTAGTTTCCCTTTTCACAAAAGTACCTCTTGAGGATTCCTTGCCGCTAATTGGTCAACAGTTTGAACAGAACATCACTGCTTTGTTTCGACATGTTCTTTCCTCAAACTATTTTATGTTTAACCAGGAATGTTTTGAACAAAATGGTTCTGAGCACTATGGGACTTAACATCTGTGGTCATCAGTCCCCTAGAACTTGGAACTACTTAAACCTAACTAACCTAATGACATCACACACATCCATGCCCGAGGCAGGATTCGAACCTGCGACCGTAGCGGTCACGCGGTTGCAGACTGACGGGGCTAGAACCGCACGGCCACACCGGCCGGCAATGTTTTGAACAGTCTGACGGTGTCGCCCTGGGCAGCCCTCTGTCTCCTCTGGTGGCGAACCTCTTTATGGAGGATTTTGAGGAGAGAGCACTTGAATCTGTTTTTTGGAGATACGTCGATGACACTTTCATAGTGTGGCAACACGGAGAAGAAAAGTTAATGGAGTTTCTCATCGTCTTAACTCCATCCATGAGAATATTCCATTTACCATGGAACTAGAGAAAGATGGCTGCCTTCCATTCCTGGATGTTTTGGTTAATCGGAAGAGTGACGGTTCGGTGGGACATTCTGTTTATCGTAAGCCCACTCACACTGATTTGTACTTGCATTCTTCAAGTTGCCATCACCCATCCCAGACCACGAGTGTACTTAAAACACTTGTGCACAGGGCACATACGGTGTTGTATGCAGAGAATTTGCCTAAGGAACTGGCACATTTGAGGAAGGTGTTCAGAGACAATGGATACTCGACCCGGCAAATTAACAGGGGCTTCTCAACTTGAGCCAGGAACCGGGAAGTGGACAAAGAGGAGAACGCGCCACCCAAGTCCCTAGCTTTTCTTCCCTTCGTAGGAAATATCTCCTTCAAAACAGGAAAGTGAAAGTGATTTTTCGTCCACCTCTAGGATTTCGGATTTACTGGGATCGGTGAAGGATGATTTGTTACTGCGGAAGGCGGGAATTTATAAAATACCGTGTCAGTGTGGTATGGCCTATATAGGAAAGACAACGCGTACAGTGGAAGAGCATTGTACGGAACATCAACGTTACACTCACCTACTGCACCCCAGTAAGTCTGCAGTTGCGGAAAATTGATTTCCAACGGACATTCAATGGAGTACGACAAAACTTCGATTTTGGCCCCAGCAACAACTTTTTGAGACTCCATTATCAAAGAATCCTTTGAAATACGCATCGCGGGAAGAACCGTGACAGAGGTTACCAATTGAAGAGCGCGTGGAATCCCGTCATCGCCGAAATTTGCTCGAGACGAAGACGCCAGAAGACTTGGATTGCTGCGGCCAGCGACAATACCGACGGCAGCTGAGTGTCGTAGTTACTCCAGCGAGGGCGCTGCCGATGGGCGGCGCGGCCCTTCTGTCTCCGCGACTGCAACGCATGCGCGGCATCAGCGCACTATATAAGACGGAGCGGTGGACGTCTTCGTTCCATCCTTACCCGACGCATCCACCTGCATCTCCGCCAGCACCGCCTCCTTCCCGTTACCCAGTGTGGCTTTCGACCGTCCTTCTCTTCCGATGACCTTCTCCTTCACCTATCTCCTCTCCGAACGGCTCAACTCTCGTCGCTCCACCATCTTCCTCTCCCTCGACCTTGAACGCGCTTACGACCGTGTATGGCATTCCGGTCTCCTCTTCAAGCTCCAAACCTTCGCCCTTCCTATTAACTACGTCCAGCTGATCAGGTCCTTTCTTTCCCAACGTCCTTCCTATGTCACCATCCATAACACGGATTCCTATACCTTCTAACCCTCTGCCGGTGTGCCCCAAAGTTCCGTCCTCTCCCCTCTTCTCTACCTTCTGTATATGGCGGACATGCCGCCGCAGTCAGCCCCCGTCCTCCTTCTCCAGTTTGCCAATGACACCGCCTTCCTTGCCCTCGCCCCCACCCTGCAGCACTCCCAACACCTTCTCCAATCCGATCTTGACCGGTTCACTGCTTGGTGTCACCATTGGTTGCTCAAGGTCAATCCCTCCAAAGCCCAGGCGGTCATTGTAGGCAAAACCACCCCTCTCTTTTCGTCTCCTATATCACCATTTATGGCCGTCCTATCACCCTCACTCCCACCCTCAAGTACCTTGGCGTCACCCTTGACCGTCGCCTCTCCTGGACCCCCCATCTCTCGACAATCCAATCCAAGGCACACTCCCGACTCCATCTACTTGAGGTCCTTTCTGGCATACATGGGGTCTGGACACCTCCACAATCCTCCACACCTATAAACCCTTATCTGCCCTATCCTCTGCTACTCTCGTCCCACCTGGATCTCTGCCCCTCCTACCTTTTACAAATCCCTTCAAATCCTAGAACGCCATGCGCTCTGCCTCTGCCTCCCATCTCCCATGCAGATCCTATATGACCTCATCCCATTCCTGCACCTCCTCCTTTTCCTCGAACAGATACGGATCCTCTACACCTCCTGCAAACTTGATCCCCCTCACCCGCTCGTCTCTTCCATCCTCTCCCATCCCCGTCTGCTGCTGCACCTGCATTCCCACATCCCACCTGCTCTCCATCTCTTCACCCTCCTTACCCTCTCCCAAGGTGGCTTCCACCAACTCTCCCTCCCTGATGATGCCCTCATCCCCTACATCTACCCCTCCTGCCAACTTTGATCCTCCTCTACCACACCCTGTGTTTTTTCCCAAGGGCACCCTCTCTCCCTTCTCTCCCTCCTCCTTTCCTCCCTCCCTCCTCCCCCACCTTTTCCCCTTTTTGGCAGACCCCCATACACATATAGTGAACTTTCGCACGCCAGAGATCATCACCTAGTGTTTGTGTGTGCTGTCGTGTTTGTGATCCAGTGATTCATCGTTTGTGCTCCATCGTTTGCGTGTGTCATCTCTGTGCGTGTCCACGTTTCTGAACGTTTTTATTTTGGACACTGCGCCCGTGAATGGCTCCGTGTGTTTTAATTTTGTGTGTCTACGTTTGTATATCCACCACGTCTGTTTTTCGATTGTCTCATTTTGTATCATTAGTCATATCTGTGGCCGAAGAGCGGCGTAGTATGCCACTGCTGGCCTACCTGTATCAGGTGTGAAAATGACAATAAAGAATAAAAAAAAACTTCTTTGACAGTCCTCGTTCGGCTCACCTAAAGATGGCTGGCAGCTGTCCAGCCGAAATATCGAGCAATAAAGTTTACGACAACTGGCTGCAAGCCCGATATCTTTTTGAACTATCCTTATGATATTTTCCATGACAGCATCCACAGCAGTGCGTAAAACTTTATTCATCTGTTACCTCATTAGACACTGCAATTTCCTCCCTATATAATCTCCTTCCATTAGGAGTAAAGATTCCGAAGAAGCAAAGTGGCATATGGTGACATAAAATGCCAGACAATATACTCTAGACCAGTCTCCACTAAATATGTAGCTAACAGGCTTAGGCTAGTAAACCAGGATCTGATGCAAAGTTTCCTAAATCTGTTAAAGAAGTAGTGGGAAAACACCAAAAAAAGGAAGATAAAGACGATTTTCATCCCTATCCTTGACCATTCCGAGGTTTGCCTCCCTGTGCCAAAGCCGCACAAGCCCCACAAAGTAGAGGTCGGTTCAGAATTCTAGCAGAGGGTTAGCTTTAGAACTGGAGAACCAGAGACAGTTCCAGTGTGAACCAGATAAACCAGGTAACAGACTCCGTGAAATGACCAGGCGGTGTGTGTCATTTTCTCACACCTCGTACATATAACACAGTTTACAAGAGGAGAAAAATCACCACTTACCATATGTTCGAATGCGAGGGGAACGAACAGCTGTGAGAAGTGCGTCGCGCTGAGCGACAGCAGCTGCGACAGGTCCCGCCAGTAGTTGGAGAGGCGTTCCCGGTAGAGCGCCGCCTGCGCCTGCAGCCCTGCACACGACGGGAGAAGACGAGCTGGTGAACGAGCCGGGGGCCCAAACCTCTGTGGGAGCACAGCTGTCACTTTCTGCCCTCACAGAGTGTGCGCAAGCAGCATTTACCTTCTGAAACTACACTCATGCTCATAAATTAAGGATAATGCTGATACATGGTGAAACAACGCTCTGGTGGGCGGTTTGCGGGAATAAATCACCTCGGGGTCCGACCGTGCGGTGCATTTGACCTGCGGTCGTCGCACGGTGGCGCTGGCAGCAGTCCACATACGCAGAGGTGTGTCGGTGCATGCCAGAGTACGGTGCAGCGAGTAAGTGTGCAGACATTCTCAGGCGTGCTAATGATGACTGCGTGTTGAAAATGGCTCAAACGACACATGTTGATGACGTTATGAGGGGTAGAATACCAGGGCGACTGGAGGCTGGTCAAACACAGCAGGTCGTAGAACGTGAGCCAGAAAGTGTGGTCTCAAGATTATGGCAACGATTCCAGCAGACAGGAAACGTGTCCAGGCGCTACAGTACGGGACGTCCACAGTGTGCAACACCACAAGAAGACCGATATCTCACCATCAGTGCCCGCAGACGGCCACGGAGTACTGCAGGTAGCCTCGCTCGGGACCTTACCGCAGCCACTGGAACAGTTGTCTCCAGACACACAGTCTACAGACGACTGAACAGACACGGTTTATTCACCTCGAGACCTGGAAGGTGCATTCCACTGACCCCTGGTCACAGGAGAGCCCGTAAAGCCTGGTCTCAAGAACACAGTACATGGTCATTGGAACAGTGGTCCCAGGTTATATTCACGGACTAGTCCAGGTATAGTCTAAACAGTGATTCTCGCCAGGTTTTCACCTGGCGTGAACCAGGAACCAGATACCATCCCCTTAATGCCCTTGAAAGGGACCTGTATGGAGGTCGTGGTTTGATGGTGTGGGGTGGGATTATGATTGGTGCACGCACACCCCTGCATGTCTTTGACAGAGGAACTGTAACAGGTCAGGTTGCACCAGTATGTCCGCCTTTTCAGTGGTGCAGTGGGTCCCACCTTCCTCCTGATGGATGATAATGCACGGCCCCACCGAGCTGCCATCGTGGAGGAGTACCTCGAAACAGGAGATATCAGGCGAATGGAGTGGCCTGCCTGTTCTCCAGACCTAAACCCCATCGAGCACCTCTGGGATGCTCTCGGTCGACGTATCGCTGCACGTCTTCAAACCCCTACGACACTTCAGGAGCTCCGACAGGCACTGGTGTGAGAATGGGAGGCTGTACCCCAGCGGCTGCTCGACCACCCGATCCAGAGTATGGCAACCCGCTGTGCGGCCTGTGTACGTGTGCACGGTGATCATATCCCATACTGGTGTCGGGCTACATGCGCAGGAGACAGTGGCGTTTTGTAGCACACGTGGTTCGGGACGGTTTTCTCAACTTATCACCAATACCGTGGACTTACAGATGTGTGTCGTGTGTGTTCCCTATTTGTGCAATTAGCGCCAGTTTTGTGTAGTCCCACGTTGTGTGGCACCACGTTCTGCACTTATCCTTAATTTACGAGCAGCAGTGTAGATGAATGTACACTGTCAGTAAACGTAAGAGTTACAGCATGGATTCCTTGACCAGACGTTACGAAGCTCATATTCCAGCGACAAATTTGAAGAGCACATCAGGCAGAGCGAGAGGACTACCGCCACCTAACGTAGTTTTCACTCGTAAAAATTCTTCATACTTTGCCTAAGGGTAGAAGTATCGACCTACTTGAAGAAATGAAAATATACAACTACTTAAAGAATCAGCCACACGACTTGCTCAGCAATAAGACAGATTTAAGAAAAAAGAGGTCTTGAGATAATTCCCAGTTAGTTTTATGTGCTAATAATAGAACGTAACACAAATCAGGATGTGTAGTTTGCCTATTTGACTTTGACTAACTGACACGCATAGCATGTGAAGATTTGCACAGAACCGTGTCTATGCTGCTTTTATAATATGAGTAGTCCTTATTGTATGAAGCGTTTTGCAAGAGCAACTGAAATAGTCCTTCTCCCCCTAAACGTTCTAAGCGCCATAGAAATCTATGACTACATTTGTACTGGTATGGTACCTTACATCTTAATAGTACATTTTACAATTAGGTGGTGGTACACATAAAGTTCTGTAATTTGTGGGAAGTATCCCATCAGACATTTTTATCTCAGTTTATTGTATTTCTTTTTTTCTATTTGTCCTGTGGATCAATTTATGTACGACGGTTGTTGTGAAAGCGATTTATGCCCTTGTGTTGTTAATCTGCTACAATGAATATAAAATGATACATATATATATATATGGAAATGGAAATGAAGTCCCATGCTTCTGTAAACGATGCGGGAGACCCGCACCGCCTTCCTAGGCAAGGTCCTAATGGAGGTGGTTTGCCGTTGCCTTCCTCCGACCGTAATGGGGATGAATGATGATGATGAAGACGACACAACAACACCCAGTCATCTCGAAGCAGGAAAAATCCCTGACCCCGGGGGAATCGAACCCGGGACCCTGTGCTCGGGAAGCGAGAACGCTACCGGGAGACCACGAGGGCGGTTATATATATATATATATAAAACCGCCCTATATATATATATATATATATATATATATATATATATATATATATATATATATATATATATATATATATATATATATATATAGCACGTACGGTATCTACCCTCCAAGGCTTACAGTAGCTTGGATGCTCATAGAAACATGGCAGTAATAATCATATATATATATATACAGAACGTCAAAGTCTGTTAACAAATGTAAACACGATATTAAGATACTCTGATACAAAACGTTTACTGTGGGATGTACAATCACTGATGACAGCAAAGAAAAAACGAATTGTGAATATATTCCCCCACCAACTGCCTCACTTGCCATGTAAACAGTGTACATGAACTGTGATTTGATGCGATTTAACATCGGCAACAATAAATCTACCTTATACCATTTCTATTATCCTTACGCTGATGTACTGTCAGAGTTAGAAGAGTCAACAAACAAATACAACGGTGAGGTATATACATGTCGGAAGGTTCATAAATTTTGACATCTGCTGAGGCACAATGTAAGTGATTTTTGGTTTCAGCATTTTTTGTAATGTAACTACCGTATGGATGGCTTAATAGTGCCATTCTGTACATGCCCTCTGTCCTTCATTTTTCAGCTTTTGCTGTATACCACTTGATAATGAGCATAAAATAGAAAATACAGTCATAAAAATAAACAATTTTTACAATTAATAGCAGCTATGTTGTCTTTTAAAAAACCATACCGCGTTTATTTTAGGCCTATGCGATGTTTTTCGACCTTAGTCCTTATGCGAGCTTATTTTCAGAAGAGAAAAGATGCACTATCCGATCAAAAGTAACCGAAAACCTGCCTGAAAATGACTTACAAGTTCGTGGCGCCCTCCATCGGTAATGCTGGAATTTAGTATGCTGTTGGCTCACCCTAGGCCTTGATGACAGCTTCCACTCTTGCAGGCATACGTCCAATTAGGTGCTGGAAGGTTTCTTGGGGAATGGCAGCTCAGTCTACACGGAGTGCTGCACCGAGGAGAGGTATCCATGTCGGTCGGTGAGGCCTGGCACGAAGTCGGCCTTCCAAAACATCTCATATGTGTTCCGTGTCATTCACGTCAGGACGTTGTGTCTTAGGAAAAAAAGGTACACTCGCACGATCTCAACCCTACCAACCAAACCCCCGCTCCCTCTTACAAAATGGCCATAATTATGATAATATACATTTTAGACCTCTTGAATGCACAGCTTTTAAACTTCTGCACATGCAAGGTTGCCTGTAACTGGCTCCGCCCTACTGCAACTGCCTAATGCACAAGTGCAAAGTACTGTACATTGGGGTGACATCCAGAGGCCTAATACTGCTTCATGTTGAAAGCGTGGGAGTGGGTATGTGGAACCAGTCACCTCTGCCCCATATGTTTCGAAACTTTGTTCTGCAAGTAGAACACATGTTATTTAACATGAGAAACAGGTAAGCAATATCATCAGATAGTATGTCATTGTCATGCACATATATGATCAACATTGTTTAGCAATATTCTAATACTGATATTCTGCAGCACTTATATACACACATCAGAAAAAGGCTTGCATCACCTCGAATCCAAGAGTTCCGGAACCTGTAGAGAAAATTGGAATAGAGATCAACATAAACATCATTTCGGCCCTTTTTATTGCTCATGAAAACCACACATTGCATGTTGTACCACCATACTGCGAGACCTTCAGCGGTGGTGGTCGAGTTTGCTGTACACACCTCTAATACCCACTAGCACGGCCTCTTGCATTAATACATGCCTGTATTTCTCGCGGCATACTATCCAAAAGTTCATCAAGGCAGGCACCGATGGCCTTTCGTCCCTTCAACCCACACAAACCAAACCATCATCAAATGGTTCAAATGGCTCTGAGCACTATGGGACTTAACATCTGAGGTCATCAGTCCCCTAGAACTTAGAACTACTTAAACCTAACTAACCTAAGGACATCACACACATCCATGCCCGAGGCAGGATTCGAACCTGCGGCCGCAGCGGTCGCGCGGTTCCAGACTGTAGTGCCTATGACCGCTCGGCCACTCCGGCTGGCCGAACCATCATCAAGGCACTATTGGTCCTGATTGCCCATCAATGGTGCTTTGGCGTAGATCGTTCAGAGTGCTTGGTGGGTCACTTCATCTATAAACACCTCTTTTCAGTGTATCCCAGGCATGTTCGATATGGTTCATGTCTGGATAACATGCTGGCCACTGTAGTCGAGCAATGTCGTTATGCTAAAGGAAGTCATTCACAACATGTGCACGATGGGGCGCGAATTGTCGTCGATTAAGGCGAATGCCTCGCCAATATGCTGCCAATACAGTTGCGCTATCAGTCGGAGGATGACACTGACGTAAGTATTGGGGATAGGCTGGCACCACCCCAAAGTACCGTTATCCAAGATGGCGGCGATAACGTCATCTAAGACGGAGGCAATGACGTGAATCAAGATCGCTGATTTTGGTGGGAAGTTTGAATTTTGGCAGGAAAGTGCGACGCCCCACTCGCCCGTAAAAATGGCGTGAAGTTCAAATTCCAACATGATAATGCCTCACACCACACTTATCTCTACTAAGCAAAGAAAATGGCGGGCAAAAAGGACTATTATTTAACCAATTTCAAGTTGCACTATCAGTCGGAGGATGACATTGACATAAGTATTGGGGATAGGCTGGCACCACCCCAAAGTACCGTTATCCAAGACGGCGGCGATGACGTCATCAAAGACGGAGGCAATGACGTGAATCAAGATGGCTGATTTTGGTGGGAAGTTTGAATTTTGGCAGGAAAGTGCGACGCCCCACTCGCCCGTAAAAATGGCGTGAAGTTCAAATTCCAACATGATAATGCCTCACACCACACTTATCTCTACTAAGCAAAGAAAATGGCGGGCAAAAAGGACTATTATTTAACCAATTTCAAGTTGCACTATCAGTCGGAGGATGACATTGACATAAGTATTGGGGATAGGCTGGCACCACCCCAAAGTACCGTTATCCAAGACGGCGGCGATGACGTCATCAAAGACGGAGGCAATGACGTGAATCAAGATGGCTGATTTTGGTGGGAAGTTTGAATTTTGGCAGGAAAGTGCGACGCCCCACTCGCCCGTAAAAATGGCGTGAAGTTCAAATTCCAACATGATAATGCCTGACACCACACTTATCTCTACTAAGCAAAGAAAATGGCGGGCAAAAAGGACTATTATTTAACCAATTTCAAGTTGCACTATCAGTCGGAGGATGACATTGACATAAGTATTGGGGATAGGCTGGCACCACCCCAAAGTACCGTTATCCAAGATGGCGGCGATGACGTCATCTAAGACGGAGGCAATGACGTGAATCAAGATGGCTGATTTTGGTGGGAAGTTTGAATTTTGGCAGGAAAGTGCGACGCCCCTCTCGCCCGTAAAAATGGCTTGAAGTTCAAATTCCAACATGATAATGCCTCACACCACACTTATCTCTACTAAGCAAAGAAAATGGCGGGCAAAAAGGACTATTATTTAACCAATTTCAAGTTGCACTATCAGTCGGAGGATGACATTGACATAAGTATTGGAGATAGGCTGGCACCACCCCAAAGTACCGTTATCCAAGATGGCGGCGATGACGTCATCTAAGATGGAGGCAATGACGTGAATCAAGATGGCTGATTTTGGTGGGAAGTTTGAATTTTGGCAGGAAAGTGCGACGCCCCTCTCGCCCGTAAAAATGGCTTGAAGTTCAAATTCCAACATGATAATGCCTCACACCACACTTATCTCTACTAAGCAAAGAAAATGGCGGGCAAAAAGGACTATTATTTAACCAATTTCAAGTTGCACTATCAGTCGGAGGATGACATTGACATAAGTATTGGGGATAGGCTGGCACCACCCCAAAGTACCGTTATCCAAGATGGCGGCGATGACGTCATCTAAGACGGAGGCAATGACGTGAATCAAGATGGTTGATTTTGGTGGGAAGTTTGAATTTTGGCAGGAAAGTGCAACGCCCCACTCGCCCGTAAAAATGGCGTGAAGTTCAAATTCCAGCATGATAATGCCTCACACCACACTTATCTCTACTAAGCAAAGAAAATGGCGGGCAAAAAGGACTATTATTTAACCAATTTCAAGTTGCACTATCAGTCGGAGGATGACATTGACATAAGTATTGGGGATAGGCTGGCACCACCCCAAAGTACCGTTATCCAAGATGGCGGCGATGACGTCATCTAAGACGGAGGCAATGACGTGAATCAAGATGGCTGATTTTGGTGGGAAGTTTGAATTTTGGCAGGAAAGTGCAACGCCCCACTCGTCCGTAAAAATGGCGTGAAGTTCAAATTCCAGCATGATAATGCCTCACACCACACTTATCTCTACTAAGCAAAGAAAATGGCGGGCAAAAAGGACTATTATTTAACCAATTTCAAGTTGCACTATCAGTCGGAGGATGACATTGACATAAGTATTGGGGATAGGCTGGCACCACCCCAAACTACCGTTATCCAAGATGGCGGCGATGACGTCATCTAAGACGGAGGCAATGACGTGAATCAAGATGGCTGATTTTGGTGGGAAGTTTGAATTTTGGCAGGAATGTGCGACGCCCCTCTCGCCCGTAAAAATGGCTTGAAGTTCAAATTCCAACATGATAATGCCTCACACCACACTTATCTCTACTAATCAAAGAAAATGGCGGGCAAAAAGGACTATTATTTAACCAATTTCAAGTTGCACTATCAGTCGGAGGATGACATTGACATAAGTATTGGAGATAGGCTGGCACCACCCCAAAGTACCGTTATCCAAGATGGCGGCGATGACGTCATCTAAGACGGAGGCAATGACGTGAATCAAGATGGCTGATTTTGGTGGGAAGTTTGAATTTTGGCAGGAAAGTGCAACGCCCCACTCGCCCATAAAAATGGCGTGAAGTTCAAATTCCAGCATGATAATGCCTCACACCACACTTATCTCTACTAAGCAAAGAAAATGGCGGGCAAAAAGGACTATTATTTAACCAATTTCAAGCACGTATGTTCTCTGCTGAGTCTGGACTCAGTGGACAACACACCAGAGGAAGCCACCATGATGTGAGATGATGATGCAAGTACCGTCATCCAAGATGGCTGCACCCGGTGTATCCACCACGAGCTCCAGAGCCCAACTGGCTTAGTTGATATCGTGCCCACCAGAGGGTGCTACCTTGAAGTTCGTCTGCTCTTCCCATGCGCGCTCTGTAACCGCACACGCGCCGCATCAGCGGCCCGCGAGATACCGCTTACATCACAGCCTCAAGCCCACACCTTTATGCTTGTGCCAGATGCAGTCTTCTGTAAATATGCTAACTAAAGTTACACTCACATTGTGCATCTAAGCTATCCATTACCTAAGTACTTAATTCCATTTCAATTTTAATCATATTCAGTAAGTCAATTTACAAGTTCAGTTTTCAATGATCAAATGAGAAGTTCCACATTTTCCCACTATCAGCATGTTCATGACCTAGCACCCCCCACCCCTCCCTTGAATGCTGCATTCCTACTGGCTACTGCATTATTCATGTGATTCGACTTCGTATAGGTAAGAACAAGGGTTCACTATACTTTCAACTACTTTTGAAGGTCCAGACCGCCACCTCTTCCTAGGAACCGGCGCCGAGTTTGAATTATGGCAGTAAAGAAACGTCACTTGGGATTTTGCTACCAACCTAAGAAAATTGTTGCAAACAAAGCTCACCACCACTAGCCTAAGCCTCCAGGGCGCACCCTCTTCTTAGGGGTTGCTGGTAAAAGGACTCATCCGGCACTAGGCTGATGGAGAGAGGAAGGAGTTTACTTTATTTATTTGGGAGCAATTTATGTAGGGATGGAGAATATATATCACAGAACACACGCTCTGACATGTCCCACAGCATAGAGACCTGAAAACTACTCCTACATAACTCATTTATGAAGCTCTACACACACTCTTGCTAATTGGAAACCGTCAAAAATAGCGCATTGCACAGCCTACAGACATGATTACCACTCATAAACAATACAATACATTTACGTCGAGATAGCCAAACAACTCGTAAATTGTCAAAATGATAGTCCATCTAAAAGACTCTGCTTGTTAATCATCTACTGTCGAAATCATACACCAGTCTTTATTTAAAGAGTTAGAGGCAACACCACCACCAAGTATATATGCATGCCAATGCTAACTCGGGTCTACTACGTGTTCTGAGACCGTCTGCGAGGTGTGCATATACACACACAAGCAGAAAACAGAGAAAATGCTCCCAGAATTTGGAGGTGACTGGATACAGCCGAGTACAGTGCTATATTACGCCTCCCGATTAGTGCATTTGGGCTACGTGTTGGCAGCTGTGTTACATTGACAGGCAACTTTAGAACCCAGAACGAGCGGTTACGTCGTGATCGCATGGACAGATCTGACAAATTCGATGGAATTGCGAAAAATGTCTAGGGAATAGGTATAAATTAATCGAATATACACGGAAATGCGGGGAAATTGAGGAAGTACTTGTGTATGTTCTGATTCGCACCGAACAGTTTGTACATGGTATCAGGCCAACAAGAGGAATGCGAGGAAACATTGGCATCGAAACGAAAGGGAATCAGGGAGGTAGTCAATTGTCTATTGAGATATCAGTGATACATGGGAGTTGACTAGTGTATTTGGTGCTTTTGAGGAGTTCAGCGATCGTTTCACCTCTAAACTTACTTGCATCTGCGTTTTAGGATAACAGAGAGCGGAGGGGTTGATCGATTGAGAAAGAGCTGTAACGAGGTACGATTTAAAGGTTGAGTGGTTCATTCTAAAGAAGAAGAAATTGATGCAAAAAAATGGTTCAAATGGCTCTGAGCACTATGGGACTCAACATCTTAGGTCGTAAGTCCCCTAGAACTTGAACTACTTAAACCTAACTAACCTAAGGACATCACACACATCCATGTTCGAGGCAGGATTCAAACCTGTGACCGTAGCAGTCCCGCGGTTCCGGACTGCAGCGCCAAAACCGCTAGACCACCGCGGCCGGCGAAGATGATGCAGGTCAATTTTTTTTTTTTTTTTTTTGCCGTGTTCTATCCGGATGCATGATTCACGTGACATAGCCTGCATTCTACTCGTATACAGCTAGGTGTTCCGTATGTGGTTTAAAGCAAATTCTATTTGCGATCGTTAACGGTAAACCTCGGTCATCAGAGGACTTCCATCTCACGTGTGATGGAACTTAACACATTCGTCTAAACGAATTTTGATTTTATGCGACCCCCTGTCGCATCTTGAGTGTAAAATCGAGACTTCAGGGTCATAAATAACTTAGTGGTAAGAGCTTGTGATGCGGTGCAAAACCTGTGTACACATTTGCCCGACTGTTGTGCTGTTTACAGAGTTAGTGACGGAATTTTCACATGTCGGACGCTGCTGCTACGCGTTTATCGGTTTCCTTCTACGATGTATCCCCCGATACTATCATTTTATATATAGCTCTGATGCAGGCATCATGTAATTTCTGAACCGTGATCGGATGTGAAGAGTGGACACTATACGTCTCCGCAAAGCTATATTGAGCTCGTATCAGGCAACTCAAAAGTTTTACGATTCGATAAAATAGTTCAGCATAGAGAAACGGGGAAGAAGGATGTGTGTCTGATAGGTCGGAAACGTATGCGCTCTAACATTATAGCCAGTTTTTAAGTGCAGAACATTGTAGTCTTAGGAGTGCGTGTGTTTATGTTCTCTCTCTTAGGATTACCTTCCAGGTGCGGATCCTAGACTCTAGAACAATACTTTTAGAGTTGATAGCTTGGTTGATTTATGTAAAAATGCATCGAGTGCCATCCGTCTCGGGCTACATCGCGTATAAAATCGATCGTTTGTTGTGCTTCTTAACTGTCTGCTATTATATGGCCGCACTTTGGAATCTGTTACTATACATCGATAAGGGGTGCTAAACTCCTCGACATGGTCGCATTTCTTGCACTTGGACGGATTGGGACTCGGAAAGCTCAACTCATTTACGAGACGTGGAGAGTAGTGGTCATCTTATGGTCGGTTGCAGATTAATTCGCTATCGGTAATGCAGGGCTGGTTGGTCAATGACAGTGTGAGGATGGTCTTTTATCCTAACTTGGTGAGAATTCTCTGTAACTCCCATACGAGGAGAGATAGATCGTAAATTAGACACTATGCTCGAGGTGATAGAAATATGTAGAGCGCTGTCTCGTATGCTTTGATGATTTATGTGTTCAAGAATTAAGTGTTAATGGACGTACTGCTAAGTTATCTATCCATGTTCGCAATGATACTCGCAACGTGGGGAGGGCAATGTGTAGATAGCTATGATACTGAAATTGGGGAAACATGTTGTCACATCATTGGCCGGTTCTGCAGTTAGTCAAAAATTCTTTGTGCTGTTGCTTAATATTACAGTACATGGGCGGTGTCTTTTCCATCACACCCATGCATTGGTTACGACATAATGATAGAGTGACATCGCTTGTTTCCGTTGGGGAAGGTCATAACTGCGTATTGTCAAAATTATGGCCAAAACCTCCGCGTGAAGAAGGTAATAACTGCGTCCTGCCAGAATTATGGACCAAATCTCCGTGTTCAGAAAGTCATAACTACATGTTGTCCAAATTATAGCCCAAATCTGCATGTTCAGAAGGTCATAACTGTGTACTGTCAGAATTATGGCACAAATCACCGTGTTCAGAAGATCATAACTGCGTGGTGTCAGAATTATGGCCGAAATCTCCGTGTTCAGAAGGTCATCACTGCGTACTGTCAGCATTACGGCCCAAACCTCTGTGTTCAGAAGATCATAACTGGGTATTGTCAGAATTATGGCCCAAATCTCCGTATCAGGATTTCATAACTGTGTATGGTAAGAATTATGGCCCAAATCTCCGTATTGAGAAGGTCATAACTGCTTATAGTGTGCCAAATCTCCATGCTCAGAACGTCAAAATTGCATATTGTCAGAATTATGGCCCAAATCTCCATGTTCAGAAGGACATAACTGTGTAGTGTCAGAATTATGGCCAAAATCTCTGTGTTCAGAAGGTCATAACCGCGTGTTGTCAGAATTATGGCCCAAATCTCCGTATTCAGGTCATAACAGCATAGTGTCAGAAGTCACAGAATCTCCGTGTTCAGGATTTCATAACTATGTATGGTAGGAATTATGGCCCAAATCTCCGTGTTCAGAAGGTCATAACTGCGAAGTGCCAGAATTATGGCCGAAATCTCCTTGTTCAGAGGGACATAAGTGTGTATTGTCAGAATTACGGCCCAAATCTTCTTGTTCAGAGGGTCATAACTCTGTAGTATCAGAACTGTGGCCCAAATCTCTGTGTTCATAAGGTGATAACTATGTAGTGTCAGAATTATGGACCAAATCTCTGTGTTTGAAGGAACTGCCTATTGTCTGAGTTATGGCCCTAATCTCCATGATCAGAAGATCATAACTGCGTATTGTCAGAATTATGGCCCAAATCTCCGTGTTCAGGATTTCATAACTGTGTATGGTAGGAATCATGGCCCAAATCTACAAGGAAATAAGTGCGTATTGTCAGAATTATGGACAATACCTCTGTGTTCAGAAGGTCATAACTGTGTATAGTAAGATTTATGGCCCAAATCTCCGTGTTCAGAAGGACGTAAGTGCGTATTGTCAGAATTATGGACCAAACCTCTGTGTTCAGAAGGTCATAACTGTGTATTGTCATGATTATGGTCCAAATCCCCATGTTCAGATGGTCATAGCTGCATAGTGCCAGAATTATGGCCCAAATCTCCGCGCAAGATCGACAGCTGGGTCTGACATCTTGCAAGTGTGTTTTTTTTTTATATGAGACCATGTTGGTGATCTGCAATAGTTTGTTAGTTGATAACTACTTCTTCTCTCCAGTGTCGTTATTATTTAGTTCTAATGTTTTTGTTTTTATGTACTTTAGTATGGACAGGGTTTTCAATCTGGAGGAACTCCATCTTCATTCGTTCATTAACTTAGATGAAATTTTTTGTAGAATACCTTAAAGAGCACATTGCGCGTTATTTAACAATAACGTACTTCCAAATATGATACTCACCAGTTTTGTTCAAGTCCTTCCACTCGTAAGTAGGTCCGTAGTTGATCTCGCAGCTTTTCCTGCCGACCATGGCTCTGGTGACGCGCCGGACAGCGTGCCACGTCTGGGACAGGGCGCGGCGCCTCAGGTCGTCTGCCTGCAGCGTCGTCGTGTTCCATTCCATGTCGCCCGACCTTTCAAAAATAAAATGGAGTCAGCTGATGCAATAGACGATATTCTGAAACTTAACCGTATTTTGTAGAATACACTCCTGGAAATGGAAGAAAGAACACATTGACACCGGTGTGTCAGACCCACCATACTTGCTCCGGACACTGCGAGACCGCTGTACAAGCAATGATCACACGCACGGCACAGCGGACACACCAGGAACCGCGGTGTTGGCCGTCGAATGGCGCTAGCTGCGCAGCATTTGCGCACCGCCGCCGTCAGTGTCAGCCAGTTTGCCGTGGCATACGGAGCTCCATCGCAGTCTTTAACACTGGTACCATGCCGCGACAGCGTGGACGTGAACCGTATCTGCAGTTGACGGACTTTGAGCGAGGGCGTACAGTGGGCATGCGGGAGGCCGGGTGGACGTACCGCCGAATTGCTCAACACGTGGGGCGTGAGGTCTCCACAGTACATCGATGTTGCCGCCAGTGGTCGGCGGAAGGTGCACGTGCCCGTCGACCTGGGACCGGACCGCAGCGACGCACGGATGCACGCCAAGACCGTAGGATCCTACGCAGTGCCGTAGGGGACCGCACCGCCACTTCCCAGCAAATTAGGGACACTGTTGCTCCTGGGGTATCGGCGAGGACCATTCGCAACAGTCTCCATGAAGCTGGGCTACGGTCCCGCACACCGTTAGGCCGTCTTCCGCTCACGCCCCAACATCGTGCAGCCCGCCTCCAGTGGTGTCGCGACAGGCGTGAATGGAGGGACGAATGAAGACGTGTCGTCTTCAGCGATGAGAGTCGCTTCTGTCTTGGTGCCAATGATGGTCGTATGCGTGTTTGGCTCCGTGCAGGTGAGCGCCACAATCAGGACTGCATACGACCGAGGCACACAGGGCCGACACCCGGCATCATGGTGTGGGGAGCGATCTCCTACACTGGCCGTACACCACTGGTGATCGTCGAGGGGACACTGAATAGTGCACGGTACATCCAAACCGTCATCGAACCCATCGTTCTACCATTCCTAGACCGGCAAGGGAACTTGCTGTTCCAACAGGACAATGCACGTCCGCATGTATCCCGTGCCACCCAACGTGCTCTAGAAGGTGTAAGTCAACTACCCTGGCCAGCAAGATCTCCGGATCTGTCCCCCATTGAGCATGTTTGGGACTGGATGAAGCGTCGTCTCACGCGGTCTGCACGTCCAGCACGAACGCTGGTCCAACTGAGGCGCCAGGTGGAAATGGCATGGCAAGCCGTTCCACGGGACTACATCCAGCATCTCTACAATCGTCTGCATGGGAGAATAGCAGCCTGCATTGCTGCGAAAGGTGGATATACACTGTACTAGTGCCGACATTGTGCATGCTCTGTTGCCTGTGTCTATGTGCCTGTGGTTCTGTCAGTGTGATCATGTGATGTATCTGACCCCAGGAATGTGTCAATAAAGTTTCCCCTTCCTGGGACAATGAATTCACGGTGTTCTTATTTCAATTTCCAGGAGTGTACAAGAATTCACATACAGGGTGTCCAGAAAAGGGCTCCCTGATTTCAAAATTAAATATCTCGAAAACAAAGATAGATAGAGGAATGCAGTAAACGGTATGTTTATTGCGAAGGCTGTAAGAAGTTTGTACAGCAGTTTGAAATAATAGTTACAAAATCTGCCAAAAGATGGCGCTGTACGCTGTACAGCTCATATCAGCATACATAAGTGAAATAATCGTATGAAAACAATCTTTGCAAACAATCACATCGCAATGTTTTCAAAATGTTTACCATTGGCACTACAGAGGTGGCGAAACGAAGAATGAAATTCGCCATCACGTTTCGTAGTGTCTCATCCGAAATGGATTCACATGCCACAGAGATCGCCGATTCGAGCTCGTCCAGCGTGGCGGGATGCTTCGGGTAGACCGTGTCTTTCACTGTGCCCCACAAAAAAAAGTCACAGGGAGTCAAATCCGGCGAATATGGAGGTCCATCCACGCCTGCACCAGTAAATTTGGGATATTCCAGAGCAATGACTCGATTCCCGAAGTATTCCTCAAGAAAGCGAAACACTTGCTTGGTCCGATGTGGTCGGGCTCCATCTTGCATAAACCATTAAGTACCTGGTCGATCCTCTAACGCTTGCTGTGTGGCGACAAATTGTTCCAAAATTGCAACGTAACGTGCACCAGTGACCGTTTCTCGAATGAAGAAAGGGCCAATAATGCCTCTGCTGCATACTGCAGCCCACACAGTAACTTTAGGAGAATACAGTGGTTTCGCTTCACACCAATATGGCTTTTCGGAACCCCAAAATCGCCAGTTCTGCTTATTCACGTATCCATTCAGGTGGAAGTGTGCTTAATCTGTGAATCAGATGCAGCCAACATCAAATCCTTCACTATCAGTCATTGTGAGCATCTGATTAGCAAAGGCAACCCTTTGTTGCACAGCTCGTACGGGTATGGCCTGGTGCGTTTTAATTTTGAATGGAAACACGTGTAGGCTCTTTCTCAGTATTTTCTGCGTGCCGGAACGCTTCAAACCAGTCTCAGATGCAATTCTACGGACGGATGACATTGGATTTCGCTGAATAATTCCAGAAACTGTGGAGATATTTTCAGGCGTAACTGCGGTTTGCTTGCGGCCAACATGCCCCACTAGATCATCAGTTACGCTGCCTGTCCGTTGAAATTTTGCGAAGAGCGTACGAATGGTTTTCGCATCGGGTCCTTTTGGAATATAAAATCGTGCTTGAAAACTTCGCCTTGTTGCCGTAGGACTCTCTTCTAACCTGTGGTACTCTAGCACCAGAAAAACGCGTTGTTCAATGGAGTACACGGTTTTAATCTCTTACTTTGGTACGCTAACCTCCCTTCACGTTTCAATAGTGGAACTGATCGCTCTGGGCTTCGGATCACTATTTATACTAGGCATTACGTATGGCGATTACAGCGCCATCTGTTAGCAGCTTTTGTAACTATTATTTCAAACTGCTGTATAAACTTCTTACAGCTTTTACAATAAACATACCGTTTACTGCATTCCTCTATCGACCTTTGTTTTGGAGATATTTAATTTTGAAATCAGAGAGTCCTTTTCTGGACACCCTGTACAACCATCAGCCAGAACTATGACTAGACCAGCACGGCAGACCACTTTCGAAAACGTGGAGTGGGCGCTGCCCCACAACATGTCTCACCGTCTGCTCCTCGGCACCATAGTCACAGGCAGAGCTTCCACCAAACCCACTTTTTCAAGACGTAGCCATGTCTCCTTTGTGCCATTTGGGTGAGGTTGGATCTTGAGCTTTCGTGACGAGGAAGATCATACTGTGCAATGATACTCAGTTGGTCTACTCTGTAACAAGCTATTTAGGACTCAATTCTTGTTGGACACTGTCTTAAGAAACTTCCTGGCAGATTAAAACTGTGTGCCCGACCGAGACTCGAACTCGGGACCTTTGCCTTTCGCGGGCAAGTGCTCTACCATCTGAGCTACCGAAGCACGACTCACGCCCGGTACTCACAGCTTTACTTCTGCCAGTACCTCGTCTCCTACCTTCCAAACTTTACAGAAGCTCTCCTGCGAACCTTGCAGAACTAGCACTCCTGAAAGAAAGGATATAGCGGAGACATGGCTTAGCCACAGCCTGGGGAATGTTTCAGTGTCTATATCAGCGCACACTCCGCTGCAGAGTGAAAATCTCATTCTGGAAACTGTCTTAAGAATTAGTACCTTGCCATCTCTCATTGCGAGATTAGTAGGGACAAAACTGGATAGAACAGGGAACCACTGAGTGGATGCTGTTGTGGCAATGCTATTAACAACATGGCCCCATTTTAGGGTTTATAATAATTATGTATTATAATTACTTGTTATAAATGGTTGTGTATAATAATTATATGTTATTTATGGTTCTTCAAAGCAGGGATCCGGCAGTAAAATGCGTAAAAACTTATTACAGGTTAAGTGAACATTTTAGAGACTTTGATACGTTAAGGGGGGTAGGACGTCAAACGGGCCGACTTGGAGCAGAAGAGGCGTCACAGGACATTCTAGTAACCAGTGTCCATACTTTTACAAATAAACTCATAAAACTTTGTCAGCATAACCCGGAAGGATTCAGGATTCACACTAATTGCAGTGGAAGTTGGAAACATAAGAAAATAAATTTTTCTACGTGTGGAATTTGATCATTTTTCTCACTTACTACTGGCAGCATTTGTTGCTATAGGTTCACTTTTCTTGATAAGTTAGAGAGATTCTTCTATGAATTTTGCACAGCATACATACCATACTTACAGGTGTATGAAACTCTAGAATTTATTTAATTTACGAAGAAGCGAATGAGCTGTTACATTTTAAACTTCATGATTAGAAAAACACAAATTTTATAGTTATTTACCTCAATTTTTACCACAGTTTTTAATAGACTTGGAAAATTCTGGAGTTTCATACACCTTTAAGTATGGTTTGTATGCTGTGCAAAATCATCGAAGGATTTCTCTTACTTATGAAGAAAAGTGTACCTATAGCAACAAATGCTGCCATTAAGAAGTGAAAAAAATGATGAAACTTCATACGTAAAAAAATTATTTGGTTATTATTTTCGAAGTTCCACTGCTAAGAGTGTGAATCGTGAATCCTTCCTGGTCATGCTGACAAAGTTTTATGAATTTACTTGTAAAAGTATGGACAGTGGAAATTAAAATTTCCTGTGGTGCCTCTCCTGCTCCAAGTCGGTCCGTTTGACGTCCTGCCCCCCTTAAGGCACAATATACGGAAGCGGCAGCAGTGGAAAGAGCGCCCACCCGGCTAGCCGCGCCGCTTCCCGAGGGCGAGGCGTGCCGGTCCCCGGCGCGAATCCACCCGGCGGGTTACTGTCGAGGTCCGGCGTGCTGACCAGCCTGGAATGGTTTTTAAGGCGATTTACCTCTGCGAATGCGGGCTGGTTCCCCTTACTCCGCCTCAGTTAATGTGGGCTGCGTAAACACTGTCTCCACGTATGCATAGACTTCCTCTACCACCAACATTTGGGGTTTCACTCGTCGGGTGTGAGACGTTCCCTGGGGGTGTGGTGTCACTGCCAGACACCACGCTTGCTAGGTGGTAGCCGCGGTCCGTTAGTATACGTGGGACCCGCGTGTCGCCACTATCAGTGATTGCAGACCGAGCGCCGCCACACGGCAGGTCTAGAGAGACTTCCTAGCACTCGCCCCACTTGTACAGCCGACTTTGCTAGCGATGGTTCACTGACTACATACGCTCTCATTTGCAGAGACGACAGTTTAGCATAGCCTTCAGCTACGTCATTTGCTACGACCTAGCAAGGCGCCATTATCAGTTGCTATAGTTACTATCTTCAAGAATGTATTCTGAACAGATAATATTGCGAATCATGTACTGTCAAGAGCGACGTTCATCATTAATGGATTAAAGTTAAGTATCAAACTAATTATGTCCACTTTCTGAATTCTCATTCCTTGTCATGTCCCAGACCTCACGTCAGTATAGTCCTTCCCTCCTCACGCCAGCCTGCGTGACCTAAAACGCATGCATTTCGGTCTCCACTCGTAACATGGTTTGGCTCTTCTGCTAACACAAAAGGGGGTCCACTGGGGGCTGAACCGCACAATAACCCTGGGTTCGGTGTGGGGCGGCGGTGGGGTGGGTGGACTGCTGTGGCCTGTTGTGGGGTTGTGAACCACTCAGGGCTACGAACCCTCTCCGTCGTTTCTAGGTCCCCACTTTCAACACATAATACACAATATAGCTGAACAAGGAGGCCGATGACCAGTGGAGTTTGCGCAGCAGACTTCGACACATCAACGACCGAGCATATGGGCTTCCAAGGAGAACGACGACCAGCGCAGTTTGCACATCAGCAGCGACTGCTCCAGGAACTATCAGCACACTGAATTCATATGCGTGACGTATGTGGCGACCAGGAGAGGACGACAGGGCAATGCCCAACCACGCCAGCAAGGGTACGCGGCGCATGTGTTCACATTGGTAATATTTCTACCCAGTGTGAGAAGCATAGATCAACGACCGAAGAATCAGTTGCCACCCTAGAGATTGGCGAAAACACTCAAGAAGTACCTCCGGCAAACGGGCGTGACAGGCTCCTTCGAGCGGAGAAACAAGAGACATACAAACGTCACCTGCACAGATGGACTGATAGTTAGTCAGCGGACATCATACTTCGCTGCAACGTCTTAGCCACTACACTGCTCGATAGAAGGAGATGTCAGTACCGCGCCAATGGCTCAATGCAGAAGATGCCATCCTAGATGTCACTAGAAAGAAGTTCGTGTGGTACTTAGGCAGGTGGCTGCTGAGAACGAAGGGACTGCGACCTCACCAAATGGGCGCCTCTGAGCCTAGATGTTAATGAACTCCGCCAGAAGACGCCGGAACTGAGGGTCGCTGGTTCGATTCCCGCAAGGGCACCTCGCACCACGCGTGTCAGCAACGGAAAGGGCGAATTCACAAGGAGAAGACATCGCCGCCATCGCAGTGCCTCAGGAGTACGGCACTGAATGGAAGAATACGCAGTCTGGCGCTCCGCTGCAACACGAGCTATCGCCGCATCAGCTGTCACAGAAATCTGCACGCTTCGACTACGCGCCACACCGCTGCCACGAGGAATTCAGTGAGTTAAAACGCAATGTATTACTCTGTTTGTTTAAAGGCTCTTATGTGTCAATAAATAACTGATAGTGGAACCACCAATGTATCACTCAAACTTCATTCACTGAGCCAAAGGAACAAACCCTAGCCTGCTGGTGTAGCCGAGCGGTTCTAGGCGCTTCAGTCTGGAACCGCGCGACTGCTACGGTCGCAGGTTCGAATCCTGCTTCGGGCATGGATGTGTGTGATGTCCTTAGGTTAGTTAGGTTTAAGTAGTTCTACGTTCTAGGGGACTGATGACCTCAAATGTTAAGTCCCATAGTGCTCAGAGCCATTTGAACCATTTGAAGAAACCACTCCACCAACCGCAAAGTGTCGTTTTCCCTCCCGCCATCCCTGACAAAATAATGGTCTTTGCTCCCCTCTGTGACTGATGCTGCATATCTAGTGCCAGAAAACCCCAACTCCCTTCATTTGGTGCCAAAAGCGGATCAGGTTCAAACCCACCACCGTTTAAATTTTCTTCATGATCAGAATTGGTGGCCGAAGATTTCTGGCATAAGAAGTCACCCTCGTTCTGCCAAAGAACTTGTCAAAGATGGCGGAGGAGTGGACAGAGGTTCAGGGCACTCTCTTCTCCTAGGGGACGAAACTGCCCCTAAAAGGCGGAAGAATCAGCAACGATCAACTGCATGAGGATGCAGAAGACAATGGAAACGACTGCATTAAAGGCACGTAATGTGTATCCACAAGACATGTGGCCTGTAACTGAAGAAGTGTCATGATGATTTCTCCATTGGCAAAAGATTCCGGAATAGTCCCCCATTCGGATATCTGGGTAGGGACTGCCAAGGGGGAGACTCAATAAACAACGTACGGATAACGTTCTACCAGTCAGGGTGTGGAATGTCAGAAGCTTGAATGTGGTAGAGAGGCTAGAAAATCTGAAAATAGAAATGTAAAGACGCAGTCTAGATATACTAGGGGTCAGTGAAGTGAAATGGAAAGAAGACAAGGATTTCTGCTCAGATGAGTATACGGTAATTTCAACACCAGCAGAAAATGGTATAACAGGAGTAGGATTCATTATGAGCAGTGAAGTAGGGCAGAGAGTGTGTTACTGCGAACTGTTCAATGGCGCCATTGTTCTTATCAGAATCGATAGCAAACCAACGCCGACATCGACAGTCGCAAGCTGAAGAGATAGAGGAAGTATATGAGGATACTGAAAGGTTTATAGAGTACATAAAGGGCGATGAAAATCTAATAACCATGCGAGAAGAGATTGCATTTGTAGAGGAAGAAGTGGAAGAAATGGTTCAGGAGAGTATAGGCTTGGGCCAAGGAATGAGAGAACAGAAAGACTAATTGAATTCTGTAACAAGTTTCAGCTAGTAATAGCGAATACCCTGTTCAAGAATCACAAGACGAGGATGTATACTTGGAAAAGGCCGGGAGATACGGGAAGATTATAGTTAGATTACATCATGCTCAGACAGAGATTCCGAAATCAGATAGTGGATTGTAAGGCATACCCAGGAGTAGATGTAGACTCAGATCACAATGTAGCATTGATGAAGAGTAGGCTGAAGTTTAAGAGATCAGTCAGGAAGAATCAATACACATGGATGTGGGGTATAGAAGTAGTAAGGAATGATGAGATAGGTTTGAAGATCTGTAAGTCTATGGATACAACAGTAAGGAATAACTCAGTACATAGTACAGTTGAAGAGGAATAGACATGTCTGAAAAGTTGGAAAGAAAAACAGAGATCTACATCTACATCTACATCTACATTTATACTCCGCAAGCCACCCAACGGTGTGTGGCGGAGGGCACTTTACGTGCCACTGTCATTATCTCCCTTTCCTGTTCCACTCGCGTATGGTTCGCGGGAAGAACGACTGTCTGAAAGCCTCTGTGCGCGCTCTAATCTCTCTAATTTTACATTCGTGATCTCCTCGGGAGGTATAAGTAGGGGGAAGCAATATATTCGATACCTCATCCAGAAACGCACCCTCTCGAAACCTGGCGAGCAAGCTACACCGCGATGCAGAGCGCCTCTCTTGCAGAGTCTGCCACTTGAGTTTGTAAAACATCTCCGTAACGCTATCACGGTTACCAAATAACCCTGTGACGAAACGCGCCGCTCTTCTTTGGATCTTCTCTATCTCCTCCGTCAACCCGATCTGGTACGGATCCCACACTGATGAGCAATACTCAAGTATAGGTCGAACGAGTGTTTTGTAAGCCACCTCCTTTGTTGATGGACTACATTTTCTAAGGACTCTCCCAATGAATCTCAACCTGGTACCCGCCTTACCAACAATTAATTTTATATGATCATTCCACTTCAAATCGTTCCGCACGCATACTCCCAGATATTTTACAGAAGTAACTGCTACCAGTGTTTGTTCCGCTATCATATAATCATACAATAAAGGATCCTTCTTTCTATGTATTCGCAATACATTACATTTGTCTATGTTAAGGGTCAGTTGCCACTCCCTGCACCAAGTGCCTATCCGCTGCAGATCTTCCTGCATTTCGCTACAATTTTCTAATGCTGCAACTTCTCTGTATACTACAGCATCATCCGCGAAAAGCCGCGTGGAACTTCCGACACTATCTACTAGGTCATTTATATATATTGTGAAAAGCAATGGTCCCATAACACTCCCCTGTGGCACGCCAGAGGTTACTTTAACGTCTGTAGATGTCTCTCCATTGAGAACAACATGCTGTGTTCTGTTTGCTAAAAACTCTTCAATCCAGCCACACAGCTGGTCTGATATTCCGTAGGCTCTTACTTTGTTTATCAGACGACAGTGCGGAACTGTATCGAACGCCTTCCGGAAGTCAAGGAAAATGGCATCTACCTGGGAGCCTGTATCTAATATTTTCTGGGTTTCATGAACAAATAATGCGAGTTGGGTTTCACACGATCGCTGTTTCCGGAATCCATGTTGATTCCTACATAGTAGATTCTGAGTTTCCAAAAACGACATGATACTCGAGCAAAAGACATGTTCTAAAATTCTACAACAGATCGACGTCAGAGAGATAGGTCTATAGTTTTGCGCATCTGCTCGACGACCCTTCTTGAAGACTGGGACTACCTGTGCTCTTTTCCAATCATTTGGAACCTTCTGTTCCTCTAGAGACTTGCGGTACACGGCTGTTAGAAGGGGGGCAAGTTCTTTCGCGTACTCTGTGTAGAATCGAATTGGTATCCCGTCAGGTCCAGTGGACTTTCCTCTGTTGAGTGATTCCAGTTGCTTTTCTATTCCTTGGACACTTATTTCAATGTCAGCCATTTTTTCGTTGGTGCGAGGATTTAGAGAAGGAACTGCAGTGCGGTCTTCCTCTGTGAAACAGCTTTGGAAAAAGGTGTTTAGTATTTCAGCTTTACGCTTGTCATCCTCTGTTTCAATGCCATCATCATCCCAGAGTGTCTGGACATGATGTTTCGAGCCACTTACTGATTTAACGTAAGACCAGAACTTCCTAGGATTTTCTGTCAAGTCGGTACCTAGTATTTTACTTTCGAATTCACTGAACGCTTCACGCATAGCCCTCCTTACGCTAACTTTGACATCGTTTAGCTTCTGTTTGTCTGAGAGGTTTTGGCTGCGTTTAAACTTGGAGTGAAGCTCTCTTTGCTTTCGCAGTAGTTTCCTAACTTTGTTGTTGTACCACGGTGGGTTTTTCCCGTCCCTCACAGTTTTGCTCGGCACGTACCTGTCTAAAACGCATTTAACGGTTGCCTTGAACTTTTTCCATAAACACTCAACATTGTCAGTGTCGGAACAGAAATTTTCGTTTTGATCTGTTAGGTAGTCTGAAATCTGCCTTCTATTACTCTTGCTAAACAGATAAACCTTCCTCCCTTTTTTTATATTCCTATTAACTTCCATATTCAGGGATGCTGCAACGGCCTTATGATCACTGATTCCCTGTTCTGCACTTACAGAGTCGAAAAGTTCGGGTCTGTTTGTTATCAGTAGGTCCAAGATGTTATCTCCACGAGTCGGTTCTCTGTTTAATTGCTCGAGGTAATTTTCGGATAGTGCACTCAGTATAATGTCACTCGATGCTCTGTCCCTACCACCCGTCCTAAACATCTGAGTGTCCCAGTCTATATCTGGTAAATTGAAATCTCCACCTAAGACCATAACATGCTGAGAAAATTTATGTGAAATGTATTCCAAATTTTCTCTCAGTTGTTCTGCCACTAATGCTGCTGAGTCGGGGGGTCGGTAAAAGGAGCCAATTATTAACCTTGCTCGGTTGTTGAGTGTAACCTCCACCCATAATAATTCACAGGAACTATCCACTTCTACTTTACTACAGGATAAACTACTACTAACAGCGACGAACACTCCACCACCGGTTGCATGCAATCTATCCTTTCTAAACACCGTCTGTGCCTTTGTAAAAATTTCGGCAGAATTTATCTCTGGCTTCAGCCAGCTTTCTGTACCTATAACGATTTCAGCTTCGGTGCTTTCTATCAGCGCTTGAAGTTCCGGTACTTTACCAACGCAGCTTCGACAGTTTACAATTACAATACCGATTGCTGCTTGGTCCCCGCTTGTCCTGACTTTGCCCCGCACCCGTTGAGGCTGTTGCCCTTTCTGCACTTGCCCGAGGCCATCTAACCTAAAAAACCGCCCAGCCCACGCCACACAACCCCTGCTACCCGTGTAGCCGCTTGTTGCGTGTAGTGGACTCCTGACCTATCCAGCGGAACCCGAAACCCCACCACCCTATGGCGCAAGTCGAAGAATCTGCAGCCCACATGGTCGCAGAACCGTCTCAGCCTCTGATTCAGACCCTCCACTCGGCTCTGTACCAAAGGTCCGCAGTCAGTCCTGTCGACGATGCTGCAGATGGTGAGCTCTGCTTTCATCCCGCTAGCGAGACTGGCAGTCTTCACCAAATCAGATAGCCGCCGGAAGCCAGAGAGGATTTCCTCCGATCCATAGCGACACACATCATTGGTGCCGACATGAGCGACCACCTGCAGATGGGTGCACCCTGTACCCTTCATGGCATCCGGAAGGACCCTTTCCACATCTGGAATGACTCCCCCCGGTATGCACACGGAGTGCACTTTGGTTTTCTTCCCCTCCCTTGCTGCCATATCCCTAAGGGGCCCCATTACGCGCCTGACGTTGGAGCTCCCAACTACCAGTAAGCCCACCCTCTGCGACTGCCCGGATCTTGCAGACTGAGGGGCAACCTCTGGAACAGGACAAGCAGCCATGTCAGGCTGAAGATCAGTATCAGCCTGAGACAGAGCCTGAAACCGGTTCGTCAGACAAACTGGAGAGGCCTTCCGTTCAGCCCTCCGGAATGTCTTTCGCCCCCTGCCACGCCTTGAGACGACCTCCCACTCTACCACAGGTGAGGGATCAGCCTCAATGCGGGCAGTATCCCGGGCAACCACAGTCGTAGTCCGATCGGGGGATGCGTGGGACGAGCTGGCCGTCCCCGACAAACCCCCATCCGGACCCCCACAGTGATGCCCATTGGCAACAGCCTCAAGCTGTGTGACCGAAGCCAACACTGCCTGAAGCTGGGAGCGAAGGGATGCCAACTCAGCCTGCATCCGAACACAGCAGTTGCAGTCCCTATCCATGCTAAAAACTGTGCAAAGAACGTCTGAACTAATCTACAGAGAGCGCAAACAAAACGACACAAAATTGAAGCGGTTATTAAAATACAAGATTGCCTAGTAAATGCAGTAATGCTGCCACTTGTGCACTGCTGACACACTGCTCGGCGGCGGAAGGAGACTACGCGATTTAACACTATTCGAGTACTAAAACGTGATGCTACAACTCTCAAATACTATAATACGCCCGAAATTTATGAATTAAACAATGCAAGTACCAAAAACAGGCAAAGAAATTAAGAATTAAAGTATGTAACAAATGAATGAGCTAGAAGTATACGACTTGCTGCTGCAGCTGCTTATCCAACGGCGGCAGGGAGCACACTGACTGACCAACCGACACTGGCCGTTCAAAACAAAAACAGTTGACAGACGACTACGCGAATTTACACTATTCAGGTACTAAAACGCGATGCTACAACTCAAATACTATAATACGCCCGAAATTTATGAATTAAACAATGCAAGTACCAAAAACACGCAAACAAATTAAGAATTAAACTATGTAACAAATGAGTGAGCTAGGAGTATACGACTTGCTGCTGCAGCTGCTTATCCAACGCCGGCAGGGAGCACACTGACTTTGACCAACCGACACTGGCCGTTCAAAACAAAAACAGTTGACAGACGACTACGCGAATTTACACTATTCAGGTACTAAAACGCGATGCTACAACTCAAATACTATAATACGCCCGAAATTTATGAATTAAACAATGCAAGTACCAAAAACACGCAAAGAAATTAAGAATTAAAGTATGTAACAAATGAATGAGCTAGAAGTATACGACTTGCTGCTGCAGCTGCTTATCCAACGGCGGCAGGGAGATACAAAAATGGATAACTGCAAAACAGCCATGGGTAACAGAAGAAATACTTCAGTTGATCGATGAAAGAAGGAAGTTCAGAAATGTTCAGACAATACAGAAATACAAGTCACTAAAGGGTGAAACAAATGATAAGAGTACGGTATCTAAGATGAAATGGCTGCATGAAAAATGTGAAAAATGTCGAAAAGAAACGATTGTCGGAAGGACTGACTCAGCATGTAGCAAAGTCAAAGCAACCTTGGGTGACATTAAAAGCGAGGGTGGTAACATTAAGAGTGCAACAGGAATTCCACTGTTAAATGGAAAGGAGTACATTGAAGGCCTCTATGACGGTCAAGATTTGTCTGATGTGATAGAAGATGAAACAAGGGTAGATTTAGAAGAGCTAGGGGATCCAGTATCAGAATCATGATTTAAAGGAGTTTAGGAGGACTTGAGGTGAAATAAGGCAGAAGGGATGGATAACATTCCATTAGGAAGTCTAAAACCATTACGGGAAGTGCAACAAAACGGCTGCTTAAGTTGGCAGCTAGAATGTGTGAGTCTGGTGATGTACCATCTGACTTTTGGAAAAATATCATCCACACAATTCCTAAGACTGCAAGAGCTGACAAGTGAGAGAATTCTCGCACAATCAGCTTAACAGCTCATGCATCCAAATTGCTGGCATGAATAATATACAGAAGAATGGAGAATAAAATTGGGGATGTGTTGGATGACGATCAGTTTCGTTTTAGGAAAGGTAAAGGCACCCGAGAGGCAATTCTGACGTTGCTGTTGATGGAAGCAAGAGTAAAGGAAAATCAAGAGACGTTCGTAGGATCTGTCGACCTAGAAAAGGCGTTCAGCAATGTAAAATGGCGCAAGACGTTGGACATGCTGAGACAAACAGGGGTAAGCTGTAGGGAGGGACGGATAATACACAATATGTACAGAAAGCTAGATGGAATGATAAGAATGAAGTACTCGGGTTAAAAAAATGTGTAAGACAGGGATGCAGTCTTTCGCCCCTACTGTTCAATCTGTACATCGAAGAAGCAGTGACAGAAATAAAAGAAAGGTTCAGGAGTGGAATCAAAATTCATGGTGAAAGGATATCAGTGATACGATTCGCTGATGACATTGCTATCCTGAGTGAAAGTGAAGAAGAATTACATGATCTGCTGAATGGAATGAACAGTCTAATGAGTAAAGAGTATGGATTGAGAGTACGTCGAAGAAAGACGAAAGCAATTAGAGGTAGCAGAAATGAGTACGGCGAGGAACTTAATATCAGGATTGATGGTCATGAAGTAGTTGAACTTAACGAATTCTGTATATGACTGTAGTATCTGTTCCCGAAAGAACAGTTACCGTAGATGACCATGCAGCTTTGCTAGAAATGAAATGATAATTAAATGGACACCCTAGCTGCAAACAGGCGCTGATGTACTTCATTGGGGACATGTTGAAAAAGTGTGCCCTGATCGGGACTCGAACCCGGGATCTCCTGCTTACATGGCAGACGCTATGTCCATCTGAGCCACCGAGGCCACAGAGGATAGTGTGGCTGAAGAGATTTATCCCTTGCACGCTCCCCGTGAGACCCACATTCCCAACATGTCCACACCACTATGTTCGTAGTGCGCCTAATAGATGTTTGCCCATCATACTCATTACTCGTGGCAGATTAATCTACCAAGTCCCGTACGAGTTCGGGCATAGCGTGTGCTTTCGCACAAGAAGGTCAATGGCCGGGAAGCCATGTTTAACTATATATGACGGTAGTATGTGTTCCCGAAAGAACGGGGAGTGTGCAAGGCATAAGTCCCTGCAGGCGCACTATCCTCTGTGCCCTCGGTGGCTCAGATGGATAGAGCGTCTGCTATATAAGCAGGAGATCCCGGGTTCGAGTCGTGGTCGGGGCACACATTTTCAACATGTCCCCAATGAAGTACATCAACGCCTGTTTGCGGCTAGGGTGTCCATTCAATTATCATTTCATTTAACGAATTCTACTACCTTGACGGCAAAATAACCAATGACGGATGGACCAAGGAGGACATCAAAAGCAGATTAGCACTCGCAAAAAGGACACTCCTGACCAAGAGAAGCGTACTAGTATCAAACATAGGCCTTAATTTGAGGAAGAATTTTCTGAGAAAGTACGTTTGCAGTAGGGCATTGAATGGTAGTGAAACATGGACTGTGGGAAACCCGGAACAGAAGATCAAATCGTTCAAATGTCTCTGAGCACTATGGGACTTAACATCTAAGGTCATCAGTCCTGTAGAACTTACAATTACTTAAACCTAACTAACCTAAGGACATCACACACATCCACGACCGAGGCAGGATTCGAAACCGCGACTGTAGCAGTCGTGCTGTTCCGGACTGAAGCGCCTAGAACCGCTCGGTCACCGCGGCCGGCAGAACAGAAGAGCGTGAAGCATTTGAGATGGAGCGCTACAGACGAATGTTGAAAATTAGGAGGACTTGTAGGGAATGTGGAGGTTCTGCGCAGAATCGAAGAGGAAAGGAATGTGTGGAAAACACTGGCAAGGGGAAGGATCACGATGATAAGACATCTGTTAAGATATCAAGGAATGACTTCCAAGGTACTAGAGGGAGCTATGGAGGAAAAAAACTTTAGAGGAAGCCAGAGGTTGGAGAATACATCCTGAAAATAGTTGAGGACGTAGGTTGCAAGTGCTACTCTGAGATGAAGAGGTTGGCATAGGAGAGGAATTCGTGGTGGGCCGCATCAAAGCAATCAGAAGGCTGATGACTGAAAAGAAAGAAAATTGGGGGGGGGGGGGGATATGTCCTAAAGTTTCGTCTCCAAATGTTGGAGACATCGTCAAAGGCTATAAAGGGTCAGGCAGCAGTGCAGCAGTTTGAAAGCTCTATAAACTCAGCAAGCGGAACTGTTTGTTCACATCCACGCAGGAGTCACGAGTGCGAGTGTTGTAGAGCTTGTGCAGGGGGAACACTTGGCGCTGGCTTCTGTATTCAGCACTGAGGCCAGAAACTCGTCTCATTTCAGTCAATCTTCTTTCCGTTTCTTTCCTGCTTTGGGGTTTGTATGTCCTCTCTGTAAATTCAAGCACAGTAATATTGTTTCTGTATCGCAGAGACGAATTTTCAGTTTCCCTGGTCCCGGAGGATATTCTGCAACTGACGATTTAGCTCTGTTTCACAGATGAAAACTGCTCTTCTGTTCATTATGTAAAAAGTGAATACTTCTGTTTGTACAACATATCTGTGCTTGACCGTGTGTGCAAGACATTCTATACAGGGTGTTACAAAAAGGTAACGCCAAACTTTCAGGAAACATTCCTCACACACAGAGAAACAAAATATGTTATGTGGACATGTGTCCGGAAACGCTTACTTTCCATGTTAGGGCTCATTTTATTACTTCTCTTAAAATCACATTAATCATGGAATGGAAACACACAGTAACAGAACGTACCAGCGTGACTTCAAACACTTTGTTACAGGAAATGTTCAAAATGTCCTCCGTTAGCGAGGATACGTGCATCCACCCTCCGTCGCACGGAATCCCTGATGCGCTGATGCAGCCATGGAGAATGGCGTATTGTATCACAGCCGTCCACAATACGAGCACGAAGAGTCGCTACATTTGGTACCGGGGTTGCGTAGACGAGAGCTTTCAAATGCCCCCATAAATGAAAGTCAAGAGGGTTGAGGTCAGGAGAGCGTGGAGGCCACGAAATTGGTCCGCCTCTACCAATCCGTCGGTCACCGAATCTGTTGTTGGGAAGCGTACGAACACTTGGACTGAAATGTGCAGGAGCTCCATCGTGCATGAACGATATGTTGTGTCGTACTTGTAAAGACACATGTTCTAGCAGCACAGGTAGAGTATGCCGTAAAAATGCCTGCCCAAACGTTCACAGAAAATCTGTGTTCATGACGTGATTGCACAATTGCGTGCGGATTCTCGTCAGCCCACACGTGTTGATTGTGAAAATTTAAAATTTGATCACGTTGAAATGAAGCCTCATCCGTAAAGAGAACATTTGCACTGAAATGAGGATTGACACATTGTTGGATGAACCATTCGCAGAAGTGTACCCGTGGAGGCCAATCAGCTGCTGATAGTGCCTGCACACGCTGTACACGGTACGGAAACAACTGGTTCTCCCGTAGCACTCTCCATACAGTGACGTGGTCGACGTTACCTTGTATAGTAGCAACTTGTCTGACGCTGACATTAGGGTTTTCGTCAACTGCACGAAGAACTGCCTCGTCCACTGCAGGTGTCCTCGTCATTCTAGGTCTTCCCCAGTCGCGAGTCATAGGCTGGAATGTTCCGTGCTCCCTAAGACGCCGATCAATTGCTTCGAACGTCTTCCTGTCGGGACACCTCCGTTCTGGAAATCTGTCTCGATACAAACGTACCGCGCCACGGCTATTGCCCCGTGCTAATTCGTACATCAAATGGGCATCTGCCAACTGCGCATTTGTAAACATTGCACTGACTGCAAAACCACGTTCGTGATGAACACTAACCTGTTGATGCTACGTACTGATGTGCTCGATGCTAGTACTGTAGAGCAATGAGTCGCATGTCAACACAAGCACCGAAGTCAACATTACCTTCCTTCAATTGGGCCAACTGGCGGTGAATCGAGGAAGTACAGTACATACTGACGAAACTAAAATGAGCTCTAACATGGAAATTAAGCGTTTCCGGACACATGTCCACGTAACATCTTTTCTTTATTTGTGTGTGAGGAATGTTTCCTGAAAGTTTGGCCGTACCTTTTTGTAACACCCTGTATACTCCTCCTGTGGCAAGTATTGGGCGTACATACTTTACAGTGTCCAAAACATTCACGCTCCTTTGTTATTGGTATACACATTGCATCAGTACTACGTTTTCTTCGCACTCTGATGATGTGGACGGTGACTGCTTCTAACAATGAGAGGAAAGTTTTGGTTCTTTTTGCATAAGTAGCTCCATATCTTTGAGGAGAAATTGCCCTATTTGTCTATTCTCAGATTAATCATTTCTTCTGAAAGTAGTGTTCAAGTGGTCGGGGTGTTCCTCCAATTACTGGCCCACCAATGTTTTCGTCACTGCTCTTTTCAGTTTAGAACAATGACAAATTCGGCAACTGTTGTTTTAGATATAATGCGATGTTCGGTTTTTTTGTCGTTACCATTGTTCTGTTTTGTATCTACACCACTAGTATTGCACATTATGTGATCAAAAGTATCCGAACATCTCCAAAAAGACACGTTTCTCATATTAGGTCCATTGTGCTGCCACCTGCTGCCAGGTTCTCCATCTCTGTTTCTGATGTGATAGAGAAGTGGAAACGTGAAGGGTCACGTACAGCACAAAAGCGTGCAGGCCGACCTCGTCTGTTGACTGACAGAGACCGCCGACAGTTGAAGAGGGTCGTAATGTGTAATAGGTAGACATCTATCCAGACCATCACAAAGGAATTCCAAACTGCATCAGGATCCACTGCAAGTACCATCACAGTTAGGCAGGTGGTGAGAAAACTTGAATTTCATGGTCGAGCGGCTGCTCATAAGCCACACATCACGCCGGTATATGGCAAATGACGCCTCGCTTGGTTAAGGAGTGTAAACATTCGACTATTGAACACTTGAGAAACATTGTGTGGAGTGACCAATCACGGTACACAATGAAGCGATCCGATGGCGGCGTGTGGGTATGGCGAATACACCCGGTGAACGTCATCTGCCAGCGAGTGTAGTGCCAACAGTAAAATTCGGAGGCGGTGGTGTTATGGCGTGGTTGTGTTTTTATGGAGGGGGCTTGCACCCCTTGTTGTTTTGCTTGTCACTATCACAGCACAGGCCTACATCGGTGTTTTAAGTACTTTCTTGCTTCACACTGTTGAAGGGCAATTCGGGAATGGCGAATTTATCTTTCAGCGCGATCGAGCACCTGTTCATAATGCACGGCCTGTGGTGGAGTGGTTACACTACAATAACATCCCTGTAATGGACTGGCCTGCACACTGACCTGAGTCCTACAGAACACCTTTGGGATGTTTTGGAACGCCGACTTCGAAGCCAGGCCTCACCGACCGACATCGATACCGCTCGTCAGTGCATCACTCCGTGAACAATGGGCTACCATTCGCCAAGGAACCTTCCAGAGTGTAATTGGACGTATGACTGCCTGCGAGAGTGGAAGCAGTAATCAAGGCTAAGGGTGGGCCAACACCATACTGAATTCTAGGATTACCGATGGAGGGTGCCACAAACTTGTATTTTCAGCCAGGTGTCCGGATACTTTTGATCACATAGTGTACGCCACGAGGGACATTAGTCGACTGCTCGGTGGAAAGTGTCAACAGAAGAGGCAGCGGCGGAAAATACGAGGGTCATTCGAAAAGAAATGCACAGAACTTTTTTAAAAATTCATCATTTATTCTACATGTTTTAAAGTTTTACAGTGTGTAGATACATCCTTTAGGAAGAATATTTTCATTTGTCCACACAATTTCCATGCCTCCCAACTGCCTTACGCCATCTTGTAACCAGGCTTGTATACCTGCACGGTAAAATTCTGGACCAACCTGTTGGAGGCACTGTTTGGCAGCGTCCACAAGGTAGTCATCATCTTGAAACCTTGTTCCACGAAGAGAGTCTTTCAGTTTCCCAAGGAGACGATAGTCACATGGAGCCAGGTCAGGACCGTAAGGCGGGTGTTTCAGTGTTGTCTATCCGAGTTTTGTGATCGCTTCCACGGTTTTTTTTTTTGACTGACTTGTGGCCGTGCATTGTCGTGCAGCAGCAAATCATCGTGTTTTTGCCGATGTGGTCGAGCACGACTCAGCCGAGCTTGAAGTTTCTTCAGTGTCATCACATATGTATCAGAATTTATGGTGGTTCCACTTGGCACGATGTCCACAAGCGAGAGTCCTTCGGAATCGAAAAACACCGTAGCCATAACTTCTCCAGCAGAAGCTGTGGTTCTGAATTTTTTATTCTTGGGTGAATTTGCACGATGCCATTCCATCGATTTCGTCTCTGGTGAAAAATGATGGAGCCATGTTTCATCACCTGTCACAATTCTTCCAAGAAATTCATCTCAACCATTCTCGTACTGTTCCAAAAGTTCGCTGCATACCGTTTTTCTTGTTTCTTTGTGAGCCACTGGCAACATCTAGGGAACCCACCTGGCACATACCTTTTTTAACTTCAACACTTTCAGTATTCTGCAAACACTTCCTCCCCCTATCCCAACGCAGCTTGACAATTCGTTCACTGTGATGCGTCTACCAGCAGTCACCAATTCGTTAACTCTCCGCACACTGTCTGGAGTGTGTGCAGTACGAGGCCTGCCGCTGCGAGGACAATCCTCAATATTGCCGTGCCCGCTTTCATCACGTATCCTGCTTGCCCACCGACTAACTGTACTGCGATCTCCGTACACATTTATCAACCTCTTGTGGATGTTTCCCACTGTGTCGTTTTCACAGCACAGGAAATCTGTGACAGCACGTTGCTTCTGACGAACGTCAAGTGTAGCAGCCATCTTGAAGACATGCTGTGACGGCGCCACTCACGGGAACAGGTTGAACCAAGTTTGAAAACAAGCGGGAAGGATGTATCTATACACTGTGAAACGTCCCCTTAGAAAAATTAGTGAATTACTGTGTCGGTAAATCCCTTACGTTATTTGATTTTCCAACAGCTGAGCAAAACTGAACGTACTCAGACATTTCTCTCTTTACTTTTTCTGATCATCACTAAACTGACATACAATATTTTTAGCGCAACGCAATTTGACTTTTAATAATCCCTACAAAAGAATGGCCCTGACTAACATTAACCTATACGTTTCAGAAATCACTTACCTCACAGAAATCTTCGTTACTCGAACTACTGCAATACAGCGAGCGCCAATACTGCCAGCTACATAAAAGATTCAAACTACTGAAGGCACTAACTACTGATAGGCATAGTTAGCAAATGAGAGATTTTGATAGAGAACAAACAATGTATCTACCGAAATAGTGTTCAAAAGTCATAATTTATATATCAGTCCATGATATCCAATATTACAAATTTACTCTTTCTGATGGACACACGTCCAGATCGTCCGCTCTCAAAACTCCGCCATCTCTCCCCCCACATCCACCACTGCTGGCGGCTCACCTCCAACTGCGCAATGCTACGCGCTGTTCACATCCAACTGCCCAACACTACAATAGCGAATATTTCAACAATGCCAACCAGCCACAGACTGCACACGGCACAGCCAGTGATTTTCATACAGAGCGCTACGTGGCGTTACCAACGTAAAAACCTAAACAACCTACTTAGAACTGTAAGACTTTCACACATGCAGTATGAAAATTGTATTTACGAAAATAGTGTGCGTTTCTTTTGGAGTGACGCTCGTATTAGCGCGCTGCCTCCTCGGGTCTCACTAATGTCTGCTTCATCTACATCTACATGATTACTCTGGAATTCACATTTAAGTGCTTGGCAGAGGGTTCATCGAACCACAATCATACTATCTCTCTACCATTCCACTCCCGAACAGCGCGCGGGGAAAACGAACACCTCTACCTTTCTGGTCGAGCTCTGATTTCTCTTATTTTATTTTTGATGGTCATTCCTACCTATATAGGTTGGGCTCAACAAAATATTTTCGCATTCGGAAGAGAAAGTTGGTGACTGAAATTTCGTAAATAGATATCGCCGGGACGAAAAACGTCTTTGCTTTAATGACTTCCATCCCAACTCGCGTATCATATCTGCCACACTGTCTCTCCTATTACGTGATAATACAAAACGAGCTGCCCTTTTTTGCACCCTTTCGATGTCCTCCGTCAATCCCACCCGGTAAGGATTCCACACCGCGCAGCAATATTCTAACAGAGGACGAACGAGTGTAGTGTAAGCTGTCTCTTTAGTGGACGTGTTGTATCTTCTGAGTTTCTTGCCAGTGAAACGCAACCTTTGGCTCGCCTTCCCCACAATATTATCTATGTGGTCTTTCCAACTGAAGTTGCCCGTAATTTTAACACCCAGGTACTTAGTTGAATTGACGGCCTCGAGAATTGTACTATTTATCGAGTAATCGAATTCCAACGGATTTATTTTGGAGCTCGTGTGGATCACCTCACACTTTTCGTTATTTGGCGTCAACTGCCACCTGCCACACCGTACAGCAATCTTTTCTAAATCGCTTTGCAACTGATACTGGTCTTCGGACGACCTTACTAGACGGTAAATTACAGCATCATCTGCGAACAACCTAAGAGAACTGCTCAGATTGTCACCCAGGTCATTTATATAGATCAGGAAAACCAGAGGTCCCAGGACGCTTCCCTGGGGAACACCTGATATCACTTCAGTTTCACTCGACGATTCGCCGTCTATTACTACGAACTGCGACCTTCCTGACAGGAAATCAGGAATCCAGTAGCACAACTGAGACGATACCCCGTAGGCCCGCAGCTCGACTAGAAGTCGCTTGTGAGGAACGGTGTCAAAAGCTTTCCGGAAATCTAGAATTACGGAATCAACTTGGCAGATTGGCGGAAAATAGGGAAAGTAAGTGACAGCGTTGAGAACAAAATGAGGGAGAGGAGAAGGAGATTAGTTGTACGGTTAGTAGCTACGACGCCGAGTGGCGTACCTACCTCGGTACAGAGCAGGAGTGGATGCAGTCGTCGGCCATGCGGCAGACGAGCTCCCCGACGAGCTGCAAGGACTCGTTCCGCGTGAGGCGGCGCAGCTCGGCCAGCGCGTCGTCGCACGCCTCCCCCTCCTCCCCCGCACCGTCAGGCGGCGGCAGTCCGTAGCCGCTGACGGCGTCTGCCGTGCGGACCACGGCCGACCAGGCCGCGGGCTGCTGCTCCAGGGCGCCGCACGACACGAACTCCGGCAGCCGATCTGCGGAACGCCTCGAGGTCTACACTCTGACCACTCACTCGGCCTTCCATTAACTGCTCCTATCCAGGTAGGTAATGAGAAGTAGCAGAAATGAGAACAGCGAGAAACTTAACATCAGGATTGATGGTCACGAAGTACAGGGTTATTACAAATGATTGAAGCGATTTCACAGCTCTACAATAACTTTATTATTTGAGATATTTTCACAATGCTTTGCACACACATACAAAAACTCAAAACGTTTTTTTAGGCATTCACAAATGTTCGATATGTGCCCTTTTAGTGATTCGGCAGACATCAAGCCGATTATCAAGTTCCTCCCACACTCGGCGCAGCATGTCCCCATCAATGAGTTCGAAAGCATCGTTGATGCGAGCTCGCAGTTCTGGCACGTTTCTTGGTACAGGAGGTTTAAACACGGAATCTTTCACATAACCCCACAGAAAGAAATCGCATGGGGTTAAGTCGGGAGAGCGTGGAGGCCGTGACATGAATTGCTGATCATGATCTCCACCACGACCGATCCATCGGTTTTCCAATCTCCTGTTTAAGAAATGCGGAACATCATAATGGAAGTGCGGTGAAAGATCAAGTCGGCGCTGTCGGTCTCCAGTTGTGGCATGAGCAAATTTTCCAGCATGTCCAGATACACGTGTTCAACCGTTTCTTCGCTCACTGCAGGCTGACCCGTTGATTTCCCCTTACAGAGGCATCCAGAAGCTTTAAACTGCACATACCATCGCCGAATGGAGTTAGCAGTTGGTGGATCTTTGTTGAACTTCGTCCTGAAGTGTCGTTGCACTGTTATGACTGATGTGAGTGCATTTCGAGCACGACATATGCTTTCTCGGCTCCTGTCGCCATTTTGTCTCACTGCGCTCTCGAGCGCTCTGGCGGCAGAAACCTGAATTGCGGCTTCAGCCGAACAAAACTTTATGAGTTTTTCTACGTATCTGTAGTGTGTCGTGACCATATGTCAATGAATTGAGCTACAGTGAATTTATGAAATCGCTTCAATCATTTGTAATAGCCCTGTAAATGAAGTTAAGGAATTCTGCTACCTAGGCAGTAAAATAACCAATGACGGACGGAGCAAGGAGGACATCAAAAGCAGATTTGAGATAAAAGTTCAATCTTTGTTGCAGAGGTTTTCGTTTTCAAGTTTCAGTGAAGCATTTCACCTGTGGTAGGCATTTTTAGATTATCTGCAATACAAAAATTACAGAAGTAGGGACAAGGAAATATCTACGGGGAAAGGTTTTATGCAATTTACAGAAAGTTGTCTTGGTGCACACCGTCCATAAAAATGAGTACATAATATATCGGCAAAATGCAATTAGTGTATCAAAAAGTTGAAAATCCCCAATGCTTATCAAGTAAGTTCCTGAAAAGAACTGGAGTGATAAAAGATTGCAGAGAAAAAAAATTAAGGTTTGATAAACTGGAATTCATTAGATTTGAAAAGAGAGGCTAAGTACACTGCGAAAATAAATAATGAAAACTACTTTAATTACCTTACTTGTAACCATGCACATAAATTAGGAACAGATGCACAGTGGAGTTTCATAGAATGGAGAAACAGTATGTATAAGTGGCCTGCTGACGAACGTAGAATGCAGAAAGTTATGATAATCTACACAATTCCGAAGACGGCAAGAGCTGACAAGTGCGAGAATTATCGCACAATCAGCTTAACAGCTCATGCATCGAAGCTGCTTACAAGAATAATATACAGAAGAATGGAAAAGAAAATTGAGAATGCGCTAGGTGACGATCGGTTTGGCTTTAGGAAAAGTAAAGGGACGAGAGAGGCAATTCTGACGTTACGGCTAATAACGGAAGCAAGGCTAAAGAAAAATCAAGACACTTTCATAGGATTTGTCGACCTGGAAAAAGCGTTCGACAATATAAAATGGTGCAAGCTGTTCGAGATTCTGAAAAAAGTAGGGGTAAGCTATAGGGAGAAACGGGTCATATACAATATGTACAACAACCAAGAGGGAATAATAAGAGTGGACGATCAAGAACGAAGTGCTCGTATTAAGAAGGGTGTAAGACAAGGCTGTAGCCTTTCGCCCCTACTCTTCAATCTGTACATCGAGGAAGCAATGATGGAAATAAAAGAGAGGTTCAGGAGTGGAATTAAAATACAAGGTGAAAGGAAAACAATGATACGATTCGCTGACGACATTGCTATCCTGAGTGAAAGTGAAGAAGAATTAAATGATCTGCTGAACGGAATGAACAGTCTAATGAGTACACAGTATGGTTTGAGAGTAAATCGGAGAAAGACGAAGGTAATGAGAAGTAGCAGAAATGAGAACAGCGAGAAACTTAAAATCGGTATTGATGGTCACGAAGTCAGTGAAGTTAAGGAATTCTGCTACCCAGGCAGTAAAATAACCAATGACGGACGGAGCAAGGAGGACATCAAAAGCAGACTCGCTGTGGCAAAAAATGCATTTCTGGCCAAGAGAAGTCTACTAATATCAAATACCGCCCTTAATTTGAGGAAGAAATTTCTGAGGATGTACGTCTGGAGTACAGCATTGTATGGTAGTGAAACATGGACTGTGGGAAAACTGGAACAGAAGAGAATCGAAGCATTTGAGATGTGGTGCTACAGACGAATGTTGAAAATTAGGTGGACTGATAAGGTAAGCAATGCGGAGGTTCTACGCAGAATCGGAGAGGAAAGGAATATGTGGAAAACACTGATAAGGAGAAGGGACAGAATGATAGGACATCTGCTGAGACATGAGGGAATGACTTCCGTGGTACTAGAGGGAGCTGTAGAGGGCAAAAACTGTGGAGGAAGACAGAGATTGGAATACGTCAAGCAAATAACTGAGGACGTAGGTTGCAAGTGCTACTCTGAGATGAAGAGGTTAACACAGGAAAGGAACTCGTGGCGGGCCGCATCAAACCAGTCAGTAGACTGATGACCAAAAAAAAAAAAAAAAAACAAAAAAAAAAAAATCCACATCGTGAGGCGTTCGCTGTGTTATTCACTGGTTTGGTATTTAACTAATTTGTAAATGAAAATCACAATCATATTTTATTACATTGAGTAATTACTAAATAATTTTTTCTCCCGGCTAAAGATTTGGTCAAGTTGCTAAAGAACTCCAAGTTAACATCTTGTTAAAGTGTTGTCTGTAAATTGTGTAAGTGTCACTAAATCACAGTTCGTACAACAGATCCTATGCAGAATGACATTTTCACTCTGCAGCGGAGTGTGCGCTGATATGAAACTTCCTGGCAGATTAAAACTGCGTGCCCGACCGAGACTCGAACTCGGCACCTTTGCTTTTCGCGGGCAAGTGCTCTACCATCTGAGCTACCGAAGCACGACTCGCGCCCGGTACTCACAGCTTTACTTCTGCCAGTACCTCGTCTCCTACCTTCCAAACTTTACAGAAGCTCTCCTGCGAACCTTGCAGAACTAGCACTCCTGAAAGAAAGGATATAGCGGAGACATGGCTTAGCCACAGCCTGGGGGATGTTCCCAGAATGAGATTTTCACTCTGCAGCGGAGTGTGCGCTGATATGAAACTTCCTGGCAGATTAAAACTCCGCTGCAGAATGAAAGTCTCATTCTGGAAACATCCCTCAGGCTGTGGCTAAGCCAAGTCTCCGCTATATCCTTTCTTTCAGGAGTGCTAGTTCTGCAAGGTTCGCAGGAAAGCTTCTGTAAAGTTTGGAAGGTAGGAGACGAGGTACTGGCAGAAGTAAAGCTGTGAGGACGGGGCGTGAGTCGTGCTTGGGTAGCTCAGTTGGTAGAGCACTTGCCCGCGAAAGGCAAAGGTCCCGAGTTCGAGTCTCGGTCGGGCACACAGTTTTAATCTGCCAGGAAGTTTCAGATTCTATACAACTACTGATTATGATCGAAATAGTTATCTTCAGCAAAATGATCATTAAAACCACCGAATATCAGCCGCGCACAACACTGACGTATGTTACCTGAAACAATATTCTTCGCAACTCGTACGTAATTAATTTCGGCTCCATACATCAGCTGGAAAAATTTCTTATAAGGATCGTGCTACGAGCACTGTTTTTAAAGAACCAATCTGATTCGAATTATTTTCATTACAACGAGTTCGGGACCACCTGTGCACATTTATTTTTACACTTTTGTATTACGTTCGGCATTTATGTCTGCAGAGTTGCGTAATTTGAATTTGCCGCTGAGATAATTGGTAAGATGGCGGCAGACAATTGATAGAGACTTTCTATTGTTAGACTATATAAGTAAGTATTCGAAATGCTTATTAAACTCTATAAACTCTACTTTCGTATTGTGCACTATTTAGACTTCATCTAGCAAACATTTGATTCGTTTCTAAGGAAAACACAGACAAAAACGCGATACAAATCGCTATCATCAATAGCTGCGCTCCTTGCAGCGGAAAGAAATAATTAACACAGATAAAGCTTACTGAGAGAGGAATTAAAGTTAAAAATAATTATTCACTCATATTAATAATAATAATGAACTCTGTTCTTCTCAAGTAAATAATTACAATTTCTTAACAGACCTCAGTTTGATATGCGTCCGCAACCTACAAAAGCCATCCAACAAAAGGTAAAAACAAAGGAAGAAAAATGCAGATCATAAAAGGAATTTACAATTATCATTGTCTTTGCATGATACACATCGATATGTCCAATTACATCATAGAATATTATATAAATAGTTAATATTTATCATCGTTTTCACTATTTTTTATATGTCGAATAGATAATGTTTATAACTGTTATAGGCATAATTTCCTCTCGTCGCACTGTAGCTAAAATTTATCTCGTGGATGTTACAATCAGTACTAGCAGCCATTGAAGGTGAAACACTAAGAGAGCTCAAAAACCTGGCACAAAATCCAAAGAGATCCTGGTCGTATTTGAAGCATGTTAGCGGCAAGAAACAATCAATGCATCCTCTGCCCTATAGCAATGGAGATACTATCGAAGACAGTGCTGCGAAGGCAGTTGCTAAACACAGTCTTTCGAATAAGAAGATGTAAATATTCTAGAATTCGAATCGAGAACAGCTGCCAAGTAGAAGTAAATATCCTCAGAGTTGTAAAGCAACTTGTTGTTGTTGTTGTGGTCTTCAGTCCTGAGACTGGTTTGATGCAGCTCTCCATGCTACTCTATCCTGTGCAAGCTTCTTCATCTCCCAGTACCTACTACAACCTACATCCTTCTGAATCTGCTTAGTGTATTCATCTCTTGGTCTCCCTCTACCATTTTTACCCTCCACGCTGCCCTCCAATACTAAACTGGTTATCCCTTGATGCCTCAGAACATGTCCTACCAACCGATACCTTCCTCTTGTCAAGTTGTGCCACAAACTGCACTTCTCTCCAATTCTATTCAGTACCTGCTCATTAGTTATGTGATCTACCCATCTAATCTTCAGCATTCTTCTGTAGCACCACATTTCAAAAGCTTCTATTCACTTCTTGTCTAAACTATTTACCGTTCATGTTTCACTTCCATACATGGCTACACGCCATACTAACACTTTCAGAAACGACTTCCTGACATTTAAATCTATACTCGATGTTAACAAAATTCTCTTCTTCAGAAATTCTTTCCTTGCCATTGCCAGTCTACATTTTATATCCTCTCTACTTCGACCATCATCAGTTATTTTGCTCCCCAAATAGCAAAACTCCTTTACTACTTTGTCTCATTTCCTAACCTAATTCCCTCAGCATCACCCGACTTAATTCGATTACATTCCATGATCCTCGTTTTGCCTGTGTTCATGGTCATCTTATATCCTCCTTTCAAGACACTGTCCGTTCCGTTCAACTGCTCTTCCAACTCCTTTGCTGTCTCTGACAGCCAGTTGCTCGGCCGCCATTGACCAGATGTTTTCAATTGGTGAGAGATCTGGAGAATGTGCTGACCAGGGCAGCAGTCGAACATTTTCTGTATCCAGATAGACCCGCCCGGGACCTGCAACATGCGGTCGTGCATTATCCTGCTGAAATGTAGGGTTTCGCAGTGATCGAATGAAGCATAGAGCCACGGGTCGTAATACAGAGCCAGTTCTGACAAAACTCTACCATCCGGTGAGCAAGATGTATGAGACAGGCGAAATACTCTCAGACTTCAAGAAGAATATAATAATTCCAATCGCAAAGAAAGTAGGTGTTGACATATGTGAAAATTACCGAACTATCAGTTCAATAAGAAACAGCTGCAAAATACTAAACGCGAATTCATTACAGGCGAATGGAAAAACTGGTAGAAGCCGACCTCTGGGAAGATCAGTTTGGATTCCGTAGAAATGTTCGAACACGTGAGGCAATACTGACCCTACGACTTGTCTTAGAAGAAAGATTAAGGAAAGGCAAACCTATATTTCTAGCATTTGTAGACTTAGAGAAAGCTTTTGACAATGTTGACTGGAATACTCTCTTTCAAATTCTAAAGGAGGCAGGGGTAAAATACAGGGAGCGAAAGGGTATTTACAATTTGTACAGAAACCAGATGGCAGTTATAAGAGTCGAGGGACATGAAAGGGAAGCAGTGGTTGGGAAGGGAGTGAGACAGGGTTGTAGCCTATCCCAGATGTTATTCAATCTGTATATTGAGCAACCAATAAAGGAAACAAAAGTTCGGAGTAGGTATTAAAAGCGATGGAGAAGAAACAAAAACTTTGAGGTTCGCCGATGACATTGTAACTCTGTCAGAGACAGCAAAGGACGTGGAAGAGCAGTTGAACGGAATGGACAGTGTTTAGAAAGGAGGGTATAAGATGAACATCAACAAAAGCAAAACGAGGATAATGGAATGTAGTCAAATTAAGTCGGGCGATGGTGAGGGTATTAGATTAGGAAATGAGACACTTAAAGTAGTAAAGGAGTTTTTCTATTTGGGGAGCAAAATAACTGATGATGATCGAAGTAGAGAAGATATAAAATGTAGACTGGCAATGGCAGGGAAAGCGTTTCTGAAGAAGAGGAATTTGTTAACATCGAATATAGATTTAGGTGTCAGGAAGTCGTTTCTGAAAGTATTTGTATGGAGTGTAGCCATGTATGGAAGTGAAACATGGACGATAAATAGTTTGGACAAGAAGAGAATAGAAGCTTTCGAAATGTGGTGCTACAGAAGAATGCTGAAGATTAGATGGGTAGATCATATAACTAATGAGGAGGTATTGAATAGAATTGGGGAGAAGAGGAGTTTGTGGCACAACTTGACAAGAAGAAGGGATCGGTTGGTAGGACATGTTCTGAGGCATCAAGGAATCACCAGTTTAGTATTGGAGGGCAGCGTGGAGGATAAAAATCGTAGAGGGAGACCAAGAGGTGAATACACTAAGCAGATTCAGAAGGATGTAGGCTGCAGTAGGTACTGGGAGATGAAGAAGCTTGCACAGGGTAGAGTAGCATGGAGCTGCATCGAACCAGTGTCAGGACTGAAGACCACAACAACAACAACAACAACGACAACAACAACCTGTGAGTGCGGCCGTTCATACATGGGACAGACTGGAGAGATGCACAGAGCACCGCAGGTACACCGGGCTCTTACAGCCTGATACATCTGCGGTGGCGGAGCACTGTATTGACACTCGGCACTCTATGGCGTCGAAATTTTAGCCTCGACCTCATCCTTCTGGGACTCAGTAGTGAAGGAAGCAAATGAAATTCACTGGCGACGAATTTAATTAACAGAGATAGCGCCTTCAGCTTGGACAAATCTTGGAATCCGGCAATTTCTGAAACTAAATCACGAAGACGCCGCGACGGTGCAGCTCGCAGTGATACATCGATATCACCGCGTGGATCGACCGCGCAGCCATAGTTCTAATTCCATGCATATACCAGACGTTTTTGCCGCCGATTAACGTCTCTGGCGCCTTGTGTATCTGTGGCCGCATGCGCAGTGGTTCGGTCCTCGGGTTTAAAAGGACGGAGCGAGTGCTGGGGCGTCAGTCCCCTCGACTCATCTGGAAGATTACTGGACGGTGTTCAGGCGAAATATTAGAAGAAGAAGTCAAATTTATGCGGCTGCAAGCCCGATATTTTATGGATCAGTATTTTCACCGCGAAAGTATGAAGATGCACAACATAAACATCAATTCTGCACTTTTTATTGCTCATGAAAACCACACGTTGCATGCTCTACCACCATACAGGAGGACCTTCAGAGTTCGTGGTCAAGATTGCTGTACACACCGGTACTTCTAATACCCAGTAGCACGTGCTCTTGTATTGATGCATCCCTGTATTCGTCGTGGCATACTATCCGCAAGTTCATCAAGGCACTGTTGGTCCAGATTGTCCCACTCCGCAACGGTGATTCGGCGTAAATCCCTCAGAGTAGTTGGTGAGTGACGTCGTCCATAAAGAGCCCTTTTCAGCCTTTGCCAGGCATGTTCGACAGCGTTCTTGTCTGGAGCACATGCTGGCCACTCTAGTCGACCGATGTAACTCTCCTGAAGAAAGTCATTCACAGGATGAGCACCATAGGGGCGCGATTTGTCGCTCATGAAGACGAATGCCTCGCTAATGTGCTGCCGATACAGTTGCACTTTTGATTAGAGGATGGCATTCACGTATCGTACAGCCGTTACGGCGCCTTCGATGACCACCAGCGGCGTACGTCGGTCCCACATAATGCCACCCCAAAACATCAGGGAACCTCCACCTTGCTGCACTCGCTGGACAGTGTGTGTAAGGTGTTCAATCTGATCAGGTTGCCTCCAGACACGTCTCCGACGATTGTCTGATTGACGGCATATGCGACACTCATCGGTGAAGAGAACGTGATGCCAGTCCTCAGCGGTCCATTCGGAATGTTGTTGGGCCCATCTGTACCGCGCTGCATGGTGTCGTGGTTACAAAGATGGATCCCACCACGCACGTCGAGAGTGAAGTTGCGCATCATGCAGCCTATTGCGCACAGTTTCAATCGTAACACCATCTCCTGCAGCTGCACGAAAAGCATTATTCAACATGGTGGCGTTCCTGTCAGGGTTCCTCCGAGCCATCATCAGTAGGTAGCGGTCATCCACTTGGGCGGCCTATCTCTCTGTATCTCCTGCATGTCCCAACATCGCTTTGGTTCACTCCGAGGCGCCTGGACACTTCCCTTGTTGAGAGCCCTTCCTGGCACAAAGTAACAATGCGGACGCGATCGAACCGCGGTACTGACCGTCTAGGCACGGTTGAACCACAGACAACACGAGCCGTGTACCTCCTTCCTGGTGGAATGACTGGAACTGATCGGCTGTCGGACCCCCTCCGTCTAATATGCGCTGCTCATGCATGGTTGTTTACATCTTTGGGCGGGTTTAGTGACATCTGTCAACAGTCAAAGGGACTGTGTCTGTGATGCAATATCGTCAAGGTCCCTCTTCAGGAGTACTGGGAACCGGGGTGATGCAAAACTGTTTTTGATGTGCATATGAAACACAGATGACGGCAGCAAGCGCGAACGAGCCGAAGTTAGTCATCCTGCAGGTCTTTCAATGTAAATGTGTGCAAAAGGAACAAAAACCCATTTCCTTCCTTGTTAGGTTGCTGTTAGCTAAGGGTAAAGACACAAGCTGGACGTGCACTGACATGTCAGATCTACCGTCATTCGACGACCCACATATTGCCTACCATGTTAACACAGCGCTGGCTACCAATGGCAACGGGGGGGGGGGGGGGGGGGAGGTATCGAATGCTGTGGACACCACAAGGCTACGGAGCGTGGTTGAACCGCTTAGTCGACGAGTAACTCACGGCATTGCTACAGTGCTGGTGATGTTGATACAAACCAGTGCAATGGCAACGATAAACAAACCAAACATTCCATGATAACTTCAATAACAGTAGCCGAAGTTGAGATTTCGTCACAAGCAATTACGCTGATTGAGAAAGAAGTGGCGGATGAAAGATTAGCCTTTCTGCAAATGAGTCAGTGAAATGCGTGGTGTCGTGCGAACAATGTACACTACTGGCCATTGAAATTGCTACACCACGAAGATGACGTGCTACAGACCTGAAATTTAACCGACAGGAAGAAGATGCTGTGATATGCAAATGATTAGCTTTTCAGAGCATTCACACAAGGTTGGCGCCAGTGGCGAGACCTACAATGTGCTGACACGAGGAAAGTTTCCGACCGATTTCTCATGCACAAACAGCAGTTGACTGGCGTTGCCTGGTGAAACGTTCTTGTGATGCCTCGTGTAAGGAGGAGAAATGCGTACCATCACGTTTCCGACTTTGATAAAGGTCGGATTGTAGCCTATCGCCATTGCGGTTTATCGTATCGCGACATTGCTGCTCGCGTTGGTCGACATCCGATGACTGTTAGCAGAATATGGAATCGGTGGGTTCAGGAGGGTAATACGGAACGCCGTGCTGAATCCCAACGGCCTCGTATGACTAGCAGTCGAGATGACAGGCATCTTATCCGCACGTCTGTAACGGATCGTGCAGCCACGTATCGATCCCTGTGCCAACAGATGGGGACGTTTGGAAAACAACAACCATTTGCACGAACAGTTCGACGACGTTTACAGCAGCACGGACTATCAGCTCGGAGACCGTGGCTGCGGTTACCTTTGACGCTGCATCACAGACAGGAGCGCCTGTGATGGTGTACTCAGCGACGAACCTGGGTGCACGAATGGCAAAACGTCATTTTTTCGGATGAATCCAGGTTCTGTTTACAGCATCAGGATGGTCCCATCCGTGTTTGGCGACATCTCGGCGAACGCACATTAGAAGCGTGTATTCGTCATAGCCATACTGACGTATCACCCGGCGTGATGGTATGGGGTGCCATTGGTTACACGTCTCGGACACCTCTTGTTCACATTGACAGCTCTTTGAACACTGGACGTTACATTCCAGATGTATTACGACCCGTGGCTCTACCCTTCATTCCATCCCTGCGAAACCCTACATTTCAGCAGGATAATGCACGACCGCGTCTTGAAGGTCCTGTACGGGCCTTTCTGGATACAGAAAATGTTCGACTGCTGCCCTGGCCAGCACATTCTCCAGATCTCTCACCAATTGTAAACGTCTGGTCAATGGTGGCCGAGCAACTGGCTCGTCACGATACGCCAGTCACTACTCTTTATGAACTGTGGTATCATGTTGAAGATGCATGGGCAGCTGTCCATTATAATTGTCCGGGCTGTTATGCCGTGGTCGGTTGATGAATTCTGTGTCGATTCCCAACGGGAATCAACCGAACACGGCATAACAGCCCCGACAATTGTAATGGACATGATATTTCCGGCCGTGAAAGTCTACATTTTAGTATGGGCAGCTGTACCTGTACACTCCATCCGAGCTGTGATTGACGCAATGCCCAGGCGTATCGAGGCCGTTATTACGGCCAGAGGTGGTTGTTCTGGGTACTGATTTCTCATGATCTATGCACCCAAAGTGCGTGAAAATGTAATCGCATGTCAGTTCTAGTATAATATATTTGTCCAATGAATACCCGTTTATCATCTGCATTTCTTCTTGGTGTAGCAATTTTAATGGCCAGTAGTGTAGAAGAGGAGTATAAGTGATGACGATTAGTGCATAGCAATAGAAAGTGGTACAGAAAAACGTGCGATGTAGCTGATTGTCGTTGTCGGACAGGGAGCCGCAATTCTCGTCTCAAGTGAAACATAGTAAAGGACAATCGTTGTCCTAGGAGCGCGTACTAAACATAATTACATACTTCGAAAATCATCCGCAGCATGGCAAAGGAACAATTATGAACGCATTTTGAATAGCTCCACAACAATATGACATTGTAGCGCATCAGACAAACTACGGATATTCAATGGAGGACAAGGCGCACTTGTCACACAAACTGACGTTTGCGCGTTTCGAGGATGCTCGGTACAATTTGCGGGACGTACATGCTAGTGTATTTGCACACGACATACAAAATGGTTCAAAAGGCTCTAAGCACTATGGGACTGAACATCTGAGGTCATCAGTCCCCTAGAACTTAGAACTACTTTATCCTAACTAACCTAAGGACATCACACACATCCATGCCCGAGGCAGGATTCGAACCTACGACCGTAGCGGTCGCGCGGTTGCAGACTGAAGCGCCTAGAACCGCTCGGCCAATACGACATATATTGTTTCGATTTCAAGCGAAACAGTGGATGGTTGGATAACTTCAAACAGTGCTACAGAATTGGAAAACGAAAGGTAATGAAATTTCAAACGAAGCGTCAGCTAGACTATGCCCAGCAACCTACGGAATCGGCCGAAAATATTTTAGAGGTGATAAACAAAACTATACCATAGTTAAGTAAGTAATTTGTTTTCAACTGAAACCAACCGGAATTTGAAGAGGAAACGTATATGAAACGGACCCTGGAAAATTAGAGGTACCAAGAGGGTTCTACCAAAATTATTTCCTTAGCATTCGTATACGAGGGGCGTTTGAGAAATCCGTGTAAAGCCCGAGAGATGGCACCACCGGCACGTATCGAGGTCATGTTTAGTTAGTAGCATCTTTGAAAACAACACACACCAAGTTTCAGCCATATTGATCTATTTTTTTGTGTTTGGCATTCGTGTGAATCAAGGAAGTCGAGTGATTGTCAAAAAATGGACGAAGAAGAATTTCGTGTGGTGATTAAACATTACTTTATGAAAGGCAAAACGAGTCAGGAGACTAAAGAGAAGCTTGACAAACATTACGGTGACTCTGCACCTTCGATTAGAAGAGTTTATAAGTGGTTTCAGAATTTTCGGAGTGGCCATATGGGCACAAGTGATGCTGAACGTTCTGGACACCCTGTAGAGGTTACGACTCCAGAAATCATTGATAAAACCCGTGATATGGTGATGGATTACGGAAGAGTTCAGGTGCGTGAGACTGCTAGTGCTGTGGGCATCTCGAATGAACGGGTACATAATATTTTGCGTAAACATTTGGACATGAGAAAGCTATCCGCAAGATGGGTTCCGCGATTGCTCACCTTGACCAAAAACGGAGTCGTGTGAAATGTTGCAAGGATGGTTTGCAGCTGTTCAGGAAGAATCCGCAGGACTTTAAGCGTCGTTTCGTCACTGTGGATGAAACAAAGGTGCATTACTATACTCCTGAGACCAAACAACAATCTAAACAATGGGTTACCAAGGTAGAATAGGCACCAGAAAAGGCGAAGACCAGTCTTCGGCCTGAAAGGTTCTGGCGACTGTCTTTTGGGATTCGCAAGGGATAATACCGATCGACTACCTGGAAAAGGGTAAAACTATTAGAGGTTCATATTATTCATCGTTGTTGGACCGTTTGAAAACCGAGCTGCAAGAAAAAGCCGGCGATTGGACCGCAAAAAAGTCCTTTTCCATCACGACAATGCACCAGCACACACCTCAGCAGTTGTGGTCGCAAAATTAATCGAAATAGGATTCCATCTCGTTTCACATCCCCCCTATTCTCCGGACTTGGCTCCCTCCGACTACTATTTGTTCCCCAATTTGAAGGAATGGCTGGCAGGACAAAGATTTTATTCAAACAAGGAGGTGATTGCAGCAACAAATAGCTATTTTGCAGACTTGGACAATTCCTATTATTCGGAAGGGATCAACAAATTAGAACAGCTTTGTACGAAGTGTATAAGTCTAAATAAAAAAAGGTTTATCCCAAACACGTAAGTAGTTTTTATTTTTGGACGGACTTCTCAAACGCCCCTCGTATAATTATGCCGACTGTTTCACTGGATGGTAAATTGGTTGGAACGCTATTTACTGCTCTGAGAGAACTAAGAGGAGCTCTGTGCTCTATGATTCTTTTTTGTATGTGTGGTCTTCGCAAGGGCGTCAGGGAATATTTACGTGACAGCAAGCAAGAGTGGGAGAACGGGCGTAACAGAACTACAACTATGGTATGAACACTGCTTTTGGCCAATAGCTCATCAAAATAAGTTGCTTTTCTTTAATTGCTGGCAACGGCGTAGTCACAGTGGATACACCGGTTCCCGTCAGATCACAGAAGTTCAGCGCTGTCGGGCGTGGCCGGCACTTGGATGGGTGACCATCCGGCCGCCATGCCCTCTCGCCATTTTTCGGGGTGCACTCAGCCTCGTGATGCCAATTGGAGAGATACACGACCGAATAGTAGCGGTTCCGGTCAAGAAAACCATCATAACGATCGGGAGAGCGGTGTGCTGACCACAGGTCCCTCCTATTCGCATCCTCCACTGAGGATGACACGGCGGTTGGATGCTCCCGATGGCCCACTTGTGTCCTGAAGACGGAGTGCTGCTCTCTTGTTTAATTCCTAGTACACGTATAAAAATCATACTCCTAAAGAACAAACTACTGGTCCTGGAAAGTGTGTGACATTGCAGTTCATATCCCCTGGAACCACCAGATGAATTCAATCTCCCGATGTTTGTGTTTTCCTTGCGTATAAAACGTATTTTATTTATTTTTATTTATTTATTTATAGTTCCGTGGGACCACATTAAGGAGAAGTCTCCATGGTCATGGAACGAGTCAATACATGAAATTATAACACGACTGTAGAAACAGATAAAATGAAATATAAGAAACATATTCGGGCGACACGTCATTAGTTTAAATGAAGACAATCAACAATGTAACACTGGAATTTGCTTAATTTTTTAGCTCTTCCAGGAGCTCCTCGACAGAATAGAAGGTGTGAGCCATGAGAAAACTCTTCAGTTTAGACTTAAAAGCGTTTGGGCTACTGCTAAGATTTTTGAGTTCTTGTGGTAGCTTATTGAAAATGGATGTAGCAGAATACTGCACTCCTTTCTGCACAAGAGTCAAGGAAGTGCATTCCACATATCACCGCACTATTTGCAGCAACGTCTTGAAGGATAGCCAGTTCCATGATAAGAGCCACGACAGGCTGCTTGGCATTCGGTTGAGCGCCATCACATCCCATCAGATCTCGTCATCCTGCCACACCAGTGTGATTGTAGATGCATTCTTTTAGAGTGGATACCTAACTGAACGTTTTGCACGGTTTGTAACTCGCAGGGACCTCGCCTTTGATCTTGATGGTGCGAACCTTTGTGATGATTCACATGCCCGTCTACCCTGATAGCTGTATGGTCAGCGTGATGGACTGCCGTCCTTAGGGGCCGGGGTTCGATTCCAGGCTGGGTCTGGGATTTTCTCTGACCGGGGACTGAGTGTTGTGTTGTCTTCATCATCACTTCGTCCCCATCAGGCGCGCAGGTCTCCCAGTGTGGCGTCGAGTGTAATAAGAGCTGCACCAAGGCGGCCGGACCTGCCCCGTAAGGGACCTCCTGGTCAGTGACGCCAAACGTTCATTTCCATAGAGATGCGCAATTTTTTATTCGGTTAATGGTTTGTTTCGAACATCTCTAGAATCTCGATGATGTCCATTTTGTGAAGTGTAATACATGCATCCCATAGAAGGCTGATCTGCTCGCGTCCCAGACTCTTCGTTTTCTGTGAACACAGTGAGTCATTACCAGTTACTATTTTTCCTGTCGTAATTTTCGCTTTCGAATGAGCCATACTAAAGATTGCTCTTGCGACCTCGCACTCAACAGGTTCCTTGTAAGTTATCTAAAAGAGAAGGATAAGAAGCGTGAGGGATCTATTGGACATAAGAATGCTTATTTAGCTTAATCAGTCCTTGGAGAAACAGAAATTAAGCAACACCTTAGCTCAGAGCACTGAAAGACCTAAGCCGAAACAAGGCCTCGGGAGTGCACAACATTCCATTAGAACTACTGACAGCCTTGGGAGAGCCAGTCCTGACCAAACTCTACCATCTGGTGAGCAAGATGTATGAGACAAGCGAAATACCCTCAGACTTCAAGAAGAGTATAATAATTCCAATTCCAAAGAAAGCAGGTGTTGACAGATGTGAAAATTACCGAACTATCGCTTTAATAAGTCACAGCTGCAAAATACTAACGCGAATTATTTACAGACGAATGGAAAAACTGGTAGAAGCCTACCTCGGGGAAGATCATTTAGGATTCTGGATAAATGTTGGAACACGTGAGGCAATACTGACCTTACGACTTATCTTAGAGTAAGGACAGGCAAACCTACGATTCAAGTATTTCTAGATTCAGCGAAAGCTTTTGACAATGTTGATTGGAATACTCTCTTTCAAATTCTAAAGGTGGCATGGGTAAAATACAGGGAGCACAAGGCCATTTACAAATTGTACAGAAAGCAGATGGCAATTATAAGAGTCGAGGGACATGAAAGGGAAGCAGTGGTTGGGAAGGGAGTGAGACAGGGTTGTAGTCTCTCCCCGATGTTATTCAATCTGTATATTGAGCAAGCAATGAAGGAAACAAAAGAAAACTTCGGAGTAGGTATTAAAATCCATGGAGAAGAAATAAAAAATTTGAGGTTCGCCGATGACATTGTAATTCTGTCAGAGACAGAAAAGGAACTGGAAGAGCACTTGAACGGAATGGACAGTGTCTTGAAAGGATGGTATAAGATGAACATCAACAAAAGCAAAACGAGGATAATGGAATGTAGTCGGATTAAGTCGGGTGATGCTGAGGGAATTAGATTAGGAAATGAGACACTTAAAGTAGTAAAGGAGTTTTGCTATTTGGGGAGCAAAATAACTGATGATGGTCGAAGTAGAGAGGATATAAAATGTAGACTGGCAATGGCAAGGAAAGCGTTTCTGCAGAACAGAAATTTGTTAACATCGAGTATAGATTTAAGTATCAGTAAGTCGTTTGGCCGGCCGCGGTGGTCTAGCGGTTCTAGGCGCTCAGTCCGGAACCGCGCGACTGCTACGGTCGCAGGTTCGAATCCTGCCTCGGGCATGGATGTGTGTGATGTCCTTAGCTTAGTTAGGTTTAAGTAATTCTAAGTTCTAGGGGACTAATGGCCACCGATGTTAAGTCCCATAGTGCTCAGAGCCATTTGAACCATTTTGAAGTCGTTTGTGAAAGTATTTGTATGAAGTGTAGCCATGTATGGAAGTGAAACATGGACGATTAATTGTTTGGACAAGAAGAGAATAGAAGCTTTCGAAATGTGGTGCTACAGAAGAATGCTGAAGATTAGATGGGTAGATCACATAACTAATGAGGAGGTGTTGAATAGAATTTGGGAGGAGCTTGTGGCACAACTTGACTAGAAGAAGGGATCAGTTGGTAAGACACGTTCTGAGGCGCCAAGGGATCACTAATTTAGTATTGGAGGGCAGTGTGGAGGGTAAAAATCGTAGAGGGAGACCAAGAGATGAATACACTAAACAGATTCAGAAGGATGTAGGTTGCAGCAGTTACTGGGAGATGAAGAAGCTTGCACAGGATAGAATAGTATGGAGAGCTGCATCAAACCAGTCTCAGGACTGAAGACCACAACAACAACAACAACATAGTTAAGCTTTCTGGCAAAATACAGAAGGACAGAACGGCAACGTTAGGGAAAATCGCTATGTTCTCTCCAAGATAACTGGCTGTATTAACTTCTACAGTGAGTCTGAACTTGCGTTATGTGTACATGATGAAACAGTAGAATCTAACAATCCTAGAATACTCAGAGAGCGTGTAAATTTCACTTACGCTTTAGCAGCGGATGTGAAAAAACATATGAAGGATACTGCTGTCTTTCAGGTGCTGCCAATGGTATACAAAAGAATTTACTGGACTGTACGTTTCATGTGTGTCAGGAATAAAAATAATTAAGAAACAGCTACGACAGATTTTGTGTCTTTGATAGCAGATGAAACTTCTGATGTATCTTCTAAATTTGAGTTGTCTGTACTATTTCGTTTTCTGTTATCTACTGAAGAGACGGTTGAAAAATTTTGGACAGTTTCATATCAATCACGTAACAGTGCTTCCTTCTTGGCTGATTCAATTAAAGATGTACTCGTCGATGGTGTCGAAGAAACGAAAGAAAACGTAAAATCTCAAATTTATGATGGCTCCTGCGTCATGCGTGACCATCATACACAAATCTAAACAACGGTAAGAGGAGAGCATAATTTCGTGTATTATGCGCATTGTTACGAACGCCAACTGAACTTAATTCTTGCCCAAGCTACAAGAAACAAATAGAGCTGTTTTTCATAACTACTGCACAGGTAGCAATATGTTTCTGTCATTCACCTCGAGAAGTGACTGTTCCGTATGCAACGAAGAATCCTTTATGGATCAACCATAAGACGGAACTCTAAAAAAGTCCTCACAATTCACGAGCATAAAGAGGCCTTTCTAGGATGTTAAACACGTTGAAGATACCATCAACCACACGACAAATGTGGATCAAACATATCGTATAAGGTTAAAACTCCAACACCCAAAACTTTCTTTTCGGTTATAGATATTTTCTAAAATAGCTAGCTGTCAAACCAAGCAACGTGCAGGTATTCATTTAGCAATTTTCTATTAGAAATGAAAAGAGAAATGAACTGTGTTTTTCTGTAATATCGAAAAAATTTGATTTACATGTATTCGTGAAAATACTTTTGCAATTACGGAACAGTCGTACAAAAAGTATGCATAATTTACAGATGTGTAAGCACAGCTTATTCTCGTATCTAGACCGCGATTTTGTAAACGTCTCAGTAGACTCTTCATAGCTCTATAGAAACCGAGCGAGGTGGCGCAGTGGTTAGACACTGGACTCGCATTCGGGAGGACGACGGTTCAATCCCAGGTCCGGCCATCCTGATTTAGGGTTTCCGTGATTTCCCTAAATCACTCCAGGCAAATGCCGGGATGGTTCCTCTGTAAGGGCACGGCCGACTTCCTTCCCCGTCCTTCCCTAATCCGATGAGACCGATGACAACGCTGTCTGGTCTCCTTCCCCAAACCAACCAACCAACCAGCTCTATAGACGGCTATGGTTTCGCCTACAGCCGATTGCGTTTCGCAGCTGAAAGCTGTCAGAAGCTCTGCCAGGTATTAGGAATTTCTCTAAGTGAACTCGACTCTATATGTGTATTAGTACTAAAGAATAAATGGCTTAAAAATTCATACATGATGCGGCATTTTCCACACGTCTCATTCTTCATGACTCCATATCTCCTGCTCATTGTGTCATGCAGTGACATGACTTTGTAGGTACATTCAGCGGCGTACGTCGGAACTGTGTGCAGAATGTATTGCGAACTGAGGTACTAGGGAAGAGCCGGCCGAAGTGGCCGTGCGGTTCTAGGCGCTGCAGTCTGGTACCGCGAGACCGCTACGGTCGCAGGTTCGAATCCTGCCTCGGGCATGGCTGTGTGTGATGTCCTTAGGTTAGTTAGGTTTAACTAGTCTAAGTTCTAGGGGACTAATGACCTCAGAAGTTGAGTCCCATGGTGCTCAGAGCCATTTTTACTAGGAAAGAAGCAATAAATTTAAGCGTCACGCACGATGAGGCAGTTTGTCATGCATCTCATTGTTTATGACGTCATATGTCCTGAACTGTTATAGGTAAGTAGTTCTAACCCCCACAGCAATTGTATGCTGACATTAAGGGACGTGTGCAGCAAGTTTGGTTGAAATCGGGTCAGAAGGGGATGTGGAACATCCACTCAGACACACTCGCACTTAATTTACATACATCCATTTTTATACACTATGGCCATTAAAATTGCTACACCACGAAGATGACGTGCTACAGACGCGAAATTTAACCGACAGAAAGAAGATACTATGATATGCAAATGATTAGCTTTTCAGAGCATTCACACAAGGTTGGCGCCGGTGGCGACACCTACAACGTGCTGACATCAGGAAAGTCTGCAACCGATTTCTCATACACAAACAGCAGTTGACCGGCGTTGCCTGGTGAAACGTTGTTGTGATGCCTCGTGTAGGGAGGAGAAATGCGTACCATCACGTTTCCGACTTTGATAAAGGTCGGATTGTAGCCTATCGCGATTGCGGTTTATCGTATCGCGACATTGCAGCTCGCGTTGGTCGAGATCCAATGACTGTTAGCAGAATACGGAATCGGTGGTTTCAGGAGGGTAATACGGAACGCCGTGCTGGATCCCAACGGCCTCGTATCACTAGCAGTCGAGATGACAGGCATCTTATCCGCACGGCTGTAACGGATCGTGCAGCCACGTCTCGATCCCTGAGTCAACAGATGTGGACGTTTGCAAGACAACAACCATCTGCACGAACATTTCGACGACGTTTGCAGCAGCACGGACTATCAGCTCGGAGACCGTGGCTGCGGTTACCCTTGACAGAGCAGTCAGAGGTTTGAATTCTGCAACCACTTGTTGGCCTCTAATTTACTTCACCAGCACTTCTTCCTTTCACTGAACAATAAGTGTCCTGCATAAATTCCTTATGCTGTCTTTTAGGCTGTCTGCCATTGCCATGCCTTCTATTGAAAGGGAAACGATTCACAACAAGGGCGTACCCAGGATATGAACTTGGGGGGTGGGGGGCGGCAGTTCATACTAGTGTCAGGAAACAAGGACTCGAGACAACTTACAGCACTTCTTATTAAATAAAACAGTAAACTAGTGAAAAACTGCGAATATCTTCTAGGGGGGGGGGGAGGGAGGCAGATGCTTCCCCCCCCCTCCCCTGCCCCTCTCTGGGTAATCCCATGATTCACAGGTCTCCAGATTTCAACGACAGAGTCATAGATCCGTCACGAAAACAGGAAGGAGGCTGGACTTTCTCGGTACGTCTAAAGGCGACTCAGTCCTGCGAACGTCGCCAGGCTCATTGTAAGGTAATTTTAGAGCTACAGATATATTTTAAATAATTTAGGAAATTAAATTATTTGGAAAGGTAAGTTGTACAGTGCAGTAAAGGCAGGTAAATTCAACGTGCTTGCGCAAATATCGAAATTTTCTACTTAGTTTGTATGGCATTCTCTTTCTTATCGACGTAGCGCTGTACGTTAAATAATTTCCGCTGTACGTTAAATAATTCTCCGCAATATTGAGAGTGGTAGTGATGTTCAGTCCCAATGGGGCACTGTTAAGTGGGGCGTTCCACAAGGGTCGGTGCTGGGGCTTATTTATATAAATGATATGCCTTCTAGTATAACAGGTGATTCAAAAATATTTCTGTTTGCTGATGACACCAGCTTGATAGTGAAGGATCTTGTGTGTAATATTGAAACAGTATCAAATAACGTAGTTCATGAAATAAGTTCGTGGCTTGAGGAAAATAATTTGATGCTAAATCACAGTAAGACTCAGTTTTTACAGTTTCTAACATACATTTCAACAAGAACCGATATTTTGATCAGACAGAATGGGCATATTATAAGCGAGACGGAACAGTTCAAGTTCCTAGGAGTTTGGATAGATAGTAAGCTGTTGTGGAAAGCCCATGTTCAGGATCTTGTTCAGAAACTAAATACCGCTTTGTTTCCCATTAGAACAGTATCTGAAATAAGTGACACTTCAACACGAAAAGTAGTCTACTTCGCATATTTCCATACGCTTATGTTATATGGTATTATTTTTGGGGTGATTCTTCTGATTCAAAAAGGGTATTTTTGGCTCAAAAACGGGCTGTTCAAGCTATATGTGGTGTAAGTTCGAGAACCTCTTGTCGACCCCTATTCAATAGTCTGGGAATTCTGACATTGCCCTCACAGCATATACACTCCTGGAAATTGAAATAAGAACACCGTGAATTCATTGTCCCAGGAAGGGGAAACTTTATTGACACATTCCTGGGGTCAGATACATCACATGATCACACTGACAGAACCACAGGCACATAGACACAGGCAACAGAGCATGCACAATGTCGGCACTAATACAGTGTATATCCACCTTTCGCAGCAATACAGGCTGCTATTCTCCCATGGAGACGATCGTAGAGATGCTGGATGTAGTCCTGTGGAACGGCTTGCCATGCCATTTCCACCTGGCGCCTCAGTTGGACCAGCGTTCGTGCTGGACGTGCAGACCGCGTGAGACGACGCTTCATCCAGTCCCAAACATGCTCAATGGGGGACAGATCCGGAGATCTTGCTGGCCAGGGTAGTTGACTTACACCTTCTAGAGCACGTTGGGTGGCACGGGATACATGCGGACGTGCATTGTCCTGTTGGAACAGCAAGTTCCCTTGCCGGTCTAGGAATGGTAGAACGATGGGTTCGGTGACGGTTTGGATGTACCGTGCACTATTCAGTGTCCCCTCGACGATCACCAGTGGTGTACGGCCAGTGTAGGAGATCGCTCCCCACACCATGATGCCGGGTGTTGGCCCTGTGTGCCTCGGTCGTATGCAGTCCTGATTGTGGCGCTCACCTGCACGGCGCCAAACACGCATACGACCATCATTGGCACCAAGGCAGAAGCGACTCTCATCGCTGAAGACGACACGTCTCCATTCGTCCCTCCATTCACGCCTGTCGCGACACCACTGGAGGCAGGATGCACGATGTTGGGGCGTGAGCGGAAGACGGCCTAACGGTGTGCGGGACCGTAGCCCAGCTTCATGGAGACGGTTGCGAATGGTCCTCGCCGATACCCCAGGAGCAACAGTGTCCCTAATTTGCTGGGAAGTGGCGGTGCGGTCCCCTACGGCACTGCGTAGGATCCTACGGTCTTGGCGTGCATCCGTGCGTCGCTGCGGTCCGGTCCCAGGTCGACGGGCACGTGCACCTTCCGCCGAACACTGGCGACAACATCGATGTACTGTGGAGACCTCACGCCCCACGTGTTGAGCAATTCGGCGGTACGTCCACCCGGCCTCCCGCATGCCCACTATACGCCCTCGCTCAAAGTCCGTCAACTGCACATACGGTTCACGTCCACGCTGTCGCGGCATGCTACCAGTGTTAAAGACTGCGATGGAGCTCCGTATGCCACGGCAAACTGGCTGACACTGACGGCGGCGGTGCACAAATGCTGCGCAGCTAGCGCCATTCGACGGCCAACACCGCGGTTCCTGGTGTGTCCGCTGTGCCGTGCGTGTGATCATTGCTTGTACAGCCCTCTCGCAGTGTCCGGAGCAAGTATGGTGGGTCTGACACACCGGTGTCAATGTGTTCTTTTTTCCATTTCCAGGAGTGTATTTTCTTTAACGTCGTTTGTTGTTAGCAATATTAGCCTATTCCCAAGAGTTAGCAGCTTTCACTCAGTTAATACTAGGCAGAAATCAAATCTGCATGTGGAATGCACTTCCTTGACTCTTGTGCAGAAAGGAGTGCAGTATTCTGCTGCATCCATTTTCAATGAGCTACCACAAGAACTCAAAAATCTTAGCAGTAGCCCAAACGCTTTTAAGTCTAAACTGAAGAGTTTCCTCATGGCTCACTCCTTCTATTCTGTCGAGGAGCTCCTGGAAGAGCTAAAAAATTAAGCAAATTCCAATGTTACATTGTTGATTTTCTTTATTTAAATTTACGACTTGTCACCTGAATATGTTTTTTTATATTTCATTTTATCTGTTTCTAATATCGCGTTATAATTTCATGTATTGACTCGTTCTATGACCATGGAGACTTCTCCTTAAGTTGGTCCCACGGAACAATAAATAAATAAATAAATAAAAAATTACGAGCCGCTTGACATCGCTGTATTCATTCTGAATTCTTTTTTATTGTAATACCAATCTCCATCTACATCTACATCTACGTGATTACTTGGCTATTCACAATAAAGTGCCTGGCGGAGGGTTCAATGGACCACCTACAAGCTGTCTCTCTACCGTTCCACTCTCGAACTGCGCGCGGGGAAAACGAGCACTTCAATTTTTTTGTGCGAGCCCTGATGTCTATTATTTTATTATGTTGGTCATTTCTTTCTATATAGGTGGGTGCCAACAGAATGTTTTCGCAATCGGAGGAAAAAACTGGTGACTGAAATTTCATGAGAAGATCCCGTCACAACGAAAAACGCCTTTGTTTTAATGATTGCCACTCCAGTTCACATATCATGTCTGTGACACTATCTCCCCTAATTCGCGATAATACAAAACTAGCTGCCCTTCTTTCAACTTTTTCGATGTCATCCGTCAGTCCCACCTGATACGGATCCCACACCGCACAGCAATACTGCAGAATAGGGCGGACAAGCGTGGTGTAAGCAGTCTCTTTAGTAGACCTGTTGCACCTTTTAAGTGTTCTGCCAATGAATCGCAGTCTTTGGTTTGCTCTACCCACATCTATGTGATCGTTCCAATTTAGGTTATTTGTCTTTGTAATCCCTAAGTGTTTAGTTGAATTTAGAGCCTTCAGATTTGTGTGACTTATCGCGAAATCGAAATTTCACAATTTTCCTTATTCAGGGTCAATTGCCACTTTTCGCGCCATACAGATATCTAAATCATTTTGCAAGTCGTTTTGATCATCTGATGACTTTACAAGACGGTAAATGACAGCATCATCTGCATATAATCTAAGACGGCTACTCAGATTGTCTCCTATGTCGTTAATATAGATCAGGAACAATAGAGGGCCTATAACACTTCCTTGGGGAACGCCCGGTATTACTTCTGTTTTACTCGATGACTTTCAGTTTATTACTACGAACTGTGACCTTCCTGGCAGGAAATCACGAATCCAGTCGCACAACCGTGGCGATATTCCTTAGGCACACAGTTTGGTTAAAAGACGCTTGTGAGGAACGGTGTCGAAAGCCTTCTGAAAATCTACAAATATGGAGTCAATTTGACATTCCCTGTCCATAGCACTCATTACTTCATGAGTATAAAGAGCTAGTTGTGTTTCGCAAGAACGATATTTTATGAAACCGTGCTGACGATGTGTCAATAAATCGTTTTCCTCGAGGTACTTCATACTCTTCGAATACAGTACGCGTTCGAAAACATTACTGCAAATCGACGTTAGTGATATGGGCCTGTAATTCAGTGGATTACTCCTACTTCATACTCTGAGAGGAATCTGAGTGGTTATCAATCTGGACCGGAGGCCTTGCCTTTGTTAAGTGATTTAAGCTGCTTCGTTACTCCGATGATATCTACTTCTATGTTTCTCATCTTGGCAGTTGTTCTTGATTGGAATTTAAGTATATTTACTTCGTCTTCTTTGGTGAAGCAGTTTCGGAAAACCGTGTTTAATGACTCTGCTTCAGTGGCACTGTCATCAGTGACTTCACCGTTGTTATTGCGCTGTGAAGGTATTGATTGCGTCTTGCCACTGGTGTGCTTTTGTATGACGAGAATCTCTTTGGGTTTTGTGCCAGATTCCGAGACAGAAATTAGTTATGGAAATTATTAAAAGCGTCTCTCATTGAAGCACGCGCTATATCGAACTTGTGCGAAACTTTTCCTATCTTCGGGATTTAGCGTTCTTTTAAATTTGGCATGCTTTTTGCTTTGCTTCTGCAACAACTATGTGACCCTTTTTGTGTACCATGGGGGTCCAGTACCATCACTTATTAATTTGTGTGGTATATATACTGTATCTCTCAATTGCTGTTGATACTATCTCTGTGAAAACATTCCTCAACTTTTCTACACCTACATGATGAGACCGGAAGGAGTGGAGACTGTCTCTTAAAAAGGCGTTAAGATCATTTTTATCAGCTTTTTTTAAAAATAGATATACTTTGCGTTTCTTTTCGATGGTTGTAGGTATTACGGTATACAACCTGGCAGCAACTGCCTTGTGGTCGCTAATCCCTGTATTCGTCACAACACTCACTATTTGTCCAGATTATTTGTTGCTAAGAGGTCAAGTATGCTTTCGCAACCATTTACGCTTCGAGTAGGCTCATGAACTAATTGTTCAAAATAATTTTCTGAGAAAGCATTCAGTACAATTTCGGATGACGTTTTATGCCTAACGCCGCCTTTAAACGTATACTTTTTCCAGCATATAGAAGGTAGATTGAAGTCGCCAGCGACTGTAATTCAATAAGTATGAGTAATTCAATAACTATAATGAGATTCAAGTTTTCTTTGAACTATTCAGCAACTATATCTTCTGAGTCGTGGGATAGGTAAAACGATCCAATTAATAGTTTAGTCCAATTGTCAAGTATAACCTCTACCCATACTATTTCGCAGGAACTATCTACTACCATAATTATGTAGAATACATAACTACAGAAAATACGTAAAGAGTGTTATTATGACGAGGTACGTCAAGACTTCTGCACGGAAGTGTTTTGGTTTTACAGAATCTACTCATTATATTTGGCAACATCTTATTTACATCTATTCTCACACATATGTAAAACGTTTTGGGCTCGATTAAGAAATATAGATGGTTAATTTACAGTCTTTCCAAATCGTACTTCGTGACATCTTCTCACTTGAAAAAGGTTGTTGCAAAGTACATTGACCGAAAATGTAGAGAACGAAGTACAGTTTGCCCCTAATCTACTTCTACATGTACATCTACATCTACATGGATACTCTGCAAATCACATTTAAGTGCCTGGCAGAGGGTTCATCGAACCACCTTCACAATTCTCTATTACTCCAATCTCGTATAGCGCGCGGAATGAACGAACACCTATATCTTTCCGTACGACCTCTGATTTCCCTTATTTTATTGTGGTGATTGTTTCTCCCTATGTACGTCGGTGTCAACAAAATATTTCCGCATTCGTAGGAGAAAGTGGGTGATTGGAATTTCGTGAGAAGATTCCGTCGCAACGAAAAACGCCTTTCTTTTAACGATTTCCAGCACAAATACTGTATCATTTCTGTGACACTCTCTCCCATATTTCGCGATAATACAAAACGTGCTGCCCTTCTTTGAACTTTTTCGACGTACTTCGTCGGTCCTATCTGGTAAGGATCCCACACCGCGAAGCATTACTCTAAAAGAGGACGGACAAGCATAATGTAGGCAGTCTCCTTAGTAGGTGTGTTACGTTTTCTAAGTGTTCTGCGAATAAAACGCAGTCTTTCGTTAGCCTTCCCCACGACATTTTCTATGTGTTCGTTCCGATTTAAGTTGTTCGTAATTGTAATACCTAGGTATTTAGTTGAATTTACGGCTTTTAGATTAGACCGATTTATCGTGTAACCGAAGTTTAACGAGTTCCATTTAGCACTCATATGGATGACCTCATACTTTCCGTTATTTATGGTAAACTGCCACTTCTCGCACCATTCAGATATATTTTCTAAATCGTTTTGCAGTTTGTTTTGATCTTCTGATGACTTTATTAGTAGATAAACGACAGCGTCATCTGCAAACAAACTAAGACGGCTGCTCAGATTGTCTCCAAAATCGTTTATATAGATAAGGAACAGCAAAAGGCCTATAACACTACCTTTGGGAACGCCAGAATTCACTTCTGTTTTACTCGATGACTTTCCGTCAATTACTACGAACTGTGACCTCGTGACCTCTCTGACAGGAAATCACAAATCCAGTCACATAACTGAGACGATATTCTATAAGCACGCAATTTCACTACGAGCCGCTTGTGTGGTACAGTGTCAAAAGCCTTCCGGAAATCCAGAAATACGGAATCTATCTGAAATCCCTTGTCAACAACACTCAACACTTCATGCGAATAAAGAGCGAGTTGAGTTTCACAAGAACGATGTTTTCTAAACCCATGTTGACTGTGTGTCAATAGACTGTTTTCTTCGAGGTCATTCATAATGTTCCAACACAATATATGTTCTAGAATCCTTCTGCACATCGACGTTAATGATATTGGTCTGTAACTAAGTGGATTACTCCTACACCCTTGCTTGAATGTTGGTGTGACCTGTGCAACTTTCCAGTGTTTGCGTACGGATCTTTCGTCGAGCGAACGGTTGTATATGCTTGTCAAGTATGGAGCTAATGCATCAGCATACTCTGAAAGGAACCTAATTGGTATACAACCTGGACCAGAAGACTTGCTTTTAGTAAGTGATTTAAGTTGCTTCACTACTCCGAGGATATTCGGCCGCTACGGTCGCAGGTTCAAATCCTGCCTCGGGCATGGATGTGTGTGATGTCCTTAGGTTAGTTAGGTTTAAGTAGTTCTAAGTTCTAGGGGACTGATGACCTTAGAAGTTAAGTCCCATTGTGCTCAGAGCCATTTGAACCATTTGAATCCGAGGATATTTTCTTCTACATTACTCATGTTGGCAGCTGTTCTCGATTCGAATTCTGGAATATTTACTTCGTCTTCTTTTGTGAAGGCATTTCGGAAGGCTGTGTTTATTAACTCTGCTTTGGCAGCACTGTCTTCGATAGTATCTCCATTGCTATCGTGCAGAGAAGGCATTGATTGTTTCTTGCCGCTAACATATTTCACATACGACTAGAATCTATTTGGATTTTCTGACAGGTTTCGAGACAAAGTTCGTTGTGGAAACTGTTATGAGGATCTCGCATTGAAGTCCACGCTAAATTTCGAGCTTCTATAAAAGATCGCCAATCTTGGGGATTTCGCCTCTGTTTAAATTTGGCATGTTTGTTTCGTTGTTTCTGCAACAGTGTTCTGATCCGTTTTGTGTTCCAAGGAGGATCAGCCCCGTCGTTTGTTAATCTTTTTGGTATAAATCTCTCAATTGCTGCCGATACTATTTCTCTGAATTCAAGCTACATCCAGTCTACGCTTATATCATCCATTTGGAAGGAGATTGTCTCTCACGAAGGCGTCAAGTGAATTGAAGGGCTTATTTCAATAGTGGAAAAAGTCCATTTTTGTTCATTCTTAGATACAGAGTCCTAAAGTTAAATGAGCGCTGAAAAATGTGCAGTTGAGATACCAGAAATATACATACATCAAATATATACACACACACACACACACACACACACACACACAAACACACACAGTAGACTGGCAATGGCAAGGAAAGCGTTTCTGAAGAAGACAAATTTGTTAACATCGAGTATTGATTTAAGTGTCAGGAATTCGTTTCCGAAAGTATTTGTATGGCGTGTAGCCATGTATGGAAGTGAAACATGGACGATAAATAGTTTAGAGAAGAAGAGAATAGATGCTTTCGAAATGTGGTGCTGCAGAAGAATGCTGAAGATTAGATGGGTAGATCACATAACTAATGAGGAGGTACTGAATAGGATTGGGGAGGAGTTTGTGGCACAACTTGACTAGAAGAAGGGATCGGTCGGTAGGACATGTTCTGAGTTATCAAGGGATCAGCAGTTTAGTATTGGAGGGCAGCGTGGAGGGTAAAAATCGTAGAGGGAGACCAAGAGATGAATACACTGAGCAGATTCAGAAGGATGTAGGCTGCAGTACGTACTGGGAGGTGAAGAAGCTTGCACAGGATAGAGTAGCATGGAGAGCTGCATCAAACCAGTCTCAGGACTGAAGACCGGGTGTTACAAAAAGGTACGGCCAAACTTTCAGGAAACATTCCTCACACACAAAGAAAGAAAATATGTTATGTGGACATGTGTCCGGAAACGCTTACTTTCCATGTTACAGCTCATTTTATTACTTCTCTTCAAATCACATTAATCATGGAATGGAAACACACAGCAACAGAACGTACCAGCGTGACTTCAAACACTTTGTTACAGGAAACGTTCAAAATGTCCTCCGTTAGCGAGGATACGCGCATCCACCCTCCGTCGCACGGAATCCCTGATGCAGCCCTGGAGAATGGCGTATTGTATCACAGCCGTCCACAATACGAGCACGAAGAGTCTCTACATTTGGTACCGGGGTTGCGTAGACAAGAGCTTTCAAATGCCCCCATAAATGAAAGTCGAGAGGGTTGAGGTCAGGAGAGCGTGGAGGCCCCGGAATTGGTCCGCCTCTACCAATCCATCGGTCACCGAATCTGTTGTTGAGAAGCGTACGAACACTTGGACTGAAATGTGCAGGAGCTCCATCGTGCATGAACCACATGTTGTGTCGTACTTGTAAAGGCACACGTTCTAGCAGCACAGGTAGAGTATCCCGTGTGAAATCGTGATAACGTGCTCCATTGAGCGTAGTTGGAAGAACATGGGGCCCAATCGAGACATCACCATCAATGCCTGCCCAAACGTTCATAGAAAATCTGTGTTGATGACGTCATTGCACAATTGCGTGCGGATTCTCGTCAGCCCACACTTGTTGATTGTGAAAATTTACAATTTGATCACGTCGGAATGAAGCCTCGTCCGTAAAGAGAACATTTGCACTGAAATGAGGATTGACACATTGTCGGATGAACCATTCGCAGAAGTGTACCCGTGGAGGCCAATCAGCTGCTGATAGTGCCTGCACACGCTGTACACGGTACGGAAACAACTGCTTCTCTCCATACAGTGACGTGGTCAACGTTGCCTTGTACAGCAGCAACTTCTCTGACGCTGACATTAGGGTTATCGTCAACTGCACGAAGAATTGCCTCGTCCATTGCAGGTGTCCTCGTCGTTGTAGGTGTTCCCCAGTCGCGAGTCATAGGCTGGAATGTTCCATGCTCACTAAGACGCCGATCAATTGCTTCGAACGTCTTCCTGTCGGGACACCTCCGTTCTGGAAATCTGTCTCGATACAAACGTACCGCGCCACGGCTATTGCCTCGTGCTAATCCGTACATCAAATGTGCATCTGCCAACTCCGCATTTGTAAACATTGCACTGACTGCAAAACCACGTTCGTGATGAACACTAACCTGTTGATGCTACGTACTGATGTGCTCGATGCTAGTACTGTACGCCAATGAGTCGCATGTCAACACAAGCACCGAAGTCAACATTACCTTCCTTCAATTGGGCCAACTGGCGGTGAATCGAGGAAGTACATTACATACTGACGAAACTAAAATGAGCTCTAACATGGAAATTAAGCGTTTCCAGACACATGTCCACATCACATCTTTTCTTTATTTATGTGTGAGGAATGTTTCCTGTAAGTTTGGCCGTTCTTTTTTGTAACACCCCGTATATATATATATATATATATATATATATATATATATATATATATATAACTTCCTGGCAGATTAAAACTGTGTGCCCGACCGAGACTCGAACTCGGGACCTTTGCCTTTCGCGGGCAAATGCTCTACCATCTGAGCTACCGAAGCACGACTCACGCCCGATACTGACAGCTTTACTTCTGCCAGTATCTCGTCTCCTACCTTCCAAACTTTACAGAAGCTCTCCTGCGAAAGTTGCAGAACTAGCAGTCCTGAAAGAAAGGATAGTGCGGAGACATGGCTTAGCCACAGCCTGGGGGATGTTTCCAGAATGAAATTTTCAGTCTGCAGCGGAGTGTGCGCTGATATGAAACTTCCTGGCACACAGTTTTAATCTGCCAGGAAGTTTCATATCAGCGCACACTCCGCTGCAGAGTGAAAATCTCATTATATATATATATATATATATATATATATATATATATATATATATATATATATATATATATATATATTCTGCAGTTGAAATACCAGAAATAAGAAAGATTCAAGTATATATAATTGAATATTCAATCTCGCTACGACAACCCTGTGTTCACTAATCCCTGTATGCGTTATTAACTCAGGATTATTTGTTGCTAACAGGTGAAGTGTGTTTGCACAGCCGTAGTCCTTCATTGTCAGGGAGAGAACGTACAACCATTGATAAGAGCTCGTGTAAGCCGAGCTGCCTGTGGGTGTGTGGAGACTGCCCTGTACATATCGCCTCGTCAGTCGGCACTGCACTTACCGGAACGCAGGCAGTAGTCCCACCACGTCTCAATTTCACCGTCGCTGAGGTCCAGGATGCCGCCAGAGCGAGCGACGGCGGTGGTGCGCGAGCAGACGCAGTCGAGCACCGAGGTGCCGTTCCCTGCGAGCAGGGCCGCCAGCGCTGCCACGACGCCCGCCGCCTGCATGGTGTGCCGTCGACGCTGGGGAGCGAGCAGCGGCGCTGCGCGGGCTCCGCATATAACGGCGAGCGCTGCGGAAGTCTGCGGCCGAGCCACAGGAAGCGGGGCGCGGCTAGTCCGGATCAGTCAGGCCCCCACATCCGCACGGTAGAGATGGGCAAAACTGTTCTTTTCAGTGATCGGATCAGAACTGTTCACTCCCTGAAATGAACTAGCTCTCTTTCATGACTCACCACTCATTCACAATAGAAAATAAATGGAAGGCACATTGCCCTTTAAACTTGGTTTATTCCAGTACTATACCTGTATTTTGATCTTATTTGATCCTATTTTGAAGTAACACGGATAATGAGTAAGAATTTTGTATTGTTTATTGAAATTTCCACGATATGACAAAGTTTTTGATTATTGATTTATTTTGCACTATCGTGGTTTTTTGGGTGATCGGAAAATGTTGTAACTTGAGATTTACATTAACAATATATTTGGCTATAATGTATTAAAATTTCATTAACCTCGTACAAATACATCGCAAGCCATATATTTTTAAAGTGAACGTTTCCTTCCAAAGACGCCTAAAATCGCAAAATCCGTACCAGAATAAGAAAAAAATATAAATGTGACTGTAAGACTAAAGTGCTGCATATAGCCTTACGCAGAATAAAACAAGGAAAATATTGGTGTATCACATTTTGCGATACGTTTATCAGTTCGCTCGTAATTAAAGCGTAAATTCGAGTGTCCATAATAAAAATTCTATAGTAAGAGCAGTCGTCAGGGACCTAATCTGATCAGTTTAAACAAATAAAAATAAAATAAAAACAAATGATATATACATAACATAATAATGTAATATACATAGCGGTATTACTACGAAGAACAATATCCAGTAGAGACGAACTCCGATGCAGAGGCGCTGAGTCGAGCAGGTCGAGCCGCAAGCTGTATTACTGCGTGAGCTGAGACCGCAGAGACCAGAGTGACACCTGAGTCGCTTTGCTCAACGCTCTGGCTAGAGTCGAGAACAGTGGGGTGAGTGTCGAGCGGTCGAGTTCCGAGGGTGGGGGGAGCGGTGAACTCACCCGCTCCGAGACAAATCGTCCGTTCCCTTGTGAGCAGGTAGTTGCAAGTAGTTACTATGTTCTCCGCTAGGAGGCTCTCTGTCCTGTTGCTCACATCAACTGCCCAGAGGGCAGGACGTGCGACTGAAACGATCGCCGACGGAGTGCAATGCTAAGTTAAGCTGCGCCAGACACTGCACGCGGCAGACGACGCACAGAGACGGCACGGCATATGTGAAACACAAAATCCAATGGGGCACTGCACAATGCAGGCAGCCAAGGTAGAAGCAGGGCAGAGGCCGGCGCTGGCTGTGGTGTGTGGCGTGCACTGTGCTCTGACCAGCACTCTCTGTCTCTCTCTCTCTCTCTCTCTCTGCTGTGGGAAACGTTTGGAGCTACCGTTCTTTTTTTCTGAATCACTGATTGTTCACTCCTTTGAAAGATTCAACTCTATGAATTAGTTCAGGAGTGGATCCCCCATCTCTACCGCATGGGTGGTCGACTGTGAAGCGCGGACAAATTGAATAGCTGGGCGGCGGCCATTGGAGTGGTAAACTGACGCGCGGAGTTTGAATGTTTATACATCACTTTTGGTTATAAAATGCCAGGCCTTGAGTTAGGTCACAAACATAATGCCTCATTTAAATACGTCACTACAATATACTTTTTAATTTATGAACAAACAGCAACTAGTCCCTGTTCATGAATTTATCTTACGTACTACATGGAATCTGCCGCAGCTAAAAGTTATGGACTGGACCCCTAGCATTTTTCGTAGTTCATTTATGATAGATGTACGCAAAATGCATCAAATTACTCGAAGATTTGCCCACTATATTAATAGATATTTTCTGACTCTACCTTGCTTTAGATTTTATGACGAGAAGTGCGTTATATACCGCATAGTGCTTTGGCAATTCACGACCAAATTATCAAGTATCAACCTAATCTAGAACATGAAAACACTACCGATCAGCCAACTTTCTTCAAAATGATCAGAACATATAAAATGGTATTCTGTCGGTCGGAAATCTTGCCTCCTGACAGCGTGTAACCATTTTTGTAACAGCTGTGGTTTTGAGAAAGGAAACCTGCAAATAGATGCACAGACATTATGCTAATACCGTGTTACAAAAACATTTATTAAGCAAGTGCACCGACATACAAAACAACTTAAAATATCCACATACCTGTGAAATGTAATATTCGTTCCTTTCTCGAATTTATTTGTACAATTAATCGCTGCACAGCTCTTCACCATTGTACATCTTTTGATTGGAACGTACAGACAGTAGAATTAAGAGTAACAAATACTGTATGTACGCCTCAACAAATATACAACGTTGAATCAGGGTCTTCATAAACAACAATACTACACAACACATCACACTACAACCACTATTATGGCGTCCAGCCGAAGGTTCAAATTATCCCGCGACTGCAGCGTCATCAGTGAGTCTAGTTATATTTTACAAGGTCTTTGGGATCAGTCCGGCGATAAAGTCGTGGTTCTCACGAGTGTAGCGTGAGTGTCAGGAATCCGGTAAAGCATCAAATCTCTGACAACACTGCGGCCACAAAAAGATACTACAAGAACGGGACGAACGACGGCTGACGAGAATCGTTCAGCGTGGCAGACCTGCAACCCTTCCACAAGTTGCTGCAGCTTTCAACGCTGGCGCATTTGGAGGTGTCGGTTTTGGTGCGAAAAGTGGCAGTTCACTCTGAATAAGGAAAAGTGTGGCGTCATCCACATGAGAACTAGAAGGAATCCGTTAAGGGGCTCCGGAAAGGCTCAAAATCATGAAAAGTTCAATTTTTACTTTTTTGCGTTTTCTGAATCTGCAGACTATTACCTTATAATAGATATATAATTTATTCAATTCCGAAGACTATAACTATTTTTAAATTTTTTTTGAAATGTGTTCTACATGGGCGTGACCCACTGTGGCGCTGTTAAACTGCTGTCAAATGGTGTTATTATTAACGTCCGTGTTCATCAAGTACATTTTAGTGATGTGAGATAAAGTATGTGTTGTGGCTAACCTGTGATGGTTCAATATATATCGCTGGTGTGATTGTCGATTGTTTCATGTTTATTTACTCTGTCGTTATCTCGAAAATATTCGAAATTAATTCTGTTTCTTGAGTCTCTGTTTTGTTGAAGTATAACAATGAGTAAAAGTAAAGTTATTAGAAATCCTCTGAAGGCTTTTAAGAAAAGTAGAAATGTTGGAAAGCCAAAGGTATGTGTTATTACTGTAAATAATAGCATTCTAACATGGTACGAGCGATGCTTGCTTTAGACAAGGAATGCCTTCGGGCTGCAGACAGGGCTGTAAAGAGTCTAGAAATACAAGCAAGAGTAAACAGGAGGAGGAACAAGAGGAAGCTGGAGGAGGAGTTTGCAGAGGATGAAGATAATCCATCCTATGGACCTGGAATGCACTAAAAAGTTAATCCAATCTTTGTCGCTCGATTCCCAAAACTTTTATTTTCTCATACTAATTAGATGTTTTCTAAGGATCTTCCAAACATATTTGTTTCAAACTTTCAGTAAATGTTACACAGTACCTTCTGCATAATTTAACACAGCCTTTTTCCAAAAAACTGTATATTTTTGAATATATAAATAAAAAATTGCAAAAAAATGTTGTGAATTTTCATTACAATTGAAAAAAAATCATCTTTAATAACTGAACTAAAATTTTGTAAATTCCCTGTATTAAGTTGTAGCCCATATACCAATAAATAATCTGTAAAAAGTTCAACTTCCTACCTCAAATACTTTGTGAGGAAAGATGTAATTTATAAGCGTTATTTTAACATTGCAAGTATAGGGCGTTCCGGAGCCCCTTAAATTTGTGTTACTCGATGAGTCACGCAATTCAAAAGGTTGCCAGTTCAGTTACATGCCACTTAGGGCCAACTTAAGGTGTAACTTCAAATGGTTCAAATGGCTCTGAGCACTATGGGACTTAACATCTGTGGTCATCAGTCTCCTAGAACTTAGAACTACTTAAACCTAACTAACCAAAGGACATCACACACGTCCATGCCCGAGGCAGGATTCGAACCTGCAACAGTAATGGTCACGCGGTTCCAGACTGAAGCGCCTAGAACCGCACCGCTACACTGTCCGGCTAAGGTGTAACTGGGTAACCTCTTTTGATGATAGTCAATTGTCAGGATGAGCATTACTCCAAAGGGCATTTGATTCTAAAGCATTATGTCAGGGTGAAAAATACTAAATAAATTACTTTTGTCCGCAGCTCGTGGTCGTGCGGTAGCGTTCTCGCTTCTCACGCCCGAGTTCCCGGGTTCGATTCCCGGCGGGGTCAGGGATTTTCTCTGCCTCGTGATGAGTGGGTGTTGTGTGATGTCCTTAGGTTAGTTAGGTTTAAGTAGTTCTACGTTCTAGGGGACTGATGACCATAGAGGTTAAGTGCGGGGGTGGGTTCTTCCTTGGCTCGGGTATGAGGTAGAATGAAACAGCATTTTGACATAAGGTAACTTTTATTGAAAGATTTGTACAACGGTTTCCTTACTGGACTGTTCTGGCTGGGAGAGCGGCAGCTGTGTCTTTTGCGAAGCCTCTTGCTGCGGCAGCGGCGGCGTCTGATTACGCGTGGCAGTGTGTATCTCGTGTCGCCGTCTCGCCCAGTTGACTGGAGACGCGCAGCGCGAGGTGGCCCGTTCAATTATTGAGAACGAAGTCGTGAATCAGCTGTTGGTACCTTGGATGTCGCGTCCCAGTGTTTCTCTTCTCTAGGAGGCCGCGTGTGTCAGTGTTGTGCGTCGGCCAGCGGAGCGGCGCGGCGGGGGAAGGCCAGTGTCCCGGACTCGAACAACGGACTCCCGCTTGCCAGTCTTCGGCTGTCAGATCTTCATCACCAGCTCGCAGGTGACTGCTGATGTGAGGCCGTCTCCTTCCCGTACTCACGAGTCACCCGGGTACGTAAAAATCAGACTTCATTCTGACTTCTGTCTTCTGGCGGCGAGGCTGCTGCTTGCGGCGGACTTGGTGCTCCTGTGTACGATGTAGTAGCATGACGGTCTTCAGCACTGACTAAACTGTACTGGAACTGAACTGAACTGACACTGAACTGAAAACTACTGTCAGGCCCACTGCGTCTCGCATGTTTATTTACTTCGGTTCAGTGGAGGTGAGCGACTTCACGGTCATTGCCTCTTCTGTCACGGTGAAAAGCTTCTCGAAGAATCTTCTTAACATCGGTCATTGAATCCTGGAATGTAGGCGAGGGCCTTTGATCACATGTGACAATTGAGAAACACGTGAGCCACTCGGGCGATGCCATGAAGGCTGAATCGACAGCTTCCGCATGTGTGGGGAGGGCGATGGCTTCTGCAGAACGTGCTGACTTGCAAGCGCCGGCCGTTGCCTCTGCTGCTCTGCCCGCTGTTTGCCAGTGTGTAACCCTTCTAAACTAAACTAAGTTTTTCATTTATTTTCTAATTTCTACTTCACTTCAAATTGATTTCACTAATTTATTTACCTATCTTAAGTACCACTCATCAAAGGGGATCACACCGTCTTTCAGGTCGAAATAAATCGATTTTCGGTTTTCATCATATTTCGATAGATTAAGGTTTTATTTAAGTACTCTGAAAAAGATTTTGCTGAATAAAAGTTTTTTCGAGCATTTAAAGAGCATATTGCTATCACATGTGTTTATGGGCCACGCCCACTTTTCTGTCGTCCACTTTTCTGCATATATTTTAGATCTTTATATCCCCTACATTGCACGTTAGCGATTTCTTTTTTACTCCTGTGTGTGTTGGCTATCCTTGGAATGCAACGGTCAGTATTCTTTTGATTCTGCTGTTTGTAAAAAACACACTTTCAAATAAGCGATTAGTTTTGTTCAACTGTGATTGCAAGTAGTTGTTATAGAAAACTTAGTGCTATACTTGTTTTTTTGTTGTCTTCAGTCCTGAGACTGGTTTGATGCAGCTCTCCATGCTACTCTATCCTGTGCAAGTTTCTTCATCTCCTAGTACTTACTGCAACCTACATCCTTCTGAATCTGCTTAGTGTATTCATCTCTTGGTCTCCCTCTACGATTTTTACCCTCCACGCTGCCCTCCAATGCTAAATTGGTGATCCCTTGATGTGTCAGAATATGTCCTACCAAGCAGTCCCTTCTCTTCTCTCCAGTTCTATTCCGTACCTCCTCATTAGTTATGTGATCTACCCATCTAATCTTCAGCATTCTTCTGTAGCACCACATTTCGAAAGCTTCTATTCTCTTCTTGTCCAAACTATTTTTCGTCCATGTTTCACTTCCATACATGGCTACACTCCATACAAATACTTTCAGAAACGACTTCCTGACACTTAAATCTATGCCCGATGTTAACAAATTTCTCTTGTTCAGAAACGCTTTCCTTGCCATTGCCAGTCTACATTTTATATCCTCTCTACTTCGACCATCATCAGTTATTCTGCTCCCCAAATAGCAAAACTCCTTTACTACTTTAAGTGTCTCATTTCCTAATCTAATTCCCTCAGCATCACCCGACTTAATTCGACTACATTCCATTATCCTCGTTTTGCTTTTGTTGATGTTCATCTTATATCCTCCTTTCAAGACACTGTCCATTCCGTTCAACTGCTCTTCCAAGTCGTTTGCTGTCTCTGACAGAATTACAATGTCATCGGCGAACCTCAACGTTTCTATTTCCTCTCCATGGATTTTAATACCTACTCCGAACTTTTCTACATCTACATCTACATCTACATGACTACTCTGCAATTCACATTTAAGTGGTTGGCAGACGGTTCATCCAACCACAATCATACTATCTCTCTACCATTCCACTCCCGAACAGCGCGCGGTAAAACGAACACCTAAACCTTTCTGTTCGAGCTCTGATTTCTCTTATTTTATTTTGATGATCATTCCTACCTATGTAGGTTGGGCGCAACAAAATATTTTCTGCATTCGGAAGAGAAAGTTGCTGACTGAAATTTCGTAAATAGATCTCGCCGTGACGAAAAACGTCTTTGCTTTAATGACTTCCATCCCAACTCGCGTATCATATCCGCCACACTCTCTCCCCTATTACGTGATAATACAAAACGAGCTGCCCTTTTTTGCACCCTTTCGATGTCCTCCGTCAATCGCACCCGGTAAGGATCCCATACCGCGCAGCAATATTCTAATAGAGGACGAACGAGTGTAATGTAAGCTGTCTCTTTAGTGGACTTGTTGCATCTTCCAAGTGTCCTGCCAAATGAAACGCAACCTTTGGCTCGCGAACTGAAGTTGTTCATAATTTTAACACCCAGATACTTAGTTGAATCGACAGCCTCGAGAATTGTACTATTTATCGAGTAATCGAATTCCAACGGAATTCTTTTCGAACTCGTGTGGATCACCTCACACTTTTCGTTATTTGGCGTCAACTGCCACCTGACACACCATACAGCAATCTTTTCTAAATCACTTTGCAACTAATGCTGGTCTTCGGATGACCTTACTAGACGGTAAATTACAGCATCATCTGCGAACAACCCAAGAGAACTGCTCAGATTGTCACCCAGGTCATTTATATAGATCAGGAACAGCAGAGGTCCCAGGACGCTTCCCTGGGGAACACCTGATATCACTTCAGTTTTACTCGACGGTTTGCGTCTATTACTACGAACTGCGACCTTCCTGACAGGAAATCACGAGTCCAGTCGCACAACTGAGACGATACCCCATAGGCCCGCAGCTTGATTAGAAGTCGCTTGTGAGTAATAGTGTCAAAAGCTTTCCGGAAATCTAGAAATACGGAATCAACCTGAGAAACATCGTTCTTGTGAAACACAACTAGCACTTTATTCGCATGAAGTGTTGAGTGCTGTTGACAAGGGATTTCAGATAGATTCCGTATTTCTGGACTTCCAGAAGGCTTTTGACACTGTACCACACAAGCGGCTTGTAGTGAAATTGCGTGCTTATGGAATATCGTCTCAGTTATATGACTGGATTTGTGATTTCGTGTCAGAGAGGTCACAGTTGGTAGTAATTGACGGAAAGTCATCGAGTAAAACGGAAGTGATTTCTGGCGTTCCCCAAGGTAGTGTTATGGGCCTTTTGCTGTTCCTTATTTATATAAACGAGTTGGGAGACAATCTGAGCAGTCGTCTTAGGTTGTTTGCAGACGACACTGTCGTTTATAGACTACTAAAGTCGTCAGAAGATCAAAACAAACTGCAAAACGATTTAGAAAAGATATCTGAATGGTGCGAAAATTGGTAGTTCACCCTAAATAACGAAAAGTGTGAGGTCATCCACATGAGTGCTAAAAGGAATCCGTTACACGATAAATCAGTCTAATCTAAAGGCCGTAAATTCAACTAAATACTTAGGAATTACGATTACGAAGAACTTGAAGTGGAAGGTTCAAAATGTTCAAATGTGTGTGAACGCCTAAGGTAAAAAATTGCTTAGGTCTTCGGTCCCTAGACTTACACACTACTTAAACTAACTTATGCTAAGAACAACAGACACACCCATGCCCGGGGGAGGACTCGAAACTCCAGCGGGAGAAGCCGCGCAGTCCGTGACATGGCGCCTTGAACCTCGCGGCCACTCCGCGCAGCAAAGCGGAAGGAACACATAGAAAATGTTTCGGGGTAGGCTAACCAAAGACTGCCTTTTTATTGGCAGAACACTTAGAAAATGTAACAGATCTACTAAGGAGACTGCCTATACTACGCTTGTCCGTCATCTTTTAGAATACTGCTGCACGGTGTGGGATCCTTACCAGATAGGACTGACGGAGTACATCGAAAAAGTACAAAGAAGGGCAGCACGTTTTGTATTATCGCGAAATATGTGAGAGAGTGTCGCAGAAATGATACAGAATTCGGGCTGGACATCATTAAAACAAAAGCGTTTTTCGTTGCGACGGAATCTTCTCGCGAACTTCCAATCACCAACTATCTCCTCCGAATGCGAAAATATTTTGTTGACACCGACCTACATAGGGAGAAACGATCACCACGATAAATAAGGGAAATCAGAGCTGGTAATGGAAATATGTAGGTGTTCGTTCTTTCCGCGCCCTGTACGAGATTGCAATTGTGAAGGTGGTTTGGTGAAGCCTCTGCGAGGCACTTGCGGGGTATCCATGTAGATGTAGATGTAGATGTGGATCACGTGGGCGCGAACAGCGTCACCAGACTAGCTCATCACAGACATCCATCCAGTGTCGATATACCGGGTGATCAAAAAGTTAGTATAAATTTGAAAACTGAATAAATGATGGAATAATGTAGATAGAGAGGTACAAATTGGCACACGTGCTTGGAATGACATGGGGTTTTATTAGAACCAAACAAATACAAAAGTTCAAAAAATGTCCGACAGATGGCGCTTCATCTGATCAGAACAGCAATAATTAGCATAAAAAAGTAAGCCAAAGCAAAGATGATGTTCTTTACAGGAAATGCTCTAAATGTCCACCATCCTTCTTCAACAATAGCTGTAGTCGAGGAATAATGCTGTGAACAGCACTGTAAAGCATGTCCGGAGTTGTGGTGAGGCATTGGCGTCGGATGTTGTCTTTCAGCATCCCTAGAGATGTAGGTCGATCACGATAGACTTGCGACTTGAGGTAACCCCAAAGCCAATAATCGCACGGACTGAGGTCTGGGGACCTGGGAGGCCAAGCGTGACGAAAGTGGTGGCTGAGCACACGAGCATCACCAAACGACGCGCATCTGTCGGACATTTTGTGAACATTTGCTGTTTTTTTTTTGTTCTAATAAAACCCCATGTCATACCAAGCATGTGTGTCAATTTTTACCTATCAACATTATTCCGTGGTTTATTAAGTTTTCAAATTTATACTGACTTGTTGGTCACCCGGTACTTGCCATTTAAGGACACGTTTAACCTTTAGTGGGAAGACACTGTCAGAGGAACGTGTATTCGAATAACGAGGTCGTTGAGGATGTGCGGCGGGATTACTTCACGTGTTTACGTGTGTGCGTGGATTAGGAGCGGATAGGAGTGGTGGTATCATATCCTCAGGGTGACCGCAGGCCGTTGGCGGTTTGTGGTCAGCTGATATCCTGTTTGCTGTCCAAACTGCTTCCCGCTTGCGACAGCGCGGCTGTGGCCGAGGGACGCCAGCAACACGGACTGAGTCCATAGAGTCTGGAGCCCACCGTAGACACCAACCCAGAACCACTATAGTGGCGACCCGCGACTACAGCTAACACTTACCAGAACATCTGCATCTACATGGATACTCTGCAAATCACATTTAAGGGGGGGGGGGGGGGCGTTAGGACGTCAAACGGGCCGACTCGGCAGAAAATCGTAAGACATTTTGGTCTTATGTCAAAGCGGTAGGTGGATCAAAACAAAATGGCCAGACACTCTGTTACCAAAATGGTACTGAAACAGAGGATGACTGACTAAAGGCCGAAATACTGAATGTCTTTTTCCAAAGCTGTTTCACAGAGGAAGACTGCACTGTAGTTCCTTCTCCAGATTGTCGCACAGATGACAAAATGGTAGATATCGAAATAGACGACAGATTCATAGAGAAACAATTAAAATCACTCAAAACAGGAAAGACCGCTGGACCTGATGGGATACCAGTTCGATTTTACACAGAGTACGCGAAGGAACTTGCCCGCCTTCTTGCAGCGGTGTACTGTAGGTCTCTAGAAGAGCGTAGCGTTCCAAAAGATTGGAAAAGGGCACAGGTCATCCCCGTTTTCACGAAGGGACGTCGAACAGATGTGCAGAACTATAGACCTATATCTCTGACGTCGATCAGTTGTAGAATTTTTCAACACGTATTAAGTTCGAGTATGAAGACTTTTATGGAGACTAAAAATCTACTCTGTAGAAATCAGCATGAGTTTCGAAAAAGACGGTCATGTGAAATCCAGCTCGCGCTATTCGTCCACGAGACTCAGAGGGCCATAGACACGAGTTCCCAGGTAGATGCCGTGTTTCTTGACTTCCGCAAGGCGTTCGATACAGCTCCCCACAGTCGTTTAATGAACAAAGTAAGAGCATATGGACTATCAGACCAATTGTGTGATTGGATTGAAGAGTTCCTAGATAACAGGACGCAGCATGTCATTCTCAATGGAGAGAAGTCTTCCGAAGTAAGAGGACCGTTCATATTCACAGTATAAATAAATGACCTTGTGGATGACATCTGAAGTTCACTGAGGCTTTTTGCGGATGATGCTGTGGTGTATCGAGAGGTTGTAACAATGCAAAATTGTACTGAAATGCAGGAGGATCTGCAGCGAATTGACGCATGGAGCAGGGAATAGCAATTGAATCTCAATGTAGACAAGTGTAATGTGCTGCGAATACAAAGAAAGAAAGAACCCTCATCATTTAGCTACAATATAGCAGGTCAGCAACTGGAAGATGTTAATTCCATAAATTATCTGGGAGTAAGCATTAGGAGTGATTTAAAATGGAATGATCATATAAAGTTGATCGTCGGTAAAGCAGATGCCAGACTGAGATTCATTGGAAGAATCCTAAGCAAATGCAATCCGAAAACAAAGGAAGTAGGTTACAGTACCCTTGTTGGCCCAATGCTTGAATACTGCTCAGCAGTGTGGGATCCGTACCAGATAGGGTTGATAGAAGAGATAGAGAAGATTCAACGGAGAGCAGCGCGCTTCGTTACAGGATCATTTAGTAATCGCGAAAGCGTTACGGAGATGATAGATAAACTCCAGTGGAAGACTCTGCAGGAGAGACACCCAGTAGCTAGGTAGGGTCTTTTGTCAAAGTTTCGAGAACATACCTTCACCGAGAAGTCAAGCAGTATATTGCTCCCTCCTACGTATATCTCGCGAAGAGACCGTGAGGATAGAATCAGAGAGATTAGAGCCCACACAGAGGCATACCGACAATCCTTCTTTCCACGAACGATACGAGACTGGAATAGAAGGAGAACCGATAGAGGTACTCAAGGTATCCTCCGCCACACACTGTCAGGTGGCTTGCGGAGTATGGATGTAGATGTAGATGTAGATGTAGATGACTTGGAGCAGGAGAGGTACCACAGGACATTTCAGTTTCCAAATAAATTCATAAAACTTTGTCAGCATGATCAGGAAGGATTCAGAATTCACACTCATAGCAGTGGAAGGTCTAAAACATAACGAAGTAATTTCTTTTACGTGTGAAATTTCATCATTTTTTTCACTTACTAATGACTGCATTTGTTGCTATAGGTACATTTTTCTTCATAAGTAAAGGAGATTCTTCGATAAATGTTGATGAAACTTCGCACGTAAAAAAATTATTTTGTTATCTTTTAGAACTTCCACTGCAATGGGTGTGAATCCTGAATCCTTCCTGGTGATGCTGACAAAGTTTTATGAATTTATTTGTAAAAGTATAGACACTGGTTATTAGAATGTCATGTGGTGCCTCTCCTGCTCCAAGTCGGCCCGTTTGACGTCCTTCCCCGCTTAAGTACCTGGCAGAGGGTTCATCGAACCACCTTCACAATTCTCTATTATTCCTCACAAGCGTCTTCTAACCAAACTGCGTTCCTACGGAGTATCGCCTCAGTTGTGCGACTGGATTCGTGATTCCCTGTCAGAAAGGTCACAGTTCGTAGTAATAGACGGAAAGTCATGGAGTAAAACAGAAGTAATATCCGGCGTTCCCAAAGGAAGTGTTATAGGCCCTCTATTGTTCCTGATCTATATTAACGATATAGCAGACAATCTGAGTAACCGTCTTAGATTGTTTGCAGATGACGCTGTCATTTACCGCCTTGTAAAGTTATCAGATGAACAAAACGACTAGCAAAATGATTTACATAAGAAATCTGTATGGTGCTAAAAGTGGCAATTGACCCTGAATAAGGAAAATAAGTCACAAAAATCTGAAGGCTCTAAATTCAACTAAATACTTAGGCATTACAATTACAAATAACCTAAACTGGAACGATCACATAGATAATGTGGGAAGAGCAAATCAAAGACTGCGATTCATTGACAGAAGACTTAGAAGGTGCAACAGGTCTACTAAAGAGACTGCCTACACCACGCTTGTCCGCCCTATTCTGGAGTATTGCTGTGCGGTGTGGGATCCGTATCAGGTGGGACTGACGGATGACATCGAAAAAGTTGAAAGAAGGGCAGCTCGTTTTGTATTATCGCGAAATAGGGAGATAGTGTCATAGACATGATATCTGAATTTGAGTGGCAATCATTAAAACAAAGGCGTTTTTCGTTGCGACGGGATCTTCTCATGAAATTTCAATCGCCAGTTTTCTCCTCCGATTGCGAAAACTTCCTGTTGGCACCCACCTACATAGGGAGAAATGATCATCACGATAAACTAAGAGAAATCAGGGCTCGCACAGAAAAATTGAAGTGCTCGTTTTTCCCGAGTGCCGTTCGAGAGTGGAACGGTAGAGAGACAGCTTGAAGGTGGTTCATTGAACCCTCTGCCAGGCACTTTGTTGTCAATAGCAGAGTAATCACTTAGATTTATATTCCAATTTCGTATAGCGCGCGGAAAGAACTAACACCTATATCTTTCCTTACGAGCTCTGATTCTCCTTATTTTATCGTGGTGATAGTTTCTCCCTACGTAGGTCGGTGTCAACAAAATGTTTTCGCATTCGGAGGAGATAATGTAAATTAAACTTCAGAATTTCCATGCTTGTGCAAGAGCAGCGAATGGAAAGCCGCTCCACACTTTTGAATCAGCTCCTCCCAAAACGTTGAAATTGCCCTCCTTGCCATGGCGGCACTGCGTTCTCACCTAGACCTCTGCGCCTGGCATCCACCGATTTGTTTTCCTGGGGTTATGCGAAACACCTAGCGTATGTGCCTCCTTTGCCGAGAACCATTCCAGAACACAAATTACTCATATCAGACGCGTCAGCAACTCCACTGTAACGTTGTTGCTTCATTTTGTGGTGTAAGCGGTGCTGCTAGCCAATAAAAGCGGGTTAAAAGCTGTGAGCTGTCTGGGGAAGTTAATCTTGCATTACTGAGCAAGTTTCACCAGGTAGCCAGTTTAGCTTACCAAATTCCCAACCAGACTAACATTAATTATAATCTTTTAATAGGCATACGATAACCGGTGATATATATATATATATATAAAAGAGAATTTAAATAAAAAGAAATAAATCAGTTTATATTTGGAAATTTATTTTAACATTGATCATTAAAATTTCAGCATATTAAACGTGAGTCATAACTAAGCTGGTGCCTTATTTAGGACTGTGAAAATGTGAGTTTGTAATCTTACGGAAGACATCAAATATGGAGCCAAGATTGGGAGACTGCATACAACACTGCATTCATAAAATAACACACGAAGAACGTTGAAACATATGCAAGAGGAAATTAACCACAACCAACCGATTCAATTTTCACCCAAAGAAGTTACGTTCGTAGCACAATCCTGTCCGTCATGTAATTACCACACACTGGTATACTAAATTCATACTAACTCTCTGTGAAATCTTCCCGAAAAGAATAGCTGAGGGCTACTTTGATGATTACACCACATGCTTCACGTGGTCAACTTGGTTTACACAAAGAGTGTAACTCCACAATAATTTTGATAATTAAAATAAATTAGATCGAAAAGCAATTTACAAAAGAAAAACCTCGAACTGGTTACTATCGTCTTACTATTAACCTGATGGGTCAAACAATTGTATAAGCATGTGGTACTGGTCTCACAAAGTACACCCCACATGGGTTGAACATAAAGAAAAGTTGCTATATTGAAAAATATTGTCAAGACAAGACGTTATAATCTCACGCACATTCGCATTTAAGATTGATGATGCTAGTTAGAGTTAGTGATCAACACGTGGTTCCACTTTACTCACAAAGTAGTGACAAAGCAACTACCAGAAGATATTCTGAACTTCACACGCAAATTACACTGCGTTGCAATTTAAGATAACATTAGATATTTTAGAGCTAAACCTGAAATAAAGGTGATTAAATTTTCAGTTAGGCTGAAGTTAAGAAATCCATTGTCCTACGGACTTAGCAGACACGCGCCTAGCCGGAGATCTTACCACTTCAGACTCTCGCCACGGACAGACTGACCTGGTCCCTTCCTGAGGGTGGCTCACAATACAAACGGAAGTGGCCAGAGGGGCAGCTTCCTAAACTAACATGACAAGGGACGGACAGGACCACACTAAGGATAGAAACCTCTTTGCTTTTAGAAAGCGTAGCTACCTGTTCCAACGTTGGTCCTATTGTTCTCTAGCAGACAGGCTTGTCTGCTACCCTGAGGCATGCAACTAGAAATACATTTGCTCATTCATCCTCTCATACAGAAGGGAAGGGGGATGACTGTATCTTATCATATACAGTATATAAAAGAAAGCGGATGTAGGTTCCGTATGAGACTGTGTGACATGAATTACATATAAACTGTGTTTTAAAGTGTAGTAGTGTGACAGATCGTTCTTGCTTATGTGTAAAAGTAACACGTTCCACTACTCAGTCTCCGCCCAGATAGTCAGAAACACCACAGTAAATTTAGAAGAGGAATTTATGCCGTAAATGACAACAGATTTAAGAAATTAATATGAAAGGAATCTAACAGAGACCTTTCACCACCTACGCTTCTAAAAGTATGGCGTGAAATGGTTTGACGGTTGCATGTTGTGCGTGTCATCAAGGGCATCATTCAAAGGACCTACAAACAACCAAAAATAAATTTGCTCTGCATCGAATATCTACAGTCACTGGTAATCGATGCATTCAGTTTTAACCGTATACCCTCAGATACAAATAGCTAATTTAAAATTTTTATATAAGAATATGAAGAACGAATTACGGCGGCGCGGTTCTTTCCGTCCCTTTACGACGACGTACCTGCACCTACCTGTGAACATTGTCTCAGCGCATCATCAGTAGGGAAGCCGAGCGAAACCTATCGTACTTCGACGTGAACCAGGCTGCAATTTAAGTCACTAATCTACGTTTTGGGTTCAAATGGTTCAAATGGCTCTGAGCACTATGGGACTTAACATCTTTGGTCATCAGTCCCCTAGAACTTAGAACTACTTAAACCTAACTAACCTAAGGACATCACACAACACCCAGTCATCACGAGGCAGAGAAAATCTCTGACCCAGCCGGGAATCGAACCCGGGAACCCGGGCGTGGGAAGCGAGAACGCTACCGCACGACCACGAGCTGCGGACTACGTTTTGGAAGAAAGTTTTCACACGAAATGAAAGGTTGAAAATTTTGTCCTGAATTAGTATATTCTGAAACTTAGGTGAACAAGTATCACTGCCAAGCCCGTGCTAGTCTTAACACACTCACTCACAATCCCTTTCACTCACGTTAGCAAGTTTACGGTGTTGCATTTCCCGAAAACGTAATAGCTACAGAAATACTGATTGTTTTTGATTTATAATGCTCGCCAAATATTAAGTCTGTCGGTACCTAATGCAGTCACAGTTCTTAGCCACCGACCTGCTCAATACACCACGCGGAATTTATGTCTTTTCTCGTCACAAAATTGACTTAAAAATTCCGAAATTTCTACACGCCCATCGTAATAATTATGCCGTCACTTTACCACACTTTTGATGTATGAAACATTGCTAGATCGGTCAACTTATCGTTTCCATCGGAAGTACTACTACACACGTCCGAACTCTGACTCCTCTCTAGAATACCAGCTTCTCTACCAGCAGAGAAAGTCGCGCGAAGAAAATTGCTTTACCATTGGTCAGTTTACTCAACAGCCAACAGCAAAACAACACTCTCCCTCATCAGTCCGCGCTTTTCATCAATAACCAATCGCAAAATAATAAACCTAACGACTGCACTTTTTACCGACGTAATATCTAATATGCTGAAGTTTTGTTTATGCGTAAAGTTATTTAATATTGCTATTTATAACTGAATTAACTTTCCCTTTATCATAAAATTACTTTACAAATCTGTTCTACAAAAATGCCCTTTCTCCACACCATACTTCTTCGAAATGTCCCGACACTAAATACCACTACATAACTCGTTAAACAGTTATCTTCATATTAACCTTAAACTTGACCAGAAGAAGGGATCGGTTGGTAGGACATGTTCTGAGGCATCAAGGGATCACCAATTTAGTATTGGAAGGCAGCGTGGAGGGTAAAAATCGTAGGGGGAGACCAAGAGATGAATACACTAAGCAGATTCAGAAGGATGTAGGTTGCAGTAGGTACTGGGAGATGAAGAAGCTTGCACAGGATAGAGTAGCATGGAGAGCTGCATCAAACCAGTCTCAGGACTGAAGACAACAACAACAACAACCTTAAACCACACTCACGCGTCATTCATACTGCTAAAACACATTTATAACATTTTACATACACAAAATGGCTCTGAGTACTATGGGACTTAACTTCTGAGGTCATAATTCCCCTAGAACTTAGAACTACTTAAACCTAACTAACCTAAGGACATCACACACATCCATGCCCGAGGCAGGATTCTAACCTGCGACCGTGGCGGTCTCGTGGTTCCAGACTGTAGCGCCTACAACCGCTCGGCCACTCCGGCCGTCTTACATACACAAAAAGACATAATAACACTTTATGAAAATACTAGAACAGTTTATCACAAACATTCTATTACTTTAGTGCACTCTGGTGGGTACAATCGAAACTAAATCACAGTCCCAATCCATAACTGTCCTCTATCAGCTGATACATAAACTACGTGCGCATCCAGTCTCGCGTCACCATCTGTTACTATTCAGCTCTGAGACACATCTCCCACTTAACCGCCTCCAAGGCAGGATCGGTGTATGGCGCTACGCCTCAGAAAAAGAGGGCTCATAGGCTTCGGTAGACATACGGATATCAGAATGAGAATTTCACTCTGCAGCGGAGTGTGAGCTGACACGAAACTTCCTGGCAGATTAAAACTTTGTGTCCGACCGAGACTCGAACTCGGGACGACTTGCCTTTCGCGGGCAAGTGCTCTACCAAATGAGCTACCCGAGCACGACTCAGCACCCCTCCTCAAAGCTTCACATCTGCCACTACCTCGTCTCCTGCCTCATTCTGGAAACATCCCCCAGGCTGTGGCTAAGCCATGTCTCCGCAGTATCATTTCTTCTGGGAGTGCTAGTTCTACAAGGTCCGCAGGACAGCTTCTGCAAAGTTTGGAAGGTAGGAGATGAGTTACTTGCAGATGTGAAGCTGTGAGGACGGGTCGTGACTCCTGCTTGGGTAGCTCAGATGGTAGAGCACTTGCCCGCAAAACGCAAAGGCCCTGTCTCGGTCCGGCACACAGTTTTAATCTGCCAGGAAGTTTTATACAGATATCAGAATAGCCACTCTTACTTGACGATTACCACTGCAAGGGAGAATACAGAGAACCTCTGATACCCTCATGTCATTAATGGACCAAGGAAAATATTCGACGGCGTAGACTAAAATACTCCAGTCCCACCTCCACCTCCACTGTTTAGCAACAAGGCCATACGGTGGCGAGGTGGCGTGCGTACCTCAGTGATGCAGGCAGCCGTGCTGTAGATGCAACACGGAAGGGGCGTCTGTGCAGGAGGCAGACATGACATATGGTCCCCGAAGAGCGGCAGCGCCTATTCTCTAGTTAAGAGGGGACCCGTCCCGATCCGTGTCAGAAGGGTTGGCCCTGCAAAGTTAACCCACATCCCTCCCATACGATGGATCGAGGAGAAATAGTGCAACCGAATTTTTAATCTAATTAAATCCGCCCGGTATGGCTCTGCACGCTTTGAAAGTGAAAACTGGCTCTCCAATAATACTATTAAGAAATATTAACTCACGGAGATTATGTAATGGGACAAGATTGTGTGTCAATCAACTACTTCATAACATCATTGTAGCAATAATTTTAACTGGTAAACAAAAAGGAAAATCGGTGTTCATACGAAGAATCTCATTGATCTCAACTTATAAGCTATGTAATTTAATGTAAAAATTTTATATGTAAGATATTCGTCCAAATAAAAAAACGAAACGAAAAAGTCTTTCACTGCAGTTTTTTTGTCCTTTATTACATTTATAAAACTACTGATACAAAGGTGAGACGCCAACGAAGTGGGTTATTATCAACTGGTGTGTGAGACTTCGCCAGGTTCAAGTCTTTCGATTTGACGCCACTGCGGCAATTTGCGCGTCGATGGATATGAAATTATGATGATTAGGACAACACAACACCCAGTCTCTGAGCGGAGAAATTCTCCGGCCCAGCCGGGAATCGTACCCGGGCCCTTAACATTGACATTCTGTCGCACTGACCACTTTTTTTAACAACTTTATTTTATTCCTGTTGTGTACACAGTTCCGCGTAGTCAGCGCGTACACAACTTTCCCAATAGAGCGCGCCCCGCTAAGCACAACAGCGCAGGCACAGTGCTCGCCCGTCTCCACACTACGAGATGGCGCTGCCATAGATACGGACCAAATTCTCCTTCCGCCGATCCACATATTAATATGTAACGCAGCCAATGAGATTGCTGCTAACGTAGAACCTTTTCTCCTCGCGGATCACACTCGCGCAGTGATACCTGAATGCGCGAGGTATTATAAAGAGTGTACAGACCTCCGATTAGTCAGTCTGCATTAGTCTGGATTAGTCTGTACCAGTCTGCATTTGTCTGTATCAGTCTGCATTTGTCTGTACCACTGTATAGTCAAGTTTCAGTCTGCGCCTAATAAGATTATCATATTCCCATATATAGCCATGAAGATAAATGAATAGACACTTTGTCAAGTATCAGACATGTGTGAGAATAAGATTAACGTACCAAGACCAAAGGAACTTCAGATTGTCAATTTTAAACAGCATCCAGAATCAAGTTACGTATATCTATGCTTTTTATTATTTTAATAAATGTGTGTGAAAATTAATGAAGTTGTGTTTAAAGTGGATCACGGTCAATCTGCTACTCTAAGCGTGCAAGTGGCATTTCTATCGTCTGACCTAACGGCAGAAGATAAACATGCCACGATAAGACCACGAGACATATTGCTGACACTCGCCTACTTCGTTAGAGCGACAAGTCAAATAATCTGATGGTGTGTGTACCGAAGGCCTTACAGTACGCACACCATAAATAAGCTGATAGATAATTGTAGTCATATATTACAGCATTCATAGAACGAGGAATGATATTCAGTCTTTAGCAGTAGCGTACATTTAGCCCCTCCACTGTCACCTTCAACTGGTGGCAGTTCAGCACGCACATTTTCTTCTTCTGCAGCCTGAGGTTCTCCATCGTCATTTCCCAGACCCAAATTAATCAGTCAGTCCCGAACAGCGATATCGCAAAGTCCTTCGCTGACTTGTTATTTTTGTCAGTTCCAGCCTTCTAGACACATCCTTAGAGAGTACAACATCTTCCTTTACAACAGATACTAGATGTTTGCCGTCATATTCTTGCATCTGCTGTACTACTGATTTATTTTTCATGTGTGACTTGCAGATGAGGTTAGGGTCGGGAACGTGACCCAACCCATCCCCTCTCCACGAGGAATCCACGTGTTCCTAGCGTCAGTCCGGACCAACGTGGCTACTACGGTCGCAGGTTCGACTCCAGCCTCGGGCATGGATGTGTGTTATGTCAGGTTAGTTACGTTTAAGTAGTTCTAAGTCTAGTGGATTGATGACCTCGGATGTTAAGTCCCATAGTGCTTAGAGCCATTTGAACCATTTTTTTCCACGTGTTCCTAACCTATACCCATTCTGTTGAAGACAATTCGGAGCATGTCACCATATTTCTTACTGTGATTCTGATACTTCTGGAATTCATTTTTGATATACATCTTGTATTCAGTATGTTCATAGCTCCCAATATTGTTAAAACGTAACTTGTATATTTGCCCATTAACCAAATCCCTGCATTATTTTTTGCCTGAGGGTAGTAACTTTCCTCGGTCTGAAGAAAATATTAGGTGGTACATTGTTTGCTGAAGTTCTTATTATTTGAGCAGTTTTCTCCCTGGTCCACCTCCAGTTGATAATCCGATCTCCACATGTGTAACGATGAGGCACATCATCAACGAGGTTGCATTGGCTGCAGAGGTTTGTGTCGCTCAAACCGATGGCGAAGAGAGGCTCATTAGTTCAAAAATGGTTCAAACGGCTCTGAGCACTATGGGACTTAACTTCTGAGGTCATCAGTCACCTAGAACTTAGAACTACTTAAACCTAACTAACCTAAGGACATCACACACATCCATGCCCGAGGCAGGATTCGTACCTGCGACCGTAGTGGTCGCGTGGTTCCAGACTGAAGCGCCTACAACCGCTTGGCCACAGCGGTCGGCGCTCATTAGTGCTGATGATGTTATTGACTACCTTGTACCGCGCTGTTCTCACGTCAGACAAAAGAACATCACTACTGATGTTTTTCCAGACCACATTCCGTGGTATTCCAGCATATTTAGTTTCTATGTTATTTTTCCTTTCATGTTTCCGTCTTTCAGCTAAAATCGCCTTCGCTGTAACGTTTTTGGAGTTTAAAAGCTTTTTGCTGAGATAGCTTAGTTCAAGAAAATACTCCCTAACATGTTTTACGAGGGTTGTTTTTTAAGTAAGGGCCGTTCGCGCGTTTAGTCCCGTAGTTCCCGCGGACGCCGCAACAAGCCACCGCGCCACTTGCCGGCATCCTTCCCGTTCACACTGATGCAAGTTGCAGCTCTGCAGCTGACGTGTACGCATCGCTGTGCTACTTTATAATGTTTACGATCATTGAATCGCCCGCTGCGTGTGAGATACGGTCAGTGATACGTTTTTTGACCGCGAAAAGCCTATCAGCTGCAGAAATTCATCGTCAGTTAACAGAAGTTTATGGCTCGAATGCAATGAGTGAAGGTAAAGTGCGTCAATGGGTTAGAGAGTTTAAAAATGGCCGTCAAAACGTCCGTGACGAAGAACGCTCGGGCCGGCCCTCTGTGATCACTGATGATTTGGAGGCTGCAGTCGAGACAAAGATTCGTGAGGACAGAAGATTCACAATTTCCACTCTTTCTTTGGAATTTCCACAAGTTTCGAGATCGGTTTTGTACAAAATTGTGTCTGAAAACCTAAACTTTAAGAAACTGTGTTCTCGGTGGGTACCCAGACTCCTCAGAGAGGACCACAAAGGGAACAGATTTGCCACTTCATTGGGCTTTTTCATTCGTTACGAGGAAGAAGGGGATGACATGTTGAGTCAAATTGTCACTGGAGATGAAACGTGGGTATCCCACATCACTCCCGAAAGCGAGCGACAATCGATGGAATGGCGACACACAACCTCACCCGTCAAGGTCAAAGCCAAACAGACGCTGTCAAAGCGCAAGATTATGGCAACTGTGTTGTGGGACCGGCGCGGTGTTTTGCTAGTGGACTTTATGCCACGAGGAACGACAATCAACTCAGATGCCTACTGTGCAACTCTAAAGAAGCTCCGCAGAGCAATTCAAAACAAAAGGCGCGGCATGCTGACAAAAGGAGTTTTGCTCCTGCACGATAACGCTAGGCCTCACACCTCTCAAAAGACTCGGGATTTGATTGATTCTTTTGGCTGGGAAGTTTTGGACCGTGCACCATACAGCCCCGACCTTGCTCCTAGCGATTTTCACCTTTTCCGGTACCTGAAACACCATCTTGGTGGGCAGCGCTTCAATGACGACGATGAAGTGAAAGCGGCCGTGAACTCTTGGCTGTCGGAGCAGGCGGCCGAATTCTTTGAAGAGGGAATTAAGAACTTAGTTGTACGGTATGACAAGTGCTTAAATAAACAAGGCAACTATGTAGAAAAATAGGTAAAAGTGTGTAGAATCAGAAAATAAAATTTTTTTACAAAAGTATTTGTATCGTTTTTTAAAAATAAAAACGGCCCTTACTTAAAAAACAACCCTCGTAGATTAAAACTTATTTTTTGTGTATTTATCGGCGGTTCTGCGCTTTCTGGCCTGACAAGGTCGTATAGTTTTGCTGTAATGCACCCTGGATCGTTACAGATTATGCTCCACATTCGTTTGACGTACATTGCCGATGCTTTAGACTTGATGTCGGTTAGTGCCATTCCTCCATTGCTTGGATCCACAACTGCTGTCTTCACCGACACTCGAAACAATTCCCCTTTCCACAAAAACTTTGCTAAGGTGGACATGGTCGTCTTCACCACCATTGATGGAATGGGGAGAACCTGTCCTATGTAGTAGGCCTTGGATAAAATACACATGTTGGTAAACAGTATTCTCTGGAACTGGTCTATGCTACGTTGACAGTTTTCAATCAAAGCTCCCTTGATTTTTCTTGTCATATCCCGCCAGTTTATTGCTATCATTTTTAAAAGGGAATTTGTCATTGCTATTCCATTAACATGGTTCGCCCACTGAAGCCGTTTTATATTTAGAAATTTACTTTTGTTTCCATTTACCCACGCACCTGCTGCGGAACAGTATTTTCCAAGTACCATCTCTAGTTGTGTCACATCTGCTTGCTCTCTGTCAGCTACCGGGGTGGACATCAGCTAGTAACCGCAGTAAAAGCAACCTCATACATATCTTCATATCAACAAAGCTTCGCTGTTGTCTGGAGATTAACAGCTCAAAGTCATCAGATTCTGACCTTACAGCTTATAGTGGTACAACACATCACTTCTTCATCATACATTATAATTCATATTACAGCACTTAATACAACGTAGCTTAATTACAAGTAAGTATGACTTATGTAAGACTTAAGACATGGACAGGCAAAGACTTCAAGATCGGGAGAGAAAATGTAGAGAGATACAGGTAGGAGAGAACGAGGTGACGGAGAAAGTTAAATCCCTTTTACCAGAAATATTGACATTTACACAATGTGTCTAATAGTGTATTTTAAATACGACAGTATGCCACATTAGGCACTGTATAACATTGTAAGAAACACATGATAATGGCATTGTAAATTGTTATATACATAGTTCCGCGTAGTCAGCGCGTACACAACTTTCCCACTAGAGCGCGCCCCGCTAAGCACAACAGCGCAGGCGCAGTGCTCGTCCATCTCCGCACTACGAGATGGCGCTGCCTTAGAGACGGACCAAATTCTGCTCCCGCTGATCCACGTATTAATATGTCACGCAGCCAATGAGATTGCTGCTAACATAGAACCTTTTCTCCTCGCAGATCACACTCGCACAGTGATACGTGAATGCGCGAGGTATTATAACGAGTGTACAGACCTCCGATTAGTCAGTCTGCATTTGTCTGGATTAGTCTGTACCAGTCTGCATTTGTCTCTACCAGTCTATAGTCAAGTTTCAGTCTGAGCCTAATAAGATTATCATATTCCTGTACATAGCCACGTATAGACAATTTGTCAAGTATCAGAGAGATGTGAGAATAAGATTAACGTACCAAGACCAAAGGAGCGTCAGATTGTCAATTGTAAATAGCATCCAGAATCAAGTTACATAAGGTTTATGCTTGTCACTACTTTAATAAATGTGTGTGAAAATTAATCAATTTCTGTTTAAAGTTGGTCACCGTCAATCTGCTACTCTAAGCGTGCAAGTGGCATTTCTATCGTCTGACCTAACGGCAGAAGATAAACACGCCACGATAAGACCACGAGACATATTGCTGACACTCGCCTACTTCGTTAGAGCGACTAGTCAAATAATCTGATGGTGTGTGTACCGAAGGACTTACAGTATGCACACCACATAAATAAAAATATTTGTCACTGTATAAAATTGTAAGTAACACTTGATAATGGAATTGTAAATAAATAAATAAATAAAATAAAAAAAACCAGTCTAATGCTGGTACTGACTTTAAAGATACGAGGGCTATCCACAAAGTACATTACGTTTTGGAATTAAAAATAAATAAAGTATTGGACATTTTTTTATTATATTTAGGTGAAAGCCACACTTAAATAGTACTTTTCTACATAGTTGCGATTTAAATTAAGGTACTTAGCGTAGCGATGGACGAGCTTGGAAATTCCTTCGTCGTAAAATTCGGCCGCCTGCGCCTTCAACCACGTGGCGACTGTCTTTTGGGACAGAAAAGGTGTGATTTTTGTGGATTTCCTGGAAAGAGGCACTACAATAAACTCTCAAAGGTATTGCCAAACTCTGCACAACCTCAGAAGAGCAATACAAAACAAGCGCAGGGGAAAGTTGGGGTCAAAGATCTTTCTGATTCACGGGCCCACATGGCAAATGCCAATCGTGAAGTTCTCGAATCTTCTAAGTGGGAGTTGTTTCCTCATCCGCCGTAGAGTCCCGACCTGGCACCGAGCGACTTCTACTTATTCCCAGCAATGAAGAAGTGGTTGGCTATGCAGCGTTTTGATGACGACGCACAGCTTCAAGAAGAGGTAAACAGGTGGTTGAAGGGGCAGGCGGCCGAATTTTACGACGAAGGAATTTCCGAGCTCGTCCATCGCTACGATAAGTGCCTTAATTTAAATGGCAACTATGTAGAAAAGTAGTATTGAAGTGTGGCTTTCATCTGTATATAATAAAAAAAAAATTCCAATACTTTATATTTATTTTTAATTCCAAAACGAAATGTACTTTGTGGATAGCCCTCGTATATATTATGACTGTGGCTCCACATTATGAAAAAATTATTAAATCCCTTCGTTCTGCAACCCGGCACGTCACACGGTCCCCTGTGTGTTTCGGCAACGCGAGTGCTCAGCGTGTAGTTACGACCGTGCACGCGCCTGGGGCGTCGGGTCGCCTACTTCCAGTAGTAGCCGGGCAGGCAGCACCAGGGTCGTCAGAACCTAGTCTCGTCTGCCGCTGTTCTTGCGAGGCCCAGACGCGGGTTTGGCGTCAGTGTCTGGCCAATGAAAACACACCCCCATCAAAGTACAAGGATTCAGTGCACCGATTATTTCAACAACTTTGCAAATCCGGATTTCGAACATAATGGATTTATGTGCTCCAAAACGCTCACATCCAGTGGAGCAAGGCGTGAAAGCATGGTCTGATCGGCGTGCAGAAATAGTAATTGCAGAAAAGAGGAAAGAAAACGGGATAGAGCATGGCACGAAGGTGAAACGGAAGAAAATGCAGCTGGGAGATTTTGTGTTTGCCAGACACATTATAAGGTGTCAGGCAAATCCAACACCTTCCATGAAAACCCTGACATGATAAGCAAATCCGGCAGTATGTCACATAGCTCCGAATAAATCGTGACATTAAATTAAGCAAAGTAATACGATCAACGAGTGAGCAAATGGAAGACCACAGACTAACACAAGAACGCCTAAATGCATGTCATACCTTCCCACCGTGAGACAGACGCAGTTCCGAGGGGAGAAACGAGAACAGAAGCCGAGAGAAGAACCGTGTTAAGCTGGAAGGCCCTACGATAAGGGACGGACACCCACGTCGCCAGCCAACCGCCAGGACCACCCCCTGCCTATGTTAAAAGATAGAGCCCTCCAGAAGAACAGTGTAGATCTTACGATAACACTAGAAGGGCCACACCAGCTGCAAGTTTTAGCGTGAGACTCTTTCGCGTCTCTGTTTTGTTGCAAACGTTTAAAACATTGCCCCCCACGAAAAGTATAACATTTCTCATTGGATAGACAGAATTTTTGTAGGCGGAGCTTAACATTGAGACCCTGATTGGTCAGATGAAAACACAGCCAGATAGCTTCTTTTAAACCAACTTCGGTAAATTGTAGTAAGGAGAAGTTAGGAGAGAGTTGCTTCCGAGATGGCGAGGTGAGCGGAGCTGTGCCGCCCGCCGCCCCCTGACGAACACCGACAAGGTAATGAACGCACGCGATGCCGCATAACAGCGCATAAGGCTTCACTCAGAACTACAGAAGTCTCATCTGTTACACCCCCTTTTTGCGTAACATTAGTGTCGATCATCAATTGAAGCTCATGGTATTCACATTTGCAACTTGAAGTAAAAATCTGAAATGCGATGATTTTTCTGTTATATACTTATTGAGAAGCCACATCAGCCACTGTAATTTACGACAAGTTAGATAAGTAATTAAAGGTAATTGAGGGTCACTGTAGACCATTTTGATAGTTTTCTCTTTTGTGAAACTTAATTTAAACCTAGATTATAGATGTGATATGGCATAGGTCGTCGATCCATTGTAGAACTTGGAAACTCACTCAGGGAATATTCGTTCACATTTTTGTTGAAGGCAGTAGGTTTTTATCATCCAGTATTAAAATATTTTCTTTTATCAATAGTGCAATTTATAAACAATGTCTTGTGAGTAGAATAAAATTTCCAATGGTAAACTTAACTGCTTTTTGGACGTTATTTTACCAGCTAACTAAAAATAGGAAAGCCTTGAACCCCTTCCACTAAATTTAGTTAGTATTAAGATTGTTTTACAGGGAGTGCAGTGGAGCTGACGCTGAAATCATTAAGTATTTGGTTATATCATCGCTAGTCTCACTGAACTGTTCTGAACTCTACATGTCATGTGTGGTCTGGCGTCTCCTTACCAGCAACAGGTCCCAGGTTCAGACTAGTCAATTCCCTAAAAAACACGCTCAGAGCGTCGTTGCGCGAAAGTGGTAGGGGGACACGACTTAGAACAAACAGACACCACGCAGAATGTTAGAACATTTTGCTATGTGCAGAATCCTGGAGATAAAAACTCTCAGGAATATACCTACAGAAACTTTTCCTCATCAAAATAACTGACAATGAAGACCTCCGTCAACAGATCTTAAAACAGGGATAAGAAATTAAGTGCAGTACACATGTCCAACGGAATTATGAGTGTAAATTACACAGGCATTAACTATTCAACTAAGTAACCTCTGAAGTGTTAACCTAGGAATAACTGCAAGTTTAACATACCTCACAGTAACTATATTCACAAACATTTAAAGTTCAAATCGTACATCTAAGTAAAGACACGTCTAAACAAAAGAGGGTATCGGCGTACGATGCAAAATTTAGCTCTGTACGAAGTACTTCTAAGAAGTCTGTGATAAGACGTGCTGTGACCTCACTGGAAAATAGTACTTGTCCATTTAAAATACAATTTGCTGATCTGAGAATCCTCATTCGCTCCCTGCATCCTCTGAACGACTGTCTGCAGTACTTCAGACACACATAAAACAAAGGTTTGCATCAGCCCGGTTCCCAGAGCTCCTGAAGATAGACGTTGGCTGTGGATATTGTATCACAGACACAGTCCCTTTGACTGTTGACAGATGTCACTAAATCCGCTCAATGATGTTAACAAGCATACACGAGTAGCGCCTATTAGACGGAGGGGGTCCGACAGCCGATCAGCACCAGTCATCCCACCAGGAAGGAGGTACACGGCTCGTGTTGTCTGTAGTTCAACCGTGCCTTGACGGTCAATACCGCGGTTCGATCGCGTCCGCGTTGTTACTTTGTCCCAGGAAGGGCTCTCAACAAGGGGAGTGTCCAGGCGTCTCGGAGTGAACCAAACCGATGTTGTTGGGACATGGAGGAGATACAGAGAGACAGGAACTGTCGATGACATGCCTCGCTCAGGCACTCCGAAGGGCTACTACTGCAATGGATGACCGCTACCTACGGATTATGGCTCGGAGAAACGCTGACAGCAACGCCACCATGTTGAATAACGCTTTTCGTGCAGCCAGAGGACGTCGTGTTACGACTCAAACTGTGTGCGCAATAGGCTGCATGATGAGCAACTTCACTCCCGACGTCCCTGGCGAGGTCCATCTTTGCAACCACGACACCGTGCAGCGCGGTACAGATGGGACCAACAACATGCCGAATGGACCGCTCAGGATTGGCATCACGTTCTCTTCACCGATGAGTGTCGCATATGCCTTCAACCAGACAATCGTCGGAGTCGTGTTTGGAGGAAACCCGGTCAAGCTGAACGCCTTAGACACACTGTCCAGCGAGTGCAGTAACGGCTGTACGATACGTGAATGCCATCCTCCGACCGATAATGCAACCGTCGCGGCAGCGTATTGGCGAAGCATTCGTCTTCATGGACAACAATTCGCGCCCCCACCGTGCACATTTTGCGAATGACTTTCTTCAGGATAACGACATCGCTCGACTACAGTGGCCAGCATGCTCTCCAAGCCCTACCGAACATGCTTGGGATAGACTGAAAAATGCTGTTTATGGACGACGTGACCACCAACCACTTTGAGGTTCAAAAAATGGTTCAAATGGCTCTGAGCACTATGGGACTTAACTACTGAGGTCATCAGTCCCCTAGAACTTAGAACTACTTAAACCTAACTAACCTAAGGACATCACACACATCCATGCCCGAGGCAGGATTCGAACCTGCGACCGTAGCGGTCACGCGGTTCCAAACTGACGCGGTTAGAACTGCACGGCCACACCGGCCGGCCAACCACTCTGAGGGATCTACGCCTAATCGCCGTAGAGGAGAGAGACAATTTGGACCAACAGTGCCTTGATGATCTTGTAGACAGTATGCCACGACGAATACAGGCATGTATCAATGCAAGAGGACGTGCTACTGGGTATTAGAGGTACAGGTGTGTACAGCAATCTGGACCACCACCTCTGAAGGTCTCGCTGTATGGTGGTACAACATTTAATATGTGGTTTTCATGAGCAATAAAAGGGCGAAAAAGATGTTTATGTTGCTCTCTATTCCAAAATTCTGTACAGGTTCCGGAACTCTCGGAACCGAGATGATGCAAAACTTTTTTTGATGTGTGTAGTACGTAGCAACAGTTTGTAAGGTGCCTCTTACGTAAGGAAGACATTTTTACCAGTTTTAATAAATTATTGTCTCTTATTGACGTATTCACGATAGTTAGGAACTGATGTAGTGCGTAGCCGGCCACGAGTTGCTGAGCATTTCCCTCGCTGGCTGGTTGGTTGGCTGGCTGGCTAGGTGACGAAGTGACCGACCACATGTCGCGCGTAGTGGTGTGGGGCTCGGCGCTGGACCGCAGCAACAAGCGTCAGCCTGGGAAATATACGTGACGGGAAGTACCGCCATCTTGGAGCCAAAGTCACCGATTTTGTTTATCTATATTTAATAACTAAAGTCATTTATGACAACATGAATACTAGGAGGAGCCTCTGGATGTTTAAAACTGTTTATCCGAATTTTGCCTCGTTAAAATTCACACCCATTCATTAACAAATGCGTATCTTACTAAGTACGAACTTGAGCGGAAATCCACGGATTGTGGCGAAACTACACGGACTGCGCGCCAAAGTCGACAGTCGGCGTCTTGTTCGATGGTAGCCACGCTCTCTGTTACGACTAGTTTGTGACATGAGTGTTTCATCATTGGTCTAATAGGAATAAAAGTGATATTACGGCATTCTAAATGTTAATTTCGAGTAAATAGATACCCCAAAGTTGATCGACAGCAATTTCAGACAATTAGCTTCCACCGACAGACACATCCAATGGGCCAATGAAGAATCTGCGCCGGACGACATTTACGAGAGCTGCACCGTGCACAGGTAGGAGGAAATCCGACGACACGACCCACCGAGGCGGATCGAGTAAGGTCCGACTTACACTCGCAAATTCCGGGTGGAAATGCTGACCAGTCATACTGTACGTCACATATACCACCCTCTACGGACTCACGGCTAAGTTGAGTAATAACAGTATCAGTTTAGAAGCGAGGGGGTCTTGCAAGTTACATTACACTCGTCGTACCTCGGCACGGGGAATGCCACGGCGGCGGCGAAACCAAGCGCCCCGGGCGTTGAGGCCAGGACCATAGCGGAGATGCAAGCAGCTGGCTGGTCGGCGACGAACGTGGAGCGGCGCCTCTGGGCGGCAGGTGGGCGGCGCAGTCTCGGCAGCTGGGCTGGGCGGCGCGTGGGCGACGGCGGTGTCAGTGGGCGGCGTCTCTGGGCGGCAGGTGGGCGGCGCAGGTGGTCGGCAGGCCACGCGGCGCGGAAGTCTCCTCCGCTGGGCGGGGCGGCGCGTGGGCGACGGGCGGCGTCAGTGGGCGGCGCAACAGGGCGGCAGGTGGGCGGCGGCGGCAGGAGGCGCGCCCTGTGCACCCGCTGTGGACTAGCGATTGGAAAAACCGACCGGTTAAAACCGAAACCGGTAATTTAGTTCCGAACAACCGGCATTTTTCGGTATTTGTTTGGCCTCGGTTGTAACAGATGTTTTTCACTTTTCACTAATAACCGAGTAAAGAAAGTCGAAATTTCTACTATCTATAGCAGCAGGGCTATAATTTTCCACTCTTAAATAAACCTTCTTTTTTTTTTTCAAAAAGGATTAACTTTAATTTGTAAAATTCACATTGGTTTGAAATGTTGCCTTATTATACAAAATGGGAAAAGCGTTCAGTGCTTTTCAATAACTATGGCGATGGATACGAATAACAAACACATGGCATAAGAATTGGGACGGCACTGCTGACACAATAATTTCCTTGTTGCTGTGTGTTCCACTAAATTACAGGCCCATATCGTTAACGTCGGTATGGAGGCGGCCATATTAAAGATGGCGGCGCCCACGTCGCGGGCGATCAGTAGAGCGATGTATAGTAACCTCACAACATAGACCTAAATGAAAAGATAAACAGTTAAAAAGAACATTTACTGTACTTTGTAACGTTGTAACACTGAACGCGATAGCATGAAAACTTCAAGTGCGTTATCTACCACAGCTACTTACTGCCTGCAGTCGCGAGTTACGCAACATGACCTTGAACACCGGAAGTCTTTTTCCTGCATTATTGTGTTATCAGCGCTTAATCTCCATAAGAATAACAAAGGCCGGAAGACATTTTATCCCGCCACAGTCTAGTAAATAATAAGCGGCCGAGATGGTCTAAACATTATGAACTACCTCGAAGAAAACGGTCTACTGACACACAGTCAAAGTGGGTTTAGTAAACGTCGTTCCTGTGAAATACAACTAGCTCTTTATTCACATGAAGTGTCGAGTGCTATTGGCAAGCGATTTCAGATCGAGTCCGTATTTCTGGATTTCCGGAGGGCTTTTAACATGCACCACACAAGCGGCTCGTAGTGAAATTGCGTGCTTGTGGAATATCGTCTCAGTTATGTGACTGGATTTGTGACTTCCTGTCAGAGAGGTCACAGTTCGTAGTAATTGACGGAAAGTCATCGAGTAAAACAGAAGTGATTTCTGGCGTTCCCCAAGGTACTGTTATATGACCTTTCTTGTTCCTTATCTATATAAACCATTTGGGAGACAATCTGAGCAGCCGGATGTTTGCAGATGACGCTGTCGTTTATCGACTAGAAGATCAAAACAGACTGCAAAACGATTTAGAAAACATATCTGAATGGTGAGAAAAGTGGCAGTTGACCCTAAAAACGAAAAGTGTGAGGTCATCCACATGAGTGCTAAAAGGAACTCGTTAAACTTCGGTTACATGATAAATCCGTCTAATCTCACAGAAATGATTTCAGCTGGAAATCATTAAAAGAAAGGCGTTTTTCGTTGTGTCGGAGTCTTCTCACGAAATTCCAATCACCAACTTTCTCCTACGAATGCGAAAATATTTTGTTTACACCGACCTACATACTATGTCCTTCTTTATCCGAATTTCCTATTCAATAAGCTTCTGAGACCTGTTGCCGAACGGTCCTCCCACAGATTTTTCGACGACTGTATCCAAGAGGTTTTGGATTTCGGTTAGCTGTCGTTTATTGACACCTATAATTTGTTATTTTTAACATATTGTGTGGTTTTAGCTTTGGATTTAGTGATTGTGTTACTAAAGAATCACCACAGGATGCATCCAGTTGGAAAGTGAGTTCGTGACAGACTATCTTCCTTTCTTAGAAATATGGTTAGGTTAGGTTGTTACTGTGACTGATTACAACGTCCAAAAAAGAAAAAAAGTTATCCGTCAATATTCTCTCAAAACACCTGTTACTTTTATGCAATTAAGAGTTTAAAGATTATTAACTGTCAAGACATCAGTTGCGCTCATATTCACTCCTGGAAATAGAAAAAAGAACACATTGACACCGGTGTGTCAGACCCACCATACTTGCTCCGGACACTGCGAGAGGGCTGTACAAGCAATGATCACACGCACGGCACAGCGGACACACCAGGAACCGCGGTGTTGGCCGTCGAATGGCGCTAGCTGCGCAGCATTTGTACACCGCCGCCGTCAGTGTCAGCCAGTTTGCCGTGGCATACGGAGCTCCATCGCAGTCTTTAACACTGGTAGCATGCCGCGACAGCGTGGACGTGAACCGTATGTGCAGCTGACGGACTTTGAGCGAGGGCGTATAGTGGGCATGCGGGAGGCCGGGTGGACGTACCGCCGAATTGCTCAACACGTGGGGCGTGAGGTCTCCACAGTACATCGATGTTGTCGCCAGTGGTCGGCGAAAGGTGCACGTGCCCGTCGACCTGGGACAGGACCGCAGCGACGCACGGATGCACGCCAAGACCGTAGGATCCTACGCAGTGCCGTAGGGGACCGCACCGCCACTTCCCAGCAAATTAGGGACACTGTTGCTCCTGGGGTATCGGCGAGGACCATTCGCAACCGTCTCCATGAAGCTGGGCTACGGTCCCGCACACCGTTAGGCCGTCTTCCGCTCACGCCCCAACATCGTGCAGCCCGCCTCCAGTGGTGTCGCGACAGGCGTGAATGGAGACGTGTCGTCTTCAGCGATGAGAGTCGCTTCTGCCTTGGTGCCAATGATGGTCGTATGCGTGTTTGGCGCCGTGCAGGTGAGCGCCACAATCAGGTCTGCATACGACCGAGGCACACAGGGCCAACACCCGGCATCATGGTGTGGGGAGCGATCTCCTACACTGGCCGTACACCACTGGTGATCGTCGAGGGGACACTGAATAGTGCACGGTACATCCAAACCGTCATCGAACCCATCGTTCTACCATTCCTAGACCGGCAAGGGAACTTGCTGTTCCAACAGGACAATGCACGTCCGCATGTATCCCGTGCCACCCAACGTGCTCTAGAAGGGGTAAGTCAACTACCCTGGCCAGCAAGATCTCCGGATCTGTCCCCCATTGAGCATGTTTGGGACTGGATGAAGCGTCGTCTCACGCGGTCTGCACGTCCAGCACGAACGCTGGTCCAACTGAGGCGCCAGGTGGAAATGGCATGGCAAGCCGTTCCACAGGACTACATCCAGCATCTCTACGATCGTCTCCATGGGAGAATAGCAGCCTGCATTGCTGCGAAAGGTGGATATACACTGTACTAGTGCCGACATTGTGCATGCTCTGTTGCCTGTGTCTATGTGCCTGTGGTTCTGTCAGTGTGATCATGTGATGTATCTGACCCCAGGAATGTGTCAATAAAGTTTCCCCTTCCTGGGACAATGAATTCACGGTGTTCTTATTTCAATTTCCAGGAGTGTATATGACGTGAGTGTTAGCTGAAATTACTAGTGACTTCGTGTACACTTTTTCGCAAATGGTTTAGTTATTAATTATCGAACCACTTGTAAAATTTAAAGTAACAATGCAAAGGAATTTTGTGAAGTCTGATAGAAGAAACCTTCCAAAATTTCATCCGTTTATCGCTTACGCCCGCTTCATTCGGCAACGAAGCCAGCCTGTGTCTCTCTCAAATGGAATTAAGTAAAAGAAAGCACCAACAGCTTGTGAGTCGTAGTACGGAAGTTGCTAAGGCCACGAACTGCCGTGGGAAAGGGCGTAGGTTTGTATACTGCAAGATATTCTGAGACTTCGCTAATCGTCAAAGTTAAGCATTTTTCTGAAATATTCGTCGTAATTTACACATAAGAGCACGCTTTCTTAATAACGAGTATCTCCGATTTCGTGACTTCCATATGTTTAAGAAATGAAAGATGAAATTACTGTGTGTGAAACAACTGAGAGTGACATTTATACTACTTATTGTCACAAATAATTCAACATTTTTTTCGGAATTCGTAGCGAAGTCCTAGAGTGTGGTCAGACAGGAATCTAAGAGCACAACGTAAATTACTGCGAATGAAACTAGCAGCAAACGTATTTATACTCTAGCTTGTCAAAGGTATTTATCTGCGATTGAATCCTTAACAACAGTAGACAGAGATGAAAAGTTCCCACCACAATATTTTCAGAATATACCACCATAAGTGAAACATTTTGACTCATCAGATGCATGTTATAAACGACAAGAACTTCTATAGCTGCACACGCCACACGCTCTCGAAGAGTTGATTTTTTAAATTTTGTTGCAATGAATCAAATCATTGATGTATCATATAGGGAGGTAGGCTACTTCATGATTTGGATCTCTAGGAGCGAGCTACAACCACATTCTATGCATCTTCTTATTCTTTGACACTCTCTTAAAAAAAATTTTCGGGTTCGTGGAGATGTGTTCCACCTATGTAAGTAATTGAAGACAGTTTATTCCCATACGCATTTCACTTCTTTTATTTATGAAGCATCAACACAAATAAACGAAGCGAAGCGTGTATGGCAATAAAGAAATTGCCTTCAATTAGTTGCATAGACAAATGTACCTACATGGATTTTGAAGAAAGTAAGGAACGATGGAAAAAAATGACGAATTTTTCGGGTGTTTCTATAGTTGTATTTGTACAATGTGATACTACACTCCATTGCTAACTCATATTCCGAAACGTAAAATGCAAAACAAGAAGCCGACGTGAATGAGAATAAAATGACATAATGTGACATTTACGACACTTTCGAGAACACAGTCAATATTCTATCGTTATCATGCATCCGTGGAAGACCGTGGTCAGCGAAATTTGAACAGTGCCACGTACTCTAACCACACCTTTTGGTACTGTGAAGGATGGCATGCATGTGTTGTAGACTTGGCCACTGTTCCTATGTTTCGATACAGTGTATCGATACGTGGAACGGTTTCAATGTTTCGGAACGGCTGTGGTTCACTGTTTCGAAACAGTGGTGTTTCATTCCGCCCCTGTCTCGGATAACCGGACCAGATTCGATCTCGAGCCAGACACAGAAACTGTACCGTTGTTTGAAAATAAGGCTGTTTCAGTCCACCTGTGCTTGGAACGGATTAAATGTATCGAAACAGTGATGTTTCATTCCTCTCTGTGTCGGACGAAATTCGGGCTCGGCACAGGTACTGAAACACAACATACCACTTCGTGAAACACTTTCAAGAGTGTCGAAATCTTTTTGACAAGCAATAGCATGAAGCTTAAGATGTCCGAAAATAAAGCTTCGTTTCTAGCTGACTGTTCTATTCCGAAATGGCGTAACATCTGCTTCATAAACACTAACCAAACAATAAAACAGCGCATACTATTCACATTCATAATAATAAATATGTGAAAATCATTCAGCTAAATTACTCTTTTTTATAACATACGCTTCTCTATTCATGTACAGTAATCATATTAAGAAACGCAAGTAAGCCTACAACATTTTGAATAAAAAAAGGCGTAGAGTGACATATACATAATTTTGATGTAGGTATAATTGCAAGCAATCAGTTTGACATATCACTGATAGTGTAATGGTGAACAGGAAGGGCTGGGAAGCGTGGTGAATTTATAGTAACGGTTCGAAACACCTTGAAAGACAAAATTTTTTTCTATTATATTTTGTTATTTATTCGAATTATTTGGCGTTATTTGTGAGGCTATAGTCACTGTGCCTACTATCCTCAATGATTCCTTTTGTGTGCATGGAAACTAGCAGGATGGGTGTATTACCCATACAGTTTGCTCCCACCTCCAGTTCCGTTCGTGGTAGTTCTTCTGTCTTCAGCTATGTCTGTCCTCAGCCAATTGAAAAGTATGAAAGTCACACGACACGAAAGCAGCGCATTTGCTGCAGGAAATACGAAACTGCCAAGAGGCCCAAGTGATAGTTTCATACTTTCTGCGATATGATTAGCGGTCTCGCACCTCATTTGTGTTTATATGGACATACTTATATAGTAGACATTCAAAATGATAAAGTGTGTAGGTTTATTAGATTACAAAACACAAACTGTTTCGAAACAGCGTATCGAAACATTACATTGTACTGTTTCATTTGTTTCGAAACAGTTACGTGTTTCAGTTTGCCCATCTCTAATGTGTTGGCTGTTGGCGGCTTCGAGTTTTTGCCACTGTGGCGCTGCAGTGCGCATGCGCGGATCTGAGGCAGTTGCTTTTCATTGGTTGGCACTAGGAGAACCGACAAACGGCGTTTCGGTTCGCTAGGACTGTTCGGCGTCGCTTTCAAAATGCTTACTGTGTTGTGGACTGGCAAGACAGCCAATCCACTAGGAGGAAGCCGAAAGGCACGCGTTTAAGCTCACGCAGGCTGGCGTGAGGTCTGGAACAGGTCAAGTAAAGTACGTATCTGCTGGAATACTTAACTTTAATCCATAATTGGTGAGCGTCGCTCTTGACGGTACATGTTTTACAGCATGAATAGTAACTGGTAATGGCGCCTTGCTAGGTCGTAGCAAATGACGTAGCTGAAGGCTATGCTAACTATCGTCTCGGCAAATGAGAGCGTAATTTGTCAGTGAACCATCGCTAGGAAAGTCGGCTGTACAACTGGGGCGAGTGCTAGAGAGTCTCTCTAGACCTGCCGTGTGGCGGCGCTCGGTCTGCAATCACTGACAGTGGCGACACGCGGGCCCCACGTATACTAACGGACCGCGGCCGATTTAAAGGCTACCACCTAGCAAGTGTGGCGTCTGGCGGTGACAACACATACTGTATAACGTTGCGGCTCTGTTTCGAAAAGAAGACTGTTCGGTGTGCTCGCGTACCAAACCGATGGGCAAATGGCGGACAGATAGAGAATAGGGCCCCGGCAGGGCCCGCTATCCCCAGCGCTCGCCGTGTCAGGCAGCAGACCGAGGTATGCGCGCGGACATCGAGCCGCCGCCTGGGCAGTGAGGCTGGGACTGCAGCAGCGGATACTCGCTCGCCGCACGACATCGATCATGAGCCGAGCAGACTCCGAGAACGAATCGACATCTTGTCACCAGTCTGCATGAGCGGGGAAACAGAGAGTTCCCGGATTCGGCTTTTGGTGACAATGCGAAAGTGCGCGCAGAGGGGGACACTGTTGCATTCCCCTTCTTCTGACAATGAACAGAAGGTCGAGGGTCAGGAACTGTGAGTGGGTGTTTGGGGCTGACGTTAAATCACAGAACAGGAAATTAAGTCGAATAAAGAGAACAGAAACTGAAGAGCCAAAGAGACATAGAGGTAAGAATAAGGGGAGATGGCGCTACGTATCCCAGCCGTACTACGTTTTGAAGCCATGGGGGCGTGGCTCGCTGCCATGACACTCTGACCAAAACATTGCCAGTGTGCTATAGCGCTGCGTGTATTACAGTCGCTAATTGCACCATATACGCATGTAACGTCATCAGATTGGTTGTTTCAAAGGTTTTGTTTAAAGTAAAATCTCGCAAAGGCGAAATTCCGCGTTTCTTCTGATTAAAAATAGTTTTCAATGTAATATTACGAATAGCTAGCCTTCAATGTAAACGATACAATTTTGTTAATTCAGTAATAAACGTGTATCACAAACTAAATAATAGAAACTGAAAACTAAGTCAGCTATACCCTCCCTCCAAAGCCCCATAAATACATCTTGTTTATAATACGTACTGGGACATTTCAGTTACGTTACACTACTGGGAAACACTGTTCATTACCACCAATATTTACTGAAATACGGTACATAGAATGGCAAATCTACACCGTGTCCTGTTTAGGCCTATACTTTACGCCAGTTAATGTAGTGTTAGCTTTTAATTTGGTACACAACGAAGACAAAGTGAGTTACTCAACACTTCGATTATCGACGATATATACATACGTATTATACTGAAACGTGAACTTGAAAAGTAAGAATTTAATTCTTTGAATTAACATACCTTTTGCAAATGTTTTGGGTGTGTAGGGAAAACTGATGGTACAGCATTTTCTCGGAGCCTTACTGTTGAAAGGGAAGTTCGGTCTATGTCCTCTTCTCGGAAATGCTGAGAACATATAGTGCTCCATTTAGACGCACGCCAATTCTTCCTCCTCACGGTATTCTCCCACAGAGCTTTCCGACTTTCATTTTTAGGAAATCTAAAATCATGCAGGAGAAAAACACGCTATAGTACAAGTACCGATGTAGCACACGTTCATTCACAATGAAGTTGTAAAATCACACTTAACGACACAACTTACACACGAAATGTTATTCCCTTCGATTTTGCATCACAATCAGAACGATTCGTACATCCGAACACCACACAAGTCACCATAATAGCGCAAAATCCTTCCAAAAGCGAGCGACAAGCCTATGCACACAAGCTTACAGCAGCAATGTTTTGGTCGGATTGAGATGGCTACCCTCGGCTTCACATGGCTTCACAGCTGTGACGTCACGGCGTCTCCCTCTATTCTTACCTCCGTGCAAAGAAACTGGTGCACCTGCCTAATGTCATGTAGGGCCCCCACGAGCAAGCAGATCTGCCACATCACGACGTGGCAGGCAACGACTAATGTCTGAAGTAGGGCTGGAGGGAGCTGACACCATGAATCCTGCAGAGCTGTCTACATAACCGTAAGAGTACGAGGGAGTCGAGATCTCTTCTGGAGCTGCAGCACGGGGTAGCCGTGTGGTCTGAGGGGCCTTGCCACAGTTCGTGCGGCTCCCCCCCCCCCCCTCCCCGTTTGGAGGTTCGAGTCCTCCCGGGGTCATGGGTGTGTGGTTCAATGGCTCTGAGCACTATGGGACTTAACACTTGAGATCATCACTACCCTAGAACTTAGAACTACTTAAACCTAACCAACCTAAGGACATCACACACATCCATGCCCGAGGCAGGATTCGAACCTGCGACCGTAGCAGCAGCGCGGTTCCGGACTGAAGTGCCTAGAACCGCTCAGCCCCAGTGGCCGGCAAAGGATGTTGTTGTTGTTAGTGTTAGTTGAAATAGCCTAGGGACCGGTGAACTTCGCCGGCCGGTGTGGCCGTGCGGTTAAAGGCGCTTCAGTCTGGAACCGCCTGACCGCTCCGGTCGCAGGTTCGAATCCTGCCTCGGGCATGGATGTGTGTGATGTCCTTAGGTTAGTTAGGTTTAATTAGTTCTAAGTTCTAGGCGACTGATGACCTCAGAAGTTAAGTCGCATAGTGCTCAGAGCCATTTGAACCATTTTTTTTTGAACCGGTGACCTTCGCAGTTTGGTCCTATAGGAATTTACCACAAATTCCCAAATTTTTTCTCTTCTGGACGGTACGTTGCAAGACATCCCAGATATGCTCAAAATGTTCATGTCTGCGGTGTTTGGTAGCCAGCGCAAGTGTTTAACCTCAAGAGACTGTTGCTGGAGCCACTCTGTAGCAATCCTGGACGTGTGGGCTGTCGCATTTTCCTGCTGGAATTGCCCAAGTCCGTCGGACTGCAAAATGGACATGAATGGATGTAGGTGATCAGAGAGGATGCTTACAAGTCTGTCACCTGTCAGACGTATCAGGGGTCCCACATCACTCCAACTGCACACGCCCCACACAGAACCATGTACGGAAGTGAAACGTGGACGATAAATAGTTTGGACAAGAAGAGAATAGAGGCTTTCGAAATGTGGTGCTACAGAAGAATGCTGAAGATTAGATGGGTAGATCACATAACTAACGAGGAGGTATTGAATAGAATTGGGGAGCAGAGGAGTTTGTGGCAGAACTTGACAAGAAGAAGGGATCGGTTGGTAGGACATGTTCTGAGGCATCGGGGGATCACCAACTTAGTATTGGAGGGCAGCGTGGAGGGTAAAAATCGTAGAGGGAGACCAAGAGATGAATACACTAAGCAGATTCAGAAGGATGTAGGCTGCAGTAGGTAATGGGAGATGAAGAAGCTTGCGCAGGATAGAGTAGCATGGTGAGCTGCATCAAACCAGTCTCAGGACTGAAGACCACAACAACAAACAAGTAGCTGCACTTAGGAGGCACTGAAGCTCATACAACAAGTTAACTAATGGTTCCCTTCTTTGTAGAAATACAGCGTTCAGTTAATCCACAACTGTTTTCTATTGATCATTTTGGTACCCTGCCACTGGCCACCGTCCTTATTTGTGTCAGTGCTCACTCCCACAGTACTGAACACATTTGTATACAATTGTGCCGACCGTTAATCTGGATGGTAAATTTTCTGGAGAGTTATTTATTGTGCTGCGACAAGTTGGAGGTGCTCTGTCCCCACAATTCTTTCTCATCTGCATGATACCGCAAGGGCAGTAGCGAATATTTACATTGCAGCAAGCAAGAGTGGCAAAATGGGCATAAGAGAACGACAACTATCGTATCTACACTACTTTTGGCCAAAAGCTGGTCGAAATAACTTGCTTTTACTTGATTCCTGACAAGTATATAAAAATCAGACTCCTTTAGGTTAGAATAATGTGTGGGGTTCATATTCGCACATCTTGTAGGCAGATTTTTAAAAGACTGGGAATTCTTACAACAGCCTCACAATAGATCTACTCACTAATGAAATTTGTTCTCAACAACATGGACCAGTTTAAAAACAACAGTGCAATTCGTGATTACAATACCAGAAAAAAGAAAGACTTACACTATCCTTTGCTCAATCTTTGGCACAGAAAGTGGTAAAATATGCTGCTATAAAAATTTTCGACAAATTACCAGGTGAAATAAGGTGTCTGACAGACAGCAGTAATATCTTAAAAAATAAATTGAAATCATATCTCTTTGACAACTCCTTCTATACCTTAGATGTATTCTTGAATAGGAATAAACATAGTATATGCATTTTGTGCCATTTAAGGGAATGGGATAAATAACAGAAATATTAATCTTTAACTCTGTATTGTATTATATATATATATATATATATATATATATATATATATATATATATATATATATATATATATTAAAAAATGTTTCATATGTGCATTTGTTGTGCACTTGACACGTTCCACATCATAGTGGCTACCGTACCATGGGATTGATCAATGGAACACGCAACCAACTAACTAACTAACGATTAGGGCAAACTATCCCTTCTGAAAAATGTGTGTGACGTAGCAGTTCATACCACTGGACAAATGTAGTCTCTGGATGTTTGTTTTCTGTGCCTGTAAATATTATCACACTGGCTACAGCTGAGCCTAAAGGATAGCCACTTTCACGATAAGCTCCATAACAGATAGTTTTGCATCCAGCTGCATGCCACAATATTCCGCTAGTTCTTGTCATCCCACTACCAAATCTGACTCTATGTGCTTTCTTTAAGAGTAGGCACCCAGCTGAACGTCCTCCACAGTTTGTAACTCTCAAGCATTTTCGCGTCGTTGTGTCACTCTTTTCTATTATTATTATTTGCGTAACAACGCATATATGAAAAGAGCCGCAAAATATCTTTTAGTAATGCTGTGCTATGAATTTCTCTATCATCTTTACTTTTTAACAAAACAGAATATATTGAGTTCTTATTGTTCTGTATCTGGCCTTCTATTAAAGGAACATTTTTCGTGACTGTAACTCATTCTAAAAATCAACATATCTTCCCTATTTTATAGTTATTGAAAATGAAATTTACTTTGTTATGAATACTGATGTTCCAGTTCGTATGATTGTTCAACAACAAGATTTTGCAGTAGATTTTGTTTCTCGGTAAAACACCATTCAATACCACGACTAGCACAAGAACATGAGACTCTTATTGAAAAAATACGTTTTCACTATAAAGTTTGCCAGATCAGAACCGAGCACAGCAAGATTCCTATTAGATTTTGAAGGTACATTATCTTTTTTGTACTGTTAGCTATATATTATCAGCAGCCCGCGTCAACCTGCAACACATCATAAAATCTGCTGCTCTGCACTGCACGTCCGGAAGCTAAAAGAAATAATATTATTTCACTATTACTTTCCCGCTTCCTTGCGGTATGATATATTCTATCTGAGGTAGTCTGAATACGCCGCGGCAGCGGCTCTTTCGTTCGCCGCGCAGCTCGGAACCACAGATAATATTTAAATAACTGAAAAATGTCTCAACAGGATGGGATAATATGCAAGCAAGCTATAACAATTAATAATGCAAGTTTTCATTTAAATAACTCTATTCAAACATTTAAATACGTTAACTGTTACACACCTCTAAAATGCGCACGTAATGGCGTACATCTTTCAGTCTTGACAAAAGAATGCTACGCTAGCGTACAATACAACGTCACAGGATATCCTACTCGCTTAACTCCAAGAAGAAGAAGACAGAGAAATTAATGTTCGTCACGTATTATATACTAGTTACATATTCTAATCTTTGTTTGATATTTATCGTCTGTGGCGGTTTCGTTACTCGTCGACGCAGATATTCTCTAAAATAAATAATAAAAAAATACATAATTTTATACAATAACACAATATGATACATATAATTTTCTCGTTACTACATAATATGTTTTTTTCTACTAGACGTTACAGCATTTCGCCTTCGATCCTGACAGTGCGAGCCTTGGGGATCAGGATGGCTGTCCATTTCTCACTCTGTGTACACGGTGCAAGCTAATGGTTTGTTTTGAACATTTCTTGAATATTCACACTGTCCATTTTGTGAAGTTTAATACACAGAAGGATGATCTATGCACCTCCTGGACAGTCATTTTCTGTCACATTCCTAATGCACATGGTGAGTCATTAACAGGTAATATTGTCACGTAGAAGAAGGAGTAATTAGACGAATGACGAAAACTATCTTCACTTAACGAAGGTTTCTTCAGCACTTGCACATACAAGAGAGCGGAGCAAACTACTTCTGGCCAGAACACATACAGTATATAAACAGCTACAGAACTTCCAGTACAATGATTCTTGTAATTCGTGGATACTTCTAGAATGTACTTGAACCGAATATAGAAATTAAAATTGTACAGCCCAGATGAGCTTTGAACTCATGACCCTCCATGCAACACTTTAGTGTCATAACTACTACACCACAGTGCTACTCAACTTCTCCGGCGACAATACTTTTCCTGTCATAACTGTTAACACAACATATTCAAGTGAGCCTTAATGAAGATTGAACTCGCTCTCAAGGGGTTCCTTGTAAGCTTCTGTGGACTGTCCTCCTATTACTGGCTGAAGTTCCAAGTGTGCATTCTACCACATCTCTTGCCCTACATAATCTATAGTTAAAAATTCTTTTCTTCACATCCCAATATCGATGAGGAAGGTGTCTCAGAATGTATGTTGACGCTGCAAATGCTTCATTCCCTACGAAAACAAACGATGTAAGTTTACCTTGCTCATCATGAGAAACTTGTAGACCACCTGGACCGCGCGGAATAACTGTGCGGTCTGAGGCGCCTTGTCACGCTTCGTGCAGCTGTCCCCGTCGGAGGTTCGAGTCCTCCTCGGGCATGGGTGTGTGTGTGTGTGTTGTCCTTAGCGTCAGTTAGCTGAAGTTAGATTAAGTAGTGTGTGGGCTTAGGGACCGATGACCTTTTCCAAAAAATAGACCAACTGGTATGGTTCAGATGGCTCTGAGCACTATGGGACTTCTGAGGTCATCAGTCCCCTAGAACTTAGAACTACTTAAACCTAACTAACCTAAGGACAGCACACAACACCCAGCCATCACGTGGCAGAGAAAATGCCTGACCCCGCCGGGAATCGAACCCGGGCCACCTGGTATAATCAGACGACCTTCAACTACACGTTTTCCAAGAGATGAACTCTGAAACACATTTGAATCGCTAGATTTGCCATAAGATTCTATATCAACTTATGTCAAGCTAAGTTCACCACAGTTAGGAGTCAAAGAGAAATATTGTCAATCAGTGAAATAGTCTGAAGCTGATATAAGCGGCATTTGTACGCATAAAAGCTGACGATCAATTAACAATTAGGACAATTAGTTTTTCCATACAAATCCTTTTAAATTTCCAAGCATGATTCCTCTGTTGGAGAATATGCATTATTACTTCAACAGTTCCCAAAGAGCACGACATACTTAAAGAAATAAAGAAAAAATAGGTAGGGACTTATACCTCGTGTAACAGATACTGAAGTGCAGAAAAGATGCGGTTCCCTCCACGTTTGCTTCAGACAGGAACCAGCTCTGCACTTTCAGGAAGCTCTCCCAAGAAAGGGCGAAAGAAGATCTATTTCGACCACATTCCTAATACCTTATTCACAAACATTACAGATAGAATAGTCATTAACGGTAGGTGACCAGAATATAGAGGTATGTCAGATAACATCATCAGATATTCAAAGTAGCTTTTCTTTAAATCAGAGAAATAGAACGAGAAAGTATGGTTAAGAAATTTTGCCTGTCCTTAAAGGAGGAAACAAACTATGCCAAGATCTGTTGGTCAAGATGTGCCTTCTCTGCTCTCGCTCGTTCCCTCTTTCAAGAAGTACAATCAAGAAGAAAAATTGTTGTGAAGAACAGAGGTTATGAACACTAGTGTCAGATTCTAGTAGTCGCAACGAGTTTCAGATCATCGGTCAGGAATATTTCAGCATACACCATCGGATATGGTGCAGATACATCCACATGGGACAACAAGGCATGTCTACAACTGCTACATTCAAAACAGCTGAACAATCAATCAGTTCTTGGGATCAACGGCTTGGCCATGGACAATCACAGTGGCAGCACCCACACTTAGAACAAGCCCTTCTGTGGTTTCGACACAGCTAATAAATTCATCGGAATCCTCTGACAGATACGATTTGTTGTAGTTGGGATACATAAATGAAAACTGAGCCACTGTATAAGAGATGCTTTAATAAACACGGTATGTGTGATTAAAAATAAAAATGGTGTTCTTACCTTAGCGCAGTGACAACCGCTCTCCCACTGCTACACAGTTTCTCTTTACAGCATCTTGATGTGATACTTTCGTGTCCAGTGTGCACAGCACGTCATCGAATGGGCTTCTAGACATATGACAACACTTAAAGGACATTTCAGGATTCTCCTCATGTAGTGTATGACATTGCCAATTAACCAGTCATTTGTTAACAATGAGATTAACCCAGAACTGCCGATTTTGCATTCTTTGTCGACATCTCAGATATCTAGCTACCTACAGCAGTTGTGAATTCATCTCAGTTCGTAGCTATCGCCAAACTGTTGCTCATATGTGCTTTCCCAAAAGCTGTCTGATGTCTGCGTTTATTCGCCAACATTTCTGTCAGTCACCTACTGTCTGTCCAGTGCGCCATCCCATTACGCCACTACATCCTACAAATCTTTCACAAATCTATCCATTGTATGATGTTGTGGTCTTCAGTGTGGAGGCTGGTTTCATGTAGTTCTCCATGCTACTCTATCCTGTGCAAGCTTCTTCATCTCCCAGTACCTACTGCAACCTACATCCTTCTGAATCTGCTTAGTGTATTCATCTCTTGGTCTCCCTCTACGACTTCTACCCTCCACGCTGTCCTCCAATACTAAACTGGTGATCCCTTGATGCCTCAGAATATGCCCTACCAATCGATCCCATCTTCTGGTCAAGTTTTGCCACAAATTTCTCTTTTCCCCAATTCTATTCAATATCTTATTAGTTATGTGATCTACCCATCTAATCTTCAGCATTCTTCTGTAGCACCAAATTTCGTACACTTCTATTCTCTCCTTGTCTAAACTATTTATCGTCCACGTTTCACTTCCATACATGGCTACACTCCATACAAATACATTCAGAAAAGACTTCCTGACGCTTTATACTCGATGTAAACAAATTTCTCTTCTTCAGAAAAGCTTTCCTTGCCATTGCCAGTCTACATTTTAAATCCTCTCTACTTCGACCATCATCAGTTATTTTGCTCCCCAAATAGCAAAACTCATTTACTACTTTAAGCGTCTCATTTCCTAATCTAATTCCCGCAGCATCACCCGATTTAATTCGACTACATTACATTACCCACGTTTTGCTTTTGTTGATGTTCATCTTATATCCTCCTTTCAAGACACTGTCCATTCCGTTCAGCTGTTCTTCTGGGTCCATTGCTGTCTCTGACTGAATTACAATGTCATCGGCGAACCTCAAAGTTTTTATTTCTTCTCCATGGAATTTAATTCCTACTCCGAATTTTTCTTTTGTTTCCTTTACTGCTTGCTCAATATACAGATTGAATAACATCGGGGATAGGCTACGACCTTGTCTCACTCCCTTCCCAACTACTGCTTCCCTTTCATGCCCTTCGACTCTTATAACTGCCGTCTGGTTTCTGTACAAATTGTAAATAGCCTTTCGCTCCGTGTATTTTACCTCTGCCACCTTCAGAATGTGAAAGAGAGTATTCCAATCAACATTGTCAAAAGCTTTCTCTAAGTCTCCAAATGCTAGAAACGTAGGTTTGCCTTTCCTTAATCTTTCTTCTAAGATAAGTCGTAGGGTCAGTATTGCCTCACGTGTTCCAATATTTTTACGGAATCCAAACTGATCTTCCCCGAGGTCGGCTTCTACCAGTTTTTCCATTCGTCTGTAAAGAATTCGTGTTAGTATTTTGCAGCCGTGGCTTATTAAACTGATTGTTCGGTAATTCTCACATCTGTCAACATCTGCTTTCTTTGAGATTGGAATTATTATACTCTTCTTGAAGTCTCAGGGTATTTCGCCTGTCTCATACATCTTACTCACCAGATGGTAGAGTTTTGTTAGGCCTGGCTCTCCCAAGGCTGTCAGTAGTTCTAATGGAATGTTGTCTACTCCTGGGGCCTTGTTTCAACTTAGGTCTTTCAGTGCTCTGTCAAACTCTTCACGCAGTATCATATCTCCCATTTCATCTTCATCTACATCCTCTTCCATTTCCATAATATTGTCCTCAAGTGCATCGCCCCTGTATAGACCCTCTATATACTCCTTCCAGCTTTCTACTTTCCCTTCTTTGCTTAGAACTGGGTTTCCGTCTGAGTTCTCGATATTCATGAACGTGGTTCTCTCTTCTCCAAAGGTGTCTTTAACTTTTCTATAGGCAGTATCTATCTTACCCCTAGTGATATGCGCTTCTACATACTTACATTTGTGCTCTAGCCGTCCCTGCTTAGCCATTTTGCACTTCCTGTCGATCTCATTTTTGAGACGTTTGTATTCCTTTTTGGCTCCTTCATTTACTGCATTTTTGTATTTTCTCCTTTCATCAATTAAATTTTGTATCTCTACTGTTACCCAAGGATTTCTATTAGCTCTCGTCTTTTTACCTACTTGATCCTATGCTGCCTTGACTAATTCATCTCTCAAAACCATCCATTCTTCTTCTACTGTATTTATTTCCCCATTCTTCTCAATCGTTCCCTAATGCTCTCCCTGAAACGCTCTACAACCTCTGTTTCTTTCAGTTTATCCAGGTCCCATCTCCTCAGATTCGCACCTTTTTGCAGTTTCTTGAGTTTTAATCTACAGTTCGTAACTAATAGATTGTGGTCAGAGTCCACAACTGCCCCTAGAAGTGTCTTACAAATCCAAACCTGATTGCTGAATCTCTGTCTTACCATTATGTAATCTATCTGAAACCTGTCAGTAACTCCTGGGTTCTTCCATGTATACAACCTTCTTTTATGATTCGTGAACCAAGTGTTAGCTATGATTAAGTTATGCTCTGTGCAAAATTCTGCCAGGCGGCTTCCTCTTTCATTCCTTACCCCCATTCCCTATTCACCTACTACGTTTGCTTCTCTTCCTTTTCATACTATCGAGTTCCAGTCACCCATGACTTAAATTTTCGTTTCGCTTCACTATCTGAATAATTTCTTTTATCTCATCAAACATTTCATCAATCTCTTCGTCATCTGCGGAGCTAGTTGGCGTATAAACTTTTACTACTGTGGTAGGTGTGGGCTTCATATCTACCTGGGCTACAATAATGCGTTCACTATGCTGTTTGTAGTAGTTTACACGCATTCCTACTTTCCTATTCATTATTAAACCTACTCCTGCATTACCCCTATTTGATTTTGTATTTATAACCCTGTATTCAACTGACCAGAAGTCTTGTTCCTCCTGCCACCGAACTTCACTAATTCCCTCTATGTCTAACTTTAACCAATCCATTTCCCTTTTTAAATTTTCTAACCTACCTGCCCGATTAAGGGATCTGACATTCCAGGCTCCGATCTGTAGAACGCCAGTTTTCTTTCTCCTGATAACAACGTCCTCCTGAGTAGTCCCCGCCCAGAGATCCGAATGGGGGACTATTTTACCTCCGGAATATTTTACCCAAGAGGACGCCATCATCATTTAATCATACAGTAAAGCTGCATGCCCTCGGGAAAAATGACGGCTGTAGTTTCCACTAGCTTTCAGCCGTTCGCAGTACCAGCACAGCAAGGCTGTTTTGGTTATTGTTACAAGGCCAGATCAGTCAATCATCCAGACTGTTGCCCTTGCAACTACTGAAAAGGCTGCTGCCCCTCTTCAGGAACCACACGTTTGTCTGGCCTCTCAACAGATACCCCTCCGTTGTGGTTGCACCTACGGTACGGCTATCTGTATCGCTGAGGCACGCAAGCCTCCCCACCAGTGGCAAGGTCCATGGTTCGTGGGGGGCAGTCATTGTATATATTCCTGGAAACGTTGCTAATTACGAAATATTTGATCACATCAGATAATTCATCAAGTGAAATAGCAATAAATGTCGGTTCTTTCATATGAGTTTTGATGTCGGAAAGCATTACACAATGTACGCTTTGAATTAAATCTTTTGATTGTCGTGACGTCAAACTGAGTCAGCACATGAATTAACTCCGCATAATTGTCTCCATTGCTGGAGTCGCAGCTTTTCCTGTAGTCTCGAACTGATTACCCTTGTTGTTCTAAAAACCAGGTTGCTGCAGTCAATCTGTTGCGTATTCCCGGTTCTGTTTCACTGCTTCACTACGCTTTAAAATTCTTGCGCATTTCTGTTCATCTAATCGCAAATCAGCCCTACTTTTACGAAATATATCGAGGTCTGTTCATGCGTGGATGAGATTCTGATTTTTCATAACTCGAAATTGCAGTGCGCAGATTATTAAGGCCCAAATAACCATGTTCTTTATTATCTCAGGGAGGTTTGAGCTTTCCAAGCAACAAATACGGCCAGCAAAGACTTTACACAATGTTTTCCCACCACAAAACAAAATTATTTTCATGTTAATATCAGAATGAATTACCTGGATTTGTTATCTGTGTTTAAATCTCTAAGGTCGAATGTTTTTAACGAATTCTATCTTTTCAGTGAGTGGCTGTGAGTATAGAGATTTACCAGAAACACTTACTATAACATCACGTAACATCACTATTCATCACTATATCAGCGCACGCTCCGCTGCAGAGTGAAAAACTCATTCTGCATCATTATTACAATTACTCATTTTGCGAAACTGCAGGCTGAAATAGACGGTGTCTCACATAAAACCGGTACTTCACACACCCATGATTCAAGTGAGAACGAACTAAGTAAAAAAGAATAGATAATAGAAACGTTAAGAAACATGTAGTTAGCCGTTTACAAGAGACGATGAAGCAGTGGCCAACGGCGATCAGGAATCACAGACTTCGCGTGATGACGTTACCAGCAACACTCCGTAAGTCTGCAGGCGTGATGTTGTTAATTTCTCTAGTAATGTTCCATTACTTAAGATCGTCCATTGTGCGAGGATTGTCAGCGCACACTTTGCTTTTTGGTGTGCCCCATAAATAAAAATCACATGATGGTAAGTCTCGGGACCTTGCGGCCAGAGGCATCTACTGACAAGTGTATCTCCAGAGAACACTTTTCCATCTTGTGGAAATACAGCATACAGCTTCTCTGCAAGTGTTAATTGTATATAGAAACTTCCAGAATGAAATTTTCACTCTGCAGCGGAGTGTGCGCTGATATGAAACTTCCTGGCAGATTAAAACTGTGTGCCCGACCGAGACTCGAACTCGGGACCTTTGCCTCTCGCGGGCAAGTGCTCTACCACCTTTTTTTTTTTTTTTTTTTTTTTTTTTTTTTTTTTTTTTTTTTTTTTTTTTTTTTTTTTTTTTTTTTCGCGGGCAAGTGCTCTACCATCTGAGCTACCGAAGCACGACTCACGCCCGGTACTCACAGCTTTACTTCTGCCAGTATCTCGTCTGCTACCTTCCACATTTTACAGAAGCTCTCCTGCGAACCTTGCAGAACTATCACTCCTGAAAGAAAGGCAAAGGTCCCGAGTTGGAGTCTCGGTCGGGCACACAGTTTTAATCTGCCAGGAAGTTTGTATATAGAAAGATTCAAAGTTCTCTAGATACCTGGTACTGTTTAAAGTGTAACTGAAAAGTATGGTGCCAATAATGAGCATGCTGGACAAAGTACACACAACGCCTGTCTTCCCAAAGTGGAGAGGGTCTACGTGCAGAGCATGTGGATCGTCCTGCGACCGGTATCTGCAATTCTGGGAGCTTACGTAACCAGAATAACGAAACCAGGCCACATCTGACATGAACTAAAGCAACAGATCCAAGTATCTGTTAGCGATTGATGTCAACAACCAGTCATAATAATGAATTTTTTTTCCTGATCCTCAAATTTCAACTCTTCACCACGATAGACGTTTAATTTCGTATCTTTTAGTACACGATGTAGGAGATATACCAACCCACTCTGAAACCCTCCTTACTGCCGCGCGGGGACTTCTTGTGATGTCCTTGGGATTTCCGTCTGTAGGTTCGGGGGTCCTCTCTGTCGGTCACCTATTCCTCTATACTTTCTGAACGGATCTTACAGCTCTCCATTTCTTCTACAGATCTTGTGTAATGCTGGTCGTAGGGTGTTTTCTACCAGGACACTTTGCTTGAAGCATTTCATTACATTCGCTGAGGAAGCCTATCTGTATCTAACATCGACAATATTGAAACGTCTCCTTAGAACAATTGTACACGACTGTGCTTAACCTGACACACAATATTATTTAGCGCAACGCAATCTGACTTTCAAAAATCCCTACAAAAGAATGGCCCTGACTAACTTTAAACTATACCTTTCACAAATAACTTACCTCACAAAAATCTTCATTACTCGAACTACTGCAATACAGCGAGCGCCACTATTGCCAGCTAAATAAAAGATTCAAACTACGGAAGGCACTAAGTACTGATAGGGATAGTTAGCAAATGAAAGATTTTGACAGAGAACAAACAATGTATTTACCTTAATAGTCATAATATATACGTATATAGCAGTTCATGACAAATTACAAAACTCCGCCATCTCTCTCCCCACATCCACCACTGCTGGCGGCTCACCTCCAACTGCGCAACGCTACGCGCTGTTCACATCCAGCTGCCGCTGCCCAACTCTACAATGGCAGACAACACTGCAAACTAACCACAGACTGCACACAGCACAGCCAGTGATTTTCATACCGAGCGCTACGTAACGTTGCCGATAAGAAAACATAAACAGCCTACTTACAATATCAATTCGCTGTTCTAATGCAAACTGCCCCATTTCCGTGACAGCTCAACAATACGACCTTCTCACAACAAATGACGCACGAAAACACAGCTGCACTCAACTTCCTGATGAAATGCAGTGTAGACGACTTTTGAGGCAGTGTTGCCACTTCACAAGCAATTCGACTAGAGATGATTGGCTGGTACATGAGACATATTCACTTTATGTGGGCCACCGAGTATTATTCAGACACATTAAACACAATGCATTCACTGAACTCAGAATATTGAAAAACAGTTCATTAAAGGTATTTAAATTCAAAAAGCAAATAATTGGTTATTTTTCTATTTCATATATGATACAAAATAGTTTTAAGTAATAGTATTGAAATACGAAATACATCTTTTCAAAATAGCTTTATTAAAATAAAATATCTCTGATTAGCAAACATTTAAATGCCATTTATCTCACAGATTTCAACACCAGTAATATTTCATCTTCCCTGTTCTGTCTATGTGGCCTTATCATCGATGCATAAGGGGAAGCAGTCGGTCAACAGAATTAGAATTTGGTAAACAAATATTATAGGTAAAAAAAATGTTTGTTCACAGTTTGAAATCTATACAAGGAATCCATCATACTGCCATTATCTTTTAAATACTGCAGTCTCCAGATCTACTGTTATGTTAGCACTAAAAATGGCTACTAAAGAAATGGAATCCTCAACGAACATGTAATAAGATTCAGACCTTTTTATTAGAATTTCGCAAGTCCTTCCTATCTACTTCTTGTTTCAACTTCAGCACTTCTGAAATAAACAGTTCTTTAACATAAATAAACTGGAAACAGTCTTTTAATGTGGTGACCGGTTTTGACCTTATTATAAGATCATTTTCAGACCTACAATGAACGAGAATCCTTATAAACATTTAGAGAACGAAATCGTATATTGATAAAACAGTAAATAACGCTGATATAGCATAGATGTCTGCCAGAGGTGGTGGCGCATGACAACCCCTTGCTTGTGGCTGGTGGTGTACTGCAACGTGAGGGACACCAGCTGCTAACTAAATACTTGAAGCCCCGCCCACCGTCTCCTGCATAACCTCATGGATAGCCAATCACGTGAGTTGCATTTCTGTCGCTTAAGAAAGTAACATGGTAGTTACTATTAAGTCATTATTACCATCTATAGAACTTATAAAACAAGATAAAATCTTATGGCTCATAAAATACAGTGTAAAAAGGTAATTACTGTGACACAAATAGTGTGACCCTCTATCATGTACTGTTATCTACCAAAGCAAAGATGATAACAAGGATGCTACTCTGGTAATCATGGCTACCTACTAGTCTTACCAGGGCCAAAGAGGCTATCTGTGAGGAAAGGGTCCTGGTCGCTCTAAGGTTGCCAGGTAGACCCAACGAAGGGCAGTCAGTACATGATATGGGTAAGTGGTAAGCACGTGAGTTACTGTTACTATTAAAATTTTAATTAAAAGACATCTCGTCAAAATAAATGTTACATCTAGATTGCACATCATTAGTGGAATGTTACAGAAATTTATAAAGTAAGAGCTGTATTACCGTTACGGTCGTTGGTCTGCATAGAATGCAACGTGATGGCTATCATGAATGTAAAATTAATGACATTATGCCAATAAAGTACAGATAGAACCACTATCTGGACAGTCATGTCATGGGCGGATGAAAGACTGTTTCCAGTTATTTATAATAATTATAGATCGCTTTTCCTATAATAAGAACTGTGTTCTTTCAAATGTTAAATGCATTACTGTGCCAAGTTCTTTAACATATTCTCTGATGGCCTTCAGCACCTGTTTTGTTTTTGGGAAATCATAATTGCCATCCTTTGGTTTTAGTTCCTCTGCTTCGCAGAATCTCTCAAAAAGGCTAGTAAGACTTTATTTAATCACTTCTATCAGCACATGACAATAAGTTGGGTTACCCAGTTGCAAGCTGCATAGAATTCTCATTAATTCTAGCAAAAGAGTCCATAGTAGATATCTTTGTCCACTTCTAAACTTATGATGCTGTAAGCAATAGCTTTTGAAGATTTTGTATATTCATTAACAAATCGTATATAAATTTATTTAAAAGCTGCTAATATGAGTTTTCTTAAAGTTTTATTTAGAGTATTGTTGACTGTGTGCAGATGTTGAATAGTATTACAGTGTGATTCCACCATATTGAACATGGATGTATAGGGGACTTCTCAGTTGATTCTAATTAGGTTTCACAAGGTTGAAAAGGCCTGGAACACAGATTTCAAAGTAGTAGGCACTTTGATACAGCTTCGTCAAAAATTTTTTTATGAATGACGTTGAGTTCTGGCCTTATCCATATCTCCTGAAGTTGTTAAATGTAATGTATGTGTGACACATCTCTCATGATTAGGCAGTTGCAACACTTCAAACTCTTCAGATGCTTTCATAAATTCTGGTAATGTGTATACATAACCATCACCATCAACATTATCATGCACAACTTCAATATTTTCAATATGTGCTGAATCTCTTTCGCTTATTCCTATATTCCAGTCTTGTCCACATATTTGAAAAACTTTCTCCATATTTGATCCATTGTTGGATATAGTCTGCATGATTTTTGTCAGCTTTAATTCAAATTTAGAATGAATGTCCTCAATCTATTTGGTTGCTTTATCATAACTGTGTGTTCCCTTAATCATCTTGCAATCCAATGATGCAGTTTTCATTTAAGTGGCTCACAGTCAATCCAGTGTGCTGTTACACCCAGATAGACTCTCTTGGATGATGACCAAATATCAGCAATGGTGCATACAAAATTAATCTTTTTAAAAGCACCTTTTATATTCTCTACTTATTCTATTAAACTGCAATTCTTTTATTATATGTTTTTCAGTACATAATTTTTGGAGGTAGAAATAACTGCTCTTCACCTTCAATGGGAGTTTTAAAGGATTAATTTTCTGCAGTTGATATTGAGTTATCGAAAAATTACCTCAAGATAATACACTCAATTCAGTAGTGTAAAGTGCCAGGTGCACATACACAGAGGCAAACATGCACAATTTTTTATAATTTTATCTTACTCAGCAACTCCAAGGAAAATGGCCAACCTAGAAATCTAAATGACAACAATAAAGGCCACCAAAAATTAACAACAGTATTTCATTAAAACATTCTCAGTGTAAACACTAATTTAAACAACAATTGCTTTGTGGGTTGCAATATCTTCCCAAAACTTTTGCAAAGTAATCACCACATCCAGCATTCAAAACATGCTCGTTTCTGAAACAGATATCAATTATTTCACAGAGCAGTCACACCCTTTAGTAGTCTAAAGTGGAAAATAAAGAAACGTTTTACATAAAAGCTTCTTGGTAAATGACAGTGAGATATTTTGGATAACATAATTTTCACATCAAATAATGATGCTAGAACAGATCTTAAATCAGAGGGCACTCATTCAATAACATTTCAAACATTGATTATGGTCTATCTTGAAGAGTCTATAGACACCTCCCTGTAACATAATAAATAAACAAGGTTTTATCAATACTTGGGCAAAATACTAGATTTAAAAAAGTATCGCAAAACATGATTTCGAAGGCTCTGAGAATGTAACGAATTAGTGGCTAGCCAAAATCCCTCTCTAAGGAAAAGAGATTAGTAATATTAACAAAGACCAATACTATAAAATAATTTCAATTTTAAAACATTTTAAATTATTAGGTTGGTGCATGAATTTCTAGCGTTTTCGTTGTTGCTATGGGTTTATTTATCGACTGTAATTTTTTATTTACAGTTCACTGTTGTTGTCTAGGTTTCCACATTGTCGTTTTGTTATTTAGAGATAGTGAGTAGAGCTATGGACGCTAGAAAACAGAGTGCTAAATATAGAAATCGGAAAATTTGTCATATATTCTTTTGTTTGATTTCAATAGGTGGGTGACTGCAGTGGAGGCAGCGAGAAATATTTGCGCCATGTATGGGGATAATGCTGTTGGATAGAGCACGGCAAGAAAATGGTTTTCTCGTGTTAAGGAGGATCGTTTTGATATTAAAGACTCTCCATGTTCAGGAAGACCTTTGGGGTTTGATGAAGATCGTTTAAACACATTAATCCACAGTGATCCATGTCAGTACAGTCGAGGACTGGCAGATCCTATGAACTGTGAACGTTACACCCTCCTTGACATTTTCGAGCATCGGGAAAGGTGTAAAACTCGGGTGTATGGGTACTGCATGCTGTAAACCTAAATAACAAAAATCAGTGGGTGGCAGTATGTGCGTCTGTGCTTGCTTGTTATCAACTGGCTCTTGAACAACTCAACCATTCCTATCATGTGTCGTTACTGGTAATGAAAAATGGAATCTTTATGATAACATAATGTAAAGGAAGGAATGGTTGAGTCCAAACATATCAGCAACTACCCATACAAAGACCAGTGCGCATCCACAAAAGACAATGTTATGCATCTGGTGGTACAGCGGCGGTGTGGTGTGCTATGAACTGCATCCCCGAGGTGTGAACATCACTGTTAACATTTATTGTCAGCAACTGAGACGTCTTGCAGACGAAATCCGAGATCAACGACCAGGAAGACTGCGTGAAGAGATGCTACCGCACAATAATGCCCTCCTGCATTCTGATAGACTGAAAAAAAAAACGCTGTACAGTAGAGGATTGCGAAGTCATTTCACATTCGCCTTATTCACCTGATCTTGCGCTCTCAGATTTTCAGGTTTTGCGCTTTGTATCTGACAGTCTTCAAGGAACTTCGTTTCCGGATGAAAATGTACTGTGAACGTGTCTTGAGAGTTGCTCACATCAAAAGCACGTGATATCGACAGTCGCGGAATGGAAAAGTTACCCAAGCGTTGACAGACTGTTGTAGACAGTGAAGAAGAATACATTATTGACGACTTATGTCTCCGTTTCTGTATATGTTGTGTTTATTATGAGAATATATTACTGGTGACTGAAGTCTTTGTTGTGTGTATCTGTTGTGTTTATTAGACTTACAGAAAAACGCTAGACTTACGCACCAACCCAATATTTAAAAACATGTAGCAAGAACAATGGTAGCTGATCGTATTTAATTATAAATACAGTTCACCAGTAACCACCAAAATGAGAAAACAAAATACTTAACGGAACTCAGCCAAAATTTAAGTACTGAAGAGATTAGTGAACAATCTCATAACAAAATATACCACTTGCAGTATACAAATTGAACAAAGACGCTCCTAAACGCCATCAGGCTATTAAACAAGGTTGACTGTTAGCTTACATTAATACTGGAAAGCTGGCAAATGTTTGTGCACTAGACTGTAAAGCTCATCGTTTATTGATTTGCAATCGACAAACAATATGACAGAATCCAGCAAAAGTAGCACATGACACATGCTATACTTGTTGCGCCCATTGACCTCTAGACAATTCAGGAAGCACATTCAACAGAGCACAAACAGCTCGTAATCCTGACAGAAAACTAGCTGATCCACAAAGCGTAACATTTTCACATCAGTGCTCGGTTTAGACCCAAGACGTAATTGGAAACTCCACTTTCATTTTCAGGTGACATTGTGAACGTATGCTACAAATTACACTCCTGTAAATTGAAATAAGAACACCGTAAATTCATTGTCCCAGGAAGGGGAAACTTTATTGACACATTCCTGGGGTCAGATACATCACATGATCACACTGACAGAACCACAGGCACATAGACACAGGCAACAGAGCATGCACAATGTCGGCACTAGTACAGTGTATATCCACCTTTCGCAGCAATGCAGGCTGCTATTCTCCCATGGAGACGATCGTAGAGATGCTGGATGTAGTCCTGTGGAACGGCTTGCCATGCCATTTCCACCTGGCGCCTCAGTTGGACCAGCGTTCGTGCTGGACGTGCCGACCGCGTGAGACGACGCTTCATCCAGTCCCAAACATGCTCAATGGGGGACAGATCCGGAGATCTTGCTGGCCAGGGTAGTTGACTTACACCTTCTACAGCACGTTGGGTGGCACGGGATACATGCGGACGTGCATTGTCCTGTTGGAACAGCAATTTCCCTTGCCGGTCTAGGAATGGTAGAACGATGGGTTCGATGACGGTTTGGATGTACCGTACACTATTCAGTGTCCCCTCGACGATCACCAGTGGTGTACGGCCAGTGTAGGAGATCGCTCCCCACACCATGATGCCAGGTGTTGGCCCTGTGTGCCTCGGTCGTATGCAGTCCTGATTGTGGCGCTCACCTGCACGGCGCCAAACACGCATACGACCGTCATTGGCACCAAGGCAGAAGCGACTCTCATCGCTGAAGACGACACGTCTCCATTCGTCCCTCCATTCACGCCTGTCGCGACACCACTGGAGGCGGGCTGTACGATGTTGGGGCGTGAGCGGAAGACGGCCTAACGGTGTGCGGGACCGTAGCCCAGCTTCCTGGAGACGGTTGCGAATGGTCCTCGCCGATACCCCAGGAGCAACAGTGTCCCTAATTTGCTGGGAAGTGGCGGTGCGGTCCCCTACGGCACTGCGTAGGATCCTACGGTCTTGGCGTGCATCCGTGCGTCGCTGCGGTCCGGTCCCAGGTCGACGGGCACGTGCACCTTCCGCCGACCACTGGCGACAACATCGATGTACTGTGGAGACCTCACGCCCCACGTGTTGAGCAATTCGGCGGTACGTCCACCCGGCCTCCCGCATGCCCACTATACGCCCTCGCTCAAAGTCCGTCAAGTGCTCATACGGTTCACGTCCACGCTGTCGCGGCATGCTACCAGTGTTAAAGACTGCGATGGAGCTTCGTATGCCACGGCAAACTGGCTGACACTGACGGCGGCGGTGCACAAATGCTGCGCAGCTAGCGCCATTCGACGGCCAACACCGCGGTTTACTGGTGTGTCCGCTGTGCCGTGCGTGTGATCATTGCTTGTACAGCCCTCTCGCAGTGTCCGGAGCAAGTATGGTGGGTCTGACACACCGGTGTCCATGTGTTCTTTTTTCCATTTCCAGGAGTGTATATGGAATTCGACTGTGTTCCAGTGGCAGTTGCCAGCTATATCTGGCTAGTGCATCACACTACTTATGAAATTGGTGGGCATAAAATTCCCACGTTAGCTCTATTAAAATGCACATTTGCTCCCTTGTGCATGTGCTAGTCATATTGCTTGTCTTTAATGTAGATAAATAAAAGATTTAATATCCACAGACATATTGGAAGACAAAAAGTAAAGTACCATGTCGTATGAATACGGACATCGGCTTATAAAAGTTCCATAATGAATAGTGCGATGCAAATTCACAATAGTCCTCCACATAAGATAAAAATTAATTTATCATTCTCACTTTTTATTAAAATCCTAAGGTCATTCATACTCGATCACTGTTCCCATTTAGCAGAAGAATCGTTGCGAGATGTAAAATACAAAACTTAAAACAAGAAAGTGCAAAATATTTTCCCACAAGCAGTGTAAGCTGTCTTGAAGATTAAGCGAATCGAACAAACTCACTACTCAGCAAGCCTGCATTTGTAGTTACATAATATAGAGTATTATAGAATATACTTTTATGAAACTAATAAGGAAGTGTCAGAAGCTGTCTGTGAAACTGCAAAGGAGCCAGTGATATGTGAACCAGCAACAGATCACCTGATACCTTACAATTCTACAAAGCTACTCACTGTCTAATACCAATTGTGAGCATCACGTGGTCATACGTTGTGCATTTTACTGTCTCGTGAGAGCTTTAGTCATAGAAATAATATAAGCTGGCATTTAACTGTAACAAATTGCACCAAGAACTCTGCATTCTTTCTGGATCCCCAGTGTACCTTTGCCTTGAAACAGCGTACTTCCATAATACTCAAGTTACAATAATTCTTTAACCACCAATATGACGTTTTCCATCATTTTATTACAGCAAATCGTACAATTAACGACGAGTTTTTGAAAGATCCTCAATTTGCTGATCCTTAGAATTGGCGTATATACATATGGGCTTTCCTTAATGAAATTTGTCATTAAAAATATATCACTTTCTCAAACCAACAGCTCAATTCATGGAATCAATACTAGAAATAAGAATAATCTTCAGAAGGATTTAAAGTCACTTAGTCTTGTACAAAGAGGTGTGCAATATTCAGGAACACACATTTTCAATAACTTGCCAGCAGCCATAAAAAGCTTAACAACCAATGAAATTCAGTTTAAGAGAAGCCTAAAGGATTTATTGGTGACCAACTCCTTCTACTCCATTGATGAATTTCTTAGTAAAACCAACTGATTTGTATATAAGTACAACATAACTTCTGCACAATTTCAATGCAGTAATGTGTTCACTGAAAATTTGTGTGTGTGTGTGTGTGTGTGTGTGTGTGTGTGTGTGTGTGTGTATGTGTAAGTATAATCTAACTTCTGCACCATTTCAGTGCAGTAATGTGTTTATTGTAAATAAGTATTACAGTAGTTGTATTACATGTTTATTACCTTATAAATAAATAAAAAGCTTTTTTATTTTAAATTCAGTGCAATAGTATTTGTAAAATGACTCTTAGTGTTCATTAAAAAATGACGATCATTCCACTTGGGACCTGTGGAATGGTACATTAGCTTATTTGTTTTAGTTGTAAATATTTGTCATGTATTCTTGTTTTTCTGACACGTTCCACATCCTAGAGGACCTCCTCACTACGGATCAATTGGAATGAAAGTAAATCTAATCTAATCTAATCAGGTGAAAGCCAATATGGCGTCTCGCGAGGCTGTAGTGGAGACAGAGATAATGTGCGTGTGACGTAGGTGGCGTTCTTCCGTCTCACTGGTCATGGTTCAGATGGACGTTCAGAATATGTGTTATGCTAGACACTGCTCCACCCATTCGGAAAGACTCTCCAACGTGCTTTCTTCATGCTGTGATGTAAGAAACTAAGCACATTCAACGCTCAACATTCGAATGCACAGTCCGTATGCTGACATCTTTAGCGTTGCCTAGAGACAGGACTATGGTATCTTTGGGTATCAATAACAGACTGCTCAGATACAGGTGACATGGTATCCACCAAACATATTCACAAGTAAATTGTCAAAATCAGCTTACTTCCATAAGATGGCTGGAAGTGTTTTTTGCTTCATTATCATTATTTAACATGAAACTGACCTGTTATTGGCACTACGAACACACGTCTTCTTCCTATATTGAGTTTCTCATATTTCCCTCACAGGTCAGCATGCCATATTCTCTGCAAAAATGAAATTAATAGTTCATTGCTTGAAACATACAAGGACTGAAGTAATTATTAATAGTAAGTAGAATCTTATTTTATTACTGGACACTTGGTTTTGAAATCGAAATTACTTTTGCTACTACAAAAAAATAGAACAAATTTTGTACTTCTCACATACCTACAAATGGTCCAAAAAGTTTATTCTAGCATTAAAACTCACTTTTACTATTTTCTAAAACGATTTGATAACTGCAGATACATTTATGTCGCTTCCAGGATCATTTATTATATCTTTGAAGAAGTGTTTTAGTATGAATGGAGCGTTCTTGCTATCGTTCCTGAAAGAAATATACTTTTTATTTTTATTCCTTAACTAGCTGAATTACTCGGTGGTGCCCAGGTGTCTACGAATAAGATGATGAAATACCTCGAGTGTACCATCAGTGGCTTTAAATGTTCAGCGTACGACCTGAAATTTGGCTGCCATTGAAGTGACAGCGAGAGAATTCAGATGAGGCAGTTGGTCACCTTAAGACAGTCTCCCTATTGCTTTCAACCTTTTCTGTGCACTGCAGAATTCAGTTCAAAACTGCTGCTGGCTACAAATTTAACGCCTGTATTTAGATGCTGCAGATGGGTACCTTAAAATAATTTTTCTACAGGCTAGACCATGCGGAATTTTTAATTTATTATTTACGAAACGTTTGTGGGTATGGTATCTTACGTTTGTGGGTAAGATACTACCGAAGGAGGGAAAACCGTTTCGAAGGTACACACCCACCCCACCACTCTCGTCCTCGAATGAGTGATTTTATGAGTTACCAGTGGTCGGAAGTCTCATAATGATTATAACCTTCATGAAGGCATTGACGTTTCCCAGTCAACACCGATTTCAGTGCCGAATTTTGAGGGAGTCTGGTGACTGCTACAGACGCTGGCCTCGGGCAAACACACTTACCTACATCATTTCAACTTTATGTATTAGAAGCGAAACAATACCACAGGATAAATTAAGCAAAATACAATACACAGTATTGTATGACTTCGTATGTGTACGAGGTGCATTCAAGTTCGAAGGCCTCCGATTTTTTTTCTCCGGACGGGGAAGAGATAGAAACATGCGCATTGTTTTAAAATGAGGCCGCGTTCATTGTCAATACGTCCCAGAGATGGCAGCACCATACTTAAAATGGCGACGTTTTCCTTACTTGAACAGCGTGGAATCATTCGTTTTCTGAATTTGCGTGGTGTGAAACCAATTGAAATTCATCGACAGTTGAAGGAGACATGTGGTGATGGAGTTATGGATGTGCCGAAAGTGCGTTCGTGGGTGCGACAGTTTAATGAAGGCAGAACATCGTGTGACAACAAACCGAAACAACCTCGGGCTCGCACGAGCCGGTCTGACGACACGATCGAGAAAGTGGAGAGAATTGTTTTGGGGGATCGCCGAATGACTGTTGAACAGATCGCCTCCAGAGTTGGCATTTCTGTGGGTTCTGTGCACACAATCCTGCATGACGACCTGAAAATGCGAAAAGTGTCATCCAGGTGGGTGCCACGAATGCTGACGGACGACCACATGGCTGCCCGTGTGGCACGTTGCCGAGCAATGTTGACGCGCAACGACAGCACGCATGGGACTTTTTTTCGTCGGTTGTGACAATGGATGAGACGTGGATGCCATTTTTCAATCCAGAAACAAAGCGCCAGTCAGCTCAATGGAAGCACACAGATTCACCGCCACCAAAAACATTTCGGGTAACAGCCAGTGCTGAAAAAATGATGGTGTCCATGTTCTGGGACAGCGAGGGCGTAATCCTTACCCATTGCGTTCCAAAGGGCACTACGGTAACAGGTGCATCCTACGAGAATGTTTTGAAGAACAAATTCCTTCCTGCACTGCAACAAAAACGTCCGGGAAGGGCTGCGCGTGTGCTGTTTCACCAAGACAATGTACCCGCACATCGAGCTAACGTTACGCAATAGTTTCTTCGTGACAACAACTTTGAAGTGATTCCTCATGCTCCCTACTCACCTGACCTGGCTCCTAGTGACTTTTGGCTTTTTCCAACAACGAAAGGCACTCTCCGTGGCCGCACATTCACCAGCTGTGCTGCTATTGCCTCAGCGATTTTCCAGTGGTCAAAACAAACTCCTAAAGAAGCCTTCCCCGCTGCCATGGAATCATGGCGTCAGCGTAGTGAAAAATGTGTACGTCTGCAGGGCGATTACGTCGAGAAGTAACGCCAGTTTCATCGATTTCGGGTGAATAGTTAATTAGAAAAAAATCGAAGGCCTTAGAACTTGAATGCACCTCGTATTTGTCTGGGTTAAACGCCTACACAAGTCATTTGACTGTCATAAAGTTCGGCTTTGATGTCGATATTCACCTGCACCAGGTCACGACGTGTGTGACAGAAAAATAATGGGCCTCGCGACTTTAACTCTAAAAAATAACTTTTTTTATTTGGGGGTGGGGGGTTGGGTTGGTTGGAGTGGATACCCACAGACCAGTTTGTTTCCACTCTCGACAGCATCTTACCCACTGGCCTATGTGTATTCTTAAAGTACGTTATGTAGCGTCAGGCACACCTCTGGTGCGTTATGAAGACGCTAAAAGTATTTATTAAGGAATGAAATTAAATTTTACCGAGGAAAAATATGTGCAACTGGGTGAGGCTTCACTAGTCTCGGAAATTATTCACTGTTTTACAAATATTTACTGATTCCGAAAAAGTACATAGCTGCTTCCAAAGCATGTGATTTTGACTGAAGCTTTGAATACATACAAAAAATGTTTTGTGTTGTCTTTCGCGTTCTGTGAAATCACTTTCAATACAGAATTTAGAAGGAATGTCTTTCGAATCCGGCTGGGTTTTGTTTTGTGTTTAATTAATTTACCTTAAATAGTACATTTTAACTTGGATATGTCTCGCTTTGGGCTTTTGTGCTGGTAATTCTTTGTTCAGATGCCGCTTAAGAGTAGCATCTTCCATGTATGGAAGATATTACATTGTGTCCAAAGCACAGTGAACTTTGCTCACCAGGAGAACACGGCAGATACCATAACCCGGTTTTCCAGAAACTTCGCTCAATGGAAGAGGGGACAAAGAAAGGTAACACATGTCTCGGCTTATCCGTAGACACTCAACTGCTGTTGAGGAAATGACCGGCAAATTTTTAGAGTACTTTACGTGCCACGTAGCGAGTGAGTAATTCAATCAAAGTAGTGGCACAGAGGCTAGCGACGCGCCTTCGAAATCGATTATTGTGTTTTTTATTGATGTCCATAGAGGATTACTACACGAATGTTTCCAACTTATACCGAATTAACGTTGTGCTTATTCGTCTACTAATTATATGTCTGACGAATGAAATAAATAGAAAAAGAAACAAATAAATGAATGAGGAAATTATTTGAAATTGCCTTAGGTAAAATTCGTATAGAGTATCTTGATTTATAATCAACTGCGAATGACAGTTTTCAGTCAAGTGATCTGTTATACGTGATTTGCCATGAAATTATTGGCAACACGTGAAATCGTCAGCAATGTTAAAGATGTTATTTTTCCAAGTGAGGGATCGTACCAAGAAATGTCGCCATGACAGACCTGCCTTCGCGTGATGCTCGTGGTGTTCGGAATTTCTACTTTTCTACGGTTTCTGCGATGGGGATCATCAGAGTGAATTCACCAAATCTTCCTACATCTACATCTACATCTACATCCATACTCCGCAAGCCACCTGACGGTGTGTGGCGGAGGGTACCTTCAGTACCTCTATCGGTTCTCCCTTCTATTCCAGTCTCGTATTGTTCGTGGAAAGAAGGATTGTCGGTATGCCTCTGTGTGGGCTCTAATCTCTCTGATTTTATCCTCATGGTCTCTTCGCCAGATATACGTAGGAGGGAGCAATATACTGCTTGACTCTTCGGTGAAGGTATGTTCTCGAAACTTTGACAAAAGCCCGTACCGAGCTACTGAGCGTCTCTCCTGCAGAGACTTCCACTGGAGTTTATCTATCATCTCCGTAACGCTTTCTCGATTACTAAATGATCCTGTAACGAAGCGCGCTGCTCTCCGTTGGATCTTCTCTATGTCTTGTATCAACCCTATCTGGTACGGATCCCACACTGCTGAGCAGTATTCAAGCAGTGGGCGAACAAGCGTACTGTAACCTACTTCCTTTGTTTTCGGATTGCATTTCCTTAGGATTCTTCCAATGAATCTCAGTCTGGCATCTGCTTTACCGACGATCAACATTATATGATCATTCCATTTTAAATCACTCCTAATGCGTACTCCCAGATAATTTATGGTATTAACTGCTTCCAGTTGCTGACCTGCTATTTTGTAGCTAAATGATAAAGGATCTATCTTTCTGTGTATCCGCAGCACATTACACTTGTCTACATTGAGATTCAGTTGCCATTCCCTGCACCATGCGTCAATTCGCTGCAGATCCTCCTGCATTTCAGTACAATTTTCCATTGTTACAACCTCTCGATACACCACAGCATCATCTGCAAAAAGCCTCATTGAACTTCCGATGTCATCCACCAGGTCATTTATGTATATTGTGAACAGCAACGGTCCTAAGACACTCCCCTGCGGCACACCTGAAATTACTCTTACTTCGGAAGACTTCTCTCCATTGAGAATAACATGCTGCGTCCTGCTATCTAGGAACTCCTCAATCCAATCACACAATTGGTCTGATAGTCCATATGCTCTTACTTTGTTCAATAAACGACTGTGGGGAACTGTATCGAACGCCTTGCGGAAGTCAAGAAACACGGCATCTACCTGTGAACCCGTGTCTATGGCCCTCTGAGTCTCGTGGACGAATAGCGCGAGCTGGGTTTCACATGACCGTCTTTTTCGAAACCCATGCTGATTCCTACAGAGTAGATTTCTAGTCTCCAGAAAAGTCATTATACTCGAACACAATACGTGTTCCAAAATTCCACAACTGATCGACGTTAGAGATATAGGTCTATAGTTCTGCACATCTGTTCGACGTCCCTTCTTGAAAACGGGGATGACCTGTGCCCTTTTCCAATCCTTTGGAACGCTACGCTCTTCTAGAGACCTACGGTACACCGCTGCAAGAAGGGGGGCAAGTTCCTTCGCGTACTCTGTGTAAAATTGAACTGGTATCCCATCAGGTCCAGAGGCCTTTCCTCTTTTGAGCGATTTTAATTGTTTCTCTATCCCTCTGTCGTCTATTTCGATATCTACCATTTTGTCATCTGTGCGACAATCTAGAGAAGGAACTACAGTGCAATCTTCCTCTGTGAAACAACTTTGGAAAAAGACATTTAGTATCTCGGCCTTTAGTCTGTCATCCTCTGTTTCAGTACCATTTTGGTCACAGAGTGTCTGGACATTTTGTTTTGATCCACCTACCGCTTTGACATAAGACCAAAATTTCTTAGGATTTTCTGCCAAGTCAGTACATAGAACTTTACTTTCGAATTCATTGAACGCCTCTCGCATAGCTCTCTTCACACTACATTTCGCTTCGCGTAATTTTTGTTTGTCTGCAAGGCTTTGGCTATGTTTATGTTTGCTGTGAAGTTCCCTTTGCTTCCGCAGCAGTTTTCTAACTCGGTTGTTGAACCACGGTGGCTCTTTTCCATCTCTTACAATCTTGCTTGGCACATACTCATCTAACGCATATTGTACGATGGTTTTGAACTTTGTCCACTGATCCTCAACACTATCAGTACTGGAGACAAAACTTTTGTGTTGAGCCAACAGGTACTCTGAAATCTGCTTTTTGTCACTTTTTCTAAACAGAAAAATCTTCCTACCCTTTTTAATATTCCTGTTTACGGCTGAAATCATCGATGCCGTAACCGCTTTATGATCACTGATTCCCTGTTCTGCGTTAACTTCTTCAAATAGTTCGGGTCTGTTTGTCACCAGAAGGTCTAATATGTTATCGCCACGAGTCGGTTTTCTGTTTAACTGCTCAAGGTAGTTTTCCTCAAGAATAAACATAAGAATAGAATATAAGGATTAATACAAGAATTGATATAAGAATGAAATATAAGAATACAAGAATTTAGAAATATTGTAACGACTGAAAATACCACACACACACATATATTATATAATAAATGTATGACATTTACTATGAAACCCAGTTGTAATTTTCCAATTAATGTAACTAACTTGATAAGGAACATTCGTTTAGTAGCCTTCTACAGACATGATTGGGTAAATGAAAACAACGAGTAAATAAAAAATAAATAAAAAATAATCGGATTTAAGACACAGTGCGCAAAACTGACGGGCTACGACGCTAGCCATGGTGCCACTATTTTGGCTGAAACTAGTGCGCACTAAAAGGCGTGTATAGTACGTGTAGAACTTCGGCCGTCCTTTCCTCAGAAACGGTGGAGTGTCTACGTATAATTATTTGGACTCCTCTTTCAGTGAGCGATGTTTCTGGTGAATCGGGCTGTGGCACTTGCCGTGTTCTCCCCGTCAGCAGGTCTCGGCGGAGAGCACGCTGACTTCTGCCGTGGGGGCAGCAGCAGCTCGTGCAAGCCTCAAAACGTAGGCCGTCGTCACACGAGAGGAGTCAGGTAACGCTGACGCGGCGCTCTACGAGTTTTGTGACGATACTTCCTGGTGTTTCCAGTTGAGGAGCCATTTATTCACCTCAAACACAAAATAAAACTTATATTTCGACAACGTAAAGTAGAACCAATAAAATGCGAGGCAACTCCCTGTGTCAGAAGCAGAAAACAAGACTCCATACTATATCTGTCGTGTGGAAGCCAATATACTACTGGCCATTAAAATTGCTACACCATGAAGAAATGCAGACCATAAACGGGTATTCAATGGACAAATATATTATACTAGAACTGACATGTGATTACATTTCCACGGAATTTGGCTGTATAGACCCTGAGAAATCAGTACCCAGAGCAACCACATCTGGCCGTAATAATGGCCTTGATACTCCTGGGCATTGAGTCTAACAGAGCCTGCATGGCGCGTAAAGGTACAGCTGCCCACGCAGCTTCAACACGATACCACAGTTCATCAAGAGTAGTGACTGGCGTATTGTGACGAGCCAATTTCTCGGCCACCATTCACCACACGTTTTCAATTGGTGAGAGATCTGGAGAATATGCTCGCCAGGGCAGCAGTCGAACATTTTCTGTATCCATAAAGGCCCGTACAGGAGCTGCAACATGCGGTCGTGCATTATGCTGCTGAAATGTAGGGTTTCGCAGCGATCGAATGAATGGTAGAGCCACGGGTCATGACACATCTGAAACGTAACGTCCACTGTTCAAAGTGCCGTCAATGCGAACAAGAGGTGACCGAAACCTGTAACCAATGGCACCTCATACCATCACGCCGGGTGATACTCCAGTATGGCGATGACGAATACACGCTTCCAATGTGCGTCCCCCGCGATGTCGCCAAACACGGATGCGACCATCGTGATGCTGTAAACAGAACCTGGACTCATCCGAAAAAATGACGTTTTGCCATTCGTACACCATCGCAGGCGCTCCTGTCTGTGATGCAGCGTCAACGGTAACCGCAGCCACGGTCTCCGAGCTGATAGTCCGTGCTGTTGCAATCGTCGTCGAACTGTTCGTGCAGATGGTTGTTGTCTTGCAAACGTCCCCATGTGTTAACTCAGGGATCGAGACGTGGCTGCACGATCCGTTACAGCCATGCGGATAAGATGCCTGTCATCTCGACTGCTAGTGATACGAGGCCGTTGGGATCCAGCACGGCGTTCCGTATTACCCTCCTGAACCCACCGATTCCATATTCTGCTAACAGTCATTGGATCTCGACCAACGCGAGCAGCAATGTCGCTATACGATAAACCGCAATCACGATAGGCTACAATCCGACCTTTGTCAAAGTCGGAAACGTGATGGTACGCATTTCTCCTCCTCACACGAGGCATCACAACAACGTTTCACCAGGCAACGCCGGTCAACTGCTGTTTGTGTATGAGAGATCGGTTTGAAACTTTCCTCGTGTCAGCACGTTGTAGGTGTCGTCACCGGCGTCAACCTTGTGTGAATGCTCTGAAAAGCTAATCATTTGCATATCACAGCATCTTCTTCCTGTCGGTTAAATTTCGCGTCTGTAGCACGTCATCTTCTTGGTGTAGCAATTTTAATGGCCACTAGTGTATTTACTTACGTTACACCCTATGAGCTGTTCCTAAGAACCAGCACGAAGGTCTCGAGAACGAATCGTTATTGGTCCGATTTGTTGCGCTAAAATGGCAGAAGTCGTCATATTGGCGGTTAAAGAATCTTTAGTTATTTTCACGTTATAGCTTGCCTGTTATGAGAGTAAGTCTTTTAAAGCAACAACCCATTCAATGTTTGTGAAAACATGTTGTTGTGGTTAGGCTTTGTTATAATTAAATGTCAATAACATTCTGATGGTTATAGACTGTAGTGGATCATACCATACTATAAAACACCGATAGCTGAATTATAGCATAGCGAAGTTGTTTGAGGCGCCACAATCAGAAACCGAGGTCGGAACGGAAGCCGCTGTATTCAGTTTTTTCAGTCTACCTGGCGTTTTCTAAACGGTTGTGAGAGGTTCCTACGAAATTAATAGGAATAATTTCTGTAATATTTGATGTTATGTAAATGTAAGTGCGACCCCTGTCAGGAGTGAGCGTATTCGCTTTGGTGACCTTTTATAAGCTTCACTCTTTTTGAGTGGACATGTGTCTTTCATTTCCGACTTAACATTGGAGGATATTTATTTATTTATGTATTACACAGACAGAACAAATGGTTCAAATGGCACTGAGCACTATGGGACAACTTCAGAGGTCATCAGTCCCCTAGAACTTAGAACTACTTAACCTAACTAACCTAAGGATATCACACACATCCATGCCTGAGGCAGGATTCGAACCTGCGACCGTAGCAGTCGTGCAGTTCCAGACTGTAGCGCCTAGAACCGCTCGGCCACCCCAGCCGGCCAGACAGAACAACATGAGTAGCATATGTTAATAATGTAACTGTGTGTTTCACTAGGGCTAATGTAGAAATTCAATGTACGTCCACTTTCATGACCAAACTGTATGTTTTGCGACCCAAATAGAGAGCGCTAGAACACGTTAACCAGCTCGTGCTGTGTGGCGAGGGCGTTGTCTCTGCTGACGTTTGATATCCCGCGTCCGTCCACGTCTACATTAGCTGCCTCGTCCCATACGCTGACAGCCCACTTTTTCGTGCCGATCACCTTCTACACTCCTGGAACCAATGTGTGGTGTGCTTGGATAGCAACATTTTGTACAGTACTTACAACTTAGCTTTCATGCCGCACAGATCGCATACTATTATATTTTTCGCAAGGATAGGCAGCAATGAGAAAAGACTTGTAGGACAGTGGCAGCTTCCATAGGACACACAGCATCAGTAAGTGGCTCGAAACAGCATGTCCAGACACTCCGGGATGATGAAGGCATTGAAACAGAGGATGACACGCGTAAAGCTGAAATACTAAACACCCTTTTCCTAAGCTGTTTCACAGAGGAAGACTGCACTGCAGTTCTTTATCTAAATCCTCGCACAAACGAAAAAATGGCTGACATCGAAATAAGTGTCCAAGGAATAGAAAAGCAACTGGAATCACTCAACAGAGGAAAGTCCACTGAACCTGACGGGATACCAATTCGTTTCTAAACAGAGTACGCGAAAGAACTTGCCCCCCTTCTAACAGCCATGTACCGCAAGTCTCTAGAGGAACGGAAGGTTCCAAATGATTGGAAAAGAGCACAGGTAGTCCCAGTCTTCAAGAAGGGTCGTCGAGCAGTTGCGCAAAACTATAGACCTATATCTCTGACGTAGATCTGCTGTAGAATTTTCGAACATGTTTTTTGCTCGAGTATCATGTCGTTTTTGGAAACCCAGAATCTACTATGTAGGAATCAACATGGATTCCGGAAACAGCGATCGTGTGAGACCCAACTCGCTTTATTTGTTCATGAGACCCAGAAAATATTATATACAGGCTCCAAGGTAGATGCTATTTTTCTTGACTTCCGGATGGCTTTCGATACAGTTCCGCACTGTCGCCTGATAAACAAAGTAAGAGCCTACAGAATATCAGACCAGCTGTGTGGCTGGATTGAAGAGTTTTTAGCAAACAGAACACAGCATGTTGTTATCAATGGAGAGACGTCTACAGACGTTAAGTAACCTCTGGCGTGCCACAGGGGAGTGTTATGGGACCATTGCTTTTCACAATATATATAAATGACCTAGTAGATAGTGTCGGAAGTTCCATGCGGGTTTTCGCGGATGATGCTGTAGTATACAGAGAAGCTGCAGCATTAGAAAATTGTAGCGAAATGCAGGAAGATCTGCAGCGGATAGGCACTTGATGCAGGGAGTGGCAACTGACCCTTAACATAGACAAATGTAATGTATTGCGAATACATAGAAAGAAGGATCCTTTATCGTATGATTATGTGATAGCGGACAAACACTGGTAGCAGTTACTTCTGTAAAACATCTGGGAGTATGCGCGCGGAACGATTTGAAGTGGAATGATCATTTAATTGTTGGTAAGGCGGGTACCAGGTTGAGATTCATTGGGAGAGTCATTAGAAAATGTAGTCTAGTCCATCAACAAAGGAGATGGCTTACAAAACACTCGTTCGACCTATACTTGAGTATTGCTCATCAGTGTGGGATCCGTACCAGGTCGGGCTGACGGAGGAGATAGAGAAGATCCAAAGAAGAGCGGCGCGTTTCGTCACAGGGTTGTTTGGTAAGCGTGATAGCGCTACGGAGATGTTTAGCAAACTCGAGTGGCAGACTCTGCAAGAGAGGTGCTCTGCATCGCGGTGTAGCTTGCTCGCCAGGTTTCGAGAGGGTGCGTTTCTGGATGAGGTATCGAATATATTGCTTCCCCCTACTTATACCTCCCGAGGAGATCACGAATGTAAAATTAGAGAGATTAGAGCGCGCACGGAGGCTTTCAGACAGTCGTTCATCCCGCGAACCATACGCGACTGGAACAGGAAAGGGAGGTAATGACAGTGGCACGTAAAGTGCCCTCCGCCACATACCGTTGGGTGGCTTGCGGAGTATAAATGTAGATGTAGATGTAGATGTAGCATGACCGTTATTGAACTACACGAAAAAAACGTAAGTATGTTACAAATTATAGCGTGCACACACTTTATGCAACATGTAAACGTCACTACAGATATTCGGATTTAGGTTATGACATGTTGATTTGCCTGATGTGGCGCAGACGAATAGCGATGCTGAAGTGTCGGAATAGTGATGCTGTCGATGACCTCCTGTTTGGCTGTTTTCTGCCTCCCAATGGTTTTGGGGTTGTTGCTGTACACCTTGTCTCTAATATATGCCCACAGAAAGAATTCGCATGTGTGCAGATCCGGAGAATATGGCGGCCAATCGAAGCCCATGCCAGTGGCCTCTGGGTACCCCAGAGCCAGAATGCAGTCCTCCAAGACATCAAACGCTCTCCTGCTTCGATGGGGTCACGTTCCGTCTTGCATTAATCACATTTTGTCGAAATCAGGGCCACTTTGGACAATGACGATAAAAGCCTGCACCAACCGTTCAGTAGTCACCACTCTATCAACGAATATCGCACCCATTATTCTGTGATTGGACATTCTACTCCACTCATTCAGCTTTTGGGGATTAAAAGACTTCTCGACAGCGAAATGCGGATTCCCAGTCCCCCAAATGCGCCAGTTTTGCTTATTGACGAACCCATCCAAATGAAAGTGGGCTTCGTCGCTAAACCATACCATATCAACATCAAAACTCCCGTCATTCCCTGTGGCCAACTGTGCATTATGAACGCCCTAATGGAAACAGTTCAGAAGTTATGACGACTTTATTTCATGTAGTTCGATAATTGGCACCCTGTAAATATCTGTGGAGTGAGCATTCGGATGCACAAGACGAGAATTCTCTACGCAACGTGACCTGCAACTCAAGTCACGTGATCTTGGGCAGCATATTTTAGCCCGTATAGCGCTTAGAGTGTTTTGAGTGTCATCACTTTGCTACAACAGATACATCACTTTAAGAAGTTCCGTGAAATTATGTATACAAGTATCACAGACATCTTAATAATTTGTTACCAGGAACTGAAGCTGGATTGAAGATGTGAATACCAATGCATCGTGGTTTTTCGCCACAATATCATTGCTCGGATTCCAATTTATTTATGTGCTTTCGGTCGAGGGATAAGAAGTGACAGCTAACTAAACTTTTTTCAATTTTTTCAGTTGCAATTATTCATATTGTCGAATCTCTGTTCTAATTAATTACGTTACAATGACCCTCTACACGGCGCTAAAGTGTCACAAAGTAAAAACGCATTTGGAGCTCTCAAAGTGTTGCAGTAAATGTGGTAAGCGGATTGCACTATCTGGGTCTCCATTATTATTTTCAGTTTTTCTGTGTTTACCCTCCTACTTTTTATAGTAAGTAAAATATCTGTAACATGTTTTCGCCATCTCATCAGAAAAGTAAAGCCGTACACTACACACCAAAAATCATACAAAATACAAGATCAGTGCTCTAATTCTTGAGTAGTAAAAGAAGTAACAGCCAACAACATTTTTTAGGTTTTCTGTTGCACCGATTCATGTTGTCAAATCTGCTCTAATTAAGTTCAGGAAACTGTCTCATGGAGAAATACTTAGATACTCGCAAGCGTTCATGAATTGGATGAAATTATTAGACTGTCACGTATAAATTTTATCTTCACATGAACATAGCACCGATATATATACACATACTGGCAGTTCATTCAAACACACTTGCAAATTTGTCTAGCACTTGTTTCATCAGCAAGTGGTCATAAAATCGCAGAAATTAACTCTACTATACGATACTTCGTAGTATCGTGCCTCGACATTTTTCAACGTATAAAATACCTCATATCAATATGACATTTGCAGTTATACATACTCATGAAAGTAACTGGTCTTCCTTTCACGTACTTCCCTGTACATCGGTAACACCAATACTACTGCACCATAGCTGTTACTAAAACTCAAACATGCAGAAATTTATATGATACAGGGCAAATATGTGTAATATTCAAGTTTCGCTATTCCGAATTATAGACAAGTAGCCCAGTTTCATGTTAATATCACGTGCAGCAGGCTACACTAACTCTATAGATGTATGTACTCTGTGGCAACTTCCGAGGAAACTTTGGCACATGAGCTCAATATGGATGACAGTCGCTTTGTGACAAGAGGCTGCTGTGAGCATGATGGATGTGTGAGGAAGGATGTTTACTTACTCTGAGGTGAAAAAAGATATGGGGTATCGACATATACATACACAGATGGTGGTAGCATCGTGTACACAAGGTATAAAAAGGGCAGTTCATTGCTGGAGCTCTCGCTTGTAATCAGATGATTCACACAAAACAGTATTCGACTTGATTATGGCCACACGACGCGAATTAACAGACTTTTACTCATGATGGTAGTTGGAGTTAGGCACATAGGACATTCTTTTTTGGAAATAGTTAGGGAATTCAACATTCTGAGATCGACACTGTCAAGAGTGTGCTGAGAATACCCAAATTCAAGTATTATCTCTCACCACTGACAATGCAGTGGCTAACGGCCTTCACTTGACGAACCGAGAGCAGCCGCGTTTGCTTAGAGTTGTCAGTGCTAACAGACAAGCAACAGACAAGTAACCACAGAAATTATTGTGGAATGTACGACGAACACATCCATCAGGACTGTAAGGCGAAATTTGGCGACAGTGGGCTATGACAGCAGACGACTGACTGCAGTATATTTTCCAACAGAACGACATCACCTGCAGCGCCTCTCCTGGGCTCATGACCATATCAACAGTATCCTAGACGACTGGAAAACACTAGTCTGGTAAGATGAGTGCCAGTTTCAGATGATAAGAGGTGTGGTAGGTTCGAGGGTAGAGGAGACCCCACAAAGGCATGGGCCCAAGTTGTGAACAATGCACTGTGGAAGCCAGTGGTGGCTCGATGATGGTGTGAGAGTTGTTTACATGGAATGGAGTGGGTCCTCATGTCCATCTGAGCAGATAAGTAAGTGGTTATGTTTGGTGCTTGGAGACTATTTGCACCCAAAAGACGATGGTTTGAGGAACATTCTGCACAAATCGAGCAAATGATTTTACAGCTCAAATCGCTAGATATGAATCCCATTCAACATTCATAGGACATCACAAAATCCTGCTCCATGAACACTTTCCTAATTAAGAGCGGCTACAGAGACAACATGGCTCAATATTTCTGAAGGAGACTTTCCAAAACTTGTTGAGTCCATACCATAGTAGATCAAAAGTATGAGTCCTAGCTCACTTACCTAAAGACTGACCCAAGTTATCCAGGACTGTATTTATCTACTATAATACCAATTCTAGGTCAAATTTCACTTATTTTCATTTAAAAACATCTATTTTAGAATAAATTACTCAGAAAGCTTTACAATTTTGGAATGATTCAAAAATTTATTAAAATAACTTGCAGAATCGGTAGGCGCATCATTTTGTAGCAAACAACCTCAAGTTTCACATAAATTTGTCAAGTGTCATTTAGGTACAATGTGACTAGCATTTGTGTTGCAACAAATACCCCACTGGGAATCAATTTCTTCCAATACTCGTTGCAGCAAATAGGGCATAACTTGTGCAGTGACAATGTACATTCGATTTTTGAGGTCGGATAAATTGTTTGATAGGGGAGGAACACACACATGGTTCTTAATGCAACCTCAGAAAACGAAATGCAGTGGTGTCAAGTCCGGGGAGCGAGGTGGCCATGTGGTTGGTTAGCTCTTCACGGCCAATCCTTGTGTTGTATCATGTGGCAGTGAACAACTTGTCCAAACAAAGTTGTTGTGCAGAGTGTAAGTTGTAGGCCTGCTTGGAAGTTCTCCAGTGTATTCGGTGTGAAATTTACGACAGACAGCTGTTACAGAGTTCGTTCCATGAAACCGAAACACACAGCGAGCAGTCTCCACGCCAGCGAAAGTAGCCATTTTAACTGTGCACTGCGTTGGCGCTCCTAGTGGTGGAATGGGGTACTGATGCACGACGTGAATCTAACTTCACGTTTTTTGTTGCAAAGTAAGGCATCTACCGATTCTATAAGTTACCTCAATAAATTTTTGTATCATTCCAAGGTTGTAAAGTTCTTTACGATTTACCCGGTACATAAGTTCTGACTTAGGATCGTGCCACTGAACAGAAAATATCCAGTAACTATCAGTGACAGTATAAGTTAATTTTATTCGTCAGTCACATTGTGAAATACTAGAAACAATTTAACATTTCAAATACACTCCTGGAAATGGAAAAAAGAACACATTGACACCGGTGTGGCAGACACACCATACTTGCTCCGGACACTGCGAGAGGGCTGTACAAGCAATGATCACACGCACGGCACAGCGGACACACCAGGAACCGCGGTGTTGGCCGTCGAATGGCGCTAGCTGCGCAGCATTTGTGCACCGCCGCCGTCAGTGTCAGCCAGTTTGCCGTGGCATACGGAGCTCCATCGCAGTCTTTAACACTGGTAGCATGCCGCGACAGCGTGGACGTGAACCGTATGTGCAGTTGACGGACTTTGAGCGAGGGCGTATAGTGGGTATGCGGGAGGCCGGGTGGACGTACCGCCGAATTGCTCAACACGTGGGGCGTGAGGTCTCCACAGTACATCGATGTTGTCGCCAGTGGTCGGCGGAAGGTGCACGTGCCCGTCGACCTGGGACCGGACCGCAGCGACGCACGGATGCACGCCAAGACCGTAGGATCCTACGCAGTGCCGTAGGGGACCGCACCGCCACTTGCCAGCAAATTAGGGACACTGTTGCTCCTGGGGTATCGGCGAGGACCATTCGCAACCGTCTCCATGAAGCTGGGCTACGGTCCCGCACACCGTTAGGCCGTCTTCCGCTCACGCCCCAACATCGTGCAGCCCGCCTCCAGTGGTGTCGCGACAGGCGTGAATGGAGGGACGAATGGAGACGTGTCGTCTTCAGCGATGAGAGTCGCTTCTGCCTTGGTGCCAATGATGGTCGTATGCGTGTTTGGCGCCGTGCAGGTGAGCGCCACAATCAGGACTGCATACGACCGAGGCACACAGGGCCAACACCCGGCATCACGGTGTGGGGAGCGATCTCCTACACTGGCCGTACACCACTGGTGATCGTCGAGGGGACACTGAATAGTGCACGGTACATCCAAACCGTCATCGAACCCATCGTTCTACCATTCCTAGACCGGCAAGGGAACTTGCTGTTCCAACAGGACAATGCACGTCCGCATGTATCCCGTGCCACCCAACGTGCTCTAGAAGGTGTAAGTCAACTACCCTGGCCAGCAAGATCTCCGGATCTATCCCCCAATGAGCATGTTTGGGCCTGGATGAAGCGTCGTCTCACGCGGTCTGCACGTCCAGCACGAACGCTGGTCCAACTGAGGCGCCAGGTGGAAATGGCATGGCAAGCCGTTCCACAGGACTACATCCAGCATCTCTACGATCGTCTCCATGGGAGAATAGCAGCCTGCATTGCTGCGAAAGGTGGATATACACTGTACTAGTGCCGACATTGTGCATGCTCTGTTGCCTGTGTCTATGTGCCTGTGGTTCTGTCAGTGTGATCATGTGATGTATCTGACCCCAGCAATGTGTCAATAAAGTTTCCCCTTCCTGGGACAATGAATTCACGGTGTTCTTATTTCAATTTCCAGGAGTGTATTACGGCAGTCATTTAACAGTGATCCGTTGTAAATATACATACCTCCTTCTTTTTTAACTTTATAAGTTGAAACTACGTCAATGAGTAAAATCCTGTCACGAGAGAAGAGCGGTGTTGGACGCTGGGCGTCTGGCAATGACATCCTGGAATGTTAGTGTATACGGATACTAGAATACAAGTAGGAGTTATGCGCAGGCAGACTGTGAGTTGTGGCATCACTGTGAACCCTCTCGCCATGCCACACTGGACTGAATCGTATAGGCACCCGGCGCGAACTTGTTTAACTCATATGCAGGTATGAATGTAATCGAGATTTTCCATGTTTTAATGTGTTGTTATTACTATTAAGCTTTATATTATTAGTAGGTGGAATATTTTTTAAGTGATCGGCGAAATGCTAGCGCAAAGCGTCTGAATGACAACATCATTCAGCAGCTTGAAGGTCACTGCTTTTTTTCTGGGGGTAGAGGCTCAAAAGAACTTGGATCAAATAGACCTATAATATGAAGAAGCACCCTATAACGTCATATTAAACTCTCTAACTGCGTTAACAGCTTTTCTTTTTCCATTCTGAAAAGCTATGTTAAACTTTTTTCACTTTTTTATCTTTGTTAACTCTCAGTTCACTTACAACCTCTGCACTTTTTTGCTTGTCGATAGCTTGCATTCTGATGAAAGTGCGTGTCATTATGAAACACATTATGGTAAGGTCATGAAGAAAGATATGCCTTTATAAGATCGGCAAAATACAGTAGCATCCTTTACATTAACTTTAGATGAGCAATTAGTAAACCATCGTTTCATAACTACTTGTTGTTGATCGCCAGAAAAAGTGTCCTAAACCACTTTTTGAAAGTATTTCATTTTCAGTAATTCAGCGCTACATCGAGAGAGACGATCCTGTAAATCTGCATTTTTTTTGCCTAAGGTCTTTTACTTCTGGTTCCATAATTTCTAACTGTTGGCATAAGTAAGCATTGTTGCATTCACAGAAGTGTTTGGTTTCACGATTAATGCTTTGTCTAGTAGTGATTTCTTCATTAGCTGGTAATACATTTACCTGTCAAATACGTTCTACTTCTTTATGGCCGGCCCTTCGTGGCCGACGGGTTCTAGGCGCTTCAGTACGGAACCGCGCTGCTGCTATGGTCGCAGGTTCGAATCCTGCCTCGGGCATGGTTGTGTGTGTTGCCCTTAGATTAGTTAGGTTTAAGTAGTTCTAAGTTCTAGGGGACTGATGGCCTCAGATGTTAAGATCGATAGTGCTCAGAGCCATTTGAATCATTTTCAACTTCTTTATGGTAAATTCATTTTTGTGCCCAAATATATCTCTCATTACTAAATCAACACCGGGGGATGGTAGATTTAAAGAGGTGGATCAACGCCAGTCTTCACCTTACGTTTCGAAGGAATATTCAGCAGTACACTTTTCAGACCTCTTTCATAATCCGAATCAGTAGAATGTACTGAGCAGATATATACATTTTCAACTGAAAATGAATCTGGATGTTTACAAGCATTGATCCATTTTCCTTTCATCTCACTGTTTTTAGGAAATGTATGAAATTTAATTCGTAACTCACTTGCTTGTCTGCTGTGGGTAGTACAACTGGCGATTGCGCTGCGCCGCGCGGGATTAACCGAGCGGTCTAGGGCGCTGCAGTCATGAACTGTGCCGCTGGTCCCTGCGGGGGTTCGAGTCCTCCCTCGGGCATGGGTGTGTGTGTTTGTCCTTAGGATAATTTAGGTCAAGTAGTGTGTAAGCTTAGGGACTGATGACCTTAGCAGTTAAGTCCCATGAGATTTCACACACATTTGAACATTTTCTTTTCTGATTGCACTGCATACCATTATTTTTCACCAAAATCGTTACCGTAATCACTCCCTCGGTACACTGATAATTTCGGCCAGTGAATAATGAAAACTGACACTGCCGTAAACAGCCTTGTTTTCGCTTGTAAACGCAATTACAGCACAATACGTTATGGCAGTTGCGGCTTACTGATCGCTGCCTGAGTACACGTCATCGCTGCGTGTTAGTTGTGACTCGAGGGCGACACGGGACTCTCCCTAATGAATTGCAAGCCGGACAGCGAAGAGCCAGACGTACTGTTTTTCCTGGTGGAAATTACGACACCACTGCTTTCCAAACCTCTACAGACCGGCATGCACGGTTTTGACTATTCCTGCCACTAGTGCCTCGGCAGAACGCAAATTGAGTCACACAGGACTTGTCGTCTCTAGCCGGCCGAAGTGGCCGTGCGGTTCTAGGCGCTGCAGTCTGGAACTGCGGGACCGCTACGGTCGCAGGTTCGAATCCTGCCTCGGGCATGGATGTGTGTGTGATGTCCTTAGGTTAGTTAGGTTTAACTAGTTCTAAGTTCTAGGGGACTAATGACCTCAGAAGTTAAGTCCCGTAGTGCTCAGAACCATTTTTGAACTTGTCTCTGAGAAAAGAAGCGCAGCTCGGAGAGTAAACGACGTTGTACTTATACAGGTCGGCGCAGATGAAAGTGACACGGAGAACAGAGTTCCAAGATGCAGAGAAACACAGCATGGGAAAGGAAAACCAGCTCCAGCCTCACTGTAGCAGATGTTGAAAGTGACCACCATTGGTTCAAATACCTCTGAGCACTATGCGACTTACCTTCTGAGGTCATCAGTCGCCTAGAACTTATAACTAATTAAACCTAACTAACCCAAGGACATCGATGCCTGAGGCAGGATTCGAACCTGCTACCGTAGCGGTCGCTCGGCTCCAGACTGTAGCACCTAGAACCGCTCGGCCACACCGGACGGTGAAAGTGACCACCACTCACCTTTTGGGCACTGATCAGCAAGTAGCTGAAGGCAGGTCGAAGTTGGACTGTTGGAATTCTCCAGCCTCACTATAGCAGATGTTGAAAGTGACCACCATTGGTTCAAATGGCTCTGAGCACTATGCGACTTACCTTCTGAGGTCATCAGTCGCCTAGAACTTATAACTAATTAAACCTAACTAACCCAAGGACATCGATGCCTGAGGCAGGATTCGAACCTGCTACCGTAGCGGTCGCTCGGCTCCAGACTGTAGCACCTAGAACCGCTCGGCCACACCGGACGGTGAAAGTGACCACCACTCACCTTTTGGGCACTGATCAGCAAGTAGCTGAAGGCAGGTCGAAGTTGGACTGTTGGAATTCTCCAGCCTCACTATAGCAGATGTTGAAAGTGACCACCATTGGTTCAAATGGCTCTGAGCACTATGCGACTTACCTTCTGAGGTCATCAGTCGCCTAGAACTTAGAACTAATTAAACCTAACTAACCCAAGGACATTGATGCCCGAGGCAGGATTCGAACCTGCTACCGTAGCGGTCGCTCGGCTCCAGACTGTAGCACCTAGAACCGCTCGGCCACACCGGACGGCAAAAGTGACCAGCATTCACCTTTTGGGCACTGATGAGCAAGCAGCTGAAGGCAGGTCGAAGTTGGACTGTTGGAATTCTCCAGCCTCGCTATAGCAGATGGTGAAAGTGACCACCATTGGTTCAAATGGCTCTGAGCACTATGCGACTTAACTTCTGAGGTCATCAGTCGCCTAGAACTTAGAACTAATTAAACCTAACTAACCCAAGGACATCGACGCCCGAGGCAGGATTCGAACCTGCGACCGTAGCGGTCGCTCGGCTCCAGACTGTAGCGCCTAGAATCGCTCGGCCACTCTGGACGGCGAAAGTGACCACCATTCACCTTTTGGGCACTGATGAGCAAGTAGCTGAAGGCAGGTCGAAGTTGGACTGCTGGAATTGCTGCAGTCTCATGCGAAATATTCTGCTGCGGTTCCTGATGGCGGTTCTTGTAATACGCCTCAGACGTAAGGGCTCCCCACACAAAGTAATCGCATACTGACAGATCAGTTGACGTGAGTGTCTAACTAGGGCCACGACCATACTGACCTCTGCCGACAACTCTGTCGTGCGTGAAGACTGTGTAAATGTGCTCCAAGGTTCCGCTGGCTATGTGGGGAGTTGCTCCATCCTCCCCCGTTGATGCTCCCACAAATGTTGGCAATATAACGTCCTGAGGTTGGCATCTGATGGAAGAAGGTGGAGCCAATAACGCAGTGTGCAAACACTGCACACCAGACCCCCAACCTTCTGATCGTGCTATGCTGTTTCAAGGAAGTTATGCAGATTCTCTTCTGCCCAGAACCTAGGACTCTATGAGCTGACATAAGCACTCAGGTGAAAACATTCTTCATCGGACATAAAGGAAAGATCCATGCCCAAGCCATTCATTGCTATCTCAGTGAACAGCCACTCACAAAACAGGAGGGTCTGATGAGCGTCAGCTGGTGTTAATGCACCAACCAGAGACACTCAATAGGGATGCCTGTGCAGGTCCAGGTGGAGCATTCGTCTGCACGATCGACGTGATATGCCGATCTCTCACCACAGGCATCGGGTTAATTAGTGGGGCTCTGAAGCACTTTCTGGTGAACTGCAGCCACATTTTCCGGTGTGTAGGCACGTTTTGGAATGTTTTTTGACTTGTTCGAAACAGATCCTGTCTGACGCCATTTTCGGACCAGGTGTTGGATGGCACTCTTTGCTGGCACTTAGACCCCTTTGAACTTCTCAGCAAACAACTGACCACACCGTTTCCACGAATTCGCTGTCACGTAACTTTCCACAACGAACACCTGCTGCTCCACTGTGAGTACTGCGTCCGCTTAGAACTGATACAATCACACTGACACAGTCTACACTACGCTCTGAAACAGTGTGTATCACGTGGGAGGCGTGCACGTGATATACGTGTCATGGGGTGTGATTCTATGCATACAGTCACGTCCAGTCATGTTGACTCGTGCGAGCCGCTTTTATTTGCCGCACCCTGTACGTAAGTTGTTTCACAGAGGAAGACTGCACTGCAGTTCGTTCTCTAGATTGTCGCACAGATGTCAAAATGGTAGATATCGAAATAGACGACAGAGGGATAGACAAACAATTAAAATCGCTCAAAAGAGGAAAGGCCTCTGGACCTGATGGGATACAAGCTCCATTTTACACAGAGTACGCGAAGGAAGTTGTCCCCCTTCTTGCAGCGGTGTACCGTAGGTGTCTAGAAGAGCGTAGCGTTCCAAAGGATTGGAAAAGGGCACAGGTCATCCCCGTTTTTAAGAAGGGACGTGGAACGGATGTGCAGAACTATAGACCTTTATCTCTAACGTCGATCAGTTGCAGAATTTTGGAAGACGTATTGTGTTCGAGTATAATGACTTTTCTGGAGACTAGAAATCTACTCTGTAGGAATCAGCATGGGTTTCGAAAAAGACGGTCATGTGAAACCCAGCTCGCGCTATTCGTCCACGAGACTCAGAGGGCCATAGACACGGGTTCCCAGGTAGATGCCGTGTTTCTTGACTTCTGCAAGGCGTTCGATACAGTTCCCCACAGTCGTTTAATGAACAAAGTAAGAGCATATGGACTATCAGACCAATTGTGTGACTGGATTGAGGAGTTCCTAGATAACAGGACGCAGCATGTCATTCTCAATGGAGAGAAGTCTTCCGAAGTAAGAGTGATTTCAGGTGTGCCGCAGGGGAGTGCCGTAGGACCGTTGCTATTCATAATATACATAAATGACCTGGTGGATGACATCGAAAGTTCACTGAGGCCTTTTGCGGATGATGCTGTGGTGTATCGAGAGTACAATGGAAAATTGTACTGAAATGCAGGACGATCTGCAGCGAATTGACGCATGGTGCAGGGAATGGCAATTGAATCTCAATATAGACAAGTGTAATGTGCTGCGAATACACAGAAAGATAGATCCTTTATCATTTAGCTACAAAATAGCAGGTCAGCAACTGGAAGCGGTTAATACCATAAATTATCTGGGAGTACGCATTAGGAGTGATTTAAAATGGAATGATCATGTAATGTTGATCGTCGGTAAAGCAGATGCCAGACTGAGATTCATTGGAAGAATCCTAAGCGAATGCAATCCGAAAACAAAGGAAGTAGGTTACAGTACGCTTGTTCGCCCACTGCTTGAATACTGCTCAGCAGTGTGGGATCCGTACCAGATAGGGTTGATAGAAGATATGGAGAAGATCCAACGGAGAGCAGCGCGCTTCGTTACAGGATCATTTAGTAATCGCGAAAGCGTTACGGAGATGATAGATAAACTGCAGTGGAAGACTCTGCAGGAGAGACGCTCAGTAGCTCGGTACGGGCTTTTGTCAAAGTTTCGAGAACAAGCAGTATATTGCTCCCTCCTACGTATATCTCGCGAAGAGACCATGAGGATAAAATCAGAGAGATTAGAGCCCACACAGAGGCATACCGACAATATTTCTTTCCAAGAACAATAGAGACAGACTGGAATAGAAGGGAGAACCGATAGAGGTACTCAAGGTACCCTCCGCCACACACCGTCAGGTGGCTTGCGGAGTATGGGTGTAGATGTAGAACTGTGGTGTAAGTTCAGCTGACCGGGATGAATACACCAGCCGCAGCCACAGGCAAAGCCACAGCCCAGTGGCTGTACTGGCTAGGCTGGGCTCAGTGGGGCTGGCGAGTGGACGCAGACTGTACCCAACCCCTTCTTCACCGCCATCTTTTGATCTATAGTCGTTCTTAATTTAAATGCCATTAGTAAATGAGAAACAGCATAAAAGAGAAGAAGAACATTACAAAAAGGCAGATGAGAGTAACAAGAGTCTAAGATGAAGAATTTTTCAAACAGGCAGACTTAAAATTTCAAAAAGAAAGAAGAGGAGAATGACATGCATTTCAAATAGATTGAAGAACTATTTGCGAAATATGGTGATCATCTTAAGAACAGCAGTCAATACGTCACATACAAGGGTGTGACGAAAGGGGGGAGAAGTTAGACAAATAGGTTGTGGAAGAAGTAAAGTAGACCAGAGAAAAGACGGAATAGATAACTGAGGTGCAAATCGGTATTTGTGAAAATAAGTTAGGCGAGGTGGAAGCATCATTTATAATGTTTTAACACTCATATAATTTGAAGTCAGAGGGTAAAATACTTAAAGCTGAGTAATTCAGAAATGTTGACCGAAAATTTCTGAAGCTGATAGGAGATGGAAATATGTGAAGCTCACGCTACACGATGGGAAATCCACAGTAATCTGTAGATCAAACAATGGAGAAAGAAATCCGTTCTCAATAAAATTTACGTTCGCTGTCTGACTCTGTGACAAAATTACTTTGTGTTAAATGTTGCCCCTGATTGTTGTGAATCTTTGTGAGTTAAAAATCAAATTCTGTACCAGAACTATTATCGAAATTGCATAACAAATGATTACTAAAAAAACTGCATCTGAGTTTATTTGTTAAATCTGTTCGAAATCACAGTGTAGCACTTTCATAAAATATTTCACGCGTGTTAAACCTCTGAACCTATGCTGATATTATTCTCGTAAATGCACTCTGACAGTCATTATGCCTGACTCTGAATATGAACTACAATGAAAATGAAATTTATGGCTTACCTGTGCGCAATGAACCGCTCGTCTGCTCTGCAACGTTGTTTTTACAAAATAATGATCTGACTGTCAAAATCAAGCTTGACTCACCATACTCTCGATGTACAGAGTGAGACGGGATTTCATCAATACTGAAAAATGTCACTCAGCACACAATTCGTTATATACAGTGCGAGCGTGCAGTCAAACTAAACCGTGAGTGCAAATGAAAAATCGGATACTAATCTCATCGACAGAGAAAGAGCTGAATCGAAGCTGTAAGTTTTAACTGCGCTTCATTAAGTCATAGCAGCAACACAACTTTCTGCATTTCTCACACATGAAGTATTTAGCAAAATGTGTTTTTAGCATGTCACTGAAGTGAAAGACAGATCCACATAACTTCATTACGAAAAACGTTAAGAGAATGTAAACAGTAAGCATTGTTAAAGAAATTAGCACACTAAGTAATTATACACTCCTGGAAATGGAAAAAAGAACACATTGACACCGGTGTGTCAGACCCACCATACTTGCTCCGGACACTGCGAGAGGGCTGTACAAGCAATGATCACACGCACGGCACAGCGGACACACCAGGAACCGCGGTGTTGGCCGTCGAATGGCGCTAGCTGCGCAGCATTTGTGCACCGCCGCCGTCAGTGTCAGCCAGTTTGCCGTGGCATACGGAGCTCCATCGCAGTCTTTAACACTGGTAGCATGCCGCGACAGCGTGGACGTGAACCGTATGTGCAGTTGACGGACTTTGAGCGAGGGCGTATAGTGGGCATGCGGGAGGCCGGGTGGACGTACCGCCGAATTGCTCAACACGTGGGGCATGAGGTCTCCACAGTACATCGATGATGTCGCCAGTGGTCGGCGGAAGGTGCACGTGCCCGTCGACCTGGAACCGGACCGCAGCGACGCACGGATGCACGCCAAGACCGTAGGATCCTACGCAGTGCCGTAGGGGACCGCACCGCCACTTCCCAGCAAATTATGGACACTGTTGCTCCTGGGGTATCGGCGAGGACCATTCGCAACCGTCTCCATGAAGCTGGGCTACGGTCCCGCACACCGTTAGGCCGTCTTCCGCTCACGCCCCAACATCGTGCAGCCCGCCTCCAGTGGTGTCGCGACAGGCGTGAATGGAGGGACGAATGGAGACGTGTCGTCTTCAGCGATGAGAGTCGCTTCTGCCTTGGTGCCAATGATGGTCGTATGCGTGTTTGGCGCCGTGCAGGTGAGCGCCACAATCAGGACTGCATACGACCGAGACACACAGGGCCAACACCCGGCATCATGGTGTGGGGAGCGATCTCCTACACTGGCCGTACACCACTGGTGATCGTCGAGGGGACACTGAATAGTGCACGGTACATCCAAACCGTCATCGAACCCATCGTTCTACCATTCCTAGACCGGCAAGGGAACTTGCTGTTCCAACAGGACAATGCACGTCCGCATGTATCCCGTGCCACCCAACGTGCTCTAGAAGGTGTAAGTCAACTACCCTGGCCAGCAAGATCTCCGGATCTGTCCCCCATTGAGCATGTTTGGGACTGGAAGAAGCGTCGTCTCACGCGGTCTGCACGTCCAGCACGAACACTGGTCCAACTGAGGCGCCAGGTGGAAATGGCATGGCAAGCCGTTCCACAGGACTACATCCAGCATCTCTACGATCGTCTCCATGGGAGAATAGCAGCCTGCATTGCTGCGAAAGGTGGATATACACTGTACTAGTGCCGACATTGTGCATGCTCTGTTGCCTGTGTCTATGTGCCTGTGGTTCTGTCAGTGTGATCGTGTGATGTATCTGACCCCAGGAATGTGTCAATAAAGTTTCCCCTTCCTGGGACAATGAATTCACGGTGTTCTTATTTCAATTTCCAGGAGTGTATATGTAACAAACCTTAAATGTTAGTTTTTGTCATTCATACAACACTATAATTCTGCTTAATATCTCTCTTTAAACATCACATTACAAAAATTGCTCCAAATCATGCTGCCTCAACTCCAGGGCAGGCCAGCTTTCGTCCATTTCAAACCAAGGACATTACCACACAGTTGTTACTAGCACACACTCTGACACTATTCTGACAAAGTAAACCTAACCTCTCTAATCAACATCTCTGATCTCGAACATAATTCCAAAGTGTAATAATTATAAACGCAATGTTAAAACGCTATTGCAAGGCTTGAGAACAACTATAAAATTTATAAATAAACTTATATTTGTGGTCCATAACATACTGAGAATTATCTTAGTAAATACGACAATCCCCATTCAGCGGTAACTCAAGAAGTGAAGAGCACAACCGTTGAATTACGAAAAGACGTTGATATCATTAGTGAGTGGAAAGACAAAATTGAGGACGGCATATGAAATTGTCATTAAGCAGTAATGCGAGCTGGGATAGAACCTTTCCGCTAAATTTAAAACATCAGACGGAAATAAAAACATTGTTTCAATGTAGAGAAGTGAAAGCAGAGATGAGTTAGCACAGTCATGAAACGCTGGTGGAATTGATTGAGGACAGACAACATAATAGTACGTCAGCAAACAGCGCGAGAATTGGAGAGACTTTAATGACAGAGAGCAGGTAAGTGGAAGGAGGAGGAGGAATTACGTGAACTGCAGAAAGACTCTGTTGTACATACGGCGATCCTGTACCATCATCTATGAATCTAGTCAGCTCTGACAGTAGGGATAAGTTATCTATGCTTCGAAGAGGACAAAATTAGAAAACATTTTGTTTCCGTTCAGAGCCACATGCTGTTTCCACATAGGTCGAACAGTTTGAATCCAGTCCGGACTTCCGAGATCATGGTCTACCACTTACAAAATCAATTTCGTTTGCGCACATTTGGGGGAAAATACAGCTGCAACGATGCCAGTGATCACAGCAAACTGTAGGACTTACGAGAAGTCTAAACAGGAATTTCTACACGGATTTTAGGGGCAAGAGAAGCAGGAACATGTGAAACTAGGCAGTTTGATGATGGAACCTTACATTGGAACGCAATTTCGTAGTCCAACCCAGTATTGTAATCAAATGGTAAAAATAAACCACTTCTTGGATGCACCGATTTAGCAGAAAGAGCTGATATGGGTCTGCCAAACAAAATTACCTAACAGAATTCAAAAATACATTACGTTTTCCAGTAGTGGTATGAACAGCGCAGGCACATTTTTGGGTTTACTTGACGAGTTTGGCTATGACCGTGAAGTTGATGTCAGAGCACACAACCACTTCGTACAAACGCACTGCATGCTGCCACAGCATGGAACTCCTAATGTGAACTGCCGAACGGGTCATCCACCCCATAGAAATTGTAACAGGTGGAGTAGAAACAATCCTATTGGTTCATGGGGACAGCGGTATCGGGCAGATGATAGGCGAAATAACGCAGATACGTCATAGCGAGAGGCCTGTGTGACTGGTATCCCCAGCTCTGAAAATTAATACCCTGAACACAATGCAGAAACAGGTGCTATATGTCGACATGCAGGAGCTTCGTCAGATTTTGGTGGTGGAGGAAGAAGACGAAATTAGGTTTACTTATACTGTAGTAGACATAGAAGCGGCCAACAGGGTATTATAATGTATCTTAGACGCTTCAAGCCAGATATCGATTTTGGATAAATGTGTATACGACGTCTGTGGCAGGGAACAGCATTGGTAAGTTTTAAAAGTGCAAAACAAGAAGATTCGTGGTGCTGTTCGAGGTGGCGTGAGTTGTGGACCAAGATATGAGCCTGCATCTTAGTGATTACACAAGTAGGAACGGAGGATGAAATTATCTAGTGCTGAGGCTTGTGGGTCTGGCCAGAGATGAACCGCTTAACATAAAGTATGAGATTACCAAGAAACTTCGGCACACTAAATTCCTACACACGAAGGTGGAGTACTTCGTGTGCATTCACGCACTTTTTTCGGATGCACCAGTAACAATACGAACGTTCCAATAGTTCTAATAGCAGTTTAAAATAAAGGAACAACGAAACTTTCCATTAAGTCCCATCAGGCTCCACTGGAATACAAGGAGAAGGTGCAGAAGGAAACTCGGTGCATACTGCAAGGGGTTTTATTGAAGAAGAACGGAGCTCATATAACAACCCCATTCTCTGCATAATCAAATAGGTTGTGACTCTTTGGTAGATGTTAGATTTGTGATAGATTAAAGTGATCATTGACACAGAAACTGATAGGCCAGAAACATTAGAGGAATTGCTGCAGCAATTCCATGACGTGTGTATATTAAGATTAGTGGGTCTTTGAGTTAGTAGTTCCTGGTAGGTTGGACTGCATCCTGTGTGTCGATAACATATGGCACTTTTTTGGTTTGGATGATGATATCAGTTTAGGAAGTTACCGTTTGGACTAAATGTGTCGCTAGCTACCTTCATTAGGGGGCTCACTTCTGTGATCCCGGAAACTCTAAGAAACAATGGGACTGAATGTCGATTACTTACTCGTTTGAAGAAGACATGGGAGGACCACAGCGTGGCGCTGGGTCAGTTGTGTAGTGCTTACTAAGTTCAGGAAATTATGGTCTGTCTAACGAAATCGGATTACGGACATAAGGAGATGGGATTTCTGGGCCATATAATCTCTCCAGATGGTATCCAACTGGATCCAACTAAACGAAAGGCCACCGAAAAATATGCAACTCTGAGAACCAAGAGACAAGTATGTAACTTTCTGGGGTTAATTAACTTCTACAAAAAATTCAGAAAACAGACAGTCACAACCACAAACTTGAGCCGATTGACAGGTAAGAAAGTGACATGGAATTGGACGGAAGTAGAGCAGCGAGAATTTCAGCAGGAGAAAGAAGCGTTAGTAAGATCTCCACTTCTGTCCCACCGTGATTTGAGTAAGGAATTTTGCATGACCATGGACGTGTCTTGCGTCGGTCTCATAGTGCATCTTCTCAAAGAGGTGAAAGAAGGTGCTGTAATCTGCAACCAAATAATAAAATTTGGAAGCAGTATTTTAAATAAAGCAAAGAGAAACTACCCAGTGACCAAACTATAGGCACTGGACATAGTCGGGGAGTGCACCAAATTTAGATACTTCTCGATGGGAAGAATGACCAAGGTCTATAGTGAACATAAGGATTTAGAATTTCTCACGAGTGCAAAATTAACGTGTGGTACCTCCAAGAATTTAGATTGTGCTTCGAGGACGTCTAATGAAAGATTGTGACTGATGCCTTGTCCAAAGCACCCAGTGCGTTTTCATGAAAATATGACCTTAAGGAAGCAAATTTAGATGTTTTACATTTGAAGATTGTAGCTTTGAGGGGTTTGTAAGGGCCACACTTGTTGACATCGGGCGAGAACAGGATAAAGATGCCATCTTGCATTATGTCAAATTGAAATGGCGATATGCCAATGCAGCAAAATCAGATTGTGCTTCCTGGTTAGAAATATTGTAATATTCAGTTGGGCTAATCTTGAGAAAGTAAGTGGTTGAAATGTGTGCCAGACAATGTATATTAACAAGCTTTTGTGGTACACTCACCTGAATTATGTGATTCTGGGTCATGCAAATGTTTCCACAAACTGCGAGAATCTGTGTGTTTCAACAATATGGGAAGGGGTGCGGGAAGGGGCACATTAGGGAGGTGTTCAGCAGATATGATCCCCATCAAAAGGGAAATCCCTGATTGTTACTCATTTTGCAAATATGTACTCCATAGTGCTGAAGTGTGTACATTACATCGCCACCTCAGATCTTTCTGACCCTGTCTCACGTTTGCTTAGAGGACACCAGTGTGTTTCAACTATTGTAAAGCTCGTTTCAAAGCCAATAAGAAACGCCTATACCAGAACAGTTGCCACAGCTTCAGGGAAGTATTTTCTAATACTAGTCAGACGATAAAAATGAATTTTGACTGCAAATTAACCCCAGTTCTACTCACAAACCCAGAAAAACATTTGTGATGAAGAAGAGGGTACGAACAAAATGCATCTCACTCTGTGTACAATCCCATTGAGAGGATTATAAGTGAAATTGAAAAATTATGTCGTCTCTACTGCCACAACCAAAACATGACCTGTAGTGAGAGTCTAACCGATTTCCAGGATATCATGTGCCTCATAATGTGAAAGGGTTAGCAGCGAACCAGATCCTTCTGAGTTATCAGCCCACTGGTTGATTTAGGAAAATACTGTTTACGTGTACCCACCTGTTTGTTCGAAATGCCATCTTGAGGTACTGAAGTTAGCTCTTCATCAAATCGCTGAAAAGGCTAGGAAACGCCAAGAGAACCAGAGAGGCTTATAAGGCAAATCTTGTTCACAATAGGCAATAACGTGTTGCTGAGAATGAGAAAGAGATTACATAGGAGCAAATTCATAAGCTAGAAATTCTTTTCCATATGAGGTGCGCAATTGAAACTCAACATGCCCAAAAAAATTGAAAATTGAGATTTCACACATTCCAGAATCAGTGTAGAATTTTTTGTAATGTGGTTAACATTTATGTCCATTACTTCTCACATCCTGTGGATATCAAGCATTGAAATTTGCATTCTGTTCTGCATAATTTGTATGTCCACAGCTTCCTGTGTTTTTTAATCTTTGTTTGCCCAATGTGAATTTCAAAGTTTCTCAAGGATACGTTTATCTTTTATGTTTTTCATAATGCGCTAAAAGAAAAAATACACAAGCAGTCGTATTATACACAGTTAAATGAGTTGTTACTTTTTTTAACTCTTAGTAGAGTAAAAAACAGGTATCTTCATTTAACAGTATACTGCAGTATGAAACAGAATTTTATTTATGATGTTTATAACTGTATAACAAATATAAGTATCTGGGAACAATCAGTATAAACAAATCAAAAACTTGAACAATAATGTACTTCTGCAACAGGTTTTGTCCTGCTGGTAATGCTGTTGTATCATTGTTGAACACAGTAACTAAGGTGCAGAACGAAATGCACGGGAAAGAAGCCATTGTTGGCGACTGTTAAAGCATTATTGTTGCCACTGAATTTGGACGCAGGAGGGAAAAGAAACGAAATGTCTCTACATAGAAGAAAACCCATGAGAAACGATTAAGGTAAGAAAGATTCGGAAACATTTCTGATTTTATTCCTACAAAGATTACCTATAGTTTATAGTCCCTGACTTTTCGAATTAAATCATGGATCTTCATCAAGTTATGAATGAACCTTGACTGAATCTTATTAGTACTGCTGGTCTTTGAGTTGTAGGTATATCTTTTCAGTCTCATTAATCAGAGGTCCAGCTTGTTTTCAATGTTTCAGACACTCACCCAGATCTCTTCCAAAGAAATCAGATCGTAATCACCCTCAAAGGTTTGGCTTTAAATGCAATGATCTTGGAATGCAAGGCACCAGAAAGCTTCACCAGTCATTTGAAGAGTCTTGCAATAAATTATGCCAAGAGTCATTCATTTCAAATTATGTGATGCAAGATTCTCCACAGTGCAGAAGACCAAGAATGAGTGAAAGAAATAAAAGAAAAACTGTCACATTGAGATACTATACATCTAAAATTATTTCTGGAAAGAGAGATGTACTCAAAGTATCTCAAAATACATTTGTTTCCGTTTTGATAATTTCGAAATCTAGAGTTCAAAGTCTCGGTAAACATCAGTTAATGACTAGATTATCACCACAAGGAAGAAGAGAGGGTGATATCATTTGAAACCTTATGTGAAACAAACAGATGGTGTAAAGAAATTCATTTAGTCTGGAACACCCATTGATGACATCACTGCCATGATCATTCAAAGTGTCAGTACCTGTCAAGTGAATTGTCCATTAAGAAGTTGTGAAGGCTATACAATACATTACAAAATCCTGAAATGAAAGTAAAATATGGTTTCTTTTATAACATTTTTAGCATTAAATTTAACATTTTTCAGGGCACTGGCCACAGGCAAAGTCTCAAAATAATCGCGTTTCACAAACACATTCGAAGAGCCAAAATAGCAGGAAATACTGCATTAAAACAAAAACTGCTCATTGAACTGGGTTATCATAAACTGCATGCTAAAGCATTTTTCAAACTGAAAATTTCGGAATGAGCGAGAAACCACTATGTCTTTCGACTGTAAGAAGAATCTCTTGGTACTTAAACTACCGGATCAGGCTGCATGCTATAGCCGCCACCTTTATATGATTAACTTCACAATTTGCGAAGGAACTTCAATGGCAAAGCAGTCTATGGCAAATCCATTTGTAAGCTGCTGGACAGAAAATATTTTCAAAAGTTCCAATGAAGTAGCTTCCTGTGTGTATCATAAATTGACAAATACATTTTCCCCTCCAATGCCGCCCACTGTGTAAATCTTTTTGCCGATGGATGTGAGGATCAAAACAAAAATCAAATCATTATGGTTGTTGAAATAAAACCGATTATGTTGAGATAAATGTACTAACCGACCCTGGACCACATGAAATGACCGAGTCCCAAGTTGAAAAACAATCCGAGCATCCGTCTTCGGTTGTTTTCAGATGACGCTACCGTTTATTGACTAATAAAGTCATCAGAAGATCAAAACAAACAGCAAAACGATTTAGAAGAAATATCGTAATGGCGCGAAAAGTGTGAGGTCATCTACAGGAACGCGTTAAACTTCGGTTACACGATAAATCAGTCTATTCTAAAAGCCGTAAATACAACTAAATACCTAGGTATTACAATTAGGAACAATTTAAATTGGAAGGAACACACAGAAAATGTTGTGTGGAAGACTAACGAAAGACTGCGTTTTATTGGCAGGACACTTAGAAAATGTAACAGACCTACTAAAGAGACTGCCTTCACTACGCTTGTCCATCTACTTTTAGAATACTGTTGCGCGGTGTGGGATCCATTACAGATATGATTGACTGAGTACATCGAAAAAGTTCAAAGAAGGGTAGCAGGTTTTGTATTATCGCGAAGTATGGGAGAGAGTGTCACAGAAATGATACAGGATTTGGGAAATTCGTTTTTCGCTACGACGGAATCTTCTCACGAAATCCCAATCACCAACTTTCTCCTCCAAATGCAAAAATATTTTGTTGACACCGACTTACATAGGGAGGAACGATCACCAAGATAAAATAAGGGAAATCAGAGCTCGTACGAAAAGATATAGGTGTTCATTCTTCACGAGCGCTATACAAGATTGGAATAATAGAGAATTGTGAGGGTGGTTCGATGAACCCTCTGCCAGGCACTTAAATGTGATTTGCAGAGTATCTATGTAGATGTAGATATATCTATACGAAAATTTATAAACATCTACAAATATAAACACTTCGTGTAATTACAATGATGATTATGGACTTCTTAAAAAGATTGATAAAATTATTTGTACTTTATTTTTGAATTGTATGTTTCAAAGATGATTTTGCACGAATAGCTCGATATGTGACAGTATTTTCTTTGCTACATGTTGTCAGAGGTAAATCTTTGCTTTGGATAGTTAGTAGTACGAGTTTGAAGTGTGAGGATGAAGCACAAGTTATGTGTGTTATATTAGCATCTTGGTTGATGTCGATTTCTGTTGTGAAGTGAAATGACTGAAATCATATGTGTTCAACACCAGAAAGTTCAGCAGTTATTATTTAAGAATATGAAGCCGAGCATCCTCTAGATCAGTATAAAAAGTTAAATTTCAGAATGGACTATGAGCCTACAACTTATTACAAAGAAGAAGAATAAATTATTAGAATTATGAAAACTGTTCATTCAAAGTCTAAAGTTACTACTTCTCTCTTCGTGTGTCAGTAGCTCAACATGCCAAATGGTGTAAAAGTGTGACCAGCCACCCAAATTATTAACTTACTTGAAAATAAATAAATCAACTTTGGGCTACAAGAGGGTGGTGACAGTCAGAATATGGTGCTGTTGTCCAGGATAATCTGAATGTGATATGTGAATACTGTGTTGGGCTATTTTTTACTGCAGATTAAAAATAAATATGTTGTGAAAAATTTATAAGCATGATTGGCCAAATACGAACCGCAGTGTGGACTTCATGTATACCACCACAGCGTACTTTGGCAATTTGCCGATAGTCAGCGCTAGTCGGAAACATGGAGAATTCAGGTGCGAAGCGAGCTTTCTGTGCATTGGAGTTCGACAAAAGCAAGTGAACAGTCGTAATTGTCGAATCTGGGTACAAAGCATCCACACGAATGCACTGAATTTGAACATGATTCCGCAAAGGTAAATGTTTTCTGCACCTTGTCACGTCAAGAACTGTAGGGGCCATTCTTTGTTGCCAAGAGCAGTGTCACTGGATATTCCTACTTGGACATTTTGCAGCAATGGCTGATGCCTCAAATGCAGTCGGACTCTTCGTTCATCTTTCTGCAGGATGGGGCTCCACCCTAGTTTCATCATGAAGTTCGTGGGTTCTTCAACACGGGGCTGCCGCATCAATGGATCGGGACAGCTGTTTCATGAAATGGCCTCCCCGATCAGCAGACCTCACTCCGTGTGACTTTTAACTGTGGGAACACATCAAAGATCTGGTGTGTGTACCGCCTCTACCACGTGATGTAGCAGAGCTCCAGGAGAGAATACGGGGAGCGACTGACACAGTCGATGATGCCATGCTGGGACAAGTATGGCAAGAATTCAGTTACCTTATTGATGTCTGCTGGGTCACTCATGGTTCGCATATCGAATGTTTAAAAAAAAAAACTTTCAGCGTTTCTCTTCGAAATACAATATGTATGACTTCTGTAGAATGTTTAGTTCTTGTTCAATAGATAATTGAAAGTATTTCTGGGCTTCATGTACACCCTGCATATAAACGCTTTGTGTAATTACGATGATGATTATGGACTTCTTAAAAAGATAAGCAATGACAAACAATTATTTGTACTCCAAGTTTACCTCTACAAAAATATTCATTATCTGCAGAAGCCAAGTAACAAAAATCCAAGGTGAAATAAGTTGTTGTACAGATCTTGGAGTGTCAAGGGGTGTTTGCAGAGAAGGCAGAAGCATTAAGTAGATGGTTGTTGAACCGCTGCCTTCGGTGTTGTGCCTAAATCTCCAGAAGTCAAAGACGTTTTGAGCCTGCTAAATAAGGCCCTTAGCACGTAGTGGAACACTAATCTAGAGCTTAAGAGGTCAAAGAACTATTGGAGTCTTGATAGTTTAGGTTAAGACGACAACAAGGGGAAAAAGAAGATGACGAACCAATAACGGACAAAGATATGGTTTAATTCCGTTCTTCACTGCAGCAATGTTCTGTACACCATAAATCGTTATTATTAAGCTATTTTCAGCCATACGCTATGTTTGTACACAACGAATGCTATATCAATAAGACAAAGTACACCACACTGGTAACTACAAAGTCGAACATTTTTGAAATTTTTATCATGAATTAAGTCCTTGTTTGTTTCAGATTACATTTAGAATTATAATTAATTTTCAATAACAACAAGTGTATCCCAAATGGATGCTCTATTAGAGCCCAAGTATTTTAACATGGGCAGCTAGAATCCATCTGAATTTTGTTCAAGAAACCAGCGTTTTCTTTCTCGTTCCAGTTGTCATAAATTACAATTTTTATTCATAAAATGAATGTTTCAAATAATTTCCTGCGTGTAATTTACTTTTTATAGATTTTTAATTTCAATTTAAAATGACTCAGTAGTTTTTTCCGTTTTCTCCGTTTCCTTTAACATGAACATGTTCAGTTTTGGAATGAACATCTCATGTAATGTGGAGCAAACAGAGTGAGGAATATTCAACATAATAATGTTTCTGTAATTGAGATCCTCTGAAGTCTCAAGTCGAAAGGTCAGCAATGTATCTCACACCTGAAGAAAGTAATTGAATAAGCTTTGTTAGAAAACATGTAAACAGACTTAATGATGAGTATATGTAAAGGAAGAATAGAGGAGAAGGATGTGGAGGAATTTTGTTATGAACTGTATGTGGACGACTTCCTGAGGAGGTTTAAACCACTGAGGCAATATTGTAAGATGACAGAGACGAAAGGGTCAGATAAGACACTGGATAAGTTTACAAAATGGTTCAAATGGCTCTGAGCAAAATGGGGCTTAACTTCTGAGGTCATCAGTCCCCTAGAACTTACAACTACTTAAAACCTAACTAACCTAAGGACGTCACACACACCCATGCCCGAGGCAGGATTCGAACCTGCGACCGAAGCGGGCGCGGGGTTCCAGACTGTAGCGCCTAGAACCGCTCGGCCACCCCAGAAGGCGATACGTTTACAGTATGAGGATGATTTATGTGTTACAGTTTTGATACCTGTTCCCTGAAAGAAGGAGCATTGAGAAGAAGTAGCCAGTAGAGATGGAATACTGCATCTGTTATGTGCTGCCAGCTATGGTGGAACACTAACCTTATAGGTTTTTTATTGTGTACCAGTAGCATGATGCACTGAGTGGTTGTGTAGACCAGGATAGATTAGTAACATGCCACATCGTGTGAAGGTACTTGAGTCCAGTGAACAGAAGATACAGGATTTGGTTGTGTATTTTGTGAGTACCGTTCACAGGGGATATGACTGTCATCCAAGAAGTCCATTATCCCCATACTAAAAAAAATACAGGGTGTTTATATATGCATATCGGGGTTTTGATGCTTTATAATATTTATTATATTAAACTTACAGTTACAAATGAAGGGCTTATTTTAACTGTGGTACAAGTCCACTTTTGTTCATTCTGAGATACAGAGCTCTAAAGTTAAATGAGAATTGAAAAATCTGCAGTTGAGATACCAGAAATATTCAAGCAGATGGCTTCTTGCTAGAGATGAACCTTTCTTTCTGTTTGTTTGGACATTAATGTCAGAAGCATTATAGACAGAAAAGTGGAGATAATGGACTTGTACCACTATTGAAATAAGCCCATGAAACGATATGTCAAATGAAAGAGCGACTCAAACAATTTTACCAAGAACCTTATAAATATTCAGTGTGAGCACTATTCGTCACACAGCACACATAAAGTCTATAGCTGAGTTCTTCCCAAATGTTGACAAGTGTTTCTTCAGTGATTGTAGCAACAGTTGCTTGAATCTGGTTTCTTAATTCAGGGAGGTCTGCTGGTAGCAGAGGCACGTACACACTATCCTTGATGAAGCCCCAAAGGAAAAAATTACATGACGTTAGGTCGGATGAAGGTGGAGACCATGAAAAGTAATCCCCGTCATTGGGCCCCTTGCGGCCTATCCAGTGCTTGCGTACAGTGAAGTTCAAGCAGTTGCATACTTTGCTATGCCAGTCAGGTGGCGCACCATCTTGCTGGAAAATGAAAGTTCTCTGGCTCATCTTCTTCCAACTGAGGGATGAGCCATTGCTATAGTGTATGAAGGTAAGAAGAGCCAGTTACAGTAGGTTCATCAAAAAAGAAAGGCCCATAAACTTTGGCACAAAAAACAGTCGCTTTATGGGAATATCGTTGCATTTGTATCACTTCATGAGGATTTTCTGAGCCCCAGATGCGCACATTGTGAGTGTTAACATGTCCACTAAGGTGAAAGGTCGATTCATCACTGATGACAACACGATCCAGAAAATCTACATCGTCATGAAACAACATTTTGTTTGCGAAGTTGGCATGTAATCCATGGTCTGGAGCTTTAGAGCCTGTAATAACTAAACGGTAAGGACATAGTTGTATGTGTTTTCTTAAAACTTTCCAATCAGTCGACACGGGAACTTGTAATTCACGACTAGCCTTCCAGACTGATTTCTTTGGGCTATGAGTGAACGACTCTCTCACTCACTCAACTGTCTCTTCACTGACTCTTGGTCGTCCTGTGCTCTTCCCTTGACAAAGGCAGTTGGTATCTTCAAATTGATGATACCACCTATGAATGTTATTATCACTTGGAGGATCACAACTGAACTTCAGCCGGAACGCATGTTACACAGTAACTAGAGATTCGGTCTTTGCAAACTGCAAAACACAAAACGCTTTCTGTTCACTAGTCGCCATCTTCGCTACTATCGCTGTATAGTGGATTGAGGCGGAAACATTGCTCTTTCATTTGACATATCATTTTTAACCGTAAGTTTAATGTAATAAATATAATAAACCGTTAAAATTCCGATATTCATTTAGAGACACCCTGTATTATAGAAAACGAATACCACTCATGGATGTAATGATTTGGTGATGAACATTCTAACTTAAAAAAATAGAGGTAACGTGAGATCACTTACCTGGTTACGTAAATATTTTACAGTTGTAATCAGTATTTTAATAAAATGCTGTGTTTACATTTGTTATCAAACATGTTGTGCTCATGTGTCTCTCATGTGTTTCAGAAAAGCCATCTGAGTTTGCAGGCTTGAAGAATGGTATAGAGAAGGAAGTATCAGAGAGAGAGAGAGAGAGAGAGAGAGAGAGAGAGAGAGAGGAAATCCCATCATGAGGATCAGGGAGTATATTAGTGTACACTGCCAACACAGTAGTTAGCTGCTGGACACACCAATATATTATGTAAGGTGCATGCTTAAACAAGTAGAGAGGATGGATTCCATTAAGCATCTGCGGATACCTCAGACAAACGTGATTAAGGGGCTCCGGAAAGGCTCAAAATCATGAAAAGTTCAATTTTTACTTTTTTGCGTTTTCTGAATCTGCAGACTGTTACCTTTTAATAGATATATAATTTATTCAATTCCGAAGACTACAACTATTTTAAAATTTTTTTTGAAATGTGTTCTACATGGACGTGACCCACTGTGGCGCTGTTAAACTGCTGTCAAATGGTGTTGTTATTACTAACGTCCGTGTTCATCAGGTACATTTTAGTGATGTGAGATAAAGTATGTGTTGTGGCTAACCTATTTTCAGAGACTTAGCAGCACCTGAACTGTTGAAAAAGTATATTCACGGAAAAACTCAAAACCCCAATGAAAGTGTAAATAGTGTTATATGGTCGAGAATCCCCAAGACTGTATTTGTTGGAATGGAAACACTTCACTTTGGCGTGTATGATGCTGTTGCGACTTTCAATGATGGCAACATTTTAAGGTGCAAGGTATTTAGAAATATGGGAATGAAGATAGGTTCTAACATGGTACGAGCGATGCTTGCTTTAGACAAGGAACGTCTTCGGGCTGCAGACAGGGCTGTAAAGAGTCTAGAAATAAAAGCAAGAGTAAACAGGAGGAGGAACAAGAGGAAGCTGGAGGAGGAGTTTGCAGAGGATGAAGATAATCCATCCTATGGACCTGGAATGCACTAAAAAGTTAATCCAATCTTTGTCGCTCGATTCCCAAAACTTTTATTTTCTCATACTAATTACATGTTTTCTAAGGATCTTCCAAACATATTTGTTTCAAACTTTCAGTAAATGTTACACAGTACCTTCTGCATAATTTAACATAGCCTCTTTCCAAAAAACTGTATATTTTTGAATATATAAATAAAAAATTGCAAAAAAATGTTGTGAATTTTCATTACAATTGAAAAAAAATCATCTTTAATAACTGAACTAAAATTTTGTAAAATCCCTGTGTTAAGTTGTAGCCCATATTCCAATAAATAATCTGTAAAAAGTTCAACTTCCTACCTCAAATACTCTGTGAGGAAAGATGTCATTTATAAGCGTTATTTTAACATTGCAAGTATAGGGCGTTCCGGAGCCCCTTAACAGCTGCATGTGATCTGTAAACTGATCAGCCAGAACATTATGACCACCATCCCACTGTCGATACACACCAGCCCTGGCGACAGCAGAGTCACCTGGCAAGCAATGACTGCTATTCAAACACACACACACACACAGACACACACACAAAGTGCATGTAGTATCAGTGAGCATGCTGTGCATGTGTAGAATGGGTAACTGAGTTTGACCAGGGGTAGAATATGATAATGTTGAGGGTCGGGAAGAACATTTCGGAAACTGCACAACTTGTCGGGTGTTCCAGGAATGCTGTGGAGAGTGTATTCAACATGTGGCAAAACCAAGATGAATCCACGTCCATACGCCATGGGGTTGGGCAGCCACCTCTCATTGCAATGTTGGACGTTGTAGGCTGGGCAGACTGGTAAAACACAACAGGTGTCGTATTGTGATAGAATTAACATCGGACTTTAATGCTGGCGAGAGTAGAAAGTAGGACTGTAGATATTTTTAAAAATACCCAGAATCCGATACATCGATATTAGAAAGATATCGTTGTAGGCTCTCGATATAACTAATAGATGTATCGACAATTCGATATAACAACAAAATATAATGATATATCGACGGAAATAATATCTACATACCTACCTATAAAAATATTGGCCGTACATTGTGAATATACTGCAGGTTTTAGAGTTGTATATTTAAGAATTGATTCCAGAATGAGATTTTCACTCTGCAGCGGAGTGTGCGCTGATATGAAACTTCCTGGCAGATTAAAACTGTGTGCCTGTCCGAGACTCGAACTCGGGACCTTTGCCTTTCGCGGGCAAGTGCTCTACTAACTGAGCTACCGAAGCACGACTCGCGCCCGGTACTCACAGCTTTACTTCTGCCAGTATCTCGTCTCCTACCTTCCAAACTTTACAGAAGCTCTCCTGGAGGTTTGGAAGGTAGGAGACGAGATACTGGCAGAAGTAAAGCTGTCACTTGGTGTTAACCGCTTGGCTAACAATGGTAACTGCATGTAAGTGGGATAATAAAAGCTGTTCATTGGGTCTGTTCTTCGGTTTCATCACACACATATCGGATTTGTTAGGTACACTTCATGCCAACTTCCCTGTTATTTCATTTCTGCTGACGCCAGCGACTTGTTAGCTGTAGTGCCGAAATTGCGCAGGGAAGCTAAACATTGCGGTTTTTGTTGGTAGCACCAAGCGCCGATTACATCAACATTTCCTCTTACACGTCTCTACCGAGTGCGAAGACCAGTTTTGTTCAGATTTTTGTTCATAATTTTCAGCAAATGTTTTTGAAGAATGCCAATAGGAAGCAATAGTACACTAGTGATTCTCACACGTTCCAATAACATGGCTCCTCTGTTTATTCAGAAAGTGATGCAGACCTCCTTCCAAAGTTTCTAAAATTTCAAATGATATTAAAGAAACTGACAAGAGAAACATCGAGAAAAGTAATGCAATAAGTAATTTATTCTGAAGATATGTGATTGTTGAATAGTGAACGAAATTTCGATTGGAAATACAGTAACAGAAAATTCAGTAATACAATAACTGAAAATCAATGTTTATTTCAAAGGAAATTCACTTGATAAACGATCTTCTCAAACGAAGGATTGCTAATGTGAGGAACAAAATTCTTTGTGTTTTTCCATAATTTTGTTGAAGTCTGAAATAAGTTTTTTACCATCGATCTTAGACCCAGTTCCACATTAAGACTATTTCACTTTAAGGTTTCAATACTGAAAAAGTGCAGTAAAGGTCTGCTGACATAAGTAGGTGATACCTTCATACTTACACAGACACACACATGCACACATCTGACCAAAAATTACAAAGTCATACCCTGTATGTCATGGATTTGTACATTAATGAAACGATTTTCATTCCAATAATTACCAGGTTGTGGGACAGGGAAATATTCTAGAAAACTTGTAGCTAATGCACTCAAGTGTCCTACAGGTCTTTTGTGCATATAATCAGAGAGTTTTTAGCTAAAGAATAAATCAAGTCCTTGAGCACTGGAAATGATGAATAGTTATTGTTTTGTACTCGGTCTGGTCACAGCCACAGTTCCTTAATTGTAGTTTCAACTTCAATCTCAAAGTGGAATATACTCACGTTACTTCCTAGTGGGCTTAAGTTCATTTAACAAGAAGAAAATATCCATTAAGTAGTACTCTTTACACAACCAATCAAAATCACTCAATTTCTCGCCTGAGAGAGAAGGTTGCTTGTCTAAAAGAAACAAGTGCACTTAACCATGCAGCTCAAAGAAACATTTAAATTTTCAAACATAGGTATAATTTCTAATCGCTTTCTTTTTAGTGACTGAAAAAAAATACTTCTTGCATAACAGCTGTGAGTTCCATTCTATTACAACACAGTTCAAGTTTTAGACGTTGCAGACCCTCACACTAGGTCCCAGGGACGCCCAGAAGTCCGCAGACCCCACTTTGAGAAACACTGCTGTAACATTAACTCTTTAGTTTCCATGTTGTCCTGTGTATTGAACATTTTCTAAAAACAAATAGTGCAACAAACAGTGTACCTGCCTATGAACAGTGAAGCGTATGTTGTTCTGTGCCTTTATTCTTACATTTCAGGGATGATTATACAGAGTGCTCAGTAGACTTAACCAACTACTATCAATAATTTTAACATACACCATCAGTCTTAGACCAAGTCCCACTTTAAGCCTATTTCACTTTAAGGTTTCATGATGAATGGCGCTACGAATTGTCACATTTGTAGCTGATATTTTTCTTGATACTTACCCAGTAATTCTGACACACCATTAATTATTTCGCAGTTTGCACATATTTGTAAATTTATGATTTCATCGGAATTTGTAAATTTACAATTTCAACATATCATGAAGCTATTTTGTAATTATGCTACCAATTTGTTTGATACTATCTATGCCCAATGTCACAATTAGGACACTTATTTACAAATGTGTACATCAGTTCGTTTATACAGTAATACAAGAACTTGTATATGAGAATTTATCTGTAGTTTTTAGTATTGGTGGTATTGTATTTGTGTTTACTCACTTTATATATACTGGTGATTATTTTATTGACAATTTGCAACTTTTTCCCTCCAATTAATCATACAACACAAATATAACATGTTTTTCTTTTATTTTGTTTTGGTTGTCATATAAATGTATTTCTCTAAGTGTAAATGTATTTTTTTATTTTCGTTGTTATTCAGGATGATAAGGTATGTAGGATGATATGAATATAATGGAATAAATGATTTGGTATTATAATAAAGTAAGTGCATCAGCAGTAAGTAATAGTAAACTGAATTTTGAATACAAACCATCCACATGTGAAATTATTGATCCTCTGCCTTCATTCATGAGCAATGTAAAATAATTTGTATGTTTGTGTAACATTGTAGTAGCTTGTGTTTCTCCTGTTTTATTGTATGTGTTCTGAATAAATATATTCTTGCACCTTTAGAGGTGAAGAGGCTTATTCTTAAGTGTGCCTGTCAATTTTCAGACTGTTACATCAGTATCAGATTAACCTGTCCCACCGACAGTGTGGAACTTATCAGATGATGAGCATTTGAAAACAGTACTGACACCACAGCAAAAATGTCTTTGATGAATTTGTGCTAGAGATTACTCCAGTACATTTCCATTGGCATTCATTTTAAAGTCAACAATGAGGTGATGTTAGATGGTAGTTTATCACCAAACTATCATCCAACATATTTCGTAATGTAATATACAAATTCCAATAGTGAGTGTTGTGCATCCTTTAAATCTGCGTAATGACTACAGAAAATATTCTGTACTGTTTAATTATGATGGGGGGAGGGGGACTTGCTATTTTCTTCAGCCTTGAGAGCTTCTTCTAGCTGGCACACGCAATGTATAAGGTTACTTAAAAGGACCAAGAGGGGCCATAAACGTATTCAGAGCTGAAAGCTCTCTACCTGAGCAGGTAGGAGATGAAGAATTCACTATTTCTCATATCAGTACTGCAGGTCACTTGGGGCAGCTTATGCTCTATAAAATCCTATTGGGTGAGGTGCCTGAAGGAATTCTTTTGGAAAGAAGCCAGGTGCAGCCACTAGAATGGCAGAGCTTGAGACTCGCCGTTTCTCTGGGGTCATATGATGAAAGAAAGTTTGTTCGAGATCCAAGTAACAGTCACTCTGACAGGTCTACAATAATTATTTCTGTAAAAGACGTGCATTCCTGCTTATTTTTAAGTGTATGCCCTTTGGTTGGGCCAATGATAGAGACCTGTCATGCATTGGGAGAGATTTTAAAACTGTGAGAGCAGGAGCTTATTTATTTACAAAATCATCACTGATCAGTACTCCCAAGGTCTGTTGCAATTGCCCAGCGACATTCCTACACAGGCAGAAAGTTCTGAGCGTTTAAGTCAGACCAGACTTTCTCCACAGACACTGAAGAGACAACACAACCTGTCCACTGACTGAAGGGAGAATACTCGCTGCTGTGAGGTACGCTTGCTGCCAAAGCACCACACCGACAGATGTCTGCTTGTTACAACTGAGTACAAATGATAAGCTGAACTCTAAATTTTCTGCCATTATTATCGCCTTCGTCCATAGTCACACTTTATAAGAGTGGTAACAATTAGCTAACACTGCAGTCATTGAATCGAATGCGACATGAGGCTAGTTAAATTTAATATAGGTTTAATTACACAGTTTTCATGTTTGCAGCATCTAGTTGCTTCCATCATGCACTCTGGAGGTTCTACTGGTGTTTGAAATTATTTTACTGGTTTCTTTTTTAAGCCTTCATTGGTCATATCCTTGGTACCGTTCCATATTGTACTTTCACATGTTAACTTACCTGCACCAAGGGCAGTCCGTTTATTAAATGTTCTTATACTTATTTCAGCGGATAATTCACTTGTTTGATTTTTCGTGGTATTTAACCGAACTTTTACTGTAGTGCCAGAGGGAATAACACTTGAAACATTTGCATCGACACTGTGGCAAGTCCTAGACTTACTTCTGGGAGAGGAAGAGTAGACATCACAGCACATAAAATTTTAGGTTTAGATTGCTTTACTGAAGCTGGAACAATCTAAAATACTTAACTCCGAAACAACCCTTGACCATAGAATTAACAGAATATTTTTGTTACTCTTGCTGCACTATGTCACTTAATACAATACAGAAGGAGAGGGTAATCTCACTGAACAGCTGATTCTAAACTTTGGTACATAGTTCTGGCTAAGAGTTACGGCTTCTAATACAACTCGCACTGCTGGATTGTTTCTGATACAACTCCCACTGCTGGGTCTGAAATAAGGATGCTGTCACCTTAGGCAGTGAGTAGAGAGTGCGCTGGGTTGTGATGCACTCTGATGTAAGTAGCCATTCAGCAGCAGTGGTGCATCCGACGTCTCTCGCATGTCACTGTGTCTTTCAACGACTATCCAAACTTGTGGTTCCATCATGAGGTAGCAACTTTGCAATGGGACTCATTCTTCAGATGACACCATATCCCCTTCCCCAAACCTCCAGCCATTGTCCCGTAGTGCTGTGTTACAAGACGAATGTGGGGGGGGGGGGGAGGAAGTCCGCATCATTGTATTCACCTTATGAGCAATTGGAAACATTGGCGGAAAAAGCGGCCACAGGGTGCAGAGCACATCCAATGATGCAGGACAGCTGTCTGGGAAGCCATTCCACAGGCGTCGGCTCAAGCTGCGGGTCTGGTCGCAGCATCAGCACTGGTGTCAGTGATGAGAGCGTGACGGATGCGACAGCATGACGTCAACCTCCATCAGTTCCACTCTGGATGGCGCCCACCGTGGCAGCCGAAGGCGTGGAGATGACTGATGTTGCAAACCCCAGCGGCGTCCTGGGGTGTGGGCAAAATTCTGCAGAAGAATCTCTATGTAAGCTACATCTGGTTCTGTTGTTGTTGTGGCCTTGAGCCTTGAGACTGGTTTGATGCAGCTCTCCATGCTACTCTCTTCTGTGCAAGCTTCTTCATCTCCCAGTACCTACCGCAATCTACAACCTTCTAAATATGCATAGTGTATTCATCACTTGGTTTCCCTCTACGATTTTTACCCTCCACGCTGCCCTCCAATACTAAATTGGTGATCCCTTGATGCCTCAGAACATGTCCTACCAACCGATCCCTTCTTCTAGTCAAGTTGTGCCACAAACTCCTCTTTTCCCCAATTCCATTCAATACCTCCTCATTAGTTATGTGATCTACCCATCTAATCTTCAGCATTCTTCTATAGCACCACATTTCGAAAGCTTCTATTCTCTTCTTGTCCAAACTATTTATCGTCCATGTTTCACTTCCATACATGGCTACACTCCATACAAATACTTTCAGAAACGACTTCCTGACACTTAAATCTATACTTGATGTTAATAAATTTCTCTTCTTCAGAAACGCTTTCCTTGCCATTGCCAGTCTACATTTTATATCCTCTCTACTCCGACCATCATCAGTTATTTTGATCGCCAAATAATAAAACTCCTTTACTACTTTAAGTGTCTCATTTCCTAATCTAATTCCCGCAGCATCACCCGACTTAATTCGACTACATTCCATTATCCTCGTTTTGCTTTTGTTGATGTTCTTCTTATATCCTCCTTTCAAGACACTATCCATTCCGTTCAACTGCTCTTCCATGTCCTTTGCTGTGTCTGACAGAATTACAATGTCATCGGCGAACCTCAAAGTTTTTATTTCTTCTCCATTGATTTTAATACCTACCCCGATTTTTTCTTTTATTTCCGTTACTGCTTGCTCAATATACAGATTGAATAACATCGGGGATAGGCTACAACCATGTCTCACTCCCTTCCCAACTACTGCTTCCCATTCATGCCCCTCGACTCTTATAACTGACATCTGGTTTCTGTACAAATTGTAAATAGCCCTTCGCTCCCTGTATTTTACCACTGCCACCTTCAGAATTTGAAAGAGAGTATCCCAGTCAACATTGTCAAAAGCTTTCTCTAAGTCTACAAATGCTAGAAACGTAGGTTTGCCTTTCCTCAATCTATTTTCTAAGATAAGTCGTCGGATCAGTATTGCCTCACATGTTCCAATAGTTCTACGGAATCCAAACTGATCTTCCCTGAGGTCGGCTGCTACCAGTTTTTCCATTCATCTGTAAGGAATTCGCATTAGTATGCTGTGACTTGTTAAACTGATAGTTCGGTAATTTTCACATTTGTTAATGTCTGCGTTCTTTGGGATTGGAATTATTATAATCTTCTTGAAGTCTGAGGGTATTTCGCTTGTCTCATATATCTTGCTCACCAGATGGTAGAGTTTTGTCAGGACTGGCCCTCCCAAGGCTGTCAGTAATTCTAATGGAATGTTTTCTACTTCCAGGGCATTTTTTCGAATCAGGTCTTTCAGTGCTCTGTCAAACTCTACATGTAGTATCATATCTCCCATTTCATTTTCATCTACTTCCTCTTCCACTTCCATAATATTGTCCTCAAGTACATCGAGCTTGTAAAGACTGTCTATATACTCCTTCCACCTTTTTGCTTTCTCTTCTTTGCTTGGAACTGGGTTTCCATCTGAGGTCTTGATATTCATACAAGTGGTTCTCTTGTCTCCAAAGGTCTCTTTAATTTTCCTGCAGGCAGTATGTATCTTACCCCTAGTGAGACAAGCTTCTACATCCTTACATTTTTCCTCTAGCCATCCCTGCTTAGCCTTTTTGCACTTCCTGTCGATATCATTTTTGAGAAGTTTGTATTCCTTTTTGCCTGCTTCATTTACTGCCTTTTTATATTTTCTCCTTTCATCAATTGAATTCAATATGTCTTTTGTTACCCAAGGATTTCTACTAGCTCTCATCTTTTTATCTACTTGATCCTTTCCTGCCTTCACTACTTCGTCCCTCAAAGCTGCCCATTCTTCTTATACTGTATTCTTTCCCCCACTGCTGTCAATTGTTCCCTTATGCTCTCCCTGAAACTCTGTACAACCTCTGGTTTAGTCAATTTACCCAGGGCCAATCTCCTTACATTCCCACCTTTTTGCAGTTTCTTCAGTTTTAATCTACAGTTCATAACCAATAGATTGTGGTCAGAGTCCACATCTACCCTGGAAATGTTCTACAATTTAAAACCTGGTTCCTAAATCTCTGCCGTATCATTATATAATCTATCTGATACTTTCTAGTATCTCCAGGGTTATTCCATGTATATAACCTTCTTTCATGATTCTTGAACCAAGTGTTAGCTATGATTAAGTTGTGCTCTGTGCAAAATTCTACCAGGCGGCTTCCTCTTACAATTCTTACCCCCAATCGATATTCACCTACTACGTTTCCTTCTCTCCCTTTTCCTACTATCGAAATCTAGACACCCATGACTATTAAATTTTCGTCTCCCTTCACTACCTGAATAATTTATTTTATCTCATCATACATTTCATCAATTTCTTCGTCATCTGCAGTGCTAGTTGGCATATAAACTTATAGTACTGTAGTAGGCGTTGCTTTCATGTCTATCTTGGCCACAATAATGCGTTCACTATGCTGTTTGTAGTAGCTTACCCGCACTCCTACTTTTTTTTATTCATTATTAAACCTACTCCTGCATTACCCCTATTTGATTTTGTATTTATAACCCTGTATTCACCTGACCAAAAGTCTTGTTCCTCTTGTCACCGAACTTCACTAATTCTCACTATATCTAACTTTAATCTATCCGTTTCCCTTTTTAAATTTTCTAACCTACCTGCTCGATTAATGGATCTGACATTCCACGCTCCGATCTGTAGAATGCCAGTTTTCTTTCTCCTGATAACGATGTCCTCCTGAGTAGTCCCTGCCTGGAGATCCGAATGGGGGACTATTTTATCTCCGGAATATTTTACCCAAGAGGACACCATCATCATTTAACCACATAGTAAAGCTGCATGCCCTTGGGAAAAATTACGGCTTTCAGCCGTTCGCAGTACCAGCACAGCAATGCCGTTTTGCTTAGTGTTACACGGCCAGATCAGTCAATCATCCAGACTGTTGCCCCTGCAACTACAGAAAAGGCTGCTGCCCCTCTTCAGGATCCACACGTTTGTCTGGCCTCTCAACAGATACCCCTCCGTTGTGGTTGCACCTACGGTACGGCTATTTGTATCACTGAGGCACGCAAGCCTCCCCACCAACGGCAAGGTCCATGGTTCATGGGGGGGGACATCTGGTTCTAGCGAGGCCAATCCAGTCCAGAGGAACTTTGAATGACATAGGAGGAATGACCTGAGACTCGCGTTACGACACTGGGCACCGAGCTCTGTTTCTTGGCGAAAGCTCTAAAGAGAACTTCAAATGCGATTCTCCCCACAACAAAAGGAATCAGCAATCGCTAAGGCCATTAAATCAGCTCTGCTTTCGTGGAAGCAAAAATTGCAGACGTTGGATTGTAGCCCTTTGAGATGGAGGCATGGCTTGTTCTTCTGCACCACTCCCCTTCACTTGGGCAGTCTAAGTTCTCATTTGCTTATGGTCCAGTCCGACTACCACAACATACTGTCTTAATAATAGTTCTGCTGGTGACATTCCATCATTTTCCAAGGAGTGATAAGACGAAAAGAAAATCTTTGAGACTGGCTCCTGTGTGGGGGGCGAACAGAGTATCTCCATGTCACTTTGAAGGTTTGAACGAATCTTTTAGCTGAGGGCGAAAAGGAGTAGTCGTTCCATGGCGTATTCCACTGTCGGCACAAAAATGTTGAAAATCGGCTAACGTGAATTGAGGTGCATTGTCTGAGACAAGGACTTTGGGAACACCTTCAAGACAAAAAATAGAATACAAAGCTGATTCAATACTAGCAGTTGAGGAGTGGTGGGTGTTATGGGGACTACAACAGTTAGTTTACTGTACGCATCTACGACCAAAATCACTGTGTGTTCCAGAGTGGGCCCACAAAATCGATGTGTATGCACTCCCATGGCCTGGATGGATGAGTCCACTGAAAATTAACCTTGGTGCGACAAAGAAAAAAGTTCCTGCTGGAGGAAGCGAGGAACCACAACCCACACATCATCATTTTCTGTATGCAACAGCAGAACATCTGACCACTTGGATAGTGCATGATGTAGAGATGGGCCACTGGATGGGGAGTTTCTTTCAGAAAACGGTGCACCCATCATGCACACATTGCACAATTACCTGAAGGGCTTGTTCGAAAGCAGCAGTACTTGATGACATGTTTCCTGAGATGAGTAAAATGCTGTGCCACAACCGACTGGTAACCAAGACAAGAAGTCAGCGTTCGAATGTTGTGCAGTGGGCCTGTTCAACCATTTTTATCGATAGTCAGGCAACTTACAAAGTTAAGCATTGAATTTTTTTGCGCTGTCCGTGTTGGGACACGCTTGGAAGGATTTGACAAAGGCGTTCAAGGCTAATGACATGTTATGAAATAGAACTTCCGACCACACAAATATTGGTGGAACTCAGTATCACCGAGATAATGAAGAACGCCTCTTTTTCAAACTAACTGTAATTGCAATGACCTTTGTTAACACTTTTCGAAGTAAAAACAATGGGATCAGGTCATTCAGTTCTATGGAAGAACATCCACAGCTAAGACATTATACTTAGCTGGATCAAAGTGGATCAGACAACTGCTATTCAACCATGCGTCCTTTAGCTGCTGAAATGCGTTCTGGCATTTTTGGGACAACACAAAGAGATCACCTCTCCAGTACAGCCCAGTTAGTGGAGCAGCAACCTGTGCAGTATTTGCAATAAACTTTCCCATGATCGCTGGTAGCTGCTTGATGGTGCAGGGAACCAAAAAATCTTTAACCACAACAAGTACAAAGAAGCAGGATGCATTGATGACAAGTTCTAAATATTGAAGTTCTTCTTGGAAGAAAGAATACTTTTCTTTGTTACACTTTAAGCCAGATGCAGCATGTACCTGAAACAAACATTCTAAATTTGCCAAATGTTCAGCAGGGGTAAGACATGTGACAATAATATAGTGCACATATACATGAAGGGACATGTTTCGTTAACTGTTACAGGAAACGTTGTAAAATAGCAGGAGCTGAAGAACTCCTGAACGACAGTTTTTGAAACTGGGACCGACCTAATTGAGTGTTGATAGTGAAATATTGCTTGGGCTGCTCGTCTATTGGTAACTGTAAGTATGCCGAAGGTTGCCATTGAGCCTGATATATCGGGACTGTCACTGTTGTTGACCGTCTTGTCCCGACATTCCGACAAGACTCGATTTTGTACAGATTTTGCAAAATAGTGTTACAAGCTTGGCTCAAGTACTGTGGAATCAATCTTCCAGTGCCAATTTAGCTACAAGCTGACTCGCATGCAGTTTTATAAATACGTACAATGGAGAAACAAAGGCTTGCTGAAAAAGGCGAAGTCTTCTGAAAAATATAGTGTGCCAACTACTTGTGCCGCAACAAGTTCCATATAATTGTGTATAAATCTATTTATCTATCTATCTATCTTTGTACTTTGTCCCGCAGCTATGCAGAATCAGCAATGGTTCATCAGAATTGGCATGTTAATTTTACGGTGTGGCTAGAGCCCTTCCTGCCGCCACCCTGTACCCCCTGGGATGGAATTAGTGTACCCCAACTGTCTGCGTGTAGTGTATGGCTCTGAGCACTATGGGACTTAACATCTGAGGCCGTACCCTAGAACCTATAACTACTTAAACCTAACTGACCTAAGGACATCACACACATCCATGCCCAAGGTAAGATTCGAACCTGCGACCATAGCAATCTTGCTGTTCCAGACTGAAGCGCCTAGAACCGCTCAGCCACACTGGCCGGCTGTGTCTAGTGTAATCCATTGAACAGTGCAAATGTGTTCAGATGTCTGCGAGCCGTGTAACTGAGGCGGAACATGAGGACCAGCCCAGTATTCACCTAGCATGATGTGGAAAACCGCGTAAATACCACACACGCAGGCTGGCCAGCACACCGGCCCTTTGTCGTTAATCCGCCAGGCGGATTCGATCCTGGTCCTGCCTGAGTCCAGGAAGCAGCACGTTAGCGCTCTTGGCTACCCTGGTGAGTTTAATTGTGTTCTAAATAAAAAGTAATAATATTAAATAAATTTTTTGTCATTTCTACTCTCCCTAGAGTGTCTCGGCGAAGTCCGAGCTGGATGTGGCAGCCCTAAGTATGCCTTATTTAATCAGTCTTGAAAAAGAAACTCCCCTGTTACAGTCCGTTCATTAATTCCTGTGGTAATGGGAGAGGAAATTAATCCATTACAGTTTGTGAATTTGGCTTTGAAATCAGCACATCCTGAGGACATTTTCAGAATGACCAACTGCAGTGGCCACTGACTTGCAGAAACAGGTTCTGTCACCTCATTTCTTTCCATCGTTGCAGTTCCTGCGCAGCCTGCTCACGCATATCGTGACAAAATTATGGTTGCATATTGTCTTCAACAGTAATGTACACCAAAAAATCTTTAGCCCTTCCTAATCCTGATTCAGAAAGTTTCCTGCAATTATTGCACAACACAGAAAAATTGGCATAAGGCACTGCAACAGCGATTTTCAACTCACTGTGTGATATGCACACCATCGTATATCCATACAGACAAAAGCATAATTTAAGACCGAAAGAGACTCTGGACAACTAAATCTCATGTTACAGTACATTCAAATATTAATGTATACAAGTTCTACAAGTGAGTAACGACACAGGCTACTATGTTTGTATGAACAATTTGGTGAATGTGACGAACACACCAAATAAAGGGCGTGGGAGAAAGAAGTCGATGGAATGTGGGTGTGGGGGCATTGTAACAAGCTTATCGTCTAATGCCGAGCAGCAGCATTAGCTTCAGCTGCCAAAGACTGTGGTGATGTGTGTGCGGGTTGTGTTTGCATGAGGGTGTATGTCTGTTATCAATTTTCGACAAAGGCCTTGTTGACCAAAAGCTCATTTTTTGATAGAGTTTTTGTTGTGCCTATCTGCGGGTCAGTATCTCCACTACTTGGTTAGTAGTAACTATACTTTTCATAGTATTGTTCCACTGCACTCTGGATTTTATTATCTAATGGCGAGAGAAATAATAACTATTGTTATCTTAGTAAGGCTGAGTAGTGGAACTGTGTTTGGTCACGTAGGACCAGATCAGGATTCTATTATTGGTACTTATTAATGACCAAAATTTCAAGTAATGTTAGTTTTCTGTATTTCGTATCTTTATGGAGAACATAACATTTCAAATCACGTAAATGACACACACTCACAGCATGTTTATTAAAGGTGGAATCTTCCTTTTTCAGTATCCAACTCCTTTCATGCTCAGTCAGTGTAGTAGTGATAGCCATAGTTCACAGGTTTTTGCTAGGAAATTAAGATCCAGGGAATATACTCCAGCTTTTTGCACTAGGAATACTGTTTGTTTTGTTTTACGGCGCAAAAAAAACTGGGGTCATACGCGCTCACGTCAGAATTGTAGAACACGAAGACGAAGCACTAAGGACACTGTTTCCCACCTTCCACTCATCAATAAAGATAAGATTCCACCTTTAGAACAGAGTGGAATTTGTGGGTCAATCAGGTAGAGCTGTAACTACTACATTGTGCCATTACTGACCTGTAGAACATTTTTGTCATATACATTCACACAGTTTTAATATCTGAATGTACTGTGATACAAAATTATTCATAGTCTGTTTAGGCACTACATTATATTTGTTTTTGTCGAAATATGGTCATAAAATGTCACGTATCTTCGTACAGCTATGAATTCTCGCTGAAGTTGTGTGGACTGCCTGTTATGTGATGATAGCCTAGGAAGCCATAAGCCCGTTCATAACGAACTATTAAAGAAATATTACTGTGGAAAATTAATACTTTGTATTCATGTTCCTCCAAGAGAAGACTGACTATTGCCCGAATATAAGCTCAGCTTATTCTGAAGTGCAGCTTATGTAAGATGCGACTGAAAGTTGCGCTTTTACGTTTACCTTTAATATGAGCCCTGTTTTTATTCGCCTTGACATTCACTTTAGACTTTGTGCCTTGTGTAGTTTGAATAAGAAAAAAAGACAGATCCTCAAAATTAACTTCAGTTGGGTCCACGATACTCTGAGACCCTTCAATAGACAAAACTGTTTTGAGATTCGAACCTGGCAATTTTAGGATATCAATGCGAACGTGTGCATGACTGCATCACGTAACGTGACTATAGCTTAGTCTACAAGAAGACGTGAACATGCAATGGCTTGTTATTCCTAAATTTCGCTGTCCATTGTGTTAGTGACCGTTCAGGCTGCTTCTTTAGACGAAAGATTTAAATCTCGCCGCAGCGACATGAATCTGAGGTTCAAAAGCTCATTTTTTGATAGTGTTTTTGTTGTGCCTGTCTTTGGGTCAGCACCTCCCTCGTAACCAATGTCTACCGGACGACAACAAGGGATCAGCTTTGTACAGAGTCTGTACATGTTGGCTCCGAATGTCTAAACAAAATAGCAAAGCGCACCGTACCTCTAATGTTGTACTCAGTGGACTGGGCTTCCCGCAGCGCACAATACCCCAGCCCAGTCCTCCTCCTCTGTGCTGTACAAGTGGCGAAACTTCAGGGGAGCGGCAACCGGCTGTGGAACTGTTTGTTTACGACAGTAAGGTTGCCATTTGTTGGACACTGAGCTACAGTCGTTCAGTTTTCAGCGCCTGAAACTCAACAGCTTTGTTCAGAGACATTTCTTGCGGGGCTCTGTCATAGTTAAACACTGTATAGTAGACAGAATAGAAAATAGAATATACAATGTTTCTTTTGGCCCCTGACTAGCCCAACTCCAAGAATATTCAAACGGCAAAACAGGACAGAATTCGCTGTATGGAAATAAACGTACACAGATCGTTGCCGATATCGTAGTGCCGGATGGAATAACACTTGAAACATTCGGATCGGCAGTATATTGAGTCCGACATTTACTTCTGCAAGAGGCTGAACAGATACTACATCACATAAAAGATTAGATTACTTTATTAAAGTTAGAACAATCTGAAATACTCAACTTCGAAACAACTCTTGTCCATAGTATTTACAGAATGTATTTGTTACTTAATACAGGGTGAGTCAAAAAGGGCTTTACAACTTTGGAATGATACAGAAATTTGTTGAAATACGTTACAGAATTGGCAGATGTGTCATTTTATAGCAAAGTTTCCAAGTGTTTGATGTGACTACAATTCGTGATGCGCCGAACATCCTACTGGTAATCAATTTCTTCCCACACTCATTTCAGCAAATTGGGCATACCTTGTGCCATGGCAGCATATGTTCGATTTTTCAGGTCGGCCAAATGTTTTGGTAGCTGAGGAACATACGCACGGTCTTTAATGAAACTCCAGAGAAAAAAATTCAGTGGTGTCAAGTCCGGGGAGCGAGTTGGACATCACGTCGCAGTGAACAACCCAACTCAGCAAAGTTCTTGTGGTTCCGAGTCTGTTAGTTATCTAAATAAATTTTTATATCGTTCCAAAGTTGCGAAGTCCTTATTGACTTACCCTATACTTCTGGCTGTCTCACGGCAGACAAGGACTAACTTGGACGTGTTGTGGTGGCCCAGTTGCTTCTGCTATAAGAAGTCACGACCGCAATCGTCAGTTCTACCGATCTGCGTCGTGACTTCTGTCAGTCTACTTCGTGAACTAATATCAGAGAGCCGCTGCCGTCAGATACTATACGGTTGTATTTCTTACCCTTCCCTCTCTAATTCTTACTCTCTTTCTGAGCCACCTGTGCTGTTCTTCGTTACTTGTTTTTCTGAAGGGGAGTAGTTTCAGCTAAACTCTCCTGGATGTACTTTTTTCTATCTCGACTTTGCATCCAATATTACTGAGGTATCGCTCCTCCCTTGCTGCAGTGTCCAACTAGTGGTTTTGGTTTTGCCATTGGAAGTAGCTCCTACAATCAATAAGCAATTAATATTACCATACTGAATTTTGTTTACCATGGGATCTACTATTTGAAATCCTTTTTTTAAATTTTAAAATCAGAACTACTGCTTCAAAGGATACAATCTACTTATTTTTCAAAAGTTGTCACTTCATTGTCCCTGTATTTCACTACTACCTGATAAGACACAGACCTGGCACATTTCATTATAAGTTACTTTAATTTATCATATAAAAGGTTTATTTGATGTTTAATTATGTCAGAGTATAAGTTCTCAGTATTGCAAGGAAACCATTCACCTGCTTGTATCCATCAATAAGACATTTTCCTGTTATTCTAAAAGGCAATGTGCTTTGTTAATACAAGAAAAGATTTTGTGCTGCTGTATTTCGATATAGGTCAATAACCTAATGTTAGGGTACATCATCCATTTGAGTTGCTAACTGAATTCTGCATTTTTATTGAAATCAGTGTTTGGCAGACCACACAAGCAACTACACCTTCCTAGAGCTGCCTGTAAACCATTAAAAGGTCAGTGCTGATTCAGTTCAGCCAGCTTCCACTCTTTTACTACACCTTGTTAAGTGTTGTAATGGTAAGCTGTTAACAGAAATTTTTTCTACCTAACAGAATCCATAATATCTCATTTAATTTTTTTGTAGTCCTCTGGCATGACTTCATCTGTATTTTCTTTAAGTACAGTTTCATAGCCTAAAAGTGAAATAAAATTTTATTGTAATCATTGTTTTACAATTCTGACAATGATTATTTGAGTTACCATGAATAATGTGATTTATTAAGGATATTACATCCTTGAACAAAACTTCAACATTTGATATTTTTTGCTATTCATTTAAGTGTCAAATCTAAAATTTGAATTACTTGTTAAACCCCCACTGCTTTTGCGAAGCTCATTTACAAAAGGTATGAAATTAATAAAATCTTATTTAAGAGGAGAGAAAAAAATATTTTACAATCGCAGCAGCATCAGAATATGTTTCGTAGTTTTGTTATTATATCTAGACAGATGATGAAACACATTATGCCAGGTATCCCTGTTAAATATTTAATTGTTTAACTGTTACTCCATAAATAAAAAGGCATCTGGTACCTTTTGGCAGAAAATTGTGTTAAGTTTAATAACTGCTGCTCTGGAATTTCTGTTGGCAATTCAATGGATGTACTATGTTTCTTACTCGCCTTTGCATCTAGTATTACTGAGGCATCATTCAGTTTCATCTGACGTGTCAATCTCCTTAATATAATTAAAAACTGACAATGAATGTAAAAGAATGCCTGGCACACCTTTATTACATACAATGTAATGTAAACGAATGCTGGCCATATTGTGTGTGACATCATTACCAAGACGAACAGCGATTGGCTGCTAGTATTTGATACTTGTTGGGAACGAAATAAGACTGGGTTTTGTACTCTTCGCCATGAACAGCAAGTCTTGATATAAAATATATAATGGTTATGGTATGTCTTATTATACATAACTGGTCTCAATACAAAGGTAATGGTTCCAAGTAGTGCTGCCACCTGTTATAGAATTTTTCAATTTTCCTGATTTGGTACCTCTTGGAAATGAGTTTCTCATTTAATCAAAATCATTGTAAAGGAGTCTTCTCTAGTTTTAAGACCTCTATATGTGCAACCTGCTTTCTGTGGAACTGTCTGACACTCTTTTCTAAAACCCTGTGAACCACTACTTCTTACTGAGGGACGAAAGGTGCGAGCCAGTAAAGGAGTATTTAAGGACATAGTTTTAAAAAAAATTTATTTCAACGGCTGCACCCCAGTCTTTTACAAGTTTCCTTCCACTCTAACTCCTGAAATGCCTGTGTGACCCAAGCTGCCTGCCTTTCAGAAGTGTGGCATTTCTGTCCTCTCTCCCAACCTTGTCACATGTCGCCTCCATGTTCTGGAAGTGGTCCTGCACAATTTCATCACCGTGGCTTCGCATGACATTGCACACACAGTGAGCACCGATAACAGAAAAGGAGGCGAATAAATATCTGTCCCACAAAGTCCACAAGTCTGTATTGTACAGCGGAAAAGATAGGTTAACGAATAACGATAGTCGATGTAAAGGAAGGTTAGAAGCCAACACCTAGTTTGCAGACCATTATCAAAGTATAATCACTGAAATAACTGTAATGATATCCTTTGCCAGCTTCTCACTCATCTTGCATCTCAGCGATTCTGTTGATCCATCCAATGTAGGAGACCAGTTTGGTGTAAGCAGCAGGTGTTTCATCTGTGCAACTGCTGATGCAAAAGCTGGCCACACCAATCTGCAAGTCTCTTCTATCAGTTTGGAGAAATAGGCCACCACCGTTATCTGCCTGCAATGTAGACAATTAGCTTTTATTATTTATTATTTTTATTATATATAATATTATATATATATATTCATATATTCTATCACTATATACTATTCATTATTATTTTCGGTGGCTTGCTTCGATGTATCATATGTGAGTGTAGAGCTGGTGAGTATTGTGAGTACTGTAACACTCCATTTGTTCGACAGCAACACCAATCGAGAGCACATCTGCAAAAATTTTATTAAGGCTTCATGGGTGGTCAATCGTCCCTGAGTAAGAAGCGATTGACATCCTGTGGGGATGTTGCAACATGAAACTATATCTAACATTAGTATCAAGTCATAAAAATTTCTGCAGTCAGTGATCATCACTTAGGATGCATCACACTTTGAAATGATGTCTTCTACAAGGAACATTGCAACTTCAATAGTCAGCTGAGCTTGGGTGACAGTGTAGTGGAATAGATGAAAGTCGGCGATCTGGCCCTGAGTGTGGGGTGATCAGCAGTTTTTATCTATTACATCTGATCTTTTTTTCCACCTTAACGTAACCCTTCCATCCTCCTTTAAAAAAATAAATTCAACAGAATGTAATGAATAAAATTAAATAAAAAGTCAAAATTATAAATTTTAACCAAATATAAAATAATTTGAAAATCAGAAATTACAAATTTCTAACCCAGAATAAAAATGATTGAACACTACTTAAATATAAATTTTGACCTGAACAAAAAATCTCACACATGAAAAGAATTTAAAATTTTGAGAATAGAGGGATAAAAATAATTATAAATTTAAAGATTTTTCTGTATATAAATGGATTCATTACTTAATAAGCTCAACTTTCTAATTGTTTCAAAAAATCAATGAGTTTGAGTTAAATTTTTTATGTATGTTGTTGGTTGTGAATGTTTAAATAACACATATGGTGAAAAAATTTGTGTGGAGCTTGATAGTGAATGTAGAATTATTTTTCCAAACAGATGTAATAAATGTAATAAATGTGGTTCATGGTGCGGGTTCCTGTAGTCATGTCCTAGTTCATGAATCACAGGCAACGTATGAGTGGCAGGAGGGTGTCCACAATGAGGAAATCAAAGAAAAACTGGGAATGAAATCTATAGATGTAGCAGTCAGGGCGAACAGGCTTAGATGGTGGGGTCATGTTACATGCATGGGAGAAGCAAGGTTACCCAAGAGACTCATGGATTCAGCAGTAGAGGGTAGGAGGAGTCAGGGCAGACCGAGGAGAAGGTACCTGGATTCGGTTAAGAATGATTTTGAAGTAATAGGTTTAACATCAGAAGAGGCATCAATGTTAGTACTGAATAGGGGATCATGGAGGAACTGTATAAGGGGGGCTATGCTCCAGACTGAACGCTGAAAGGCATAATGTCTTAAATGATGATGATGATGAGATGTAATAAATTAATTAATGACTATGATTTTAATTACAAAGGATTGAAAACATATAAAAATAATGAGTCTCTGATCTGGAGTTCGCTATGCAAACTCCATAAGTATTTCACTATGTGACATACATTTTAAAATTCGGTTTGTAGAAAAGTGATAGAGATTTTTAAAATAAAAAATGTAAGACCACTAAAAATACAAACTCGTTTTCTAATTTTTAAAAATTTTAATAATTTTTATTTTTTATTTTGTAAAATCTAATAATGTTTTATCTTATGAATTACTTCATTCACCAATCTAGTATTCAAATATTCACAAGCTTTTTTCATTTTCTAAAATGTAACAAATTTTTAAATTATAAATTTGTTCTCCCAAAAAATCTAGTATTCAAATGTTCATGCATGACCGAAAGAACAGACACAATATCCATATAACATATAATTCTAAAAAAAACAGGTGGTGAGCGCGCGCGACTTCAGCGATACAGCAACTCGCCATCGCTGGGTCCAGAGATGCTGCCTGAGCGACGTGCAGCAGCCGGCCGCTGTCGTAGAGAACCGACAGCATCAACGAATAATTAATTAATTGTCAAAAGTTGGCGTGGCGCTGCTTGTTTGTTCGCGTAAATGGTTCCTATTGTATGACGTAATAGGTAGGTAGTTGCCAAGTAGACCTCTTACCGACTAACTTGATATATCGGGGTACATCTAGGTCGGATAGGATACCGACCCATTGCGTGGTGTACTGAGGCACCGCAGTTGGCGTTTAAGGCTTGGGAGAGGGAAAGAAGTTTTGCTGGTAGAACCTGTATCTTATTTTGGTGCAGTTCACGGAGGCAGCGTGGATACATTGTATTTTAGGCCCCTGTTCATATACGTGGCTGTGACGGTAGTTTCCTCCCAAAGCTGAGCTACAGAATGTACGTAGGCTCTGCGTGATTTTATAAATAGTCGCGGATGAGACACTGGTTTTGACGTTTTTATGTACTAGGGTGATCGATTTACTGTCGTCCTGTGGACAGTTCAGTAGTAAGGAATAGTTTGCTGTGATAGATACAGCGTGAGCCGTGTTAGAGAGAAGGAGATTTGCAGTTGATGAGTTTTTGGGAATCGTTGGAACCGATATCCTGTCCGTGGTGTACGATTAGTGGTCGCGGCTCACCCATAGGTAATTGGGTTGTTAGCTGCTTTGTTGGAGTGGTTTGCTAGTGACTGTGTCGAGAAGGGAAAGCCTCGATCACATTTTGTTGTTGTTGTTTAAATACCACGATCATACAGCGGACCTAGAATTATCTCGTATAGATTCGAACTGTTTCACTATAATATGATAGATCGCATCGGTAGTTGAGATGATAAGTGACGAGAAAAAAGGAACCATTTACAAGAAACACCCAATAAAGGAAAACTTTGTTAGTCAAAGTGAAGAGCGTTCTATTTCAATTTAGGGAACTTAGAGGGACGAAATTTGCTGATGCCCAAAGAGGCTCAGGATTGTGTTAAATTGTTACTTAAGGTTAGAGTTAAAGAGGCTGTCGCGCGTAGGAGCTTTGTTTATATTTATTATTATTATTGGATTTCAGTTTTTGTGGGGTGTGTTAGTCTTTGCTGGCATTCGCCCATTTACGTGAATTAAATTATATTGAGATGCCTAGATCCAATAAATACAAGTTTTGTTGGGTTAAAAGAAACCCTTACGTGTGGTCAATTACTAGCTGTTGTGTGTAGCTATAGTTTGTGAGGAAAGCAAAGGTTTAGTTTCAGAGATATTAATAACGCTTTGTATGACACAATTTTACTGTGGTATTTGTAAGTTTTGCCTGAACAAAAAGTTCATTAATTGAGTTGATCGACGCTAAATATACAGAGGCTAGATACTCTAAACAGTTAAAACGATTTCATTTATGGAAAGCGTGTGCTAAGTAACTTGAATTAGAATTGAAGTTGTCGAAAGTTATCACGGAAAGTCAGCGATTATACTTATAACAAAGATTGGTAAATCTGTGGAATACGTTACGTCGTATTATTTACGTAGCAACTCTGGACTAAACAGAAAGAGCATCAATTATCTTAATCCTTATAGATATCGGTGAAAACAGCTTGAAGTGAATTGGTAGTAACACAAAGATATAACAGAGATAAAAATTGTATGTAATTAAAGGATTACGAGGCATGTCCAGATATAGAGTGCTGCGTTGTGAGAATTTTGTTCTGTGTGAGAACAATTGCAAGCTAGAGGTAACATTTAACTTTATATAATATAAACAGTTATTGTATTTAAAGTGTTTTGGTGTTTTGTTTTGTCCCATAGTACGATAACGGGAGTTGTTATCGGAATCTGCCTGTGTCGTAGTTGCTGCTCCATATTGTTAGTCAGTGTCATTGGAATGTTTTAGCGTGGTGCAATAGTGTCACTGTCCGATTACGACGTTGTGTGTAGTAAAGGTACTGTTTATTATCATTCGACATTTTAGTCTGCCGTCTCGTTAATGGTTATGATTGATGCAGTATTAATTATTCGAGGGTTGATCTGTCTTCAATTTGTCTTTTAACGGTGCAACTACGGTACCAGCTAGACTTCAAGTATATGCCAGGCGTTCCTCTACGACTGGAATCTTCTGAAAACTAATAGCGATCCACAGTCGTAACATCGACTGTAAAATTAAAACTGTACCAAATTCATGCTGTAGTGGTCGATTGGTTCATTCAAGTAATTTTGCGCGGCAGGAGGCCATACATCAGTGGCATAACGACGTTGGTACAGTGCGATCTGTTGTCGTAGTGAGTAGAGTCCTGCATGACCGAGTAAGCGAGCACAAAATACGAGGTGGGGCGAGCACACCCTAACTGGATAGGCTACCCGCACTAGTTCTTGTGACCGAGCATAGAAGCCGTGACCTAATACGTAGCACATAACTTCAAACACATTACACGTGTTATTATCCGTGTGACACTGCAGCCAGTACGGGCTTCTTATTTGTGGTGTGTCTCTCTCTGTAATCATGCAGCGTGAGGAAGCCAGTGTAGTAAGACGTAAGATTGAAACCAATGTTTACACATTACAGAAACGGGAAGGTCTAAAAAGCCAAGTATGGAGTACATTTCTGTTGGTTGTAGATGAAAACATTGCGTCTGCTGGGTGCGTATCGTGCATAAACTGCTCCACTTTATTGTCTTTCCAGTCGGGAACCACTCATTTAAAGAAACACAGTTGCAAGAAACCTCACAAAGATCGTTTCTTTGGCCGTCCTTCCGTGATCTTAATATGCTTGAAATAAGTGAAAAGCAGGAAATTCTTAACAATGTGCGACAAATGTGTGCTACGTACGCAGGTACAACATTCAATCATTAACATAATCGTTTTTGCATAGTTAGTGGAAAGTGTATTATAGAGAAACGGGAATATTGTGACTCGTATAATATATCATTAACGTAAAACATCTCGTTTTTATGGGAACGGGGGTCGGGTTGTTTGGGGGGAGAGACCAAACAGCGAGGTCATCGGTCTCTTACGGGAATGTTTCGATGGTTTCCATATCAGTTCTGTATTACTTGTCTCTTTTGTTGATTATCATAAATCATTCAAGTACTGTGTCATCACCACCCAGAAAGAGAGCTCGTTTCAAGGAATGGAGGAACAACAGATCATCCACAGCAGATGAAGTAGATCTGTATATTTTAATGCACCCCGGAGATGATGATGACATCTTAAAGTGGTGGAGCAGACATGAAACAGATCTGCCACGTTTGGCTGCAGTTGCAAGACGTATTTTATGTATCCCAGCAACAAGCGCACCTAGTGAAAGGTGATTTAGTAAAGCCGGCATGTTACTAACAAATCGCCGCAGCCAATTAAATCCGGAACGCGTTAGTGATTTCCTGCTGATCAGCAATAACTATAATTTTGTTTATGTTGCAAACAATTGAAACGTATGACAAGTTACGTCTGTAAATGTTTAATGTTCTTTGTATGCTTTCTTTATGAAGACGGTTGTCTTCTAGATTACAGGGAAAGCGCTTATTTAACGTTTCCTATAAATGAAAGGAAAAATATCTCTTTTGTTTGGAAATGAGACTCGTCTTCTATCCGCGATTGTATTGAAATATCATTTTACTTTCCAGGTTCTTTATGAATTTAGCTGTGTCACGTACCCGTTCTTGGAAATGTTACTTTTGTACTAAAAGAGAGAGAGAGAGAGGCGTTGGATTTGTACAGTACAGTACAGAGCAGCGAGCCGTGGCGAGGCGAGGGGAGACGTCAGCGGTGGCCGGTCATGCTCGGTTATCCGCGTGTCCGGAATCCGGACAACAGACATGCGGCGAGTACGTGACCGAGCCGAGTCGTATGGGACCGGACACGAGCGGCTCGGTCCCCCCGTCAACAGGCGAGCCGTGACCGGTCAAACACTGAGCGTTGCAGCACTCTAGTAGCGATTTCGATCGTGAGTACCGTCAGTCGGAGCTTTACAAGACGACGGATTCACGCCCTCCCATCGGCATGATGAAGCACTACGAGCCTTTGGTGTGTTCAGACACACTAGTACTCTTTCCAGCCTTAAACACTGATGTTAGTTCTGGCACAGTTCGCTGCTGGTCCTGTTTCACCAGTCTGCCCAGCCACTCGACTTCTAGACGTGGCTTCACCTCAGGTTCGTTTCGTGTTGAAGACACTCTCCACAGCACTCCTCGAAAACCTGACGGGGCGTGCAGTTTTCGAAACGCTCGTGCCAAGCTCCCGGGCCATCACAATCTGCCCTGTTAAGCAAAGGTAGATCGCGCATCTTCCCCATTCTGCACATGGGCTTAATACTACGAGGTGCATTCAAGTTCTAAGGCCTCCGATTTTTTTTCTCCGGACTGGAAAGAGATAGAAACATGCGCATTGTTTTAAAATGAGGCCGCATTCATTGTCAATACGTCCCAGAGACGGCAGCACCGTATGGCAGATGGAATTTTACCGCCAGCGCCGAGAATGAGAACTGTTTTAAATACTTAAAATGGCGACGTTTTCCTTACTTGAACAGCGTGCAATCATTCGTTTTCTGAATTTGCGTGGTGTGAAACCAATTGAAATTCATCGACAGTTGAAGGAGACGTGTGGTGATGGAGTTATGGATGTGTCGAAAGTGCGTTCGTGGGTGCGACAGTTTAATGAAGGCAGAACATCATGTGACAACAAACCGAAACAACCTCGGGCTCACACAAGCCGGTCTGATGACACGATCGAGAAAGTGGAGAGAATTGTTTTGGGGGATCGCCTAATGACTGTCAAACAGATCGCCTCCAGTTCCAAATATGACAAGCCTCTGGGCCGCATGTGCATGTTTACCGTTGCTGGCGTGATACCTCTCTACCTGTGGGTACTCATGTCACAGCTTGTACTATAGAAATGTTCCAATGCTTCCAGAATAGCACAGGGTGCATTGTTTCTAGCGATCTTAATGGGACATGCGAGCTGCATCTAGCCGTGCATGCATGTTTACCTGCTTGGCATGGCCCAATGTTAATCTGACGTCACATGGCTATGTAAATAAGAGCCAAGTCGACCTCTCGGAAATTGCTAAGTGCTGCAGAAATAGTTAATGCTCGCTTTTGTAAGAGCTTTCGTGATATCTCAGCTTGTCTGCATGGAAATTCAGGTCCTAACAGGACCTGTTAACGAAACTAGCCCAGAATAACACCGAATGCTTTCTCCCTCGCATCCATAATAAGACACCCCGTTCATTACTTATCAGTCCCTGCTAGGAACTGGTAAAGTGCTGCAGAGATAGTTAACCGTCGCTTTTGTTGTAGCATTCGTGTCGCCTCAGCTTGTCCACATGGAAATTCTTGTCCTAATGTAAGCTGTTTACGAAAATAGCCCAGTATAACATTTTTTTCAGTGTAACTACAATTAAATAATAGGATTGCTGCCATTGTCTGACACCGAGCAATGTACTGCGAGAAAGCTCTGTAACTCCCATCCACATAGAGATAGATCATAAATTATGCACTATGCTCAAGGTGCTAGAAATATGTAGTGCACTGTCTGGTATACTTTGATGATGTGTGTGTTCGAGAATTAACAATGAATGGACGTACCGTACAGTCATCTAACCACATTCGAAATGATACTCGCAAAGTAGAGAAGTGGTGGTTTAGCTATGATACTGAAATTGGGAAACATGCTGTTGCAGCATCTGTCAGTGTTCAAATTACTGTAAAATTGCTAAAATTGTTGGCACTATCAACTGTGATGCTTAATATTACAGTACATCGACGGTGTCTTTTCTATCTCATCCATCCACTGGTACACTGTTGGTTACCACATTAATGATTGACTGACATCACCTGTTTGAGATGGAGAAAGAGTTTTGTTGGAGGGGCAACACCTTCTGGGGATGGCTAGCAACGAAACAGTGATTGCGTACATGACTGCAATACGAGAAATCAGTCGAAACAGAATGCAGAGCCATCAGCTATTCCATCACTGTGACAGATGAGTTTAAATGTAGAGGTCGTCAGTCATCTTTGGACAGCAATTTGGAAACTCTCCACAACGCCACCAAACTTTTCCAGTTTCCTTATGTTGTAACTGTCTTTTATTTAAGATCATCCAGTGTATGTGTGGTGTGTTATGGTAACAGCAGTAACAATATGACTTATACCGTGTGGTGTCTAGTTTTCTGAGAGAAGCAATTGATCAGAAAGCGTTAATGTCATTTTAGAACCTGACTCAGACCTCGAAGTCGTGCTGGAAAATAACAAAATGTATAGCAGTGTAGAAAGCGTGTTACAGCAGAAAAAAGCATTGTTTCAAACCACAACAAAGGGTCACAGGGATGGCCTCTTCGAATTACAGTATATTTTTTGGAATACGGTCATCCACCAACAGTACGGGCGATGCAACTTTGCGCTGGCCTGTGCAATAGATCAATACCTATATGTTTAATAGGCTTGTCACACGTGCTCGCTGCTGGCATGTAGACGGTGTTTGTTTTCGATTTATGGGAGGAGAGAGATGCAGTAAAAATCTTATTTAGTTCTCTATAGGATGAAGTCAGTGGAGCTTTTATACACTCCTGGAAATTGAAATAAGAACACCGTGAATTCATTGTCCCAGGAAGGGGAAACTTTATTGACACATTCCTGGGGTCAGATACATCACATGATCACACTGACAGAACCACAGGCACATAGACACAGGCAACAGAGCATGCACAATGTCGGCACTAGTACAGTGTATATCCACCTTTCGCAGCAATGCAGGCTGCTATTCTCCCATGGAGACGATCGTAGAGATGCTGGATGTAGTCCTGTGGAACGGCTTGCCATGCCATTTCCACCTGGCGCCTCAGTTGGACCAGCGTTCGTGCTGGACGTGCAGACCGCGTGAGACGACGCTTCATCCAGTCCCAAACATGCTCAATGGGGGACAGATCCGGAGATCTTGCTGGCCAGGGTAGTTGACTTACACCTTCTAGAGCACGTTGGGTGGCACGGGATACATGCGGACGTGCATTGTCCTGTTGGAACAGCAAGTTCCCTTGCCGGTCTAGGAATGGTAGAACGATGGGTTCGATGACGGTTTGGATGTACCGTGCACTATTCAGTGTCCCCTCGACGATCACCTGTGGTGTACGGCCAGTGTAGGAGATCGCTCCCCACACCATGATGCCGGGTGTTGGCCCTGTGTGCCTCGGTCGTATGCATTCCTGATTGTGGCGCTCACCTGCACGGCGCCAAACACGCATACGACCATCATTGGCACCAAGGCAGAAGCGACTCTCATCGCTGAAGACGACACGTCTCCATTCGTCCCTCCATTCACGCCTGTCGCGACACCACTGGAGGCGGGCTGCACGATGTTGGGGCGTGAGCGGAAGACGGCCTAACGGTGTGCGGGACCGTAGCCCAGCTTCATGGAGACGGTTGCGAATGGTCCTCGCCGATACCCCAGGAGCAACAGTGTCCCTAATTTGCTGGGAAGTGGCGGTGCGGTCCCCTACGGCACTGCGTAGGATCCTACGGTCTTGGCGTGCATCCGTGCGTCGCTGCGGTCCGGTCCCAGGTCGACGGGCACGTGCACCTTCTGCCGACCACTGGCGACAACATCGATGTACTGTGGAGACCTCACGCCCCACGTGTTGAGCAATTCGGCGGTACGTCCACCCGGCCTCCCGCATGCCCACTATACGCCCTCGCTCAAAGTCCGTCAACTGCACATACGGTTCACGTCCACGCTGTCGCGGCATGCTACCAGTGTTAAAGACTGCGATGGAGCTCCGTATGCCACGGCAAACTGGCTGACACTGACGGCGGCGGTGCACAAATGCTGCGCAGCTAGCGCCATTCGACGGCCAACACCGCGGTTCCTGGTGTGTCCGCTGTGCCGTGCGTGTGATCATTGCTTGTACAGCCCTCTCGCAGTGTCCGGAGCAAGTATGGTGGGTCTGACACACCGGTGTCAATGTGTTCTTTTTTCCATTTCCAGGAGTGTAGTTGGTAATTTTTCTCTGTTGGATGGCTTAGAAAAATGATGGTAGCATGCTGAGGTGATAGACCTGCATGTGCCCCGAGGGACGCAGATCAGCTTTGGACTGCAGTACCTGTATGTAGTTTGGGGACGCACCACAATGCTGTAGCATAATCCTCGTCCTTCTTCCAGTTTCCATGGTGTTTTTTCTACTACCTCGCGTTGCAGGAGGAGGCTTCGTTTGACGCTGACCTTACACATTGTACATAGTTAGCGGAGCTACGACAACATGGTCTCATTTCCACCGAATAGACAAAACACGGTTCCGTCGCACTAACTCAGATCACTCTGTTTCTACACGGTTTGTAGAAGGTGGCAGATCAGCTCTCTCCGAGTTCTATTCAGTTCATACTTAAATTGGAACGATCACATGCGCAAAGCTGCAAAAATGGTAGCAGCTGCAAGAGGCATTGGGACTATCTGAAATTTTACTGTAGCAGATAGGTTCGATAAAGGTGATTTGCCTTGAGATATGAGAGTGCTGGAAATATTATTCACTAGTGGCTGTAATCATTAAAGGACTTCTCCATCGGATACAATTCAGGTACATTGTTGAATGGAAAGACTTGTTTCCAAATCATAGACATCATTTCTACCAGAAAGTGTAGCACTAGAGATCTGAAATGCTAGTGTACATTTCTTATGACCTCAATCAGCACACTATTTACTATTTGTGATCCTTTTCAATCAACCATTGCCTATAACCCAGTCAATATATCACCTGAACCTCTGACGTGGCATTGAGACAGAATGCATTTCAAGTACTGATAAAATATTTAGCAGCTGCGAGAAGGAGTTGCAAATACCGGCTTCATACCATGTTCCTTTGCCGAATCACTTTCTAAATTTGGTGATTTTATCATGAGGTTGCACCATCGGCGAAGTGTAGCCGCACTGTTGGTCTGATAATATGCACTCTGACAAATCATCGTATGCAGGGTGAGTCACCTAACTTTACCGCTGGATATATTTCGTAAACCACATCAAATACTGACGAACCGATTCCACAGACCGAACGTGAGGAGAGGGGCTAGTGTAATTGGTTAATACAAACCATAAAAAAAATGCACGGAAGTATGTTTTTTAACACAAACCTACGTTTTTTTAAATAGAACCCCGTTAATTTTGTTAGCACATCTGAACAAATACGTAATCAGTGCCGTTTGTTGCATTGTAAAATGTTAATTACATCCGGAGATATTGTAACCTAAAGTTGACGCTTGAGTACCACTCCTCCGCTGTTCGATCGTGTGTAAGGGTACGGTGATGGACCTTAGGTACAGAAGAGACTGGAACAGCACATTACGTCCACATGCTAACACCTTTTTATTGGTCTTTTTCACTGACGCACATGTACATTGCCATGAGGGGTGAGGTACACGTACACACGTGGTTTCCGTTTTCAATTACGGAGTGGAATAGAGTGTGTCCCGACATGTCAGGCCAATAGATGTTCAATGTGGTGGCCATCATTTGCTGCACACAATTGCAATCTCTGGCGTAATGAATGTCGTACACGCCGCAGTACATCTGGTGTAATGTCGCCGCAGGCTGCCACAATACGTTGTTTCATATCCTCTGGGGTTGTAGGCACATCACGGTACACATTCTCCTTTAACGTACTCCACAGAAAGAAGTCCAGAGGTGTAAGATCAGGAGAACGGGCTGGCCAATTCATGCGTCCTCCACGTCCTATAAAAAGCCCGTCGAACGTCCTGTCAAGGGTCAGCCTAGTGTTAATTGCGGAATGTGCAGGTGCACCATCATGCTGATACCACATACGTCGACGCGTTTCCAGTGGGACATTTGCGAGCAACGTTGGCAGATCATTCTATAGAAACGCGATGTATGTTGCAGCTGGTTGGGTTCCTGCAATGAAGGACCAATGAGGTGGTCGCCAATGATTCCGCACCATACATTTACAGACCACGGCCGCTGTCGCTCTACCTGTCTGAGCCAGCGAGGATTGTCCACGGACCAGTAATGCATGTTCCGTAGATTCAGTGGCCCGTGGTTTGTGAAACCCGCTTCATCGGTAAACAGGTAGAACTGCAACGCATTCTCTGTTAATGCCCATTGACAGAATTGCACTCGATGATTAAAGTCATCACCATGTAATTGCTCATGTAGCGACACATGAAACGGGTGAAAGCGGTGACGATGCAATATGCGCATGACACTACTTTGACTCAGTCCACCGGCTCTCGCAATGTCCCGTGTACTCATGTGTGGGTTCATGGCAACAGCAGCTAACACACCAACTGCACCCGCTTCTCCTGTGACGGGCCTGTTACGGACCGGTTTGCGTGCTACGACCATACCTGTTGCATACAGTTGGCAGTAGATGTTTTGCAATATGCGGCACGTTGGATGCTCTCTGTCCGGGTACCGTTCTGCATACACCCTGCAGGCTTCAGCTGCATTTCGTCGACACTCGCCATAGATGAGTATCATCTCCGTCTTTTCAGAGTTCGAATACACCACGGTCACAGTTCCTACAACACTACACTCTCACAGACGTCTGGTAACACGGTGTACTACAGTTGGTCTGCGTGCGGAGACGAATGCAGAATAACAATAGCAGCAAGCGTTACATGCGGACACTGCGACAGCTACACCAAACCACAACAGTGCACTACAGCCACACTCGTAAACACGGTCGTCATCGTAAACATGTCCCTGCAGATGCTGCTCGCCGACCGTGGCCCGTGTTTGTTACAACACGCAACTGAACGTCGGAGGTTTCAAGCGTCAACTTTAGGTTACAATATCTCTGTATGTAATTAACATTTTACAATGCAACAAACGGCACTGTTTACGTATTTGTTTATATGTTCAGATGTGCTAACAAAACTAACGTGGTTCCATTTAAAAAAACGTAGGTTTGTGTTAAAAAACATACTTCCGTGCATTTTTGTACGGTTTGTATTAAACAATTACACTAGCCCCTCTCCTCACGTTCGGTCTATGGAATCGGTTCGTCAGTATTTGATGTGGTTTATGAAATATATCCAGCGGTAACGTTAGGTGACTCACCCTGTATATTCAGTGTCGCGGTATTTGTCTGGTAAAACCACTTCATTCGGAGGTAATGCCATACCTCGATTTATAAAACCATTGTAGCTTTTAATATGGATGCTTGTGTGCACATGTAGAACCAAGACCGATTGTGATAGTAATATGCTCGTTGCGATCCCCTTTTTTAACATCTGGCGGTTTGTAAGACGATTACGCCTCTCTTTCTAACAAGGGAACCTCCCCATCGCGCCCCCCTCAGATTTAGTTATAAGTTGGCACAGTGGATAGGCCTTGAGAAACTGAACACAGATCAATGGAGAAAACAGGAAGAAGTTGTGTGGAACTATTAAAAAATATAAGCAAAATATACAAACTGAGTAGTCCATGCGCAAGATATGCAACATCGAGGAGCGTCTGAGCTTAGGAGCACCGTGGTCCCGTGGTTAGCGTGAGCGAGTGCGGAACCAGAGGTCCCTGGTTCAAGTATTGCGTCGAGTGGAAAGTTTAATTTTTTATTTTCAGACAATTATTATCTGTCCGTCCGTTATGTTTTCATCACTTTTTTGGGAGTGATTATCACATCCAGAAGAAAACCTAAATCGGGCAAGGTAGAAGAATCTTTTTACCCATTCGCCAAGTGTACAAGTTAGGTGGGTCGACAACATATTCCTGTCATGTGACGCACATGCCGTCACCAGTGTCGTATAGAATATATCAGACGTGTTTTCCTGTGGAGGAATGAGTTGACCTATGACTTTGCGACCAAATGTTTTCAGTTCCCATTGGAGAAGCACGTCCTTTCGTCTACTAATCGCACGGTTTTGCGGTGCGGTCGCAAAACACAGACACTAAACTTATTACAGTGAATAGAAACGTCAATGAACGAACGGACAGATGATAACTTTGCGAATATAAAGAAAGTAAACTTTTCACTCGAGGGAGGACTTGAACCAAGGACCTCTCGTTCCGCAGCCGCTCACGCTAACCACGGGACCACGGCGCTCCTTAGCTCACCCTGTCCCTGATGTTGCCTATCTTGCGCGTGGACTACTCAGTTTGTATATTTTGCTTATTTTTTTCATAGTTCCACACAACTTCTTCCTGTTTTCTCGATTGATCTGTGTTCCGTTTTTCAAGGCCTATCCACTATGCAAACTTATAACTAAATCTGAGGGGGGAGCGATGAGGAGGTTCCCTTGTAAGACACAGTGGTGCCACTCACAAGAAAACTTATGAGATATATCCACCCACCGTCGTTTTTCGGTCAGTATTATTTCGTATCGCCAGCAATCAGTTATTGACGAAGTATTATACTTAGTAGTAGGGGGTGAATGATAGCTTCACCTTGAACATCAGGCTTATAAAGTATGTGTTTGTGTTCCGTCATGTGCAAAGGAAATGACTGTGTCCAGTCGTAAGGAAGGTATGGATTTGACGTGGAATACTGTGATAGCAAAGGGGAGAGTATATCAAGTCATAAGAATGGTACAGGTATTTTTATTTCGAGAACCACAGCTGTCAGTAGGGTGTATTTCCGACACTGCGCTCCTTGTAGAATGTCGTTCAGCTGAGACCGCAATCACGAGACTTAAATGTAAGTATAGCGATCAAATGCATACGTTACTGATTTCCTAGGATGATGATTCTGCCCATGCATGCTTGGCGTCCGGCACCGGTGGCCTGTGGCGAGAATGATTTCACGTTTCCGGCTAAGGGTAAAGGTCGGGACACACATGTCCGGACCGTGTCCGTGCCGAGACACGTCCGAGTATCGGCCGTCACCCGGACAACGGAATACGTCACTAAAACAAACGTGTAGTGATGGGGAGCTCGTGAATGAGTCATTCAAATGAACGCTTCACTTCAGTGAAGTGTGAACTAACCACTCAATTTCAATGAACTGGTACTTCAAACTCTTCACAGATAGCACACTCCACACTTTTTTCTAGTTCACTCACTCTCTTCTCCTCTCCCTCTCCCACTACATCGGCGCTACGTCCCTTCACTTCAGTCCTCCCTCTGCTGCCTGTTGACGAATTGCGCGGTATTTCTGGGGAAAGATAGGTTTACGAGGGGTTGGGGAGGTGAGGGGTGAGGGGAAGGCAGCGTCAGCTGCTAAGTGCAGTGCTGACATTACTCGTGACTATTTCTGCAGTTATACTTCGCGTCTACGGGTAGCCTACCGTTGGCAGCGCATGCAGACAAATGAATATTAAAGATATAAACGAAGGGGCTGGCTGTGTGAGCACGCACAGCCAACATGAAAATAAAAGGTTTGTTAATAACACTGAAAGAGGGATTTTACCTGAAATCGTACCAACGACTACAGGTGACAGTTTACGTTTTGAATCTGGAGGGTTATTATTCTCAACAAAAATAAAATCTGCAGGAAAACTTGTGAATAATTACTTAACGTAGGTATATAGACTGTGACAGTGGTAAACATACTCATTCTATTTTGGATTAAATTTTACAAGGAACATAAAATTGGACTGCATTTCGTTAGTAGCCCTATTTTTCAGTTCATGAATACAACAAATAATATTTCATTTGGCAGATAAAGACTTTTTTGAACGCTTCATGAGAAAATTTCGAGCAAGATTAAATGTAATACCTTCTTTATATGTGACAGGCTTCTCTGTTTATCTTTCCTTTGTCCCCTTCGACCATGCTCTATTTAAGTTAACTCAGACGCTGCAAGAGCGTAAAACGTTGCATGCACGTTACTGCATAGTTCGGCCATCTGTTGGTAAAATTATGAAGTATTACGAAGCTTTATTGTACGAGCGAGGCGAAGCGAGCGTAGCAGCGGCTGAGCGGCGAACTGAGCAACTTCGACAGGCTTCCATACTTCATTAATGAACTACTGCATTTGAACGCTTCACGGCAAAGAGTGAAATGAATGAAGTAGTTCACTGGAATGAACGAGTTCGACCCATCTCTACAAACGTGGTGTAGCGGGCCCCACTTGACCGGGCCGTGCACAGGGGAAGTCAACGGGCCGTGCGCGATTCGCCGTGTTTAATTTGTCACGTGACGGACACGGCCTGACGGTAGAATTGTCTTCTGTGCTGTGCAACTGCGCAAGACTGTTGTGTGTACAAAACACGGATGTGGAACGACTAATAGAAGAAGTTCGTAAGTTTCCTGTTCTTCACGATCAGGGAAGTGAAAACTACAGGAATATCGAGTACAAAGACAGAGTTTGGAAGACAATTGCAACAGGTCTACAGGCCAAAGGTAAGATAAAAACTGTACAAGTTTTAATACCCGAAAGATATTTATTTACTCTTTATTTTACAAACAGATGTTTGGTTTATGTCATCATTATATCGCCAAGGCGATATGTTCTTGCCATTCCACAGTCCCTTGTGGAGAATTCAGGAATTTTTTGAGTTGTTCTCGTACAGCAAATGCAGCATCTGTTGATCTCCCACGAATTCGAGGTAGGTTTCGAAGATTTGATGATCTTCCGGATTCCTCAGCAGTTTCCTTTTGATCCATCCTCTGTTCGGGCACCCTATAACCTTCCATTTTTCGAATAAAGTTGTACAGTACACACGCAGCCGTCACAATCATCGTAAGGTTATTAGGATCTCCCTGAAGGATTCGAAATTTCTGTTGCAATATACCGAATGCATTTATGGATATTCTTCTTGCCCGACTCAAACAATAATTAAATATAGCCTTGTCATTTGTTAAGTTTCTGACAGGATATGGTCGCATCAAGTATGTTTTGAGAAGAAAAGCTTCATCGCCTACAATTACGATTGGAAATTCAACATCAGTTCCGGGTAAAGTTTTACTCTTTAAGACGCTAAGCGTATTGTTTTCCAATGACTTGCCAAGGTTTGAATTTACTAGAATGCCTCCATCAGACTTTCCGTACGCTCTCACGTCTATTGCAATAAAATTATAACTTGGGCTAACCAGAGCAAGAAGCACAATGGAATATTTTTTTTGTAATTCCAATAGAGACTTCCTGAGTTGTTTGGAGCCTGTATTGTTACGTGCTTTCCATCTAAAGATGAGATGAGAAAATAATTAATCGAAACTCTCCCTGTACTGGTCTTGTTTTCCAGGCACTGTGGATCCATAATTTTCCTCTTCTTGTTTGCCTTCGTTCTCTTCCCTCTTCGTCTAAAGCAAGTGCTGTAAGTCCTAATTCACTATTACGAAAATTAGTGAACTTGTCTTACAGCTTTCACAAACAGAAACACAGAACACTGCAAGGAACAACAGAGACACGGTCACGTGTGGCCCCTGCAGGAACGGACCGCAGCACGGACGTCACTCGTCCGACGCTCGGCCCTCACACGGCCCCGACGTGTGTGTCCCGACCTTAAGAACTGTCCGAATGGAGAGGCCCCTTGGGATGCAGGAATATAGCTGACTTAACTGTGTCCTCCTCTACATGGCCGAATAGAGCTTTCGTGATCGCGTAGAGATTTGAGGAGATTCAATAAGGAGCTGTGGTTGCACTGGACCATTATGCCCTCCCATGTAAATTGTCCAACTGACTACTTATTCACATCTCCCATATTTATTTAGTTGAGAGAACATCGATTGTGGTGTGTCTTGAGTGCATCTAACACGTGAAAGACGAGTGTAAGACATGATTGCAGGTCTCTAGACATGAGAAACACCTTAGTTGACTTTCTAAACTATAGGGATGATTTCGAATCTGCTACATCACCGAAATCAGTATTTGTGAGTGGAAATACCAGTTTCCTCTATTGTTTTCGAGTATTCACGTAAACATCTTCGCAGACGGGATACGTTTCTAGTTACTCAATGGTTTACGCTCCATCGCGGTAAATTTTCGGGTTTCTAGAGAAATAATTTACAGTCTATATCTTTGGAATGCATGGAGAGCTGCATCGAACCATCTCAGGACCTTCGACCATAAATATAATAGACTGGCCCTGACGCCATTTTCGTGGCTCCAACATCTCAGGGCTAAAGTCACGTGAATGTTGGCAAACCATGGTTGTTTCGTGTTGCGCTTACGGCTGTACTCAGCGTTTTGTTGGGGGAAATGGCATTACATTTCACGTGTAAGTGTTCCTATGATGGTGCAGATGCGTTTATGGAAATCTTCTGAAGTGACTTTTATGTTTTTTACACTTGAAATAGAGTATCACGTAAATTAAAGTGTTGAAAGTGATGCCTCATATTCCATTTTCGAAAGTATCTGTGATAATTTGGTTACAGAAGAAAGTATAACTGTTTCTCGTTCCTACTCATAGGTTCCCTAAGGATGAAAACCAAAGGCAGCTTTGCATACAGGCCCTCAAATGGAAAAACTTTAAGCCCTCTGCACATACGCGCCTTTTTGTATATACAAGTGAGATTATAATAAGGTAAGAGCACCTATAGTCGACGCATGAAGAGCATTTTTTTCTACCTTCTGATACTATTAAATAAATGTAGGCTCCAAAATTATTTTCTGAAACTTCAAAGTCTCACCTTTCATCTAAAATATCATTTTTTTAAAAACTGATAGTTTAAACTTTTGTAAAAATAGTAGGAACTGAACCTTTAGAGTGCACCTAAAATTGATACTCTAAAATGGACCTGCTCCTAAGGTCGACAATTTTGGCACCTATAGTTGACGTAATTCCCATATCCCATTTTCTTTTATAAGTGACTAGAGCTCAAAACGCGGCGAATCCAATGTTAGAAGTTTTGACACGAGCCCACTCTTACCGTTCAAAAGAATTTTAACGACATTTTACTTTAATTGATAGTTTGTAGTAATTTCGTCCCGCTGGCCACCAGAGGGGCGTTCGATGTATTTGTTAGATTTTATAAATAGTACTGTGAACAAATCCAGGTCAAATGTAGTTCTGACATAATCTTTCGCAAATAAAAAAGTAATTTTTGTTGCAAGCGTTTGGCAGTCAACTGAGAAATGTGGGTAAAATACGATACAAACATAAGATGGCAGACCGCTGATTTGAAATCCCGCCACGTTTTGCCAACAGTCACGTGGTTTATGTTGGAGCCACACCAGCCCTATAGCTTCTGCACAGCAAGGCCGGTCTACTAGTATCTACGGTCGAAGCTCAGGACTGAAGACCACAACAACAACAACATATTTGGAATTCTGTTGCACGATTGATCAGTGGCATGCAGCTAGGTGTTTGATATCGAGAAGTATCGCTTAAATGGTACAATATTCTAGCAAACCATGTGAAAATTCATGTGTTCTTGTAATTCGAGAGTCTGGAGATGGGTGTAGAAAGCAAGCAAGCAAATAGGTCGAGGCCAGAAAGAGTGACGTCTTTGTGCTGAGAGGAACCGAACCAGCCTTTGTACAAGAGGCTCCGTGGTATATGAGCGAGTGCCAAGTGGTCGCTATTACCTGTCCTACCGTAAGAGAGGTATAGATTCAGCACATCGATGTGCATAAGGGGACTGGAAAATTGTGTGCGCTATAGACACTGAGATTCGTTCCACAACCACAGTCGTAAAAAGGAGACATATTCAGTACATTGATTGGTGTCAGACTGCAGCAATAATCGTAATATTTAATTGTAGTTACACTGATAAGTATGTGTCTGGGTCCCAATATTCTTGTGAGTCTGGAGATGGCTGTACAAAGCGTAGTAGCAAGCAAGCAGGTTGGAGGCAGAAACAGCATCTCAGCAGAAGCCTCTGTTCCGAGATGGGGCTTACCCATCCTATGTACATCAGTTCAGAGAGTTCGAGAAAGCTTCCGGCTTATGATGATTTGGCTCGCACCTCCCCCTGGGAATGTGAATAGTGAACTAATACCCAGTTGATTTCGGGACCAGGTGTGTCGCGTGTATACTCTGCGGAAATTTGAGAAGATTCAATGTGACCAGTGTTTACACTAGGAATATTGATAGTGGTTGAGCTGCTACCACTCAAGTCCTCCTGGGGCGTGGTGAGCTGGATTCTCTTTGGCTCACGTGCACTTCCGCATCTGCTTTGATGGACCGCCTTTATGTTGGCAGTTTCCTCCGTCGGCACTGCACAGTGCCACGGTGAGTACTGGGGATGTATTTGATAATTTGTACAAAATACACTCCTGGAAATGGAAAAAAGAACACATTGACACCGGTGTGTCAGACCCACCATACTTGCTCCGGACACTGCGAGAGAGCTGTACAAGCAATGATCACACGCACGGCACAGCGGACACACCAGGAACGGCGGTGTTGGCCGTCGAATGGCGCTAGCTGCGCAGCATTTGTGCACCGCCGACGTCAGTGTCAGCCAATTTGCCGTGGCATACGGAGCTCCATCGCAGTCTTTAACACTGGTAGCATGCCGCGACAGCGTGGACGTGAACCGTATGTGCAGTTGACGGACTTTGAGCGAGGGCGTATAGTGGGCATGCGGGAGGCCGGGTGGACGTACCGCCGAATTGCTCAACACGTGGGGCGTGAGGTCTCCACAGTACATCGATGTTGTCGCCAGTGGTCGGCGGAAGGTGCACGTGCCCGTCGACCTGGGACCGGACCGCAGCGACGCACGGCTGCACGCCAAGACCGTAGGATCCTACGCAGTGCCGTAGGGGACCGCACCGCCACTTCCCAGCAAATTAGGGACACTGTTGCTCCTGGGGTATCGGCGAGGACCATTCGCAACCGTCTCCATGAAGCTGGGCTACGGTCCCGCACACCGTTAGGCCGTCTTCCGCTCACGCCCCAACATCGTGCAGCCCGCCTCCAGTGGTGTCGCGACAGGCGTGAATGGAGGGACGAATGGAGACGTGTCGTCTTCAGCGATGAGAGTCGCTTCTGCCTCGGTGCCAATGATGGTCGTATGCGTGTTTGGCGCCGTGCAGGTGAGCGCCACAATCAGGACTGCATACGACCGAGGCACACAGGGCCAACACCCGGCATCATGGTGTGGGGAGCGATCTCCTACACTGGCCGTACACCACTGGTGATCGTCGAGGGGACACTGAATAGTGCACGGTACATCCAAACCGTCATCGAACCCATCGTTCTACCATTCCTAGACCGGCAACGGAACTTGCTGTTCCAACAGGACAATGCACGTCCGCATGTATCCCGTGCCACCCAACGTGCTCTAGAAGGTGTAAGTCAACTACCCTGGCTAGCAAGATCTCCGGATCTGTCCCCCATTGAGCATTTTTGGGACTGGATGAAGCGTCGTCTCACGCGGTCTGCACGTCCAGCACGAACGCTGGTCCAACTGAGGCGCCAGGTGGAAATGGCATGGCAAGCCGTTCCACAGGACTACATCCAGCATCTCTACGATCGTCTCCAAGGGAGAATAGCAGGCTGCATTGCTGCGAAAGTTGGATATACACTGTACTAGTGCCGACATTGTGCATGCTCTGTTGCCTGTGTCTATGTGCCTGTGGTTCTGTCAGTGTGATCATGTGATGTATCTGACCCCAGGAATGTGTCAATAAAGTTTCCCCTTCCTGGGACAATGAATTCACGGTGTTCTTATTTCAATTTCCAGGAGTATATATATATATATATATATATATATATATATATATATCTGTGTGTGTGTGTGTGTGTGTGTATACATTTGAATTACAGAAAAAAAAAAAAGAAAAATTTGCATGGCGCGAGATTCAATCAGGCGACCTTCAGATTACGAAGCCAAGCGCTTACCACTAAGCCACAGCACTGTAGAAAATTATTATTCTTAGAGAGTATTTCACCGCAACGGTTTCTTTTAACTGTCGATTTTCTCGACAACGGCTGAGAAGTGCATCTTGGTGCCTTGCCACATTACACCTCTGGCCGTGAGCTCTTATTATGCGTAGTATGAATCGAATCTGAATTTCACAATTGGCGGCCTCCGCTTGTGAGTCCTTTTCCTGCCATTTTCCCCTAGACCGCCATCTTGGATTATGGCATGGAAGGGACAACAGCACCCTCTGGTGGCAGTACTGTGTGCTAAGTCAGTTGGACTTTGGACTTAAAATCAACCCCTAAATAAATTGTTCCAAAATAAATGAAGTACACTCCTTCCTCTCTTCAGCAGTCCAGTGCAGGCTGAGTCATTTTCCCCACCAGACAGACATCTTTGGTTACATCACACGATAGACAACAGTGGTTGGTTGGTTTGGGGAAGGAGACCAGACAGCGTGGTCATCTGTCTCATCGGATTAGGGAAGGATTGGGAAGGAAGTCGGCCGTGCCCTTTCAAAGGAACCATCTCGGCATTTGCCTGGAGTGATTTAGGGAAATCACAGAAAACCTAAATCAGGATGGCCAGATGCGGGATTGAACCGTCGTCCTCCCAAATGCGAGTCCAGTGTCTAACCACTGCGCCACCCTGCTCGGTGAGACGACAGTGCACTCTGGTGACAGTACTGTGTACTAGGTCAGTTGGACTCAAGACTCCATGGTGACCACACTGTTTCCTGCCATTTCCCCCCACCCCAGACCGCCATCTTGGATTATGTCATGGAATGTATGACAGTGCGCTCTGGTGGCAGTACTGTGTACTAGGTCAGTTGGATTCTAGACCCTATGGCGACTACACTTGATGGTAGTACAGCTTCTAATTGTTTCAATAAATAGTGCATGCAAAATAATGACTTATCTCCAGCACGGGTAAAGTTCTCTTCCCAGCATTTCCTAGGACAAGGTGGCAGTTGGATGACTTAGGTTAGTGGAGGTAGCCCAACTGCCCCTTCTTTCTGCCATTTTCTTGGGTTAGTAGAGGTGTGTTGAATTGTCCTGATGGGATTTGAACTTCTCACCATTTTCTGGGGTAGGGGAGGGGAGAGTGTTAGGTCAGTGGAGGTAGGTCAATTGACCTATCTTCCCACCAAAATTCAAACTTCCTGCCAAAATTCAAACTTCCTGCCAAAATTCAAACTTCCTGCCAAAATCCACTATCTTGTATGATGTCACAGCCGCTATCTTGGATGACATCATGCGCTGTTGCCAGGTCTACAGGCCGCCATCTTGGATGACGTCGTCGCCGCCATCTTGGATACATCTGGCAAGAATGGAGAGTGGGGTAGCATGAACATAGCTGTACTATTAACATATGTCGTCATGTTGTATGTAGCTATTAGTTTGTAATGTCTTCCTAGTGAATAAGAGAGATTCCCAAAAATCACTATACCCAACTGAAGACTTACAAAAGAGCGTGACAGGTAGTTCACAGGAGTAAATTCTAAAGGTCAAATAACAATGGGTAACTTTTCTGCACCAATAATAGTAGAAACATGACTAAAATAAATGAATAATAAATAAGATGCATAAAAATTCTTAGCAACTACGAAAATAGAGAGACACCTTGTATTTAGAGAAGTTATTGAAGCTAGGAATTCCTAAAATATGATCCAATAGACTCTGCATAAAGTAATAATTTTCATTTGGGTATAAGGTTGTCTGATTGTAAGAAATGGTAAGAATGTGGTACCCCTAGAGACAAGCTGAAGTGTTTTAATATTAATTTAAGGAGATGAGTGGAAGTGGTGTGAAGATCACACTAAATGTGTAAGTAAATAATGAGGTCAGTATTCCAATGAAGTAAAAAAGGAGAAAGAAGCATCAAAGTATATGTATAAAAGAAAATGGTTAGAAACGGGAGAAATGGTCACTATACTGACATATATGGTTAAATGGTGGAAAGTTGATGAGTTCTGTGATATGCTTAATTTTGCTTAAGGCAAATGGTCAGTTAGCAAAATCCAACAAATGTGTTAAGAAATGTAGATCATAAAGTATTGCTATATTACAATAAAAACACCTTTCTAATGATGTATATAACAAAGCAAACTAAGTTGTCCAACGAATGACTTCTGCAACCTACTAATCCATATGGTAATTGAACCAAATAAGGGTAAGACTTACAAGGGATGCTCCATTTTCTAATTAAAAGCATAATCTAAAGTAATAAAATAAATCGCAATCTAACCCAAAAAGTCACTATTTAAAAAAATAAACTGAAGTTTAGTGCATAAAAGGCAATGCTTTAATAAAAAGGAAAAAAATAAATGCAAAGTTTGTGATTTAGGCTGAATAATGAAGTAGAAAGTCTCGTTTTTTCGGATGTAGCTTGTTGCCAATATTCCTTCTGGTAAATGCTCATTTATTGGAACTAGTGCAAGAAAATTGAATATAAAATATGTTTTGTCCTCACTTAGGTTTAAGCTCAGAACAGAAGCTTAGGCTGTGTTATCCATTTCTCAGGAGCATGGAGGCTTCATGAAAGGCAGCCTACAAGCTGTAGTGGAGAAGGAAGCAAGGACGACATGATCTTCACTGAATCATCCCCTTTCCTTTTCGTAATAAAATAGAATGGAAGACTGAATTCCCACCCCTACTTCTAATGATTTAGTGAAAGCGTCATATGGAAGCTCACATTGATACCTATGATTGTGATACAATATGAGTACTGAATAGTGAAAAATTTTGTGTTTCTCTTTCAGGCAAAGACTGAAACATTTACGTAAGAAAAAAATTGTATGTATCGAAAATTTTATTGCATGCCTCTATGTAATTTATGTACATGCTTTGTAGAAGTCCATTATGTCATGTTATTCTGTATATATTAATATATATATATATATATATATATATATACGTTTATTTTGTATGTGTAGTGTTAAGGAATTTAGCTAAAAATCAATTTTCGTTTAAAAGAGGTCAGCTATAATAACATCCCTTGTTTCTAATATTTAATTTTGTTCAAAAATAATCTTTTTAGAAAACTAAATGGGGTGATGTGTCGAAACAAGCGCTGTATCATTTGAGAGTTACAGAGGCGAGCGAGTGTGCTGGGACTTACCCCCGTTCACTGCTAGAAGCGCCACATCACCATAACGTGTCTGTGGTTAGCACATGAGTGTTGAACCATAATTGAATGGGTGAAAATCATAATCATATGAGTATCATAGAGTTTATTGTGAGAAAAACGACCTTAAACATTTAATTTTTTATATAAAGTAGCAGATTACACAAAATGAAACAAAAGATTTGTACAAAGCTTTACACTTATGGGACATATATATGATAAGTATCCGAAGGTCCTTGGTGTAAGTTATCATATTTTAAAATATCCATAAAGTTCACTTGTACAATTATGGTTTCAAAATGTCTTCATAAAAGTCACCTGTATCACTATGCCTTTAAAGAATAAACTCTTTTCTCTTACTCACTTTCGTTTACTTCATCACTATCACAGTTGTCAGGGTAGCAATCTTCATTATCTGGCTGTGCGGTGTACTGTGGAAAGTGTGAAAGATGATGCTGACCCCTGCAACGACCATAGGGACGACCACAAGGGCGAACACAACCTCCTGGTTGGTTTTCTGGTGAGCTCTGGATCGCTGTTAGACTTTTACAGAAGTTGTCATCCACTGGAGGAATAAACAGTAACAACGACGTCAAGTCATCAATTTTTACTTGCTTTAAATATAATGGTCCATGTCGAAGTAGTGGAAGTTGTTCAGGTTTTCTCCCAAACCTCCATGGATGTGCAAGATTTACTTTTGGAAATTGTATGTCTTCATTCAATGTCTCCTTGATGAAGAAGAAGGCTTTTGGTTCAGCTTTTTCTGTATTCCACCCATCTCAGTGTCTATTTTTCTGTTGATGAGAGGTTTTAAATTGGTTCTGTAGATAGGAAATCATCTTTCATCATTTCTTTCACACGAAATGTCACCCTGGCATTCTCTACAAGCTTTATCCAGTCCTGTGGCACAAATATAAACTGGGTTTGCTTTTCCTTCCTCTCAACGTGAGAAAAATCAGCATCATTTTCAAGGTATCTATGTCCAGGCACGAGGAACTTACGATCAACAGTTTCAATAGAAGCATGATCAACAATATAGAGCCAAAATCAGGCGATTATTTGATTTCTGTTTTGTCCACCACAACTATCATTGTAAGTAATAACATGTTTAATATCAGATGGCAATGATTTTACATACTTCAGTAAGCAGGAGCCAATTACTGAAGTTCCAAGTGAGGCAGTATTTTCACGGCTCATGTATATGAAAGCATGATTTGTTCTACAGTCATGTATTCCAAGATTAAATGTCCAAATCTGTCTCTTGTAGTAAATAACATTGGAGTTGGCAATGTTTTTTCAAGGTCGAAAGTAAGTACATGTGTTGAGCCTTCTTTTGACTTCGGTATATCTCCTTTCTGAGTGGCTCCTGCTTGCTCAACTTTCCTTAGGTAAAAAAGCTCCTTCTCCAGCTTTAGATTGTTAATTTTACTGGTATCTACCTCTGGTTTGATTAAATTTTCTAATCGGTCACGAGTATTGCAGGTGTCACTTCTTAGCTTATAAAATGGTAGATAACATTCTGAATTGAACGCTTTACGGTAAATGCAGACCTTCATTGTCAAAATGTTTTCTTCCTCACACTTCTTAGTGTAAAGCATTTACATTTTTGAGACAGATTACTCTGGCGAAAGGTATTTCCTGTGAGAATTATGTTTACAAGAATAGTGTCTTGTGTAATGAGGAAAGCTTTTATGTCGTTCCTTACGGTATTGAGGCGATCTTCTGGTACTTTATTTCCAGGAACATGTTTACCACGTTGATCAACCGGAGTTAGGCCTTCCACTCTTGGTTGGATAATGCAGCTGTGGTAAACCAACGATTTTTTATAGTTAATGCCTTCAGGAAGAACTCCTTATACACATGAATACCATCCAGGATAATGACAGTACTTTTGTGTTTTTGACTTCTTACAGTTTTGTTTTGGACATCTTGGTTTGTCAGTTGAAACACATGTCACTATGAAGAACGTTTGTTTTTGCCACGAACCAGTTTTCCAAAACTCTTCATGGATAGTTCTTCGCCTTTCTTCTGTGAAAGTCATGCATTCTTTATGTTGAAATGGCTGGAAGGCTCTTGCATGCATAATTTTTCCTGTTGTAGATGTATATTCTTGTCCCAGTTTTCTTAGGCATGTTCTTTTAATGACTTTCCATGACTCCACATTCCTTTTACTCTTTTTTAAACAATGTTTTCTCGAGTTTCTTCATAGGGGCTTCTATGTACAACTTTTCAACTCTGTTATGGATTTTTTTATTGTTAGGGTTTTTTCTGGGTTGCTATGATATTCATTTTCATCGGAAATGATGCATCTGGATAGAAAAGGAAATATGCCATTGAAGCATCGATATAAGCAAATATCTATATAAAAATCAGTTTCATACATAAAATTCCCAAAACAATCTCTTCGTTTTAGTGAATGTAATTGTGTCAAAGGAATGCTAACGTACCTCAAACATGTTAAGCATTTCAATGACATACCAGTACAAGCAACAATATTTTTGTGACAGTATTTATTCACATAATTTTTAGTGAGAATAAGAAGTTGTTATGCTACTTTGATGGTGCTTATATACTAAAAAGGTAGTTGAAGACATTTCTAAAAGCCACAACAGTCATTAAAAATTTCAAAACAAAACCTTACATAGCCACTAAAATGTTACACAAAATGCTTGAACTTTAGTTACCTTGAACAAGAACATAATCTTCGTCTGTGACTGAATCATCATCTGATAAATCTTCATCAGTCGTTTCTGAACTTCACTGAATACCTTGAAAGGTAGAACTACTTATTTCTAATCGAGATTTCGACACTAATTGAGAGCTTAACTCGCGATTCCTTAGAGCGTCCGCCATGTTGCTGCTTTTACCGTCCTGACACTGTCTACCGATTGTGATTCTATAAATATAGTTATACCACATGCCAATAGATGGCAGACGTTAACAGTAGGCTCCTGAATCTTTGTGCCACAGACAACAATCCCTTGTTTCGCGGTCGAAAGTGCACTTAACTCAGTTGTGCAAAAAATGTCACTTATACCGTTATGGTTTTCACCTGTTCAATTAAGACTGAGATTAAAAGTTTAAGTTGTTTTTTCATACCTTGTCAACATATACTTTAGTGTAATAATGTTTAAATTGGCAAGTATCAGATTGATTAGGTCAATATTTCACCCAAATACATCGTTTTAAGAAAAAAATAAGTGGCACTAAATATTAGGGTAGGAAGCCAGAAATTGGTCATAATGTGCAGATGTATGTCAAAATTGACTGGTAGAAGTTTCAACGTGATTGAAGCAATATTTAAGTCAGAATCCATGTTTTTAAGAACAATTGAAGGCGCTAAATATTAGACTTAGAAATGTGAAAATTTGTATGAAACTTCGGTTCAACATAAAATTAATAACTATGTGACACCATTAAGCTACCTCAAATAGTTTTCGAGTAATTTATTGAAAACAAAACGTCCTCACATGTAGTAGATTAAGTATCTGTTCTATTATTGCTAGAAAGTTTTGGTTACAGCATGTGAAAAAATCTCTTAAATAAATAAAGCTATAACAAGTTTCAGGACCTTGATGTTAATAACTAATACAAGGTTCTTGAAGTTGTAGTTTAGAGGTCATGATCTACTGTCAGTTCCATTGTAAAAATTCTAGAAGGCAAAGGTTTAATGCAGGCAAGCAAAAACTTTTTCTGCGGTTTTAACCTGCTTACCTACATTCATACAAAAATTACAAAGATTGTAAGTTGATTCATAACATTGTTATTAAATATTGTGTGTCTGACAAGAGACTGATACTGTGGGCATAGGGCGGATGACAGCAGGTGTTCCTTTGGGCGTCCGCTGCCGGCGTCTGCTGCGCCACGTATATAAATTCAGCCCGAGAGGCAAGAGTAGGCTTGACTTCACACTCAACCACCATGAGATCCCCGTCAGTCAAACGCTGGAGTGCGCGCTGCCTCGGATGACGTCAGAGACAGGCTGTTACAAAACGCCTATTTCCAATAGTAATAAGAAAGTGAACTCACGAGGAATGTACACCGTTCTGGATCGCTTAGATTTCGCAAAAGTAGCTATTAGTGTGCCGCCTGAAATGATAACAAATGCAGGTGTCAAGTGATGACAGTTGTTTTCCACTTCTGTGGCGAGCATTTATTTTGATTATCAGTAGTCAGGGTGAAAGGCAATTCAGTAGGAACTTACTGTACAGACTGCCTGTGAACTGCTCATAGTGCTGTTTAGGACAGAGATATTTCCTGTCAGTATAAACATAATGAATATTAAAATGTTGTGCATGTGAGACTTTACCAAATATGTGCATCAATTAGAACTCAAAATTGTCATTTGTAATCATAGTCCTGATCCCACTGAGCAAATAGAGAATAGAAACTTTTCTTTTAGTGGGCTGGACAAGAATATGCACTTGCAATCTGTTAACTATAGTCAATATGTTCTCCACCGCTTTCTGGCTGACCACAGAAATAGTTGCCAGGCCCTCGTAAAAGACAGTGAACAATATTTACAACAATTACAGTTTCCCACTATGACTTATGATTATTAATATGTTAATCAACCCACCGCCCCATAATACTATGTCAATGAAGAGTGCAATCTATGCACCACTGCATGAGCATTGATAAAAAGCTGCAACTCGTGAAGTGTCCAAAAGGTGAGGATTCTTGGTATTTCCTTACGTGTGCCCTTGCCAAAAGAGAACAAGCAGAATCACATAAAACCACTATCCATACCGCTCTGAGCTTATCTGTTGTTGTTAGAATGATGTCTGTTTATCAGACGCTGGCCTCTGATACAGTTCTCTCCACATGTACTGCTGGAAAGACTCTGAATGCAAGTGAGTATCCACATAGTATAATTCGATTAAAGTAGCCAAAGGATGCATTTGTATCCAAAATAAAAGCAGAACTAGTGGTGACAGAAGCTGCTTCACACTTCAGTCGAGGGTGCTGTCTGACAGAAACAACACGAACAGCAGAAACCACACCCTGTCAGCAATAAGGACGTGAAAGTGCAAAGTTATAGATGAGCGAAGAGGAAGCTAAAGGCCGACTGGTGCGCAGAATTTGCATCCAGAATGACGGCCATACAGGCTGGAGAAGCTCAGGAGGGACCAGAGAGAACAGCTTACAGCCCTGGTGGATTTTAAAGCATGGGCTGGGGAGTGTTCATGTTGTGTAACTTCGACTGTGCTTATCTCTAATATGTGAAATCGAACATTCAAACATAAATTTTTCATATTCCCCAAAGTGGATGATATTTGTAGAGAAAACTCTTAATATCACTGCTAATATTCTTGAGTACAGTTGCAAAGAATATTTATATAAGAAAACACTGATATGCAAGATTGTTTCAACAAAAAGACACAGAACTTTGAAAACTAATTTTAAGGTCACTGTAAAAGAATCCAAAAAGGCTTGCACCAAACCTTCTATATTATTGAATAGAGTTGTCAATGATTCAAGCATATTAAACTAAATTTATATAATAAAGAAGTCTTTCAAAAAACCCTGCAAAATACAATAATAATATCTCACGAACTGTTGGATCGATCGATTTATAGCTTTGTAGTTATGCTTAGCAATGTGCAGAACTTGTATGTGTAAAATTTGAGATCAAGTGATTAATTAGGAAAGAAGTTTCATTTTTTATCTGACTATCTTCTTAATTCGAAAAAATGATTTGTTAGGATGTTATCTAATTACAAGTTAAGTTTGTCTCGTAAAGAGAATGAACGTTTTCGCATGTAATACAGAGTTTGAAAAACCACAGAATAAACAGTAGCTAAGGAGTAAGTGGTCAATATGCACCACACTTTCTACTCACATGGCAAAGTCCAGAAGAATTGTTTGTGGCACACAAGATACTTGAAGTAATGCGCTTTGGTTCATAGTGCTCTTCGCAAAAAGAATTGGGGACAATCTTCACCTCAACCCACCGAAGAATGTCTTGATTTTTCGTGGCTGAAACCAACAGAATTATTAATGTCATCTTCGTGTTTCTTTATCAAAGGAAACACACAGTTGCTGGATGTAGCAACATAATATAAATAAACACTATCAGTTCCAACAGCTTCGCAATATGAACCGTTAAAGTCACAAGAATGGTTTTCATTATAATTAGATAATGTTGTTACATTATTTCCTGAACGTCACTTTTCCAGTTCTTTTCATTATGACAGAGATTGAATCAGTTTCTGTGTGATGAACAAATCACATATTTGTGTACATAGTTACATACTGACTGTTAACAGATGTGTGAACACCACAGAGAAACGTAATGAATTCTTCTGGTGGAATTATATTTTCTGGAGGGATATGAGTCTCAACTTTATCTTCGACAATTACAGAAGCTGAAGAAATGAATCAAAATTTGTGCCAAGGCCAGTATTTGAACCCATTGCTGTAGTTTACTAAGCAGATGTGCTAACCACCGCAGCAACGCAGCACTGTGGCTAAAACAACTGCATAGACTACCCTAGTTCATTGCCCTTCCTAACAGAAACTTCGATTCATGCCTTCAGATTATCTCAAATCAATAGATCACCTACACCTCAGGTGCAGGCAGGATTGCCTCATTACATACAAAGCTGGGTTGCTGTTCTGATGTCACAGGACCTCGGCAACACTGACGATTTAAGAAGGGGGAAACAGGCTACAGGCGTGAATTGCAGTTTGTTTTAGGGACAGCACTGGACTATGGTAGTCCATGCAGTTGTTTTTGCCACAATGCCTTGGAGGTGTAATGGTTAGCACATCTGCCTAATAAGCATAAGTCCAATGAGACCGATGACACGACTCATTGACTCCCTGGATGACTGACTGGAACTAATTGGCTGGGCGCTCCCCGGTCCATGGCGGTGATCTCTATACTGGCGGCCGACAGGACGTTGGCGGCGCTTTACTTGTGAGTCTGTCTTTGGGCTCTATTTATGTTCTGGCCACCTCTTTGCTGCCTGCTGTGCTGGGGCCAGCTTACGCCAGTACAGTCCTTATCTGTGAAAGGGTTGCTGGCGCAGGATTTTGTGCACCGACTGCCCTCTCGATTATATCCCATAAGGTTCGATGGGATTCATGTTGGGCGATCTGGGTGGCGAAATCATTCACATGAATCGTCCAGTGTGTTCTCAAAACCAATGCCGAACACTTGTAGGCCAGTGACATTGTGCATTGTCATCCAAAGTATTCCATCGTTGTTTGGGAAAATACAGTCCATGAATGGCTGTAAATGATCTCCAAGTAGCAGAACATAACCATTTCGTATCAATGATCAGTTCAGTTGGACTAGAGGATCCAGTACATTCCACATAAACACAGCCCACACCAATATGGAGCCACAACCAGTTTGCACAGTGCCTTGTTGAAACTTTCTCTCCACAGCTTCATAGGATGTGCACCTCACTCCACCCCTACCATCAGCTCTTACCAATTAAAATTGGAACTCATCTGACGTGGCACAGTTTCTGCAGTCGTCTAGGGTCCAACTGATATAGTCACAAGCCCAGGTGCAGGCAATGTCGTGCTGTTAGAAAGGCCAGTCCAGTCATTAACACCACATTTCGCTGCACTGACCTAACGAATACGGTCGTCGTACGTCCGCACATCAATTTCTGCAGTGATGCTTGTCTGTTAGCACTGACGGCCGTACTCTCGGTCGTTACGTGAAGGCTGTCGGCCACTGAATTGTCCATGGTGAGAGGTAATGGTTGCAATTTGGTATTCTCAGCACACTCTCGACACTGTGGATCTCAGAATTTTGAATTACCTAAGGATTTCCGAAACGGAATGTCTCATGCATTTAGCTCCAACTAGTATTCCGCATTCAAGTCTGTTAATTCTCGCCGTGGGGTTATAATCACGTCTGAAACCTTTTCACGTGAATCGCCTGAGCAGAAACGAGATCTCTCTCAATGGACTGCCCTTTTGAACCATGCGTACCGATGCTACCACCATCTTTATTGTGCACTTCGGTGTCCCATGACTTTTGTAACCTTAGTGTAATAATGCTACTAAGCATACTTGTATTGTATTGATATGCCACTGTTATCTGACAGCAGCAAAACAAATGAAAGTGGATCTTATATATATATATATATATATATATATTTGACAGACAAACACTATTCCAGATACTTTATGAATCAGGGATAGATGAAAAAACCAGAAGACTTGTTGAACAAACGCTCACAGATACATCAAGAATTAAGTTTCAAGGCGAAATTTCTGAACCATTCAAAATCAAAACAGTTGTTCGACAAGGTGATGGACTGTCCCCAATTCTCTTTAACTTGGTTTTAGATAAAGTAGTAAAAACATGGGAAAACACATTAAAAAACAGAGGCACAAAGGGTATAAGCATGGGCCAAGGAAAGAACAAATTTGAAGTAAAATGTTTAGCCTTTGCGGATGATATGGCATTGATAACTGAAAACCGAACAGACGCAACAGTTATGCTTGATACGTTACACGAGATTGCTGAAAAGACTGGGCTAAAAATATCCTACGAAAAAACCGAGTACATAGAACACAAACATAATACAGAAAAGTCTATGAAAACAAAGTGTGGAAAAATTAGAAGAGTTGATAGATTCAAATACCTGGGGGAGTGGATCCAAGCCAATGGACTGGATAACACAACAAATAAAGAAAGAATAAAAAAGTTGGAATTTGCATATGAATTAACACAAAACTACTACAATAAGAAATCAATATCCATACAAGCAAAGATTAAACATTATAATTCAATTATTAGGACACAAGCAACATATGGATTAGAGTGCCTAACATTGAATAAGAAAGGCGAATTAAGAGAACTAGAAAAAAGAGAGAGAAAAATATTAAGAAACATTCTAGGTCCTGAGAAAAACAAGGAAAATAGGTGGATTAAAAGGAGAAATGAAGACCTATACAAAAATACAGAAAAGATCACAGATACAATGAGGAAGAGACGGCTAAAATTTTATGGACATTTAAAAAGAATGGAAGAAACATGGATTACAAAGAAAATTTTTAATTACATTACTAAGCTGAAAAACGCTGTAGGATGGATAGAAGCAGTAAAGAAAGACGCCAACAAAATAGGTGTTACAGAAGAAATAATACGTGACAGGAATAACTTTAGGCTACTTATAGAAAACGCAAACTATGAAGAGGATGCGCCAAAACCTCAACGCAAGAGAGTGTGGACAGATGAGCAAAGACGAGCAGTTGGCGAGAAAATGAAGAAGTACTGGGAAGAATGGAAGAAAAAGAAACACCATAAGTCTTAAGTTGTATGCGGTCCATAGCTGGCCAAATTCATAATATATATATATATATATATATATATATATATATATATATATATACACTCCTGGAAATGGAAAAAAGAACACATTGACACCGGTGTGTCAGACCCACCATACTTGCTCCGGACACTGCGAGAGGGCTGTACAAGCAATGATCACACGCACGGCACAGCGGACACACCAGGAACCGCGGTGTTGGCCGGCGAATGGCGCTAGCTGCGCAGCATTTGTGCACCACCGCCGTCAGTGTCAGCCAGTTTGCCGTGGCATACGGAGCTCCATCGCAGTCTTTAACACTGGTAGCATGCCGCGACAGCGTGGACGTGAACCGTATGTGCAGTTGACGGACTTTGAGCGAGGGCGTATAGTGGGCATGCGGGAGGCCGGGTGGACGTACCGCCGAATTGCTCAACACGTGGGGCGTGAGGTCTCCACAGTACATCGATGTTGTCGCCAGTGGTCGGCGGAAGGTGTACGTGCCCGTCGACCTGGGACCGGACCGCAGCGACGCACGGATGCACGCCAAGACCGTAGGATCCTACGCAGTGCCGTAGGGGACCGCACCGCCACTTCCTAGCAAATTAGGGACACTGATGCTCCTGGGGTATCGGCGAGGACCATTCGCAACCGTCTCCATGAAGCTGGGCTACGGTCCCACACACCGTTAGGCCGTCTTCCGGTCACGCCCCAACATCGTGCAGCCCGCCTCCAGTGGTGTCGCGACAGGCGTGAATGGAGGGACGAATGGAGACGTGTCGTCTTCAGCGATGAGAGTCGCTTCTGCCTTGGTGCCAATGATGGTCGTATGCGTGTTTGGCGCCGTGCAGGTGAGCGCCACAATCAGGACTGCATACGACCGAGGCACACAGGGCCAACACCCGGCATCATGGTGTGGGGAGCGATCTCCTACACTGGCCGTACACCACTGGTGATCGTCGAGGGGACACTGAATAGTGCACGGTACATCCAAACCGTCATCGAACCCATCGTTCTACCATTCCTAGACCGGCAAGGGAACTTGTTGTTCCAACAGGACAATGCACGTCCGCATGTATCCCGTGCCACCCAACGTGCTCTAGAAGGTGTAAGTCAACTACCCTGGCCAGCAAGATCTCCGGATCTGTCCCCCATTGAGCATGTTTGGGACTGGATGAAGCGTCGTCTCACACGGTCTGCACGTCCAGCACGAACGCTGGTCCAACTGAGGCGCCAGGTGGAAATGGCATGGCAAGCCGTTCCACAGGACTACATCCAGCATCCCTACGATCGTCTCCATGGGAGAATAGCAGCCTGCATTGCTGCGAAAGGTGGATATACACTGTACTAGTGCCGACATTGTGCATGCTCTGTTGCCTGTGTCTATGTGCCTGTGGTTCTGTTAGTGTGATCATGTGATGTATCTGACCCCAGGAATGTGTCAATAAAGTTTCCCCTTCCTGGGACAATGAATTCACGGTGTTCTTATTTCAATTTCCAGGAGTATATATATATATATATATATATATATATATATATATATATATATATATATAATTAGTAACATGGAGATGATTAGTGATGAATATGAAGTGTACAAGTATTAGAAAAAACAGACATAATGAGGATGATTATGTAGCATGCTAACTACTGTAATTACAAAGCCACTGTAGTTTCAAATACGTATTTTGCAAGTAGTAATCAAAGATGTCTGCAGTTTTAAAAAATGAATGGAAAGGTTCGTAGTAAGTCAATACTTTGCTTAGTATTTAATAACTGATAATGTCAAGAAATCACCAGTAAAATGTATGTAGGACAATTTACTTCAATGAACTTCTTAAACTGCCTCTCATATGCTGTATACGTTTTTAGTGGTCGTAAACATAAGTGGCCCTTGTGGGAAGAAGTTACCTTATGTGGCATTGCGACGCATTGTGTATGGAAGTACCTGAATGCCTGGCAGAGGGTTCACCAAGCCACCTTCAAGCTACTTCTCTTACATTCCACTCCACACAGCGCGCGGGGAAAAACGAACACTTAAATCCTTCTGTGCGAGCTCTCATTTCTCTCGTTTCATCGTGATGATCATTCCTCCCAATGTAGGTCGGTGCCAACACAATATTTTTGCAATAGGAGCGGAAAATTGGTGATTGAAATTCCATGAGATTGTCCTGCCACAGCGAAAACTACCTTTGTTTTAACGACTGCCACCCCAATTGGTATGTCATACCCGTGGCACCCTCTCCATCATATGGCGGTAATGCAGAAGGGTGTTGCCCTTCTCTAAACTTATTCGTTATCCTCCTTCACACTGCACACCAACGCTCCAGAAGAGAGCGGACAAGTATAGTGTAAGCAGTCTCTTTAGTAGATCTGTTACATTTTCTAAATGGTCTGCAATAAATCACAGTCTTTGGTTTGTTTCACCCAAAACATTATCTATGTGATCACTGCAACTGAAGTATTTCGTGATTGTAATTACTATGCATTTAATTGAATTTACATACTTTAGCTTTGTGTCATTTATTGTGTAACTGAACTTTAGCACATTCGTTTTAGTTCTATTGCGGATGACTTCACACTTTTCATTGTTGTTGTTGTTGTTGTTGTCTTCAGTCCTGAGAATGGTTTGATGCAGCTCTCCATGCTACTCTATCCTGTGCAAGCTTCTTCATCTCCCAGTACTTACTGCAACCTACAACCTTCTGCTTAGTGTATTCATCTCTTGGTCTCCCTCTACGATTTTTACCCTCCACGCTGCCCTCCAATGCTAAATTTGTGATCCCTTGATGCCTCAGAACATGGCCTACCAACCGGTCCCTTCTTCTTGTCAAGTTGTGCCACAAACTCCTCTTCTCCCCAATTCTATTCAGTACCTCCTCGTTGGTTATGTGATCTAACCATCTAATCTTCAGCATTCTTCTGTAGCACCACATTTCGAAAGCTTCTATTCTCTTCTTGTCCAAACTATTTTTCGTCCATGTTTCACTTCCATACATGGCTACACTCCATACAAATACTTTCAGAAACGACTTCCTGACACTTAAATCTATGCTCGATGTTAACAAATTTTTCTTCTTCAGAAACGCTTTCCTTGCCATTGCGAGTCTCCATTTTTATATCCTCTCTACTTCGACTATCATCAGTTATTTTGCTCCCCAAATAGCAAAACTCCTCTACTACTTTAAGTGTCTCATTTCCTATTCTAATTCCCACAGCATCACCCGAGTTAACTCGACTACAGTCCATTTTCCTCGTTTTGCTTTTGTTGATGTTCATCTTATATCCTCCTCTCAAGACACTGTCCATTCCGTTCAACTGCTCTTCCAAGTCCTTAGCTGTCTCTGACAGAATTACAATATCATCGGCGAACCTCAAAGTTTTTATTTCTTCTCCATGGATTTTAATACCTACTGCGAATTTCTCTTTTGTTTCCTTCACTGCTTGCTCAATATACAGATTGAATAACATCAGGGAGAGGCTACAACCCCGTCTCACTCCCTTCCCAAACACTGCTTCCCTTTCATGCTCCTCGACTCTTATCACTGCCATCTGGTTTCTGTACAAATTGTAAGTAGCCTTTTGCTCCCTGTATTTTACCTCTGCCACCTTCAGAATTTGAAAGAGAGTATTCCAGTCAAAATTGTCAAAGGCCTTCTCTAAGTCTACAAATGCTAGAAACGTAGGTTTGCCTTTCCTTAATCTTTCTTCTAAGATAAGTCGTAGGGTCAGTATTGTCTCACGTGTTCCAACATTTCTACGGAATCCAAACTGATCTTCCCCGAGGTCGGCTTCTACCAGTTTTTCCATTCGTCTGTAAAGAATTCGCGTTAGTATTTTGCAGCTGTGATTTATTAAATTGATAGTTGGGTACTTTTCACATCTGTCAACACCTGCTTTCTGTGTGATTGGAATTATTATATTCTTCTGGAAGTCTGAGTTTATTTCGCCTGTCTCATACATCTTGCTCACCAGATGGTAGAGTTTTGTCAGGACTGGCTCTCCCAAGGCCGTTAGTAGTTCTAATGGAATGTTGTCTACTCCCGGGGCCTTGTTTCGACTCAGGTCTTTCAGTGCTCTGTCAAACTCTTCATGCAGTATCGTATCTTCCATTTCATCTAATCCTCTTCCATTTCCATAATATTGTCCTCAAGTACATCGCCCTTGTATAGACCCTCTATATACTCCTTCCAATTTTCTGCTTTCCCTTCTTTGCTTAGAACTGGGTTTCCATCTGAGCTCTTGATATTGATGCAAGTGGTTCTCTTTTCTCCAAAGGTCTCTTTAATTTTACTGTAGGCAGTATCTATCTTACCCCTAGTGAGATAAGCCTCCACATGCTTACAGTTGCCCTCTAGCCATCCCTGTTTAGCCATTTTGCACTTCCTGTCGATCTCATTTTTGAGAAGTTTGTATTCCTTTTTGCCTGCTTCATTTACTGCATTTTTATATTTTCTCCTTTCATCAGTTTATTCAATATTTCTTTCGTTACCCAAGCATTTCTACTAGCCCTCGTCTTTTTACCTACTTGAACCTCATTTGCCTTCACTACTTCACCCCTCAGAGCTACCCATTCTTCTTCTAGTGTATTTCTTTCCCCCATTCCTGTCAATAGTTCCCTTATGCTCTCTGTGAAACTCTGTACAACCTCTGGTTTAGTCAGTTTATCCAGGTCCCATCTCCTTAAATTCCCACCTTTTTGCAGTTTCTTCAGTTTTATCTACAGTTCATACCCAATAGATTATGGTCAGAGTCCACATCTGCCCCTGGAAAGGTCTTACAATTTAAAACCTGGTTCCTAAATCTCTGTATTACCATTATATAATTTATCTGATACCTTCTAGTATCTCCAGGATTCTTCCATGCATACAACCTTCTTTCATGATTCTTGAACCAAGTGTTAGCTATGATTAAGTTAGGCTCTGTGCTAAATTCTACCAGATGGCTTCCTCTTTCATTTCTTCCCCCCAATCCATATTCACCTACTATGTTTCGTTCTCTCCCTTTTCCTACTCTCGAATTCCAGTCACCCATGACTATTAAATTTTCGTCTCCCTTAACTACCTGAATGATTTCTTTTATCTCATCATACATTTTATCAATTTCTTCATCATCTGCCGAGCTAGTTGGCATAGAAACTTGTACTACTGTAGCTGGCATGGGCTTCGTGTCTATCTTGGCCACAATAATGCATTCACTGTGCTGTTTGTAGTAGCTTACCTGCACTCCTATTTTTTTATTCATTACTAAACCTACTCCTGCATTACCCCTATTTGATTTTGTATTTATGACCCTGAATTCACCTAACCAAAAGTCTTGTTCCTCCTGCCACCGAACTTCACTAATTCCCACTATATTTAACTTTAACCTACCCATTTCTCTTTTTAAATTTTCTAACCTACCTGCCCGATTAAGGGATCTGACATTCCATGCTCCGATCTGTAGAACACCAGTTTCCTTTCTTCTGATAATGACGTCCTCTTCAGCAGTACCCGCCCGGAGATCCGAATGGGGGACTATTTTACCTCCGGTATATTTTACCCAAGAGGACGCCATCATTTAACCATACAGTAAAGCTGCATGCCCTCGGGAAAAATTACAGCTGTAGTTTCCCCTTGCTTTCAGCCGTTCACAGTACCAGCACAGCAAGGCCGTTTTTGTTAGTGTTACAAGTCACTCATCCAGACTGTTGCCCCTGCAACTACTGAAAAGGCTGCTGCCACTCTTCAGGAACCACACGTTTGTCTGGCCTCTCAACAGATACCCCTCCATTGTGGTTGTACCTACAGTACGGTCATCTGTATCGCTGAGGCACGCAAGCCTCCCCACCAACGGCAAGGTCCATGGTTCATTACTTTGAGTAAATTGCAGATTTTTACACCATATAGTTATCTTCACTAAATCATTTCACAATTTGTTTTGATCATCTGACGACATTACAGGATGGTAAATGACAGTATCATCCACAACAATCTATGAGGTCTGCTCAGATTGGCTTCTAAACCGTTTATGTTAATCAGGAACAACAGACAGCCTGTAACACTTCCTTGGGGGACGCCAGGTATTAGTTCTGCTTTACTCGATGACTTTTGGTCAGTTATTACGAGCTGTCACCTTTATGACAGGAAATCATCAACTCAGTCGTAGAACTGGGACGATACTTCTTAGGCATGCAGTTTAATGAGAAGTCGCTTGTGAGGAATAGTGTCAAAAGCCATTTGGAAATCTAAAAATATGGAATCAATTTGGCGTTCTTTGTTGACAGCACTCATCACTTCATGAGAATTAAGAGCTAGTTGTGCCTCACAAGAAAACTATTTTCTGAATTCCTATTGGCTATTTCCCAATAAATCGTTTTCTTCGAGGCCATTCATAATATTCGAACACATTATATGTTCCAAAATCTTACTGCAATTCGCGTTAATGATATGAGCTAGTAATTCAGCGGATTACTCTTATTTGTTTCCTTGGATAGTGGTGTGACTTCGTGGAAATTTGAACAGATCTATCGACGAGCGAGCCGTTGTATGTGACTGCCATGTGTGAAGCTGTTGTATCAGCACACTCTGGAAGGGGCCTGACTAGTGTACAGTATGGGCAGGAGGCCTTGTCTTCACTGAGTGATTTAAGCCGCTTCGCTACACCGAGGATATCTACTTCTAAGGTTCTCATGTTGGCAGTTACTCTAGAATCCAAACTGGAGTATTTACTTCGTCTTCTTTTGGGAGGAATTTCGGGAAACGTGTTTTTAGTAGCACTGTTATCAATAACATCAGTGTTGTTATTGTACAGTGAAGCTATTAATTATCTGTTGCCGCTAGCATGCTTTACGTGGGACCAGAATCTCTCTGGGTTTTCTACTAGATTCCGAGACACAGTTTCGTTGCGAAAACTATTAAAAACATTTTGCTTTGAAGCTCGAACTAAATTTCGAGCTTGTGTAAAACTTCGCCATTCTTGGGGAATTTGCGGCCTTTTATATTTGGTAAGGTTCTTTCGTCGCTTCTGCAACAGTGTTCTGAACCGTTTTGTGTACTATAGGCAATTATGTGGTATATATTTCTCATTTGCCATCGATACTATTTTTTTTTAAATTTAAACCACATCTGGTCTACGCTTACGTATAGGATGGGAAAGAGTGGAGATTTTCTCTTAGAAAGACATGAAGCGAATTTTTATCTCCTTTTGTAACTAGATGTACTTTGCATTAATTTTTGATGGGTTTGGATGTTATGGCATTCACTCGAGGTAAAAACGCCTTCAGTCACAACTTTTCGTGTTTTATTCAGTACACGATGCATTTCGGAACCTGTGGGTGCATCTTCAGGTGTAATTCGTCTTAATGCATGCTTTATTTGTACTCTGTCACAAAAAGGTTTTGATGTTAGGTTATGAATTTCGTAAGCCAAACGCGGAAAATATGTGCGAAATAGTGGAAAAGATGAGCAGTGTAAGCTTACCAAATAATCCAAGAAAAGTGTTTTTAACGTTTTAGCAACAGCATACTTTTCTCTCCAAAACGTTAAAATCTCCTTTAATTCCTAATTCTTTTGATATAATTTTTAATTTGCTTTATAGTATAACTTTCACTTCACTATTGTTATTATTCCTTTCATTGTTAATATTATTCTTAATAAGTTCAATAAGCTGATGTGTTCTCAGTTTCGAATAACCTTTAAGTGCTAATTGTTTTTCTCTAGATTTCAATTCCTTTTTCACTCTTAATACTCACCATTTATAAGAAATAACTTTTATAAAATATGTATAAAAGTATGTACATTTTTAATCATCTGCATTGATATAGATTAATAATAATTCAAATGTGGGAAAATGCCACACCCATAACTCCAATATATAATTTAACATAGTTTTTTTTTAATTTACAGTGGTCAAATTATTGACCTGTGGAATGTTATAAAATATTGTTCACAAATGATATTTTAAACACTGTTCTTTATGGAATTTCAGCTAGTGCTGTCCCACTTACTGGAACATTAAAGGATATTAAGTCTAGAAATCTGAAGTAACACATTTGAAAAATTTAAATAAATTAAAAGCTATTATTTTTACAGAGGAATCCAATTAAATTTTATATTTTGGGAAGTATGGTATTTCAGGATCTGTGATGGCAGGTCCAAGGAAATTGAAGAAAATATTAAGCTGATTTCATGCATTCTTTTATATATCGAAATCTGGAGATTAGAAGTTTAATCTCTGGAGATCTTAAACAAAAGAATATTAGTCACTAATGAGATTTTACACTTCATTTAAGAAGGTTTCCAAGGCGCTAAAACCTTAGCCACTTGCAATAACAAATATTTTCAAGGTATAAAATTTTTGACAACATATAAAATATAGCAATTAATAATTTTAGTAGCGAAAAGTTAGCATTAGAATATAACGAACACTTAAACAAAAATAAGAAAAACCACAATTTTTATTAAAAAATATAAAAATTAAAAAAATTACTTTTAATATATGGCAGCTTTTTCATATACATCTAATGCAGTTGTCACTGGTTCAGAAATACATATGACGAGTATATTAAAAGTTATTAATCCAAACAATTGTCAACTAAATTTAGGTTCTTGGTATAAAGGTATCTGGATTCTTTTATTTGAAGAGAGACATTTTTCTTTAGAATTCCTATTTTGTATTTTATTTATGAAGATTTTCAAGGGGGCATAAATTTGTCCTCTTATGATAATATAGATTTTTCGCCATCATGACAGACAGAAGTTTTTGACAGAGAGAGGAATTTTTCCTTGAAGTAGGAAAGTATTTTCCTACTATTTTAAATGATTATTCATTTCTGCAAGATGAATTAAAATCATGTAATCAATATGCTTTAATACAAAAATGTAGTTAAAATTGCCAATTGAAAATGTTAAAGAATCAATGATGATGAACAAACAGAATAGAAAATCTGTTAGAAAATATTACATTACCTTAAAAAATATTATGCTGATTATCCAAAATATACAGCATATGTTGAAAAGGATAAAAAAGAAAGCATTGCAGTCGAATTTTAAAATCAATTAAAAATAGAAAAGGAACAAAGCAACAACTTGCAATACAATTAGAAGAAAAATCTAAAATTACAAAGTTAAAAGAAATAAATAGAAAAATTTCTAAAATAGAAAAAGAACATTGTCATCTATTTAGTGACTACAAAAAAACCATAAAAGATCATTTCTATAAAGTTGGTGGAACAACAATGAAGTTAGTCAAGTCTAGCTCATCTGTATACAATAATTGTGAATGTCAAGATGATAAATTCGAATACTACTACATTAGAGGGTTTGTTAATCACCATACTATCGAAGTGTTGTTTTAATCTGCTTTGAAATCACATAGAAAAGAAGGTAAAGAACTGTACAACATGAACTTTAGAGATATAGAATATTACTTAGATGTTTTTGTTGATAGATAAAGTGATTTATTGTTGAATGAACTAAAATTAAATGATTATAAAGTTGAAGATAAAATATTTAACAAAACATTATTTCCTCAAGAAATACAACTGTTAAAAGTTTCTGAAAAACTCACAACTAAACAACGAAATAATTGACAAAATTATTTTAGATGAACTGACTAGAGAGGAACAAACTCCAATTATTTAGGAAATTAATGAAGAATGTCTGATAAAAATGACAGACAAACACTAGAAAATCTTCTTAAATCAAGAAGATGCAAAATTAATGTAAAAAAAAAACATATGGAAAGAGTCAAATAATTTTATAAACAAATCTAATCAAAATTCAGGAATAAATTTTAAGTACCATAGTAAATACGTTTCAATTCGTTTTTAAAGTATTCATATCTGCTTTAATTCAGGGATCAATACTCCAACGCCTGGAGTGGCAATAGCATAACAAATAAAACATAAACTACGATCATGCAAATTTATTATTTCTCAAAATAAGTAAATTTACAATTACTTTTTCATGATTAAACTTTATATACATCTAATACACAAAACGTTTGAAGACCATCATCTCAAATTTAAAATCCTTAAATAATTCTGACATGAAATCATATTTGTTAATCTTTATTTCAATGTACTTCATTTTCGACTCTTCAAGCTTTCCCAATGGATGTGTTGTAAATAGTCTTCACGGGTTTGCCGCTGAATCACATTGTGCAAATAGCACAATATTTCCTCAGAGCAACTGTCCAACATCTTCAGGTGGTTCAACGTTGCTGGTGACAAGATACATCAGACGATATCTACACGTCGATTCCCTGTTTAAGAAACATGCGCAAAGAATGCGCAGCTGATGATATAGCACATGCACAATGATTTGCCATATTCAAACTTCCTCTGCCGAAAATCGCAGACCGGCTGTCCTGCACGTGCATTGTACGCTGCATTTGTCAACAGTGCAGCCAGACATTACTCACCAATGGCCATACGAAGACAATGTTATGACGGGCCTGTTATCGAAGAGTCTTGATCTTCACGTCGTGATCTAATAGCAGTCAATGCATGGTTCCAGGGTGTGCTCAGTTGAAATTCTGTATCCTTGTTGATGAGATTATTGGTTGTATGGATATGTACTGCTTCCTTAATGATGCAATCGCAGAAAGATGACGCCAGGGATAAAACTTCCGTCTTTTCATAAATCATACGAAGTCCCGTATTCAGACAGTGTTCCGCAATTGCCGACTTTTCCAGTTGACGAAGGGGTGTATGATGCTGATGTTCAACACAGCGTTCTTGTACTGTGTGGCATGGCTGGCCTGTATACGCTGCCCCACACTGACAAGGAATCTTGTACACACCACCTTTCCTCAGGCCAAGCGCATCCTTAACTGAACGCAACAGGTTTCTCAGTTTTGTAGATGGTCGAAAAACACACTTAATTCCATATCTTCCGAGGACTCTTCCGATTCATGACAACATGGCAGCAAAATACGGCAAAAAGGCCAAAGTGGTGGGTTTCTTCATATCTTCATTCTTCTCCATAGATTGAACTCGCCTGGGCCTGAATGCATTACATATCTGTCTCTCAGAATAACCGTTTTGTCGGAACACTGTCTTCAAATGTTGTATTTCACTCGACAGGCTCTCAGGATCAGATAGCACATCTGCTCTATGAACTAACGTACGTCATGCACTACCGCATTGTGCAAGATGATGGCAGCTTGTGGCCTGCAAATGCGTTGGCTTGAGACAGACGCTGTGTCCCAAGGTTCCATCTGCTTTCCTTTGTACCAAGACATCAGGAAAAGGTAAAGCACCATCTTTTTCCACTTCCATTGTGATGTAGGTAGAGTATCAAGTCCATATGGCGACACCACATATGTATCATCCACATTCCGCAGAAAACAAGAGGGTTTGAGAGTGGCTGACTGTAGTGCTTTTTCTTCAAAGTCCTCCATAAAACAATTGGCCACCACAGACAGAGGGCTTCCCATGGCGACACCGTCCACTTGTTCAAAACATTGGTCATGAAATAAGTATATTGAAGTAAACACATGTTTAAATAATGCTATTATGTACTCCTCAGACTTGTTGCTAATGAGCTCCAAAGAGTCCTGCAAGGGCACCTTTGTAAATGAAGACACAACATCGAAACTTACTAACAGATCCGATGATTGCAATCCAACAGTTTTCAGGCGACCTATGAAACCTTCAGAGTTTCGAATGTGATGGTGGGACTTGCCTATGAGAGGTCCCAATAGTGATGTCAGGTATTTTGCAACAAATAAGTAGGTGCTCCTATTTTACTTACAATGGGATGGAGAGGCACCCAATTCTTAGGGATCTTGGGGAGGTGTAGAGTCTAGGACGAACTGCAGCCTGTTGACATAAACCCTTAGCGACTTTAGCTGGAATTGAGCTCTTCCTGAGGAGTTCCGCGGTTTTTCTCTGGATCCTATGTGTCGGATCTCTTTTTAATTTACTATATGCAGGATCGTACAGCAGTTTGTATATCTTGCTGTTACATTCTGTGTGTGACAGAAGCACAGTAGCCTTTTCTTTGTCAGCAGGTAAGATGACGATGTCTTGGTCTTCTCTCAATTCTCATAGAGCATTTCTTTCAGCTGAGGTGATGTTAAAGTTGGACCTCTTAGATGAAGCTTGAGTCAAGATGCGGCATGTGTCACACCTTATCTCTTCGGTAGCATCCTTAGGAAGTTTCGAAACAGCCGGTTCTATTTTACATCTCGGATTGGCATGGTCCCTGGTGTAGGTGCAAAATTCAGACCCTTCTCTAGCACCAAAATTGCAGCCTCGTCCAAATTCTTTTCTGTGAGATTAAAAACGGTACGTCTTCTTGGCATGTCTTCTTGTGTTCGGGCTTCGAGTCGATCGTATTTACTCAGTTGACGAACCTTAGCTTGTCGTTCAGTCCAGATAGCCAGTGCCTAAGTGGCACTGTCTACTGAGTTCCAGAATACCGCTGAAAGGTTCGCTGAAATTTCGTGTTTCGCGTCAACCGCGTCGGCCAGCAACAATCATGGAGGATTGTTGCAGTGAGGATTGTTGTGGATGTTAACCATCATCATTGTGTGTGACGAAATACCTAAAATCAGCAACCAACAAGAGATATAATCGTAATTAGATGTGTAAGGCGAAGGTGGCAACTGCTTCAGTATTTGTGTGTTAGTAGGAAATATACAGTTCGTACATCACAACCTTTGTGGTCCTTAATAATAGACAAACTTTCAATCATTCCACTATTCAGTTGCAAAACAGCCGCACTCGCTTGAAATACTCCCGAAACCACAGCAGAAAAAACGATAGCCTTTCATCCATTAAGCACACGGTCATATAATCATAATAATTAACTGTTTGGCATTTATACAAAATCCAGTAAAGGAATTTAAACGGGGGTGTTTCACTCTCTTGCGACATAACTTGTCAAACTCACATATGTTTTTCGCCATCTCCTTCCTGTAAAGGTGCCACATGAGACTCTTCAAGCCTTTCCAGCCGCTGTGTTGTAAATAGTCTTCACGGGTTTGCCGCCGAATCAATTTGTGCAAATTCCACAATATTTCCTCAGAGCAACTGTCGACATCTTCATATGGTTCAATCATGCTGGTGGCTAGGAAGGACTGATGGTATCCACAAGTCGACGCCCCCATTTATAGGACACGCGAGCAAAGAATGTGCAGCCGCGGATATTGCGCATGCACACTGATTTGCCACATTCAAACTCCCTCTGCCGAAAATCGCAGAGCGGCTGTTCCGCGCATGCGCTGTACACTGCGTTTGTCAACACTGCGGCCAGACGTTACTCACCAACGGCCGTACAAAGCCAACGTTATGACGGGCTTGTTACTGAAGAATCTGGATCTTCACATCGTGATTTAATAGCACCCAATGCAGGGTTCCGGTCTGTGCTAAGTTGAAATCCCGTATCCTTGTTTATGAGATTATCCGCTGTACGGAAAAGTCGGCAATTGCGGAACACTGCCTGAATACAAGACATCATCGTATGATTTATGAAAAGATGCCGCTCCGTCTTTCGTCCGCTGCGGCTCTGGATGCTTCCTCTGCGGTCCGCGCCCACCAGTCCCACTCCTGGGTGTTCGGTCTGGTGCGCCTGGCAGTCCGTCAGGGGCTCGTTTTCCATCTCCATGTCTCTGGTTCTTCTGTTTGTGTAGTGTTGCAGCTGGCCCCGTTGCTCCTTAAACAATTCCAGAGCCGGGTCCCAGGCTCTGCTTAGCTGGTACCCTGTGTCACGGTTCATAAGATCGTCAGCCATTTTAATTTCTATCGATTCTCTTATAACACTGTCCCAAAATCTGGGTGTTTGTGCTAGAATCTTGGTATCCTCATACTTCATGGCATGATCTAGTCCTAGACAGTGTTCAGCAATGGCTGACTTAGTCACCTGTATTAATCTAGTGTGCCTCTGATATTCTTTGCACCTGATCTCCACAGTTCTTGTCGTCTGGCCAATGTAGGACATGCCACATTGACAAGGTATATTGTAAATCCCTGGTTTTCGTAACCCAAGGTCGTCTTTGACACTCCCCAGCTGTCCCCCGATCTTGTTGGATGGACAGAAACACACTTGATATTGTGTTTACGGAGGATCCTACTGACTCTGGCAGAAATAGAGCCAGCATAGGGCAGATATGCCACCTTCTTTGCTTCATCTTGGTCTTCTTCAGGAACCTGTGGTATAGTGGCTGGTTGGAGTGCCCTCTCAATTTGTCTGTCCGTGTATCCATTCTTGGAGAAAACTGTTTTGAGACGTTCTATCTCTATAGGTAGATTCTCTTGGTCTGACAGGGCACGTGCTCTGTGGACCAAAGTCTTCAGAACCCCATTCTTCTGTGCAGGGTGGTGACAGCTGCTGGCCTGCAGATATAAATCAGTGTGTTGGTTTTCGGTACACACTGTGGCCAATTGATCCATCTGCTTTCCTCTGGACTAATACATCCAGAAATGTCAGCTGGCCATTCTTCTCCAGTTCTATGGTGAACTTGATATTAAGGTGGCATGAGTTAAGATGTTCTAGAAACTCATTGAGCCTGTCCATCCCATGTGGCCAGATCACGAAGGTGCCATCCACATACCTAAAGAAGCATGTGGGTTTAAATGTGGCTGTCTCCAATGCCCTCTCCTCAAAACTCTCCATAAACATGTTGGCATCCATAGGGGACATTGGGCTGCCCATAGCTACACCTTCAGTTTGCTCGTAATATTGTTTTCTGTACAGGAAATACGTGGATGTCAGTGTATGACTGAACAGGTCCAACAGAGCACCGTCAAATTTCTCTGCAATCAGTTCTAGTGAGTCCTTCAGTGGAACCCTGGTGAACAGCGATACCACATCAAAACTAACCATGATGTCTGAATTTGTGATGTGCAGTTGCTTGAGGCTTTGCAGGAAATCTTCTGAGTTGCGGATGTGGTGAATACATTTCCCCACATATGGAGACAGGAGACCTTTCAAGTACTTGGCTGTTGTGTACGTAGGTGCCCCAATATTACTGACAATAGGACGTAGGGGCACGCCCTCTTTGTGTATTTTAGGCAGACCATACAGTCTAGGTGGCACTGGCGCTTTTTCCCGTAGTTGTCTGATGATCTTATCGGGCATCCCTGTTTCCTTCAAGAGAGCACTAGTCTTCTTGGCCACCTTGTCCGTGGGGTCACACTCCAGAATTCTGTATGCAGGGTCCTCCAGAAGTTGGCGTACTTTCTCATCATAATTCACCCGCTGCAAGATGACAGTGGAGTTCGCTTTGTCTGCTGGCAGTACCACAATGCTGTTGTCTTCCCGTAGTTTCTTGAGTGCAAGCCTCTCCTCGGTTGTGATGTTCGATTTCGGCGGCCTGGCCTTGGTGAGGGCCCTGCAGATCTCTCGGCGGACTTCGTCTGCCACATTAGGTGGAAGTGTGGCTGCAACTTGCCCTACTGCACTAACGAAACCTGAAATGGGTACGTTTCTAGGGGTCGTAGCAAAGTTGAGACCCTTGCTGAGTACCTTTAAGGTTGTATCATCAAACTGTATGCCACTCAGATTCGTCACAGTGCGCGTCTCTTCCATCTGCTGTGCTTTCTTACTCATGCAGTCAAACTTTGCAGATTGGCAAGATGAGGCATTCCTTCTAGCACACTCAGCTAAACACCAGGAGGCACGGTCTGCCCAATCCCAATCTTCTCTTGTTAAGGAGGCTGCCATGTACAGATGAATGTGTAACAGCTCCCTGGCCACAACATCTAACCTGTGGCGCATATCTAGAATCCTCTCTCTCACCAGTGCCATGCTGGCTCTGCGTTTTATCTTGTTCGCCGCTCTGGAGTTGATGTGATGTTTAATTCTGGCAAATACTGGTACCACTTCTCCTTCTCGACACCTCAGCAAAAAACTCAGAGAACTCAGCATCTTCCCTTTCTTCTGCCGTAGCTTGTCCAGCTTCTTGATAGTCTGATACATCTCCTCCCCGTACAGACTTTTGATGTAACTCTTCAGGCTTTCCCGGCGATCTAATGACATCTTGGGTTGTCGGGTGTTCTGCCGGATATCGTCGTACTTGGACAGACAAATTGAGAGGGCACTTCAACCAGCCACTATACCACAGGTTCCTGAAGAAGACCAAGATGAAGCAAAGAAGGTGGCATATCTGCCCTATGCTGGCTCTATTTCTGCCAGAGTCAGTAGGATCCTCCGTAAACACAATATCAAGTGTGTTTCTGTCCATCCAACAAGATCGGGGGACAGCTGGGGAGTGTCAAAGACGACCTTGGGTTACGAAAACCAGGGATTTACAATATACCTTGTCAATGTGGCATGTCCTACATTGGCCAGACGACAAGAACTGTGGAGATCAGGTGCAAAGAATATCAGAGGCACACTAGATTAATACAGGTGACTAAGTCAGCCATTGCTGAACACTGTCTAGGACTAGATCATGCCATGAAGTATGAGGATACCAAGATTCTAGCACAAACACCCAGATTTTGGGACAGTGTTATAAGAGAATCGATAGAAATTAAAATGGCTGACGATCTTATGAACCGTGACACAGGGTACCAGCTAAGCAGAGCCTGGGATCCGGCTCTGGAATTGTTTAAGGAGCAACGGGGCCAGCTGCAACACTACACAAACAGAAGAACCAGAGACATGGAGATGGAAAACGAGCCCCTGACGGACTGCCAGGCGCACCAGACCGAACACCCAGAAGTGGGACTGGTGGTCGCGGACCGCAGAGGGAACATCCAGAGCCGCAGCGGACGAAAAACGTAGCGGCAACGCTCCAACAGGTCGTGGTGAGCGGGCGCGGACCGCAGGGGGAACGCTCGGTACCCCAGACCGTAGATGAAACCCCAGGAGCGGGTTTGGTGGGCGCGGACCGCAGAGGGAACACCTAGAACCGCAGCGAACGGAAAACGGAGCAGCAACGCTCCAACAGGTCGCAGGAAATGGGCGCGGACCACAGAGGAAGCGCCTGCAGCCGTTGGTGGAGGGGGAAGGCCATAGGCATAAATATTGGACCAGGTCCACTCGAGGAGCAGTCTCAGGTCGCACCTGGTGAAGGTCACGAGCTACGTGACCGAAATATCGTGCAAGTATGACGCTGATATCTGGCAGAACACCCGACAACCCAAGATGTCAGAAGAGCAGGTGTTGTGGAGTTGCTGAAAAGGACTCTTGGAGGATGAGAAGATGAGAAAAATAGAGAAGTTAAAAAATCCCTCTGAGGGTTTCCATCATATGGATCCAAAGGTTTTAGGACTTTTCCATAGCAAATTTATTTGTTTACTTTATACTTTCAGCATAATTCATTTTATTTAATTTCATACATGCACCTTTTATACAAACATATTAAATTTATTTTACTTATTTAAACCGTCTGTGAGAAAAAATAATTAATTTACAATAAGTGTATATGATAATAAAGGATATTCATTTTTATTAATTTTTCTAAGTAATTTAATATAAATTACTCGTTTTTAAATGAACATACAAGAATCTTGATTTAGAATTGGAATTATAGTAGATAAAAAGTATTGGTCTTGGGTAGCTTGGGTCAGTCCTGGTGTGTGCCAGGAACTATCTATCTTTACTCAGACTTTTCCTGCTTCTTCAGTTATTGTAACCTCATTCTTCCTGTAAACTTCCTCAAGTCCTCTGTCTCCTGGCTAAGGCTAGCAGTTTGCTTCACAATGCTTGTGACATGGTAACTTCCCCTTAGCTTGTTCATCATGCCTACAGCATTGCTTTAGCTACCATCTAACAGCAAGACTGTTCCCTTCCTAATCACTTTAGTTAGCGCCCTACACTTAACACTGAAAGCTGCCACTACCAAACAATGAATACCAAGTCAAATGCCAATAACAATGTCCTGAAAATTTTCCCCTTTGTATAAAATTTTACCCATGGGTGAACAATAATACCACCTAAGTGCTCTTTCGAAATATGAGGTAGAGAGCTTATTTTCATAGGGAAATAAATACCCAACAGGCCCCTAACATGCAGTAAACGAAAATACATTCTAACCAAGGTATTCAACTACCCTCATACAAGCTATCAGTATGGGTGCCTTTCGTTCATGTAGGAAAAACACGTGCAATACAGATGTAACTGCAGACATTGTGTTATAGCGCCTGTTAGAAGAAAAACGGTGTATTTGAAAGTAAAGTCACAGATATCCATTGCTGTAGCACGGCTGTTGAAGTTCACTGCAATTCTGCAGTTTGCACTTGCTTTATCTGGCGGAAAATTGTGCACATAAAGATAAGTGACCGCTGAAGGTACTTTCTCGAACAAACACCACTGAAAACAATTGATTTAAATTATCTTGTAAATGGTGTTTGAATGAAATTAGCTTAAAGGAACTACAATCGCTCTGTAGTGGAAAGGCATCAGCACCTGACGAGATATCTTCATGGTTCTACAAAGATTATGAGAACGAACTTCCTCCCGTTCTAGCAGCTGTTAATCGTAGTTTGCTGGAGAAACGATGGGTGGCTAGTGACTGGAAAAATTCGCAAGATCATTCTCGTTTTGAAGATAGGTCGTAGGACAGATACACGTTGTTAGAGGGCTTCATTGAACCTGGTTTACGACAACGTCTCAAAAGTCACGGATCTCTTATTCAGAATTCTTCAAAACACAATGGTGTTGAGCAGATGACCACCACCTCTTTCCAACCAGTGTCCAATTCGGAACCTGAGCGGATATGGCAAGGAAAACTCAGAAGCCATAGATAATGACGACAGTTCACAGTAGGGGACCACTAACCAGCTCTGTCGCAGCATACAACGCCATTCCCTCAACTAGGCGAAATTTTAGTCTGTCACAGACACCAGGCATTTTGCCACCTGCTGCGCCCCACTCATTGAGCCCTTGGCCAATTCACACATCCGTATCATCGTGTGGTCTCCCACATATGGGCTCGCACTATCGAGTGGAAGTCCAGGTGGACCAAATTCGTCGTTGTTATCGACAGGGGCAACAAATGTTAAGGATTTCAAGCACCCAGAGGTGCATAGAAAGGAGTGCAAATCAGCTCCAAGCATAACGATACGTTTCCCTTTCCCCTCAGCAGCCAACTGTGCATGACTCATGTCCAATTCAGGGCTTCCAATCAGCCTTTCTGCAACCACTATAACCTCTGTTATCATTTTAAGTACTAACAGTGGGTCAACAATAACTAGCAATGGGAGCTATCGGGATGTATGCACTTTCAACCACTGAAACTTCAGACAGTCGACAATGCCACAATCCCCTTCACCAAAACCTGGAATAGGTTCTGGGACTCAGGAGGGAGAACCATTCACCCCAACTGGACTACTTCCAGGGCCCATTCCGCTCTGGGTAGGAACAAGTAGTGCCCCAGAAACTATAGATTGGCCACCAGTTCCACAACGCCAGCATCTGACCTGGCTGACTGTGATGGTCAAATACTGTGGGAGTTTTTGGCTGTAATTAGAGCACCTCATCATTGAACATTAAACACCAATGTGTTTTCTTTCACTTTTGCGAGCCAGGGCTGCCTTCTTTCTAAGTTCTGAGGATGATGGTTTGTTTCAAAAATTGGAAGTGGTGCTGCAAACATTTTGTTTTGTAATCAGCAGTGGAAAAAAACATTTATTGAGATATTAAACCATATAGAGAAAAACCAGATAACATCACTATGTTATACATTAGCAGGAAAACAAAAACCAATGTCAATACACTGCAGAAGAGACACAAAAAAAATTATGGGAATTCTACTACTTGTCAGAGTTTTCCTGAGCATTGGTGTTCCTAGTTTTGAATCAGCAAAATTTGGAAGATTTCTTGAGATCAGTACTTCCTTCCACCTTATATTTCTAACAACTAAGTTGTACAGCATAGTAGCCATTACATAGTAAAATACTGCTGTGTTGCCATTACGTTCCTTATAACACACAAAGGAATTCAAGATTTATCTCGCACATTGTACCCTATTTCTCAATTTTTGGAATGTTTGGGCATTCGTTAATTCTGTTATCAGTTCTGTTTGTGTACATCCTTGATATGAGGCATAAATGACATGTTTTACACCAGTTCCATATGAAGAATGAGTAGGTCTACTCAGGCACCAAGAAACATTCAACAAATACAGGGCTATTACAAATTATTGAAGCGATTTCATAAATTCACTGTAGCTCTATTCATTGACATATGGCCATGACACACTACAGATACGTAGAAAAACTCATAAAGTTTTGTTCGGCTGAAGCCGCACTTCAGGTTTCTGCCGCCAGAGTGCTCGAGAGCGCAGTGAGACAAAATGGCGACAGGAGCCGAGAAAGCGTATGTCGTGCTTGAAATGCACTCACATCAGTCAGTCATAACAGTGCAACGACACTTCAGGACGAAATTCAACAAAGATCCACCAACTGCTAACTCCATTCGGCGACGGTATGCGCAGTTTAAAGCTTCTGGATGCCTCTGTAAGGGGAAATCAACGGGTCGGCCTGCAGTGAGCGAAGAAACGGTTGAACGCGTGCGGGCAAGTTTCACGCGTACCCCGCGGAAAATTGGCTCATGCCACAACTGGAGACCGACAGCGCCGACTTCATTTTTCAACAGGATGGTGCTCCACCGCACTTCCATCATGATGTTCGGCATTTCTTAAACAGGAGATTGGAAAACCGATGGATCGGTCGTGGTGGAGATCATGATCAGCAATTCATGTCATGGCCTCCACGCTCTCCCGACTTAACCCCATGCGATTTCTTTCTGTGGGGTTATGTGAAAGATTCAGTGTTTAAACCCCCTCTACCGAGAAACGTGCCAGAACTGCGAGCTCGCATCAACGATGCTTTCGAACTCATTGATGGGGACATGCTGCGCCGAGTGTGGGAGGAACTTGATTATCGGCTTGATGTCTGCCGAATCACTAAAGGGGCACATATCGAACATTTGTGAATGCCTAAAAAAACGTTTTGAGTTTTTGTATGTGTGTGCAAAGCATTTTGAAAATATCTCAAATAGTAAAGTTATTGTAGAGCTGTGAAATCGCTTCAATCATTTGTAATAACCCTGTAGTACTGCCCTACTCTGATTACTGATTTCTCACTTGCGTGAGTTTGCTTGTTGAAAACTATGATTTCGATGTACAGGTCATTACATCCCTCTATGGTCGACTTCCTGGTTATTTTTGCATTGTGCATAGAAGAGCAGTACCTTACGGGGCATCTATTGCTGCTCAGACTTAGTACTCTTATGTGACATGTTACCAATTACCTGTTGTCTGCCATGTTTCATAGATCAATTCAGGGTAGAAAGCTGCTTACTGGGTTCCTTTTCTAGACTGTTTTAGTTATGTCTCATTGCTTACAACAAACTAGTAGCATCTTACTTTTACTCATAATTTTCTGAATTATTTAGCGCCAAACATATTAAATGCATTTGCTTGTATGTACATTGGTGAGTAAGTGCAATAATAATGATCAGGTATCAGTTTTGCAGACATATGAAATCAGTCTATGATTAACTGGAAGGCAGGAACACACATACTTCATAGTGACAAAACAGACATTTGAAGGTACTGCTGAGATTCACTAATCTGTCAGATCTGACATGTTGTGAATTATGTCGTTTTGGATACATGGTATAACAGAATGGCTGTTCCACTGCAGATATTAAAGAATGTCCTACTACACTGGTACAGACAATCGTATACATATAAAAAGCTATATTCATCATGTTCGAGTCTATGGGAATAATTGTGCACCATGGCAGTGGTGTAATCCACGGAAAGAAGAAGGTCAGCATCTGTTGTACTGTTATCTGTCTTTTTTATTCAGATCTAAATTTCCTTAGTGTGCTATAAGTGGTCCTGTGGACTCAACGAAGTTATAACACACATATTCGAATCTAACTTAGGCATGTACAAGCATTATTCAAAATAATGCTTGTGGGTGGAAAGGGAAGGTGGTCATCTGCTCAACACCACTGTGTTCTGAAGACTTCTATATCATAGATGCATGAACTGTGAGATGTTGTTTTGAAACCAGAGTCGTTGTAACCCTCTAATAATGTGCATCTGCCCTATGACCCTTCTTGAAGACGGAAATGATCTGCCCTTTTTTCCAGTCTCTAAGTGCCCTTCATTGCTCACGTGAACTATGGCGAGCTGCTGCTAGAAAGGGAGAAAATTCTTTCGCACAATCTTTGTAGAGTCTTATGGTCATCTCATCTCGTCTTCATGCCTTTCCAATACAAAGCGATTATAGTAGCTTTAAGCATATTTCATTCAAACACCATGTACAAGTAGAAGGTAATTTAAATGAACTATTTTCAGCGGGATCAATTGTTCGAGAAACCACCTTCAGCGGCCATATAACTTTCTACGCACAATTTTCCGAGAGATAAAGTGAGCGTGAACTGCAGAATTGCAGTGAAATTCAAGACACATGCTGCAGCAATGAATATTCGAGAATGTGCTTCCTTTAGACAGGTGTTAGCACACAGTAAGTTGGAGTAATGTTTCTATATACCTAAGTTAGATTGGAAGATGAGTCGTTATAATCATGCTAAGTCCACACGAGCACTTTTAACCCACTGATGACAACTGCACTGTCAGCTGAAATCTACGTCTGCATTAGAAAAGACAGATGATGGTACAATCAATGCTGACGTTCTTTCTGTCTTAAAATCAACACTTTCATTAACCATGAATTCATTGATACAGTCACATTAAATTATTGAGTGTCGCAAGCAGACATCTAATAAGGTCTTGCGGAAAGAAAATAAACACTATGCACTTGTAACGTTCTTTAAAAATTACTTGAAATAATTACTTTATGATTGCGCTGAACGAATGTCTGAACTATGGAATACATACAGAACTCGAATTGTCGTTTTGTGTTGTAACTGCAAGTGGTGTTCTTACTCTGTGTTACTGTTAGCAAAACTTTACACGAACCGATTGCACAACGCAACTCACGATAGCAATAACGAAATACAGTCACTGCAAAATACATGCAGCCCCTTAAGCAATGAATCCAAAGGCCCTTTTCACATAACAAATGAATTAAATTCTCTTACCTCTACAGCAGCAATGGAGTAACGCGATATACTTTCGTCTCTCATAAAAAATACGATTAAGCTAACTACAGGCTCAGCAGTGTGCAATGCTGCCCACAATACTTGAAATTCCTTTGGCTGATAAACAAGAAAATTCGACTTCTTTAAAAACTTCTTCAACTGAACTGGGAGGCGGTACTGTTCATGGTGAATTACTAACACTGAGTTTTCTTAGCAAAATTATATTGCCAGTAAGTTGGTATTTTCAAAAGAATCTGTCAATTGAAGCCACATTACTCACAACTGATTCACAAACAATGAGATGTAGACAGCAAGTATTATCTAACTTCATTAACCCAACATAAATGTAAATCATCAAATTACATACAGCTCTGTTAACAAATCTAAAAGCATTACAAAAATTAAACATCTAACTAGTCTTTTCATCAAAACTGTTTACATACTTTCCGGGGTTATTCAACAACCAAAAATTATCAGCCAACTCATCTATATTGATGCACAGGCGAAAACAGAAATCATAACTATTTAAATCTTTACCTTCTTTGCCTGAAGACTTCTGCTTTCAGGTTTAACAATATTGTCATACCTAAATTAATCTAACTCTTGGTGGCTTCACACAGCACAACACAGAAACTGCCTACTCCATTGTCTTTCTCTCACAGACAGCTACCTACAACTGTGCACCCAGCGCTCTCCTATTCCAACAAGGCAGTACAGTATCTTTGGCTCTGCAGTCGCGCACAGTCAGCAATCCACATTGTCGAGCCTGTCAGAGATATTCATTTTTTATAGTACACTAGTTTCATATTAATTTATTAATATTCTTATCTTATTCTGGTGCCACATAAAAGTTTACCCCAATGCAGTTCACTAACTTGTATAAAAATTCTTCCACAGTTCATCAACATTCTTGTGCTCCGCCTTGTTTTTTCATTGAGCTGAGTGTTTAAATTTTGTCTTTGGATTTGCACCGTGTATGCGATTTAAGATGTCGTGCACAACTGTTGAGGTTTTTGAGGTTCCGGCAGGTAATCTTACAATTAAAGATACCGAAATGGACGACTTTCCGATTATTGACAAAATGGTGAGAATGATAGTGACCACTCGGTGGTGCAACAGTCTCAAAGCACAACAGAAAATGTGAGTTCCGTTTCAAAAAATAATGAACTAATTCCTGACACCCTTAATGTCACCCACTAATTTGCCTAGTAATCAGACAGTAGATTCCGGTATTGCGGGCGCTGCTGATCTGTGCATAGCTGATGTGCACAATTCAAAACTTGATTGTTTTCCGAGTGAGGTCGGTGATTTGCCTACTTCTCACACAATTGGCCTGATCGCCAATGATATCTCAGAGGGAGAAATAGTGCAAAGTACTCAGTCTGTTCTTGGAAATCCGTCGGATTTTATTAGCGGTAACTGGGCAGAGAATCCAACAAACGAAACATCCATGGATGTAGATGATGTCTCCACATCACAGAGCACAACACAGGTGACACCCGACGCATCAATTCCAAGTAATACACTCCTGGAAATGGAAAAAAGAAAACATTGACACCGGTGTGTCAGACCCACCATACTTGCTCCGGACACTGCGAGAGGGCTGTACAAGCAATGATCACACGCACGGCACAGCGGACACGCCAGGAACCGCGGTGTTGGCCGTCGAATGGCGCTAGCTGCGCAGCATTTGTGCACCGCCGCCGTCAGTGTCAGCCAGTTTGCCGTGGCACACGGAGCTCCATCGCAGTCTTTAACACTGGTAGCATGCCACGACAGCGTGGACGTGAACCGTATGTGCAGTTGACGGACTTTGAGCGAGGGCGTATAGTGGGCATGCGGGAGGCCGGGTGGACGTACCGCCGAATTGCTCAACACGTGGGGCGTGAGGTCTCCACAGTACATCGATGTTGTCGCCAGTGGTCGGCGGAAGGTGCACGTGCCCGTCGACTTGGGACCGGACCGCAGCGACGCACGGATGCACGCCAAGACCGTAGGATCCTACGCAGTGCCGTAGGGGACCGCACCGCCACTTCCCAGCAAATTAGGGACACTGTTGCTCCTGGGGTATCGGCGAGGACCATTCGCAACCGTCTCCATGAAGCTGGGCTACGGTCCCGCACACCGTTAGGCCGTCTTCCGCTCACGCCCCAACATCGTGCAGCCCGCCTCCAGTGGTGTCGCGACAGGCGTGAATGGAGGGACGAATGGAGACGTGTCGTCTTCAGCGATGAGAGTCGCTTCTGCCTCGGTGCCAATGATGGTCGTATGCGTGTTTGGCGCCGTGCATGTGAGCGCCACAATCAGGACTGCATACGACCGAGGCACACAGGGCCAACACCCGGCATCATGGTGTGGGGAGCGATCTCCTACACTGGCCGTACACCACTGGTGATCGTCGAGGAGACACTGAATAGTGCACGGTACATCCAAACCGTCATCGAATCCATCGTTCTACCATTCCTAGACCGGCAAGGGAACTTGCTGTTCCAACAGGACAATGCACGTCCGCATGTATCCCGTGCCACCCAACGTGCTCTAGAAGGTGTAAGTCAATTACCCTGGCCAGCAAGATCTCCGGATCTGTCCCCCATTGAGCATGTTTGGGACTGGATGAAGCGTCGTCTCACGCGGTCTGCACGTCCAGCACGAACGCTGGTCCAACTGAGGCGCCAGGTGGAAATGGCATGGCAAGCCGTTCCACAGGACTACATCCAGCATCTCTACGATCGTCTCCATGGGAGAATAGCAGCCTGCATTGCTGCGAAATGTGGATATACACTGTACTAGTGCCGACATTGTGCATGCTCTGTTGCCTGTGTCTATGTGCCTGTGGTTCTGTCAGTGTGAGCATGTGATGTATCTGACCCCAGGAATGTGTCAATAAAGTTTCCCCTTCCTGGGACAATGAATTCACGGTGTTCTTATTTCAATTTCCAGGAGTGTATACCGAGCGAGGTGGCGCAGTGCTTAGCACACTGGACTCGCAATCGGGAGGACGACGGTTCAATCCCGTCTCCAGCCATCCTGATTTAGGTTTTCCGTGATTTCCCTAAATCGCTTCAGGCAAATGCCGGGATGGTTCCTTTGAAAGGGCACGGCAGATTTCCTTCCCCATCCTTCCCTCACCCGAGCTTGCGCTCCGTCTCTAATGACCTCGCTGTCGACGGGACGTTAAACACTAATATCCTCCTCCTCCTCCAAGTAATATGGAAGCGATGTTTCAAAATCCCATCCACATATTCAATGACCGATTTAATAAGACTGACGAAATGATGGTTAAACAAAATAATCAGTTCAGTGAACGGTTTAATAAAAATTATGACCAATTTTCCATCATACGAGAAACACAAGTTGACACCACCACTCAGTTCACTACACAGGAAAGTCAACAGTTTACATCAGGAAGTGGACAATATCAGAAAATTATCTCCACGTAATCAGTTTGAAACTAACGCGCAACAGCAACAATCACCTACTTTTCAGCCTCACAAGAATATGAGCAGACTACAAAGAGTGCATGACTTTGATACAAAGCAGTCACGTCGCAATCAGTTTTTTCACGCTGCCGAACCCCCTCAAAATCTACAACACGAAGGATTCGACTATAAACATTTCCTATCTACCGGCCGCTGTGGCCGAACGGTTCTAGGTGCTTCAGACCGGAACCGCGCTGCTGCTACGGTCGCAGGTTCGAATCTTGCCTCTGGCATGGATTTGTGTGATGTCCTTAGGTTAGTTAGGTTTTAGTAGTTCTAAGTTCTAGGGGACTGATGCCCTCAGATGTTAAGTCTCATAGTGCTCACAGCCATTTGAACCATTTCTTACCTGTAACGCAATTCAAGGTATTTAGAAACAACCGCACAGCTCTGCATCCCCTTGATTGGGTGCAGCAATTTTCATTTTCACTTCCACCAAACTCACCAGTGACACACAACCTCGAATTTGTCTGCAGCGTTTTACAGAGAGAACCTCCGGTGGGTATGAGACCCATAGCAAGGCAATGTTACTCCATCTAAGAGTTTCAAAATGCATTTCTATCTGCGTATTGGTAAGAAACGACTCAGCAAGGCATTAAAGACCAACTAATCAATTTACCCAATTTTCAACACTTCACTTTACCCACTATCACCCAGTTTTTTTAGGTATATGGTCCAACAAAACCAGTGCCTGACCGAACCGTATAGCCAATCTGCGCTCATACAATTACGCATCTCAACACTCATTACGAGTTTCGCTTCTCACTGAACAGCAAACGAAAAGCATCTCAGCTTTCAGGGATTCTACAATTATTAGAAATTCAGCAATCGGACCACTCATTTGCCAATAAAAACTTTAATAAAAGCATTCAAGGTGCATCTCGGTTACCACGAGCAATCCCGCCCATTCCATAACAAGAGAAATAAAAGGTCTGGTTTCGATAACGATTTTCACGAACATTTTAGTAAGAGACATTTTGACAGCCATTATATTCCGCAGCAGCAACTATATCAGAATTTCGACACCAACAATCACAGTTTCCAGCCGTAGTTCTTGCCGCAGCAGCCCGGAAATAATCAACAACAATAAGGTCAGCGTGCCACCGCCCAGATTTGCCAGTACAGCACTGCCTAGTAATTTTACGCAACAGCAACAGTCACCTCGAAACGATCAACGGTAAAGAAATTTTCACTACAAGCATGAAGGGAATAATCAACAATTTAAGCGAATTTTGGCGACAGAAACTTCCACCACAATCAGCCCCAGCAGTCTCAGTTCATTCTTGAAGAATCTAATGTTCGTTTCCATCCGCCACGGTATTCTGCAGACAAAAGCAACCGCACATTACATATAATTGAGCCAACACAGCAATCTTCTGCCACCAATCAGCCCACTACTAACGCCTGAATAGAAACTACCGACGCTGTTCAACCGCAAAACGTGAGCTCCAATTCTCCTACTCATTATACCGTTCAGCAAAACGTCATGACCTTCGACAACATTAGGGACACACATTTCCTATTCCGTAGTTGAAATTAAAATTGGTTGGTATTTATTTTCTGCAGTGATCGACTCTGGTGCACCAGTAACGGTGATAAATGAAACAGCATTTCAGAAATGTAACGCTGACAATAACTGTCCCACCTTTCCACTTAGTAAGACGAAAGTTCGAGGCACAGTCTCCAACAAGGGAGTAGATGTGAAACTGCAAACCCACCTATCTTCCATACTTGCTGATCACACATTTCATGCTAATTTCTGGATCCTTCCTCTCTTAACAACCGACGTCATCCTTGGTATGGATTTCCTTGTCGAACATGACGCTGTTATCAACTTTAAGAAGTAGTTGCTTATACTGAAATCCGATACGCAACAACTATGTCACTTTTCAGAATACTTTTTCAGCTGAGGAGCAAGACATTAACAGAGGTCATTTCAGCATCTAAGAATACTAATTGGCGTACGACATTCTTTAGAGGCACGTTTTCCGTAGTAACAATATCCCTGAGGAAGTCGATTATGACATTGTACAGACGATCAACAGTAAGGTGAATGAATGTAAAGCTCCAACCGACGAAGAGCGACAACAGTTGCAGCATATTCCTTTACAGCACTCTGAAGTATTTAACAATGTACCTGGAACGATGTGCAGTTTTGTTTACGAATTTCAAGTAAAACCGCATGATACATTCAAGGCAAAACATTATTCTGTTCCGTTAATCTATCGAGATCAAGCAAGAACTTCTGGCTACGATAGACCAAGGTATCACTGAACCAGCCGTTAGTCAATGTACACTCCTGGAAACTGAAATAAGAACACCGTGAATTCATTGTCCCAGGAAGGGGAAACTTTATTGACACATTCCTGGGGTCAGATACATCACATGATCACACTGACAGAACCACAGGCACATAGACACAGGCAACAGAGCATGCACTAGTACAGTGTATATCCACCTTTCGCAGCAATGCAGGCTGCTATTCTCCCATGGAGACGATCGTAGAGATGCTGGATGTAGTCCTGTGGAACGGCTTGCCATGCCATTTCCACCTGGCGCCTCAGTTGGACCAGCGTTCGTGCTGGACGTGCAGACCACGTGAGACGACGCTTCATCCAGTCCCAAACATGCTCAATGGGGGACAGATCCGGAGATCTTGCTGGCCAGGGTAGTTGACTTACACCTTCTAGAGCACGTTGGGTGGCACGGGATACATGCGGACGTGCATTGTCCTGTTGGAACAGCAAGTTCCCTTGCCGGTCTAGGAATGGTAGAACGATGGGTTCGATGACGGTTTGGATGTACCGTGCAGTATTCAGTGTCCCCTCGACGATCACCAGTGGTGTACAGCCAGTGTAGGAGATCGCTCCCCACACCATGATGCCGGGTGTTGGCCCTGTGTGCCTCGGTCGTATGCAGTCCTGATTGTGGCGCTCACCTGCACGGCGCCAAACACGCATACGACCATCATTGGCACCAAGGCAGAAGCGACTCTCATCGCTGAAGACGACACGTCTCCATTCGTCCCTCCATTCACGCCTGTCGCGACACCACTGGAGGCGGGCTGCACGATGTTGGGGCGTGAGCGGAAGACGGCCTAACGGTGTGCGGGACCGTAGCCCAGCTTCATGGAGACGATTGCGAATGGTCCTCGCCGATACCTCAGGAGCAACAGTGTCCCTAATTTGCTGGGAAGTGGCGGTGCGGTCCCCTACGGCACTGCGTAGGATCCTACGGTCTTTTTGTGCATCCGTGCGTCGCTGCGGTCCGGTCCCAGGTCGACGGGCACGTGCACCTTCCGCCGACCACTGGCGACAACATCGATGTACTGTGGAGACCTCACGCCCCACGTGTTGAGCAATTCGGCGGTACGTCCACCCGGCCTCCCGCATGCCCACTATACGCCCTCGCTGAAAGTCCGTCAACTGCACATACGGTTCACGTCCACGCTGTCGCGGCATGCTACCAGTGTTAAAGACTGCGATGGAGCTCCGTATGCCACGGCAAACTGGCTGACACTGACGGCGGCGGTGCACAAATGCTGCGCAGCTAGCGCCATTCGACGGCCAACACCGCGGTTCCTGGTGTGTCCGCTGTGCCGTGCGTGTGATCATTGCTTGTACAGCCCTCTCGCAGTGTCCGGAGCAAGTATGGTGGGTCTGACACACCGGTGTCAATGTGTTCTGTTTTCCATTTCCAGGAGTGCATTAAGCCTCTTCACGTTGTTAACAAGAAAGATGGCTCACTTCGTCTTGCGTAGGATTCACGTCAGATCAACGAAACCATCGTTACTGAAACCGATCGTCCGCAAACGCTGGAAGAGCTCTTACAAAAATTTCAGGGGAACGTCAGTCTGTTCTACTCTGGACCTAAAATCTGGATTCTGACAAATTCAACTGCATCCTAACTGCAGAAAATACATTGCTTTCCTTTGTTTCCGTAACTGCTACCAATTTTGTAAATGCCTTTTGGTTTAACAATTACCTATTCTTCCAAATGAGTTAATACATTGACGACATTCTAATTGCAGGACCTTCTTGGTCGAAACATAAATTTATCCTTCGCATGCTATTGCAAACTTTTCTTACAGAAGGTGTTACCGTGAACCTCAGTAAATCTCATTTTTGCTAGATTTCCATTAAATTTCTAGGTCACGTAATTACGGCTGACTGCAAATACGCCCGACCCCGACAAACTACAAGTCATCCGTGACATTACAATTCCGTCTACCAAAAAACAACTTGGCAGTTTCCTCGGTTTGATAAATTTTTTTCGTTTCATAGAACTCTGCACTAGATACCCCTAGATTGTGTCATCTTACTGGTCTTGGGATGACCAAGCACACTCCGAATTCCTCAATCTGAAAAGGGTTTTGCTAAACGCTCCACTCTTAACACATCCTGATCCGACAATGAATTTTTAGATTGCTACAGACAGTTTACAAGACTACTCTTGGTGTCCATGTATTTCAGGAAATAGAGGAAAATGGTACAACTGTTAAGAAGAACTTCGCGTTTGCTGGTCGCATCCTCACATCGGCTGAAATAAATTATTCTATCACCTAACTCGAAACATTTTGTGTTGTTTGGGCTTCCACGAAATTTCGTGACTTTCTCTCGGCAGACACACAACAGTTTACACGGATCACAGAGCTATTCAGTTTCTTTTATCAGCTAAATTCACACATGACAGTCTCAGTCGTTGGGAAACTATTTTTACAGGAATTTGATTTTACGACTGTCCACATCGCAGGAACCCGGAATACTGCAGCAGATGCGCTTTCTCTCTCACTGTGCAGTAACCAGCAAGAAATCTCCGCCAATATTTGTCAAACAAATTTCAGCCGTCTCTGTATTAAACAGGTAACTTTTGAAAATTTTAGTTCGCCATCGTTAAAAGAGATCGTCCGAGGACAGAGCAAAGATGACGTCTGGAAAGAGATCGAATTTCTGTGGCGTGACACGAGCCAGACAACAATCAGAAATTACTACACCGTGCACAATAATGTTCTGTTTCGCCGTGCTCGCCCTGACGCCGATAACTGGAGTCTCTGCATTCCTGAAGAACTTGTCAATAAGTTAATCCGGTATAAACACTTGAGTTGGGCCCATTAAAGTGCTCGCAAATGCTTTACGACAGAATTGTTATTTCACAAACATGGAAAAGCGTACTCGACGAGTCTTGGCGACATGCAAAATTTGTCAAAAAGCTAAATCTTCTACGATATCTCACATTGTCCCTCTGTACCTCATTGTACCCATGAAATTAAGAGATACGGCAGCTGTTGATCTATTTGGGCCCATTCCACGAAGTAATAAACGTTCCTGTTATATTTTCGTTGCTGTAAAACTACCTTCGAAATTTGTATCTTTCACTCCGTTACGAAAAGCCACTGCTAGAACTGTTTCTAACGCTTTTATTAAACATTTTTTGCCTCATGTTGGACATGTTCAGAAGGCAATCTCTGACAATGACTCGCAATTTCGACCAGTAATATGGAAACGCACATGACAAGCTAGAAATATTACATCCATTTTTATTTCAAATTACCATGTGTCCTCCAACCCATCAGCACGCATCATGAAAGAGACTGGAAAACTTTGTCGTATCTACATCACACACACACACACACACACACACACACACACACACACACATATATATATATATATATATATATATAACAATCTCTCACACACACACACACACACACATATATATATATATATATATATAAAACAATCACATTTTTGCTTTCACCGCATCTTGTGTTGAAAACTATAGATCCACCTAATAAAATTCGTGAAATTGTTTCTTTTCCTACTACAAGAAGATTATGTCACCATGAAATTATAGAGATGGTACTTGATAATATAAAGCGTGCAAGACTGCTCTGCAAATGGCAACAAAAACAGGTGAGTAGCCTCCAGGAATTTCGCGTTGGACAGAAAGTGTTGGTACACACTCACTACCTATCCAACAGATGAAGATGTCGTTGCAGTAAATTTGAGCTTTCATATTCTGGACCTTTTAGGATACGTTATATTCCCCATCCCAATGCGGTTCACATCAAAACTTTACAAGCGAGAAAATCGCGAGGCGATCATCACATTAGCAATGGCAAGCACTTTATAGAATAAATTTTCCTCTGGTTCATTTCATGTAAAAAGATAGAATTTTGATGATCACATACCACAACTATTTATTTTTTCACCTTTAAGCTTTGTACAAAGTTTTTTTGCTATTGTTCAGGAACTGTGCTAATTTCCAATTTTTTTTTACAGAGGTGCTTATTTATATTGCCAGTTATTATATATGCTTATTCTGATTTACATATGAGTGTACACAATAATGTGACACAACACAGATATGTTTACCTGATGCATTTCCCATGCTTATACGATTGCTACTGGTACCTTGTTTTCATGATTCCTTGATTATTCAGCATTTCATTAGGTGGCGGGGGGCCTGGCAGGGAGAACCTTGCAGATCAGCTCTCTGACCATAAGTTTTGGCCTTGCACATTTTTCTGTTTTCATATGCATGTGCATGACAACTACAACTGAAAGAGACACCATTTATTTTGACATATGTCCAGCGGATCACATCCCTTGGTTGGTCTAACTGCTGCAGGATGCTATTGTCTGATGAATTACCATTACATTTTTTTGTTAGGTTACTCACTGTTTGTAATTTGTAATGTTGCCATGTTTCGTTTATGCCCAGTCTTATGCTCTAATTTGCTATATCTTGTATGTCATGATGACACTAGTTTACTTGCTTTCATCTATGTAGATTAAGAAATCAGTGTACCCTTGTAATCTCCCCATGGAAAATTACCCTCTACCACGCAATAATTAATAATGGTCAATCAAATCATCCACATTTATTTACGTATGAAAAGTATCTGAGCAGATTTTCTAGTAATATATGCGCCGACAGCTCGTCGACGCCAAGGTATTTTTCGAGTACGTTTATTCTTTGGAATAACAGAGGTACACAGATGTATGCTCCATGGTCATTATAATTATAGTTATAGAAAGAGAGATAGAAAGAGAGAGAAAGGTACAGCTTCGGAAAGTATCGGTTGGAAGATTTTCGTATTGCAAAAGGAGATTTATTTACTCTTCTTCGCGATAAAGCGAGGCAGGAAAGTTTGTGCCGCTAGCGGGGTAGACAAAGAGAAAGAAGGACTTGTAAAAGTAAATTTCATGAGACTAAAAATCCACGGAAACGGAACAAGTACGGAAATGGATTCAATATACAATTTTCCTCAGAAATAAGGTTTGTGACCATTTCATTTTAGAGTGAATGACGAATGCGTTCTCTGTCTGAATTGTTGATGATTGTCTGGGGCCTGTAATTAATTGGGAAGTTTCAGCTGTGACGAAGAGAGCCTGCAATCTCTGAGTTTTATTGAAATCGTCCAAAAAGGCTTCGTCCACATCTGAAATTTTAGATCTGTCGTAAACTGAACGAAGTGTTCAAAACGATCGATTTTTTCCCAACTGAATGCAGCGCTTAACAATAATAACGTATGTGAAGATCTTTTCTAGCAAGCCAGCCGCTGAATATTAAGAAGAAGGGCTCCACCAGAGATTTTAATAGGCTGATTTCATGTAACTTAAGACTTTCAGCAAAATCGATTTAAGTAGTAAGGGCATTCATTAGAATGGCCAATCCGTGACAGGACACGTTTTTGGACGTTGTTAAAATAATTTTGTTCTTTGTTTCATGTGAACTACGACGAGACAACTTAACGTGGAAAAGAGAAGAAATACTCGCAGGCGCATTATTTCATCGACAAATAAAAGCAGCACGCTGGACGCAGAAAATTGGCCAGATCTATAATTTTTTTTGTAAGCTTGATAGTATTGAGGAAGTAGTCGTAGATTTGAACATTTACTAATTGTGTTCATAACAGAAGTAGTTTGATTGATCTGCCCTAGTTGTATTTACAATTGTGTTCATAACAGAAGTAGTTTGATTGATCTGCCCTAGTTGTATTTACCTGTCTAAGTACTATAACAAAGTAGCCACAGAAGTATTCTTGTGAAGGGAGATATATATACATCTTGACTGTAGAACATTTATATGGTTATATATACATCTTGACTGTAGAACATTTATATGGTTTTAACTAGGGCAATGTTTAAGATGAGTCAAGCAGAGCAGAGCAACACGCAACAGCCTTCAGCTGTGAGCACTGATGATAATGATGTAGTAAGAAGTGTTGTAGAACCGATCGCTACAGATAACGCAATAGAACGCCCGGTAGACACGGCTGGAGATGTAACAGCCAGTATGCAACATGGATTAGACCCATTGGTCATTATCATGGGGCAGATGCAGATGTTAACGGAGACCGTGAATAATATGAATACAAAATTAGCCTCAGTTACTGAAGGGCAGGAAAATATGAAAACTGACATTAACGCGAAGTTCGCCGCAGTGAATGAAGGGCAAAATGATCTGAATGCGAAGTTAGCCTCAGTTACTGAGGGGCAAAATGATTTGAATACGAAGTTAGCATCAGTTACGGAAGGGCAGGAAAAGCTGAAAGCTGAGATTAAGCAGCAACTACACGACAGTTTTTCCGAATTAGAACAACGGATAGAGGCGAAGACAAAGGAACTTAAAGATCAGGCCGGAGAGACGGAACGAAAATTAACTGCACAAATCGAATTGGTTAAAGCTCAATGTGAGGAATCTACTCACCGCGTACGTGTAGAAATGAAGGAGTACGTGGCTATTAAGATAGATACCGTACGCGAACAGGTGGAAATGGTTCCGCAATTAGTACGAAAGCAAGATGCCATGTCGTGTGCAATTGCGCAACTTCCTGAATTGGCACGTACGCAGACGAACATAAAGGAAAGTGTGGAACATCTGACAGAACGTCAAGACGTTATAGACCACCAGATTAATGTATTAACGGGTAAATTATCCGAAATCACATTAGAAAACAAAAGGCTAATGTGTGAAAACGTTGAGCAAAATGTTAAAGAAGCATTCCAGAGTCTGTGCGGCAAACAGGAAGAGAATTTATTTGCGAAAGGACCAGAGGAAGTGCGACAGCAGTTAGGTGCTGATCTCGAGCATTGGAAACAAACGATAGCAGAGTCGATACGCGTTTCACAACAAGGCTCAGAACAAATGAATACCGGCCAGCAGCAGAAGTTGCCAGCGACTATAGAGCCAGTTACTGCACATTCGCACACAATACCGGCTTGTGTGAGTAACTCAGATATTAAATTGCTACGAGCTAGTTGTTCGCGTGAAGTTTTATCTGACGGAGATTACGAAAGCCTTTGCCATGCCGAAGAAAAAATGATAAAGCATCGGCAATTTCAGATTTTTAATACTGACAAAAGGGGGGTCCATCCGATTGTTTTTATTCGAAGTTTTAGAGGAGTTCTACCCAGAAATTGGTCGGAGTGGCAGAAGATCAGTTTCGTTACTGGGTATATACAAGGTTCGGGGGCGATATGGGCCTCGGATATGACTTCTGTTTGCTCGACCTATGACGATTTTGAGAAAGCGTTTTTAGCAAAGTTCTGGTCAGAAGGAGTACAGAAACGCCTAAGGCAGGAGGTGCTCTACCCAGAGCCTTTCTCCTTTTCGAAAGGAAGCCTTAGGAGGTATTTTGAAAAATATATAAATAAAACTTAGATATTGGGACAGACCTATGCCTTTGCCAGACATAATAAACATACTTAAAGCAAGATTACCAACGAGCATCCGGAATCAATTAATTTACGGCAACGATAAAGACCTGGAGTCGTTCCTCACGACGTTAGATCATATAGATATTATAGAAGAGAACAACCAGAAAGCCCGTAACAACAGATTCCAATATCGGGAGATAGAACCTCCGCCAAATGGTAGGCAAGGGAACGCACAGAGATCGATAAATAGTGGAGAAACCCCTCAAAATCTCAATAATAATACCGGCAATAGTCTTGCGAGGGGCTATCCAAGGAACAACAGGAATGGGAAACGATATAATCCCGTATGGGGGAACGAAAGGAATTTCAGACCACAAGCTTGGAACAATAACAGTAATAGAAAGTGGAACCAACCGGGGGGAACAAACTCAAATAACCAACATCAGTGGGGACGGACATCCGCGAATCAACCGGTAACTACCGAAGTGACGGATGAGGTCAACCACCAGGTGAATCAAAATCCAACAAACTTGTAAGGACCCACTCGTGCCCCGGAGGAGCGGTCAACAATAGGTTGAGGGGCAACAGGATATGTATACCCATGCTAACGTATAATGATGGACGATTACTGGCAGATGAATTGACCGAGGACTTAGAACCCCAAGATGAGAATAGGGAACAGGTGGCAGTAGCCGAAGTGCAAGTCATTTTGGAAACTGTACCTATAGTGGCAGTTTTAGACACAGCTGCAACCACAAATTTCATTTCGGAGGCTCTATTCAACAAGATCAGAAATATAAGACGAGTACCAATTTTTCCAGTTCAAAATTGCAAAATAATAGGCGCCGTTGGGGCTCGATCGGCGAATGTAAAAGTGCAGTCACTACTTAGTGTAGAAGTAGGAAATGTAGCAATATTAAGCACATTCCTTGTGGTGAAAAATTTGGTGGTAGACTGCATTATCGGAGTCGACAGCCTGCGTCAGTACGGATGCAGAATAGATTTTAAAACAGGAAAAATTTGGTTAGATGTAAATAAACAAGAAATTGAATTGGACTTGTTGAAAAAAGAAAGCCTTACCAGAAAATATAATAGTGGGATCAGTGTGCAAGTAATCAGGACTGCACGAAATTCTAAACAGCACGTGAATAATGAGTTCAAAGTCAAAGGAGATTTCGGTCAATTAGTGGATGAGAAGTTAAATGAATCCGACTGCATCACGGAAGATCAGAAGAAGCAGCTCAAAGGGTTATTATCAGCGTATGAAAACGTGTTTGATGAAAGGCCAGGAGTGATTAAAGGATACATATGCCATCTCTACGTTAAGCCGCACGAAACGTATTGTAGAACTTTCTATCCTGTTCCCTGGAGGTTAAAGGCTCAAGTTCAAAAGGAAATAGATCGCATGTTGAAATGGGGTTTGATCGAACCCTCTACAAGCCCATACTGCTCCCCATTGTTGGTTGTGCCAAAAGCAAATGGAACTGTGAGACTGGTACTCGACCCCAGGGAAATAAATAAAATTATAATTCCAGTGAGGACACACCCGGAAAACATAGACGAACTGCTACAACGGTTCCAGGATGTCCAATATTTGACGAGCATCGATTTGCGGAGTTCTTATTGGCAAGTCAAGCTGGATGAGGTATCGAGGAAATATACAGCTTTCAATTATGCAGGAAGAAGTTACCAATTTACTGTAGTTCCTTTCGGACTTAACATTAGTGCTGGAATTTTTATAGCAGCGCTAGATTACGCATTAGGCCCAGAACTAAGAAGCAGGATAATAGTATTTGTTGATGATATGCTTATTGCATCGAAGACCTGGGAAGAGCATATTACTTTACTGAGGCGGGTGTTGGACGTTTTCAAAACCATGGGAATAACTGCTAACCTACAGAAATCACATTTTGCACTAAATAGAATCAAGTTCCTGGGGCATATAATTGACGCAAAGGGAATTTTACCGACCAAGGAGAAGCTAATGGCGATTAGTAAGTTTCCAACACCAAGAAATAGGAGGCAATTAAAATGGTTTTTGGGTCTTGCATCATTTTTTAGAAGATTTATCACGAATCAGGCCATGAATGCAGCAGCACTGAATAGTTTGCTGAAGAACGATGTGCCCTGGCTCTGGACATTAGAGTGTCAAGAAGCATTCGAAGAGATAAAGAAGCAATTAGTAAATGCACCGCTTTTGTACCATCCGGACATGCAAGAGGAATTCTATTTGTCAACAGATTCGTCAAATGTGGGTCTTGGAGCGTGCCTTTTCCAAGTACGCAAGATAAATGGACAGCTTAACTTTTGTCCGATTGCGTTTGCTAGTCGTGTTTTGTCCAACTGTGAACGAACGTACACGACGACAGAATTGGAGGCTCTTGCGGTCGTCTGGGGATTTAAAAAATTTCACTATTACTTATATGGGTCGAAGACTATCGTATATTGCGATCACCAATCATTAACGTTTTTACAAACGTGTAAACTGTTACACCCCAGACTGGCTAGATGGACTCTCGCTCTGCAACAATACCAGTTTCAGATCGTACATGTCTCAGGGCAGCAAAACATTATTGCGGACGCTCTATCAAGGTCACCGCAGGGTTTAACCAAAGAGATTGAAGTAAATAATTCCTCAGAATTCCCGATATTGCTGCTGCAAGAAAATCCATATAAGACGTACTACATCAATTTGTGTGTGCATATGGCACAGTTACAGAAAAAGGATGCTAAATGGGGAAGTGTCATTCAAAGGTTACAACAGCAACCTTCGGATCAGATTGCAAATTATTACAAGCTAGTAAATGGCGTATTATTTTTCCGCTGTGGAAGGCCAAACAAAGTCCGTTGGTGTGTTTGTATACCTGAGGCACAAATAGAGAAACTTGTCTGGTTCACTCATTTGACCTGGGGACATTTCGGTGCGACAAAATGTGCAGACAAGATAAGTGGGTACTGTTATTTCCCCAACATAAAGCGCAGAGTGCACGAGGTCTTAAAGAGGTGCATAATCTGCCAAAAAACAAAGCCGGATTCAAAAGGGACTAAGCACCCATTATGCTCTATAGTAGTACGAGAACCAAAAGGATTAATTTCGTGCGATCTGTGTGGACCGTTACCTACTTCAAGAGGTGGTGTTAAATATGTATTAGCATTTCTGGATGTGTGCACGAAATACGTAAAGCTATACCCGATAAAGACGGCTACAGCAAAAGTAATTGTATTAAGATTAATAAGAGATTATCTTCCACATGTGGGTATACCAAAGGCGATCATAACTGACAATGCTAAAATATTTACGGGACTCCGGTGGAAGCAGACTTTGTCTCAAGTAGGTGTGAAACACGTACTAACATCATTTTACCACCCACAAGGTAATTTGGTGGAGAGGATTTTTAGAGAATTCAATCGATTTATGAGGACGTATTGCCATAATAAGCAAACTGCGTGGGCAAATTATGTGGAAGAGTTTGAGCAAATATACAATAACATGCCACACTCCTCAACTGGATATACACCTCGTGAATTGATGTTCGAAGAGAAGGAGGAAAACTTCTGGAATCACCATATCCCCAAAACTCAGGAAACCGAGATGCCTTGGGAAGAAAAAATAAGACAAGCTATCATAAATATGACGAAAAAGGCTGATCAAAGAAAACAACGATATGACAAATTGATCAAGAGGGTACAGACATACCATGTCGGCGAGAAGGTACTAGTCAAACGACATACCAAATCATCCGTAATAAAGAAAAGTATAAAGAAGTGGGAGTTACTATACACTGGACCATACATTATCCTACAAATTCCGAATCCTGGAGCTTATCTGTTAGCATACCCGGGATCGAACAAAATAAAAGGGTTATTTCCTCATAACGACTTAAAAAGATATAATGAAGATTAGAAGATAGGGAGGAATGGTGTTCCGAGTGACAGAGATGAACGCTCGTAAAAAATATAACAATAAACTGTGTGTGTGTAATGTTAAAAGCCTTTAAATTGAAATAGTTAGTTAGTGACATAGAGTATAGAAATAATGACTAATTAGTACTATTGAGGGTTGTAAAAAAGGATAGTGGAGATAGGCTTCATCTGTGGTTTGGGTGAACATAGAACTTTAGCATTGCTAATGTTATCAAGATGTATAAAAGATCTGACTGACCTTCAAGAAGACTAAAATGTTTCCCTGCAAATGACGCTGAATAATCTAAAGAGGTTCGAGTGAAGATTCGTATATAATCTCATGTGAACGCTTAAATGTGTAAATATGTGAATTGTGGTAGTGAATCGTGAGTGACGGTTAACGCCGCAACGATTATTTCCCGCGCAAAACAGTTGACGTCAGCGCGAGAATTAAAATCGATATAGACGATACAGATATTCTTTGTAAGAGACTCGCACCAAACGCGAGGATAAATGGATTCATGTTGAACTTTAAAAGGAATAGGTGGTATAATTAGAAGCTAAGAGTTTTAATTTTTTGTTGAATGATTAAAGAAAGTAGTATTCATAGATTCACTAGTAATTTAATGGTTCGTGTTCATTTGGGAATTTTGTGTGAAAAATCCATTTCCATATATGAGCATGGATGAACGCCGTATGAATCAGAGAGTAAATGAAAGAAGTGAATCCGCATTCTTCAATGCTAATAACTTCTACATTTCAGCACTCAAGTGTAGAAATATATGTATTTAGAATAAAAAGTTTTTTTTGAGTATAGCTAAATTATATGACTTATCAAAGAAATATGGATGATGTCTTGAAATAAAATGAACTACACTTTCCATTATTCGATAATTTGAATCCAAAATTTATAGTCAGTTACATGAATCCTTTAAATTATGAAGAACAAATCAGTCACAGAAAATCTGTTAAAACTTTTGGACTTATAAGCACAAGTGGGGAGGCAAAGTCAAAAGGAGTATTCAAACGAGAGTAAATCGGATGATGCTTTTGGCAACATCATTAATTAAGAGTTGAATTCCTTGAAGTACGTCGTAACAAAAAGGATCCATGAAGCCACAAGGATTTTGCTTTCAAAAAGGAGAATCTTGGACGGTGCTACCTAATCAGTTCTCTTACAGGAAGAGTTTCCCTTTTGGTCATTGCTAATCCTTTTGGAATGAATGTTGCATGTGAATTCGAGTATCCCTGTCCCTTCTACTCTTCCCATTGTGGGCCGCGTAGAAGATCAACGACAGAGGGGGCCGCATAGAAGACCGACTACAACTGTGGACGTCGGGGACATGCAAGACCCGGGGGAGTTTAGCACCGCAAGATATATTGTCCTAGAAGCAAGATTGTAAAACGCAAATTCACGTTATTTATTGTAAAACGTTTTTTTTTTGCTAGAGGCACAAACTACTCTTCTCCAAATCGTGGTACTAATTAGGCCCTATCTTTCCTTTAGAGATAAATTTCAAAATTATTTTTGTCCTTCTATAGGCTTTCCTATCTTCTATGTACCGTAGGCTGGGGGTCTAAGCTTAAGAGGTTTTCCAAGGTTTCCCTGCTTAAGAAAGTTCCCGAATGGGTAGACCCTGACATACGTTCATGAAAGATCATCTTCCTTGGTTGTGCACAGCAAACATAACACCTAGATGCACGTAAAAGTAATACAGCCGCGGTAAAGGTCTCTTCATTTCTTCTGTCGTCAACATTTCTTCTCTTCGTCTAGTTCAAACACAATATTCTTTTTCAGTCGGAGGACTGACAATCATCACTTCCGGGTTATCCACGCTAATAGATAGCTCGCGAAGTGTGTTCGGTGAATAAAAATTGACCTCACAAACTTCGCTCGCTGCGAGGGGCATTGTAATCTCCCCACGGAAAATTACCCTCTACCACACAATAATTAATAATGGTCAATCAAATCATCCACATTTATTTACGTATGAAAAGTATCTGAGCAGATTTTCTAGTAATATATGCGCCGACAGCTCGTCGACGCCAAGGTATTTTTCGAGTACGTTTATTCTTTGGAATAACAGAGGTACACAGATGTATGCTCCATGGTCATTATAATTATAGTTATAGAAAGAGAGATAGAAAGAGAGAGAAAGGTACAGCTTCGGAAAGTATCGGTTGGAAGATTTTCGTATTGCAAAAGGAGATTTATTTACTCTTCTTCGCGATAAAGCGAGGCAGGAAAGTTTGTGCCGCTAGCGGGGTAGACAAAGAGAAAGAAGGACTTGTAAAAGTAAATTTCATGAGACTAAAAATCCACGGAAACGGAACATGTACGGAAATGGATTCAATATACAATTTTCCTCAGAAATAAGGTTTGTGACCATTTCATTTTAGAGTGAATGACGAATGCGTTCTCTGTCTGAATTGTTGATGATTGTCTGGGGCCTGTAATTAATTGGGAAGTTTCAGCTGTGACGAAGAGAGCCTGCAATCTCTGAGTTTTATTGAAATCGTCCAAAAAGGCTTCGTCCACATCTGAAATTTTAGATCTGTCGTAAACTGAACGAAGTGTTCAAAACGATCGATTTTTTCCCAACTGAATGCAGCGCTTAACAATAATAACGTATGTGAAGATCTTTTCTAGCAAGCCAGCCGCTGAATATTAAGAAGAAGGGCTCCACCAGAGATTTTAATAGGCTGATTTCATGTAACTTAAGACTTTCAGCAAAATCGATTTAAGTAGTAAGGGCATTCATTAGACCCTGTAACTCATGTCCATTACATACACTCATCCATTTTCTGTATTTTTGCAGAACCAATGTAACAAAATCTCATTGTATTGAAACAAGACATTATGCTCAAAAATAGAAGCACATGAACCTGCAGGAAATGCAGTACATAGAAAGCATGACATAAGCAACTTACATGGAAACCTAAACACTGTTGACACTTCTCAAACTGTTTCCTCGCACGCCTTTTATAAACATTTTCCCCTTAGTGTACTAGGTAAATTAAGTAGATTGCCTTTAAAGATGTAGGATTAAGGATATTCTTTTCTCTGCATTTTCTGTTAGATATAAGAGTATTATTGGAATAGTTAATGAGTGTTCATGCCCTGAGCTGCACCGATTTTTGGAATAATGATGGAATATTGATGTTTAGTAAGTGTACATACCATGAGCTGCACTTCAATAATGAGGATCATATTGATATATTGATGATTTTCTATAATGATATTCTATGATTAATATATATTTTGTGTAAGTTGTGTCCTTCTAGGAAAATCTGTCTTGCCTTGTGCCACATAACTGGAGCTGTCTGTGGGAGACTTTCACTGAAGCTTTACACACAAAAACATTTTTTCACCATTCCTTGGTTATGATACTGCCTTCTTATGTTAGCATGCATGACTTCTTTTTTTTCCCAGGTTAGTAATCACATTTACACCTTCCACTATTGGTGCAATTCAATCTTATCCTTGCATTTTTATCTCCTTATTTACTGTGGTGTGTTACATTTATCCAGCCAGTAAGCTATAGTGCACTTAGTACTCCTGCCTTTTTGTTTGCATGTACTATACTCACATTTTTTCTTTGCTTTGGCCATAGCTGTTCTTGACTCAAGACACATGACAATTGTCTGTTAATCATTTTCTTTACAGATAAAGTATGCTGCCTTTATCAATCATTCCTAAACCCTTTACTGTAGACATGCACATTGTTAGAGATATAGCTCATTTATTAGATAGGTTTATGATGCCCTGAGGGTGCTACACAATCTATAAAGATTGTGTCTTTACTCACATGGTACCATACTTTGATTCCATGATTCTATTTGTCTAATAGGTATTAATACAGGCCATACAGAGCAGTATATAATAGAGCTATGCCATGTTGAGTTAAGTATACTCATTATGAATTATGCATCGGCTTCTAAGAGCCATGTAAAGTTATAGGTAATTGATATTTTATGATACTTTTTCAGCTTTGATGTTTGTGCTATTTAAAACTAGGCCACCTTGAGCCAAAAACTTATTTCCTGTCATATATTTCCTATTAACATCAGCAATTATTTCATGTAAAACCAGGCCACTGTGAGCCTCAAAGAAGATTCTTCACACTTTTAAGTTATTAAGGTCAGCAATTATTTCTTTATAAAACTTGGCCACTTTGAGCCACAAATATGATATCTGTAACATTTTATAGCTATTTAGATTAGTATTTATGTATGTAGAAAGGCCACTTGGAGCCTCTGATTGATATTTTCTATTCAATTGTTTTATTTATTGAGTCCACCTAGAGCCATTCAATTCTTGATTGTACTGTCATGTTTCTTATGTAATTATAGCACAATGTTGTATATGCAAGGCCAATGAGAACCACAGTATAATGTTAGGAACCAGTGATGTTTTCAGTAATGTTAGGTTCTTTTTATATATAATTGGCAGCCTGATACCACACTTGTTGGTTTTTTCGGAGTTCACTTTCCCTTTTGACACTTCCCTCTGATGTAAAACCTTGTCGCTTCATATAGTCTGTAATTTCATTAGGATACTGAACTTATTCTGATCAGATAAATTACTTGATGTTGACATAGGTTGAAATAGTCATTTTCCACTACCTTACCATTGTTACTTTTTTGTACCTTCCATTATTCAGTCTCCTACCTCTGTTCATGGTATTGGAGCAATTTACTACTGGTATTCATACTCCCACATAAGTGACTATGTCTGCTGTTTGGATCTCTACTATGAAGAACAGTGATAATGATGGTCATCCTGTTACTGATATTATGGTAGTTGCTAACTATGGTTGTCAGCAATCAGTTGTGGAGTACCAATTGTATCTCTGCACATGACAGGAAAATAGTATGGAGTACACTGAATGCAATTCACATGGCTCACTATTAGTTGCTGAATGTGCACAACAAAAAGATATTGACTTTATGATGCAGTCACTTCAACATGCTCCTAGGCTTCAGCCATGACTCTTCCTTCCCCTTGCCCAATCCTATACCATTATCTTGACAATTAGGATTGTATACTGATTCTGCTTTACATGATTCATTTGCCAGCAACCTTGTTTATGAGCCAATTGACTCAGATTATAACGAGATCATGATTTACAGTAGGGCATCTGAGTGCTATCAATTCTTTCGAGTTAGATAAATTTATCACACATTTGTTGTAGAAAGTACTTCCAAATATGTGCCAAATTTGTTAAACCCCGCTGTAGGGTTATGAAAGGAGTATACTGGGGCACAATTGTATGTGGCACCAGAATAACATAAGCGTGCTAATAAATTAATATGAAACTAGTGTACCATAAAAAATGAATATCTCTGACAGGCTCGACAACGTGGATTGCTGACTGTGCGCGACTGTAGTGCCAAAGATACTGTACTGCCTTGTTAGAATAGGAGAGCACTGGGTGCACAGTTGTAGGTAGCTGTCTGTGAGAGAAAGACAATGGAGTAGGCAGTTTCTGTGTTGTGCTGTGTGAAGCCAGCAAGAGTTAGATTAATGTAGGTATGACAATATTGTTAAACCTGAAAGCAGAAGTCTTCAGGTAAAGAAGGTAAAGATTTAAATAGTTATGATTTCTGTTTTCGCCAGTGCATCAATATAGATGAGTTGGCTGATAATTTTTGGTTGTTGAATAACCCCAGAATGTATGTAAACACTTTTGATGGAAAGACTAGTTAGATATTTAATTTTTGTAATGCCTTTAGATTTGTTAACAGAGCTGTATGTAATTTGATGATTTACATTTATGTTAGGTTAATGAGGTTAGGTAATACTTGCTGTCTACATCTCATTGTTTGTGAATCAATTGTGAGTAATGTGGCTTCAGTTGTCAGATTCTTTTGAAAAGACAAACTTACTTGCAATATAATTTTGCTAAGAAAACTCATTGTTAGTAGTTCACCATAAACAGTACCGCCTCCCAGTTCAGTTGAAGAAGTTTTTAAAGAAGTTGAATTTTCTTAAATGTTCTTGTTTATCAGCCAAAAGAATTTCAAGTATTATGGCCAGCATTGCACACTGCTGAGCCTGTAGTTAGCTTATTCATATTTTTTATGAGAGACCAAACTATATCGCGGTACTCCATTGCTGCTGTAGAGGTAAGAGAATTTAATTCATTTGTTATGTGAACAGGGCCTTAGGATTCATTGCCTAAGGGGTTGCATGTATTTTGCAGTGACTGTATTTCGTTATTGCTACTGGGAGTTGCATTGCCCAATCGATTTGTATAAAGTTTTGTTTACAATAACACAGTGTAAGCACACCACTTTCAGTTACTAAAGGTTCAAATGGCTCTAAGCTCTATGGGACTTAATATCTCAGGTCATCAGTCCCCAAGACTTAGAACTACTTAAACCTAACTAACCTAAGGACATCACACACATCCATGCCCGAGGCCGGATTCGAACCTGTGACCGTAGCAGTTGCGCGCTTCTGGACTGAAGCGCCTAGAACCGATCGGCCACTGCGGTCGGCTGTCTTTATTAGTTTGCAAATAGTCATTACTGAACATGTGCTGTTCGGCAGCTATATTTCGTCACGAAAGGGAATCAGAAATATCCTGCTGTGTGATACCTTCCAGCATGACGCAATGACAGATTTCACCATGGCTGTGGGAGCAAAGGATTCAAACGATAAAAACAAAATTAATTCTCTACTATATTTCGACAGGTATCGCAAAGTTAACTGAGTCAGTACACTTACAGTTGAAAGTCCATCCCCAGCCGCTGACCATAGTAGTTTGTCCCAACAAGGTGATGTCCTCTTCTTCAGGGGAAGGTAACGTCACCAACTTGATGTAACCTTCAGGACAAAACAGGAAATAATATTGACAACATTTTGTCTTTGGCTTCCCTAAAAGTGGAATGCAGTATATAGGTACAATGAATGAAATCGTACATCTTTGCAATCTGCATGTTAGCTTTGCAATAAGAATTTTCTGCGAATACCTACATACGAAAAACGATTATTATTAGGTAACGAATCCTGAAATACGTTACCCTCCTCTTAGTACTTCTTCTTGTATGGTCTAGCTTTTGCCTGACATTCTTGATGGTTACGGATTTTTTCCTATTCCCTTCCATCTTACTCTTTACCGTTGTAGAAGTAAAGGAAGGAAAATAAGAACAAATCTACGTCACCACACGAAATAACTTCATAAAAGACGCGAGCCGAGGCGAATTCTATGAATGATGGTTGTGAGACGAAACAGAGTGCAGGAAACAGTAGCGTATGTCAATGGACCTCTCAATTTACAGCCTATATCTACGATAGGAGCAGAACCCCATCCGTGTCTGCTGCGCTCACACCAGGCCCCCACAACGGTACGAGTGGTCGACTGTGAAGAGCGGACAAATTGAATAGCTGGGCGGCGGCCATTAGAGTGGTATACTGACGCGCGGAGTTCGAATGTTTATACATCGCTTTTGGTTATAAAATGCCTTCCCTTGAGTTAGGTCGCAAACATAATACCTCATTTAATTACGTTACTACAATATACTTTTTAATTTATGAACAAACAACAACCAGTCACTGTTTATGAATTTATCTTACGTACTACATGGAATCTGCGGTAGCTAAAAGTTATGAACTGGACCCCTAGCATTTTTCGTAGTTCATTTTCAATAGATGTACGCAAAATGCATCAAAATACTCGAAGATTTGCCCACTATATTAATAGATATTTCCTGACTCTACCTTGCTTTAGATTTTACGACGAGAAGTGCAGTATTTTAAACATAGCTGCGCAACAGCAACGGTTGTGAGCTCTGCAACATCCATGTACTAATTTTTATTTACATGACAAACCCTATTTTCAGGGCTATATTTTAATTTGGAGTAATGGATCTATGCAGATATTTGTAAAAACGACGATGATACATCATTCCATATTAATGTAATACTGCCGCCTTCTGAAGAAGACAGATTTAAATCTGTCGAAACCTAGGTAAAGATTACTTTATCCATTGCAACTGGTCGGCTGTTTTTAGTCTTATGACGAGAAGTGCGTTATATATGGCATAGTGCTTTGGCAACTTACGACCAAATTATCAAGTTTCAACCTAAGCTAGACCATGAAAACACTACCGATCAGCCAACTTTCTTCAAAATGATCAGAACATATAAAATGGTATTCTGTCGGTCGGAAATCTTGTCTCCTGAGAGCGTGTAACCATTTTTGTAACAGCTGTGCTTTTGAGAAAGGAAACCTGCAAATAGATGCACAGACATTTGCTAATACCGTGTTACAAAAACATTTATTAAGCAAGTGCACTGACATACAAAACAACTTAAAATAGTCACATACCTGTGAAATGTAATATTCGTTCCTTTCTCGAATTTATTTGTACAATTAATCGCTGCACAACTCTTCACCATTGTACTTCTTTTGACTGGAATGTACAGACAGTAGAATTACGAGTAACAAATACTGTATGTACGCCCCAACAAATATACAACGTTGAATTAGGGTATTCATAAACAACAATACTACACAACACATCAGACTACAACCACTATAATGGCGTCCAGCCGAAGGTTCAAATTATCCCGCGACTGCAGCGCCATCAGTGAGTCTAGTTATTTTTACAAGGTCTTTGTCTCACACACTTTTGTTAGCGTGTCACGTGGCCGCGCTAGGCAGTGGCCATAATGCTTTGGTTCATCAGTGTGTCACAAGGGGAGGTGGTGCTGCAAAGGTACGCTACAGTTGCTTCGAATCCGGCGCCACCATATTAAACGTAGCAAAACCTGAGCAGGCTGCTGTTTACGATTGCTTCTTGGTCCTAATGCCTGTCACATGCACTCAAAAGCTATTTGAAAGAGAAAATGTTAGAGTCCTATCATGAATAACACAGCGTCGATTAGGCATACTTTTTATTAAAGACATCTGGCATCATGAATAGATATGAGTGTAAACTAAAGATGAAAACAGGAGCACAGCTTTATAAAACATGTCAGTTGATACCTTTGAGTCTTAAGGAAAACATACAGACCGAAATGAACCGGAAGAGATCGTGGGGTAATATTGAACGGTTGCAGAGACCGATTAACAATTCTATTGAGCCTGTAAAACAGAAAATTGGGAAAGTTATGTTTGTTCTGGATGCGAGAGTAATAAATCTGTATATGGACGTTGAGAGAGAGCTACTTATTAGCATAGAAAAATTGTGAACGAAATTTTCAGGAATCCAGTACACTGACTGACAAAAAAAGTGAACATCCAGAAGTCAACTTAAGTTTATTTGCAGTCGCACCATGTGTTAGATAGAATAACCAAAAGTATTTCGCATTTGTGTTTTTCGGGTTTAGTGATGTTACCTAGCCCACTAGGGTGCAAAAGAGGCGGAAGGAGCGGAAGATGTCGAGTGATCACTGCGAATGATAGTGATGCCACATACACATGTGACACAGCGTTATCAACACATGACAGAGTACGAAAGGGACCTATTTGCAGGTCTCCATCTGCTGGTTGGTTGACTCCTGCAGTATCCAGATCTGTGGGGTATTCAAATGTTACAGTGAGCTAAAGTTCGACTACATTAGAACGCAGGGGCGGGTATACCTCTTGAGGTTCCAGTCGCCACGACTGACCACCATAAATCATTTGAGTTGAAATGTGCACCAAGCGAAAAATACCCCCTTCGCATGTACACCTGTCATGTGACCACAAGCAATGGACTCCGTGCAATGTTCTGTGTCACAGAACACCACTGGTAAGAGACCAGCAGCCGCCAGACTGGGGAGTTACTTTCCCATGCACAGCCTGTTGTTACCATCCCAACAGAGGCGTCCGTGTTTGGAGTGCTGCCATGAGTGCAAAGCATGGTCTGCTACTAAATAGCATTGCATTGCGATGAGCAGTGAATGACAGTTCTTCGCTAACTTAGACGACCACTGTCGATAATAATGCTGGCCACTTGGTGAGCGGTCCCATTCTTCAAATGTTTTGGAGAGTGAGCAGCGAGGTCCCCAGTTGCCTCAGGAGAGGATATGATATCTTCTTGAAATCCTTTCCAACTGAATCAGTGCATAAATCAAACCCATAGGGGATGCAACATCACAGCAAGTGGGCTTTGTAATCAATGATATAACACCACACACCTTCTCAAACTGAAGAAGTTCCATTGCGTTTTCCCCTCCTTTTTTCCTCTTTTGGATGATTCACTTTTTTGTGAGGCAGTGTTTTTTAAGCTCCCTAGATTCTACCACTGGATATTGGCAGGGGCCATCAGTAGAATAAATACATCAGTTCAAGCTCGTTTTTTCCCAAATTGTCAAACAGTCTAAAAATTTTCTCGGACTCCCGAGAAATTCCATGATTTTCTTTGGATTTTTTTTTTTTTGGAAAAATAACACAGAACCTACCTACTTATTCTAATATAAGCAGTTACTTCCAAAAAATTTTTCTTTAATTAGTAAACAATTAGGGAAAGGGGGGTAAACCGGGGCAAATGGAGGGAACTGGAGGGAAATTACGTTATTCACTTTTTGAAGGTGGAGAAGAAGAAAAGATTCCAGATTTTGATTTCTCTGATGAAGAAGATGACAGAGGCAGTTGATAATGTGACAGACAGCTAAAGCAGTGGCAGCTGAAGCAGCCTCTGGTCTGTGCCCAGTCTCAGACTGCATAATATCCATTTGGTAATGTGTCTATTTTATTTCCTAAAATATGTTTTTATCACAATGAGGATTCAATGCTTTCTCGTTTACCTCATCAGAATAAATTTTATGTTTAAAGATTAGTGTTAAATTCTAAGCCTATTTTATTTTTAACACATTTCTTGATAACTTTTGATTTTTTCTCCTCCTTGGTACCAACTTTATAACCATACAGTTTTGCTCTCACACCAAAAGATTCTTACATTATTTTTCCATTACATTCATCTTCCATTTTTCCAAAATCTTCTTGTTTATTTATGAATTGCTGTGTGTATTATCTTTTTCATAATCGCTTAATCGAAGATATTAATATTTGATTTCATGTCTTGATCGAAACCTTCAGTTTTTAAATCTATATGTATGTGTCTATATCTCCATAGCAAAGCTCAATATTTTCACTGTATTTTGGTTTCATAGTTCTGAGTGAAAACCGTACATTTTTCTTTTTAAATCTCTAAAATATAATTTCTCAATGTAAACTGTTTTTTTTTAAATTAATTTTGGTTTTATTCATGTGAATTGCAGCACGATTTTCGTTAAATATTGTCCTTTCTTTAAAGTATGGCTATCTCACAAGTCTTCGACACTTCCCTGCATCTGGAGGTGATTTTATATCAACCTTGTTTCAATGTTTTCAACTGTTGAATAATTCATCAGCTTGTAGAAATCTCTCTAAAAATAATTCTTGGCTTGGATTCTTATTTATGTGTTCAAACCTGTATATTTCTTCAACCAATTAGATTTTTTAAAATTTTAAAACTCTGTGAATTTTTGATATCTTCATTCATATAGGCAGATTTTGTTTAATATTTCTATAGTGAACTACATAATTATTTTCATCATCCACAGTAGTCAACAATGTTCTTTCCTTATTCTGAAGAGCAAGTTGTATACCTTTACGTAAATCATGCAGTTCGTTTGGGTATTCTAGATGTACTTCAAATATACGAGGGCAGTTCAATAAGTAATGCAACACATTTTTTTTCTTGGCCAATTTTGGTTGAAAAAACCGGAAATTACTTGTGGAATATTTTCAAACATTCCCGCTTCGTCTCGTATAGTTTCATTGACTTCCGACAGGTGGCAGCGCTGTACGGAGCTGTTAAAATGGCGTCTGTAACGGATGTGCGTTGCAAACAACGGGCAGTGATCGAGTTTCTTTTGGCGGAAAACCAGGGCATCTCAGATATTCATAAGCGCTTGCAGAATGTCTACGGTGATCTGGCAGTGGACAAAAGCACGGTGAGTCGTTGGGCAAAGCGTGTGTCATCATCGCCGCAAGGTCAAGCAAGACTGTCTGATCTCCCGCGTGCGGGCCGGCCGTGCACAGCTGTGACTCCTGCAATGGCGGAGCGTGCGAACACACACTAGTTCGAGATGATCGACGGATCACCATCAAACAACTCAGTGCTCAACTTGACATCTCTGTTGGTAGTGCTGTCACAATTGTTCACCAGTTGGGATATTCAAAGGTTTGTTCCCGCTGGGTCCCTCGTTGTCTAACCGAACACCATAAAGAGCAAAGGAGAACCATCTGTGCGGAATTGCTTGCTCGTCATGTGGCTGAGGGTGACAATTTCTTGTCAAAGATTGTTACAGGCGATGAAACATGGGTTCATCACTTCGAACCTGAAACAAAACGGCAATCAATGGAGTGGCGCCACACCCACTCCCCCACCAAGAAAAAGTTTAAAGCCATACCCTCAGCCGGTAAAGTCACGGTTACAATCTTCTGGGACGCTGAAGGGGTTATTCTGTTCGATGTCCTTCCCCACGGTCAAACGATCAACTCTGAAGTGTATTGTGCTACTCTTCAGAAATTGAAGAAATGACTTCAGCGTGTTCGTAGGCACAAAAATCTGAACGAACTTCTCCTTCTTCATGACAACGCAAGACCTCACACAAGTCTTGCACCCGAGAGGAGCTCACAAAACTTCAGTGGACTGTTCTTCCTCATGCACCCTACAGCCCCGATCTCGCACCGTCGGATTTCCATATGTTTGGCCCAATGAAGGACGCAATCCGTGGGAGGGACTACACGGATGATGAAGAAGTTATTGATGCAGTATGACGTTGGCTCCGACATCGACCAGTGGAATGGTACCGTGCAGGCATACAGGCCCTCATTTCAAGGTGGCGTAAGGCCGTAGCATTGAATGGAGATTACGTTGAAAAATAGTGTTGTGTAGCTAAAAGATTGGGGAATAACCTGGTGTATTTCAATGCTGAATAAAACAATCCCTGTTTCAGAAAAAAAATGTGTTGCATTACTTATTGAACTGCCCTCGTATATCCAACTCAAGAAGTCCCTCCTGACTACTTATTTATTTTTTTAGATACAAAAGAATCTGGATTATCTCATTCACATCCACCACCGATATGGTAAATATTGACTCAAAGCATAACCATACAGACTGATTGTGTCTAAATATGTTAAATAACCTGATATCTTTTTGCATAATAATCTTCTATACATTTATTATTTGGCTTCATATATCTTTTAAAACATTGAGCTGTATCTTCCTATTATTTCTTTTTCAGTCATTACAATCATATAATAATAATTCTTAGCATCCCATGAAAAGATAAATCAGAAATATTAAGATACAAAGATCCGAATCTTATGCTTTTTTGGAAGCTTTTCTACAGTTTTCAAACACATCAGCATCATGAAATTAAGCAAGAGTTTTGATAGTGAATGTTTTGCAAACAAATTTTGCTTTGTTGTAATTTTCACCACTTATTTCACAGTCATTCAGTTTATTGTAAAATTCTTTTCTCAATGGAATCTATGTTTCTTCAAAATTCCTCCAACTATTCATATAATCAGAAGTATAGAAATCTTTCTTATTAACTAGATTGACTAAATTTTCTGTAAAAAACATTTTAATTTTGATCATGTTATCCTTTTTCAAATGAAAGATTGTCAAGGCTTGAAACCATTAATCTAAATGCATCATTACACCTCATCTTCAAATTATCTGTCTTCTTACCAAAATTAATATCTCAGTCTCCATTGTTAAGTATAAAATCTATTGTATTTTTATCATACCCATGTTCTTTTACAAACAAATGAGAATTACATTCTGAGAGATTATGTAAGTAAATTGGCACAAAACGAGGATGCTTCACTTGAAAATTACATTGATTTCATAATGGAGCTATACATTTTCCAGTGAAATAATAATAGTGACTATATTTTTCATTATTTTTTGTATAATGATTTCTACTTAATTAACATATTTTAGATTTTGCACTTCTTGATTGTTCTTCCACTGTTAATGGTCTCATTCCTTCAATTTTAGAATAAATTCTTCCAATTTATTCAAACTTTTTTTTCATATATTAAAAGAATTTTTCTGTCAATTTGTCCTCAATATATGACAGGAACTTTTATGCTCCCCATCAATGTACTTGATACAGTAACAAAAATGAGTTGGTTCATGTTTTTCATACGTAATAGTACAAGAGTTGGCTATTTTATTTCAATTCTATTACATTTATTTGTTATTCCTTAATATCTATCTTTTAATACTTCACTGTACAAACCATTATGATTACCTTTCTTTCTTAACACTTGATATTTTAGAAGTAATTTAAATAAGTTTGTAGTTATGGGTTTGGTTGATACTTAGGCATTTCTTATAGCAAATTCTCAAATATGCATAAATGACATATAGGACTTTGTAGATAAATTTTAAAACTTACATACCAACCTTTCTCTAGTAATTATGCTTCTAATTTTTTTTAACTAAGCAATTTGGTGTGTGACTATCTAACTTTCCCTTATTCTTGAAGTGGAGTAAACGTATATCACAAATAATTTTTTTCACTTAAAAGAAGTGTAGGTAAATCTTTTATCAAAAATGCAAATTGCTTGTGTTCACGAAATAAATTTTTTGTATGAAACCTAAATTCCGTACTTCTTTGCATTCAATACTTGCAAAATAGAATAAAATTAAATTTCAGTCCAATTTTATGTACTTTTTCAAAATTTTCACTCAAGAAACGATTGGACTCAGTCATGTTTAAATTATTTTTCGAATTTATGGTCCTTACTCTGTCAGTAAATTGTTTACTAAGTATATAATTTCTGACTGTTCTTCTGTCGCTTGATCCCTCAAATACATTAGGGGCAAGGGAAATATGTCTTTTAATCGTTTAGGTTCATTATTTTGAACATTTTCAGAATTGTTATTATAGAATAAGGTAATTGTTTCTAAATAGTTTCCTGAGTTCTCTTAATAATTATAATTAGATCAATTTTTTTTAAATTTCCTATATCCAATCAAATAATTCCTTCCAAAACAATGATGAAGTTCAAAAATCTTGAATTGCTCTATTTTAATAGGACAGATATTATGGGTATCCTACTTATTTTGCAGGAAATTTCCTCATTTTATTATATGGTATAAAACATTTCTTAATCTGCTTTTATATTTACCTTTCGAAAATAGATCTGAGCAAAAAGAATCTGCATCTTATATTTCTAGGCAACCAATACATTTTTGAAGATATGTCATCACACTCAGCTTGTTGTTCATTTTTTCGTCTACAACAATATCTTCAAATATTATTCTCTCAGAATTCGTTATAAATTATTTTTGTAATAATACATAGAAGCGCTTTTCCCATACACACAAGGAATCCATTTACTATTATATGCTGTTGTATGATATTCATTTAAACATGATCTACACATTCTCCTATAACAATCTTTTTGTATTTCTGCAAAACAAAATTATCAATTGCTTTGTCTACTTGACATATTTTACACAGTATGGAGTTAATTGGTTATGGTGATCACTTCTGAATTGCTTAATTGCATCCATCTATATGGCAAGAAAATAAAGAGAAGTGAAACTTATATACAAGTAAAATTTACTACCTTTTCTAATGTATTTCTTAACACAGTTAAGATTTATGATTTATTGCAATCATCACAAAATAATGACAGATCAGCCATACCAGCTCTATCTTCTTACAACAATCCATTAATGTACCTCTATTCAAAATTTTTCCAGTAGGTAATCCCTAAAATTCTCTTCTAATAATGGCACAGTTACATTCATCCAATCCTGTATAGAAAAAAATCAGTAAAGAATAAAAAGGATCTATGGTGTATGCTGATGTAATCCTATACTAGATATTGTCTTTGGGTAGCCTGGAATTAATCGGAATGTTTGTAAATTTACCATACATATCAAGTTTCTAACAAGCAATACAACTACACCAAAGGGTCATTGATATACTCCATATCTTTTTTTTAAATCTTGTGGTAAGAATCCTAAGTAATTATATGTTAGCTGTATGTATCATCTATCCACACCCACTTCTGATGAAAATATATAAAATTCTATTTACAAATAATAGCTGAACATTTTAATTTGACATAATGATTCACCTGGTTCAGTTAGTAAGCATTTTGTTATAGATGGCTGTGTTACTGATAATTATATTTTTTTACCATACTGACTCTGAATAGCATCAAAATCACCTTACAATAAGTGTAAATTTAAACCTTTATAGTACAGATAATATTGCTTTATAAACATCTAATGCATGTACAATCTCATGCTTAATCCTTCAAATAGATTCACTTGGAATTTTGGCATATTACATCAATCTCCGAGTACCACATTTCATCTTTATCTGTACATATCTCTACTGTATCATTATTCATAACTGGAAAAATGCAAGACCTAACACATTATCTTTTCCATCTAATTCGTTTGGACACTGATGATCGTGTATTTTAGAATTATGTGTTCGTCTTTTACTTGTTACTAAAATACCAAGAGAATTGTTAGTATGAAAAAAATTATTATCAATATATTTTTGCCACAAACGAAATGCTACCTCTGTTACTTGTAATACTTTTTTATTTGGTCCTTCATAGGGCCATGATATTTTTCTTAAATTCCATGTAGACATACTAGCTCTATAACCAGTATTCACATCTGTTACTCAACATCAAGGACTATTTATAAAATTTAAAGTCTGTTTACTTAACTCGCTATTTATATCAACACTATCCATGAACTGGAATAACATTCATGCTTGTCTAAATGCATCATCACTCACTTGAGTTTTTGATTATGTTGTATATCCAAATAACAGAATATTATTTAAATAATTTATTGTTTTATTTTTATCATCTTACCACAAGCCTAAGGCAGTGACTGCTGTAACAGTCTCTAGAATGCGTCCTGGTTCAGCTGACACTGCAACTACTATTTTCACAAACAACAATAGAAAAATTATCTTCATTTACATAAACATAACGTATTATAAAATAATTATATTACATCAGCAAATCTATTAAAAGCAAGGAATATCTAAATGAATAGATACAGACAACATTATAAAAAAAGAAAATTTATCGGCCCCACCAAATTATTGGGGTAAAAAGTAATGAAAAATAAATCAGTCTGGATTCTATTTGAAAATTTGAATCCCTCCAATTTTGGAGGTATTGAAAGAAAGTGAGAAATAAATTATGTTTATCGATGAATGTACAAAAAATTCCATCAAAATAATTTTCTATTAAATGGAGTGAATCATACAATGATGGGCATGCAAAAATGATAAATGATGAAAAGAGTACTCCATAGTTTTGTGCAAATCATGTTGCTGATGTTTTAGCACATAAAGATACACATAAAGCAATTAAAGAACCTTCAAGACAGACACAAATACAAGTATATAAGAATATAAGGACAGGTGATAAACCCAGACCTTCAAATATGCCACTCAGTAGTTTCCCTTAATGATTTGGGTCTATTTTCTCCCAAACAAAAAATGGAAAAAGCTGGACACTTTACAGATGAATATAATTATATATGAATATAATTATTATGTTGTCAGAACACAAAGAAGAAACCTACAGAACAGCTGTACAATATTAGAGATATACATTCAGATTTTGAAGAACTGTTAAGGATTAATTATGATCCCAACTCAATAAACTTGTACCAGAGAGTGAGACAAAATTTTGGATGACTACGCATAAGAAGAATTGTTTGAAGTTGTAATTAGTTTTCATGAAACTGAGTTAGTATAAAATTGATTCCAAATAAGAATTATTTGCACCTTCCAAATTTTAATAACATTTCTACACATCAAACAAGAAGAACGATCTGTTAAACATGTATCAAGGCATGAAAGTAATGATCGCATTTTGTTTTCATAAACTGATGATTTTGATCAGTTAAAAATCCAGAGCAACGTACTTGAGGATATCCCATTATTTCATAATACATTATTACTTCTATATGAAATATGCTGATAGGTATTGACATTTTAAATTGTTTTCGAAATTAACTTTATCTTTCAGTTCTTTAGACTACATTTTTATCCAGGATATATCATCCCAATTAAATCCATCTCGAAATTCTCTCATGAAATCTTCAGCAAATTCTTGTTCATGTGTTATATCCCATTTGATTTGTCTTGAAATTCTCTTTACAGTCTTCATACAAAATGTTGATCATCTAATATGTAATCCCAGTTTAATTTATCTGGACACTACCACACAAAATCCTCAGATTGATTCAGGTCTAATGATATATCATCACAGCTTACTTTATTTTGAAATTCACTTGTAAAATCTTTAGGTAATTTTTTATTATATAATGTAACAACCCAATCTGTTTTGTTTTGAAATTCTCTTATAAAATCCTCTGACAATTTTTGACAAGTTGATATAGATTGCCAATTTATTTTATCCTCAAATTGTCTGATAAAATCTTCAGATAATTTTTGTACCTCAGTACATGCACCTAATCAAATTTATCTTCATACTCTCTCATGAAATTTTCAGATTATTTCATGACACCCAAATTATATTCCCAATGTTATTTATCTCATATAGTTTTCATATATTTGATAACATCCTGATATTAGATGTTTCCATATAATTCAAAAAATGGATTTTCCTTTTAATGTAATCAACAACTATATCTTCTTCAGCTTTATTTGTTAAATACAATTGATATAAATGCCCAAAATTTAAGTTTTCAAACATGAGATGAATCATTTGGGAAAGTTATTCTTAAGGTTTTAGTTCATCCACCTAATTGTTGTTGATGTTCGTGTTGCTGTCGATTTTATTGATAATAAGGAAAATAAGTTGTTGTTTTCTTGGTTTGGAAAACCTGTAATCCTAGTTTGTTTCCTTTACCTTGTAGTTCTTGCACAGTAGAATTCATTAGTACTTGGTTGATGTTGTTGTAGCCACTATGGAAAATATTTCACCCCCAGAGTTATTATATTTTATTTCATTATGATACTGCATAGTGGATGGGGATCCACCCCAAAAAATGGAAAAAAAATTAAAGTAAATTTCACAAAAATAAAAATCTTCATAATAAAAAAATTTGCTAATTACATGGAACCATTTTCGAGTACATCTATTTCAGCTGTCACTAGTGCTTTTTGCTCTTCAAAAGTACCTTTAATGAATTTATTTGTATTTATTAACCATAACAACTGTCACTTAAATCTAGGTTCTAGGTTCAAAGATATTTGGTTTCCATTGTTGGAAAAGTACAATGTATTGATCCAGAAAGATATTATGTATCTTATATATGGGATTCGAGGGAGTAAAATTTAATCCTTTCAAAACTTTTACAAAATAAGATTAACTATTATGTTTCGAGAAGGTAATGAAATTCCATTCACAGACATAAAATATAATAACCCATTAGCGCCAGAATATTAACAAATTCAAATTAAAGTAAAACTTTAAGATCAAATAATCTTGTTCAAAAGAAAGGATTTCAAGCAAACAGTCATGTCATTGAATAATAAACAATGCAGGTAAGTGGAAAATTATTATTTGGGTATAGTAAAATATTAAATGATTTTTTAAAAATATTTAGCAGAGTGTAAAATCATTCAAGCTTAAAACATTATTGAACAACAAGCTATAGAGTTGGAAAGCGGATTTGACATAGAAGAACAAAAACAACAATATGCTATACAGCTAGAAAGAGAAAAATTGAAGAATAAGAAACTAATACAGGTAAGCTATAAAATAGTACTGAATGATGTTACCTACGTCATCACCACTGATATACAATAGATACACTACAGAAATATCATTTCTTTAAAGTTGGTGGAACAACAAGCAAGTAATCAAATCTAGATTATCTACATACAACGCAGGAGAACAATCAGGTGACAAACTTTTTATCTGTACACCAAAGAGTGAATCAACTACAGGATGATGTAGAAAAAGTTTATATCTAGTTTAAAGTGTTTCACAAATGAAGAAGGCAAAGAACTGTACAACACGAAATTTGATGACATAAAATATTACTTAGATAGCTTTATTGATGATGAAAATATTTTGATACTGAACAAATACGATCCAAGCAACGATGAAACTAAAAATAACTTATATGACAATATTGTAATATTAGCAGAATATATTCAACCTGTTAGGTGCTCTGCCTAGAGAGGAACTAGCTCCCATTATTTATGAAATCTACAACGAATATCCATGTAACCTTAATGTGGTTAGAAAAGCACTATAAGATCTTCTTGAATCTAAACGTTATACAGTTATTAGAAATTATAAGAATTTATGGAATGAGTCAGGTAATATTTTAAGAGCAGTTAACTCAGACATAAGATATAGGTTCCAGTACTTTGTTTTTGGAAGTATTCATAAACAATAGACATTTATTTCCATTTAAATCGAATAAATAATTCATACTCTCATCAGATAATTGATTTATGAGTGTTGATATATCTTCATTATCAGGATAATCCACAGAGAGAGAAAAATGGAAGTGTTATCTTTCTCATCCGTAGTGTAGCCATTTATATATAAAAATTTATGATAATCCACAAAAAGCAATTGGAGATTATGTTAGTGGAAGATATCAAAAAACATATGAAAATGTCTGCAGGAGTGAATCACTCCCCAGCCAGATATAAAATATAATACAATATTTATCTATAAAACAGATCTATATGTTAGCGCTGATAGCATGTTGATTTAAAGAAAGTTTTAATGAAATAAATTTAAAATTATAAATAAAAATTTTCCCTAATAAAAAAGTTTTGTATTAAATTGTTACAATCCCAAACATATCAAGGCTCAGTCCTAAGGCTGCTTTAGCTCATGCTAATTCAGTTTAGAGTCATCATCAGGATAATCCACAAAGATAAAAAAATGGAAGTGTTATCTTTCTCATTCGTAGTGTAGCCATTTATATATAAAAATTTATAATAATCCACAAAAAGCAATTGGAGATTATGTTAGTGGAAGATATCAAAAAACATATGAAAATGTCTGCAGGAGTGAATCATTCCCCAGCCACATATAAAATATAATACAATATTTATCTATAAAACAGATCTATATGTTAGCGCTGATAGCATGTTGATTTAAAGAAAGTTTTCATGAAATAAATTTAAAATTATAAATAAAAATTTTCCCTAATAAAAAAGTTTTGTATTAAATTGTTACATACCCAAACATATCAAGGCACAGTCCTAAGGCTGCTTTAGCTCGTGCTAATTCAGTTTAGAGTCAGAGCAATATTTTTAATTTATTCAGAGTAATAACAGGATTGTTTATAATGATAAGGAAGGGTTGATGATAATTGACAAAGAGAATAATCCTAGGTTTGAAGCTAAGGGTGTTCCAGAGGTATTAGAGCATAAAGTTACTGATGTTGCAATTTGAAAACAAATGGATAGCAATGATAAATTACAATGTGAAATTACATCTAGACTCAGTGCTTCACTGGGTCTAACTTATAATGAAAAAAGAACCATATTTATCAGGTAATTTGACAGTAAAAGTTTATATTTAAATCAAATATGTGCATTGCTAAAAAGTTTATGAAATGCATAACAAAAAAATGTTTTGTCATGTATTGGCAAACATGGTCAATTATTCCATGTTGTGTCAGTGGTGACACCAGCTTATACAAAGTACACATGTAAAAATTTTCTGCTGAATTTGGACTCCCCTTATAAATATATGAAATTGGAAGCATTTGTGTGCCTGCAAGTTTAAGTACTTGTGTGTGGTGTGTACACATGTCTCCCAGGACAGCCATCAAATGTCTGGAGCAGTTTCGAACAACATGTTAAAAATTTTACTTGGAAAAGCTTATTTAGGGGGATGTCCATAGTTCCCTAAGGTAGGTGGTGGGGGGAGGAGGGCAGTTGTGGGTGTAATGTAATAGCAAATGAGCTATGAGAGTCCCACCTACAGTTGTTATGTTTCCCAGGTTTAGTCCTGACACTTCATTGTGCATTTAAGTGGGTGGCAGAGCAAAACTGTGGACTGCATATATGTGGTGTGTGCTCTTATGGACATGTCCAAAATAACATACACCACATATACAATGATCAGCCAGAACATTATGTTCAATTACCTAAAGGCCAGTATGTCGACATTTTGCACAGATAACATTGGCGATTCGTCATGGCATGGAAGCAATGAGGTCTTGGTACGTCATTGGAGAGTGTTGGCACCACATGTGCTCACGTAAGTCACTTAACTCATGTAAATTCCAGGGAGGGAGGCGATGAGCTCTGACACGACATTCAGTCACATCCCAGATGGCTTGGGTCAGGGCCAGCACATTAATTGGATCTTGCCACTCTGTTACTCTAACCACTCCATCACAATTCTGGCTTTATGACATGCCGTATTATTTTGTTGAAGGAAAAGGCCACTGCCACCAGAAACAAGATCGACATAAAGAGGTGCACGTGGTCTGCAAGCTGTGTATGATACTCCTTGCATGAGCTCCACTGGACCCACAGATGTCCACATGAATATTACCCACAGCGTAATGGCGCCACCACCATCTTGTCTCTGCCCTGCAGTACAAGTGTCAGGGAACCCCTCCCCTGGAAGACGACGGATTTGTGCCTTCCAATCAACATGATGGAGAAGGTTTCGGGATTCATCAGACTGTGCAATGCTCTGCCACTGAGCTAATATCCAGTGCCTCTGACCACTCAGTTGCCGATGACATGGTGTTAACATTTTCATTGCACAGGTCATTGCCTATGGATGCCCATTGTTAAGAGTTTTGTGTGCAATTTGTGTTCAGACAAACTTTTATTCCGCTCCACGTTAAAGTCTGATGTTAGTTCTGCCACAGTTCGCTGTGGGTCCTGCTCTACAAGTCCATCCAGTCTACACGACATTTGACATCTGTAATGAGGGGTGGCCACCCAATCCTACAATATCTGGACACGGTTTCGCCATGGTTTCGCCATATGTTGAAGACACTCAACACAGCACTTCCTGAACACCCGACAAGTTGTGCAGTTTCTGAAATGCTATTAGTAAGCCTCTGGGCCATCACAATCTGCCCTCGTTAAAACTCAGATAGTTCGCGTGCCTTCCCTGTTCCACACAAAGACAGCATGCCCACTGACACTACACGCACTGTGCATGTGTGTGACTAACAGTCACTCTCCACCAGGTGACGCTGCTTTCACATGGATGGATTTATATCACTAATACACTCCTGGAAATGGAAAAAAGAACAGATTGACACCGGTGTGTCAGACCCACCATACTTGCTCCGGACACTGCGAGAGGGCTGTACAAGCAATGATCACACGCGCGGCACAGCGGACACACCAGGAACCGCGGTGTTGGCCGTCGAATGACGCTAGCTGCGCAGCATTTGTGCACCGCCGCCGTCAGTGTCAGCCAGTTTGCCGTGGCATACGGAGCTCCATCGCAGTCTTTAACACTGGTAGCATGCCGCGACAGCGTGGACGTGAACCGTATGTGCAGTTGACGGACTTTGAGCGAGGGCGTATAGTGGGCATGCGGGAGGCCGGGTGGACGTACCGCCGAATTGCTCAACACGTGGGGCGTGAGGTCTCCACAGTACATCGATGTTGTCGCCAGTGATCGGCGAAAGGTGCACGTGCCCGTCGACCTGGGACCGGACCGCAGCGACGCACGGATGCACGCCAAGACCATAGGATCCTACTCAGTGCCGTAGGGGACCGCACCGCCACTTCCCAGCAAATTAGGGACACTCTTGCTCCTGGGGTATCGGCGAGGACCATTCGCAACCGTCTCCATGAAGCTGGGCTACAGTCCCGCACACCGTTAGGCCGTCTTCCGCTCACGCCCCAACATCGTGTAGCCCGCCTCCAGTGGTGTCGCGACAGGCGTGAATGGAGGGACGAATGGAGACGTGTCGTCTTCAGCGATGAGAGTCGCTTCTGCCTTGGTGCCAATGATGGTCGTATGCGTGTTTGGCGCCGTGCAGGTGAGCGCCACAATCAGGACTGCATACGACCGAGGCACACAGGGCCAACACCTGGCATCATGGTGTGGGGAGTGATCTCCTACACTGGCCGTACACCACTGGTGATCGTCGAGGGGACACTGAATAGTGCACGGTACATCCAAACCGTCATCGAACCCATCGTTCTACCATTCCTAGACCGGCAAGGGAACTTGCTGTTCCAACAGGACAATGCACGTCCGCATGTATCCCGTGCCACCCAACGTGCTCTAGAAGGTGTAAGTCAACTACCCTGGCCAGCAAGATCTCCGGATCTGTCCCCCATTGAGCATGTTTGGGACTGGATGAAGCGTCGTCTCACGCGGTCTGCACGTCCAGCACGAACGCTGGTCCAACTGAGGCGCCAGGTGGAAATGGCATGGCAAGCCGTTCCACAGGACTACATCCAGCATCTCTACGATCGTCTCCATGGGAGAATAGCAGCCTGCATTGCTGCGAAAGGTGGATATACACTGTACTAGTGCCGACATTGTGCATGCTCTGTTGCCTGTGTCTATGTGCCTGTGGTTCTGTCAGTGTGATCATGTGATGTATCTGACCCCAGGAATGTGTCAATAAAGTTTCCCCTTCCTGGGACAATGAATTCACGGTGTTCTTATTTCAATTTCCAGGGGTGTAGATTGGTGACCATAATGTCGTGGCCCATCAGTGTATAACTGAGGCGAGGACAGCCAATGATCCCTTCAGTGCAGATGCACACCATGCCCGAATTCTTATGAGAATCGGCTTAACGCAATGAGATGAGGTTAATGGGTGAGAGCCACCACATTAGTAATGTGTGAATAAGTTGAGAATTTGGTTGTGAAGAAGGCATGCTAGGGCAATTTTTTAGATGCTATGACCGCAGTGTCAACATGTCTAAGAGGTTATCACTTCCACCTCGTGCACTGAGCGAGCATTGCTGCAGCATCGCAAGTGTTTTGAAGTTCTTCGCTTCAGTGGTGTTTGTGCCTTTGTGTGTCTGTGTGTCTGACAGTGACCTAGTCCACTACTCTTTCTGCCTCATGACATCCAAGAGTATTCCGCATAAAGGGGATGTGGGTTTTTCATGTGACAAGTCGACACATAACGTGTTGCCCGTTTCTTTAGATGACTGGTTAGTAGATATTTTTCATGTTACCTCGGACCAGTTGCCTACTGCCTATTTTGATACTGAGATTCATGTGTTCTTGTGAAATTCGTGTTCCCTACAAGTAGAGAAGTTCCTATTAAAGCATGGTACTCAGGTTCCCTTCTAGTATAGAGATGGTTCGGTCTGTTGTGAATGTAGATATTGAATATACGAACATTGGAGTATTCAGTCTCTCTGTGGAGGTAGCGGAAATTTATCTTAAGGTAGTTTTGGCGTAGTATGGTGACGTGAGAGGCATTCGCTGTGAACGTTGGTCAAGTTAGTACAAGCTACACTGTTATAGCTGCATATATTCTGTGGAAATGCAAATCAAAGAGAACATTACATCTTATTTGCTAGTTTGTAGCTGTCATGTTCATACTACGTAAAATGGACAGGTGGGACCCCTTTCTATGCAATGAAAATGGGCATCTGGGAATCTCTGAACTTGCCTGTGGAGAGTTTTTGTTTTATGGCCTTCCTTCGAACATGGCTCTAAGTTTATGGATGCTCACTTTATCCCTACGGAGACAAATTGCAGCTACATCTTCCCTCATTTCTGGAGATCATCTAACAGTCTCACTTTCACTGCATTGATTTTCTATTACTGCAGGCAAAGCCTAATTCCGTTCCTGCTACTACTGGGATGGTGGCGCGCGCGATTCGTACTAAGTTGCGCCACCCTCAGGGTGCTGATGAATTAGTTGTGCCTTCTCCTGTCCCACAGTCCCCTGAACCATGTTTGTCTGTCACTCCTGCCAGTAGTGTGGTAACACATTGCCCTGGCGAGGTGGAGATAAGGGAGGCTTTATCTGGTGTTCCTGCTGCTGCACGGGGGGTTCTCATAGAACTGCCCCAGACAAAGTGTGTGTCGGAGTCGTCTCATTCCCATCCTCCATCACCAGTCCAATAGGCAATACAGCAATGCCCTCCCTGTTCCTATGTCAGGTCTTGGCGATAGGGATCGTGATTTTCCACTTACTGCGGCTCCCGTTGTGGAAACTGTTAGCACAGAGCCGTCTCCTGCTGGGCAGCTCTCGGATCCTGGGCAGTCACAGACTGATGAGGGTGAGGTGTCAGGCCCGCCGACGCCGCCTGCTGCAGTCTGTTACGCCTCGCAGCCGGATCCGTTCTCGGATTTGTTATTATCCTCCGCAATGGGCTGTGCTGGGAGACTGGTAGAGTACGAGGTGCATTCAAGTTCTAAGGCCTCCGATTTTTTTTCTCCAGACTGGAAAGAGATAGAAACATGCGCATTGTTTTAAAATGAGGCCGCGTTCATTGTCAATACGTCCCAGAGATGGCAGCACCATATGGCAGATGGAATTTTCCCTGCAGCGGCGAGAATGAGAACTGTTTTAAATACTTAAAATGGCGACGTTTTCCTTACTTGAACAGCGTGCAATCATTTGTTTTCTGAATTTGCGTGGTGTGAAACCAATTGAAATTCATCGACAGTTGAAGGAGACATGTGGTGATGGAGTTACGGATGTGTCGAAAGTGCGTTCGTGGGTGCGACAGTTTAATGAAGGCAGAACATCGTGTGACAACAAACCGAAACAACCTCGGGCTCGCACAAGCCGGTCTGACGACATGATCGAGAAAGTGGAGAGAATTGTTTTGGGGGATCGCCGAATGACTGTTGAACAGATCGCCTGCAGAGTTGGAATTTCTGTGGGTTCTGTGCACACAATCCTGCATGACGACCTGAAAATGCGAAAAGTGTCATACAGGTGGGTGCCACGTATGCTGACGGACGACCACATGGCTGCCCGTGTGGCACGTTGCCGAGCAATGTTGACGCACAACGACAGCACGAATGGGACTTTCTTTTCGTCGGTTGTGACAATGGATGAAACGTGGATGCCATTTTTCAATCCAGAAACAAAGCGCCAGTCAGCTCAACGGAAGCACACAGATTCACCGTCACCAAAAAAATTTCGGGTAACCGCCAGTGCTGAAAAAATGATGGTGTCCATGTTCTGGGACAGCGAGGGCGTAATCCTTACCCATTGCGTTCAAAAGGGCACTACGGTAACAGGTGCATCCTACGATAATGTTTTGAAGGACAAATTCCTTCCCGCACTGCAACAAAAACGTCCGGGAAGGGCTGCGCGTGTGCTGTTTCACCAAGACACGCACCTGCACATCGAGCTAACGTTACGCAACAGTTTCTTCCCGATCACAACTTTGAAGTGATTCCTCATGCTCCCTACTCACCTGACCTGGCTCCTAGTGACTTTTCCAACAATGAAAGACACTCTCCGTGGCCACACATTCACCAGCCGTGCTGCTATTGCCTCAGCGATTTTCCAGTGGTCAAAACAGACTCCTAAAGAAGCCTTCGCCGCTGCCATGGAATCATGGCGTCAGCGTTGTGAAAAATGTGTACGTCTGCAGGGCGATTAAGTCGAGAAGTAACGCCAGTTTCATCGATTTCGGGTGAGTAGTTAATTAGAAAAAAAATCGGAGGCCTTAGAACTTGAATGCACCTCGTAGTTAGGCTGCTCTGTTGTTCTTTCTGTGTTTTTTTCTCTTGACGCATGGATCAGGCAGATACGTTTGTCACACTAAATGCTAACAGAGTGGTATTAGAGAAGCGCCTAGCTTCGCTGCGTCAGTTTTTTATATGACTCATGGGCAGATATAGTGTTCATTTTATTATTCTATTTACCAGTTTCGCTCTCCCTGGATTTCGCACTGTTTCTAATGTGGCGCCCATAGTTTCGACAGAAACTGCCTTATTGTTTCAAGAAGGTATTCTCATCACTGAGGTAGAGATTCTTCAATCTGGCAGAAGAATAGGCTGCAGACTTTTTGAGCTCACCTTGGTTGTTTTATGTGCTCTGTCTGTTTCTGGTCACACAACTAAACATTTACTTTTTTATAAAGAGGAGGTTATTCATATTTTATGTACGAGTCCTCGGAGTCCGTTGTTCTGCCTCCTGTTGCTCAGTCTCCCCATTTTAATTATTTTCGAGATTTAAACGAGATGATACACTCGATGCACTTGGAAGATGTTTGAGAGCATAAATATCCGACGCTTGTTAAATGTACGCACTTTACTGCGACTTCTAGTAGGAGGATTGGCCGATCCCATTTATTGAATTGGATGCGCGTTCGCTTTCAGGCAGTAGAGGTTATCCCTGCTGGTTTTTCTGATCACTGTGCTTTGGCCGCCCCTTTTCAACTTTACCGGCAACCGGTGAAACTATTCCTTTCCCAGTTCATGTTAAGTGCCCCTCACTTGCCGGATCCTTCTCTCGATGATGTGGTAAACAACGTATTGGATCACTCTCTTTGATCCGGTGTGAGGTACTCTATGGCTCCCAGAATGGTGACTGCCCTGGCTAAACCAGTATCTCCGTCAAACTTCGGTTATTTATTGTGCTGCTAGGGTGTGGAATTCTCGGAGAACTCATGAATTTTATTATTCTGTCTTGCATGAAAAGTATGACGGTATGGATCACTACTCCCCCTGAGGCTTGCAGATGTACGGTGTAATAAACCAAAGTTGTTGCAGTTGAAACGGTGGCAGATGGATGCGTTGTGGGTGCGTGATACCATTTGCTTCGACATCAAACTCAGCGTCGCCGCTCTTGCATTACTTCTCTTACCACCGCTGAGCGCCGACAGTTGACAGCGCAAGCTGACAAGCTTCACGCCTTACGTTGGTACCATGTGGATCTTTATGATGTGGATCCCGTTTACTGTCTTTCCCTTTCCTGAGCAGAATACTAAACTTTTGGCCGTTTCTCGTATTGTTACTACTCTTCCCCACAAATCGCCGCGTAGCCATGGTCTCCCCAAGGAACTTTATGAAAGTTTTTGGCCCCGCTTTGACTTCACATTTACATCCATATTGAACGAGGTGATCAGGTGGTCAGCTGCACCCTCTCCATGTAAGGTGGGAAGAATTGTGTTGGTACCTAAACATCCTCGTCACAACACTATTGATAATTTTCGCCCCCTCACATTTCTGAATTTTGATTATAAGATAGTGACGAGGACGGTAAATCGCAGGAAGTCTGTCTTGCCGGCTGCTTTTGTTGCCGAGTATCAGAGTTGTCTCCATGGTTGCTCTATTCTTCCACATGTCACCAAATACCGTGATGTGGTTTCGGCTGCTGCTGTTACTTCTGTCAATTGTGTCTTTGCGTTTTTGGATATTAATAACGCCTTAGATCATGTAAATCATGACTTTCTGGTTCGCATTTTTGATATGATCAGTTTTACTGTTGTGTTTCATAGATTATTATCGAACATGTTTACAGGCATTACAACATCGGTAGTTGATGTGAACTGATGCCCCCAATTTCCATCCGTTTGCGAGCACCACAGGGGAGATCACTCTTGACGTCTTTGTTCATCTTATCTATCGAGCCACTGAGTGATGGTTTTATGCTGTCTGAGGCGATCATCAAACATTATTGCCATGTCTCAGGAGTGAAATCGGCGAAGGCAAAAGTAATCATCTTAATTTACGGAGTTTCGTTGGAATCACATGGGCCACTGCTGTGGATCGTCATACGGAACTAGGAGTTGTTACTGATCATTGTTCGCTCCAAATGGCGACTCTCAATTGGAAATCGGTTGCTGATAATATCCAGGGAGCACTACTGGAACACGAACGACGTACTCTTACCCTTCTTCAGAAGGTACCACTTTTGGAAATATACGTATGTGATGGCAAGAGCTATGCCCCTTACATGAAGTCATTAAAGATCACCTAACTCACGCTGAGCGAACAGTAGGGCTGAACAAAAATGACTGACAAGGCACAATGCATCTTGTAGAGAGTATAGTATGGACATATTGGAATAATTAGTGTTGGGCGATGGTTTTAAAGTAATTCACACGACATGAAAACTTTGTGGAAATGCGTCGATTAACTGGAGGCTAGTTTATCCCAGGGAAGTATTCAGAGTTGACCATGGCCAGCTCGGGAGCGGTGAAGGGAAGCGACAATAGGCAGCTTAGGGCGGCTCAAGCTCTGAGAAAGTGGTAACGGGGCGCGGCCTCCAGCCGCCTTAAGATGAGTGACAGTGAGGGGGTGCTTGACCCCATGCTGGTGTACCGGGAAGCAGACAGAGAACTTGTGCACCTGTTGATAAATGTCCGTCATCCCGTTTTCAGTGAAACATGCGAGAAAGCCGCACAAAGCTAAGGTGGAGTGGTCAACAGAGGCCAAAATAAGTGTGTTCGTGACTATAGCAACTTCAAGCTGAATTCACGGTCCGCAGAGTCTGAAGTAATTTAGATGAAGAGCGACAGAATGAAATACGCCGGCCTCCGATAGGAACGTAGGACCAAGGAATTTTAAGTACTCTCCTGGGACTTAGAATTACGGAAAAATTGGTGTTTTGTGCAGACGCTAACCTTGATGGATGGCGTGGGTGGAGCTAAACAGCAGAAGTTGAGAGGAAGGGAAATTTTGTGGGAATTTGTTCACTTCCCACAGCAGGCATTGGTCAGCACTGGCAAGTGACGCATAATTAACGCGACTTGCGCTGAAATTGGCGTAAGTGATTTTGCTGGAGGGGAAACCTAGGTGAAGAGCGGACTGGAAGGCGTCTCCATAGTGGTCTTCCGTTCCCAGCTTGCCTAGAGTGCAGACATGGTGTTCTTTACTCAACTTGCCTGAAAGAGAGTGAGCATCTCTGCAGTTTAGGACTTAGCAGGAAACGGAACGATTGAGCTTGGAGATAGAAAGTTTTGGTTCATCTATGTACTGAGCAAGATAGCTAGGAGTGAATAGACGATCGCAGCCTTGCAGCACCATGAAGCCGGTCGACGTCCTCACAACGATGCCGCCCCGCCACGCTGAATTCGGTGATATCGCACCCCCTCCGGCTTGAATTAGGCCACTGGTTAATTTGTTGGATCACGTCGGCAAAGTTTCCACGAGGGTTTCATGGGCCGTGTATTGGGGGATTCTTCTCGCACTTCGCTTTATGCCTGGGTCACTCGATAGGAATTAATTTTGATTTCTCGCGGTTTACTCCACGTAAACGCAATTTATTACCACTGCCAGATAGGAGAGTCATGTAATGTGATGATTGAAGGTCGGGAGTTAAAATAAATTTGTGCTAATCGACTGCATCTGTTTTCAATCAAGTAGCTGAAATCCCAAGTCACTTTCTTAATTAATTTTATGTTCAACATTTGCATCTGGTATTCAATAGCTGAATATAAGATCAATGTCCACCCCTTTTTAATTAAAAGTGATCAATTCTGAATCAATTAATGTCAACACTGCCACCACAGTTCAATCAGGAGTCACAGGGCCTTATTACTTTCATTGTGCTATCCGATATTGTGGCAGTTTTGCACTCTATGTTGATCTGTTAGTCAATTAGCTGGAGTGAACACGCGCCAAAACCAGATAAGTGACGGGTGAGGTGTTACAATAATATCCAGGGAGCACTACTGGAACACAAACGACGTACTTTTACCCTTCTTCAGATGGTATGACTTTTGGAAATATACGTATGTGTTGTGCAAGTCCTATTACATCACACAACGTTTCTCACTTCCCTCTATGATGGCTAAGAAACTGAAGCATTTGTCTGGTCACTTTTTTTTAGAAGCATCATATCTCCAGGTTGTGATACAAGATTATGATGAAGCCACATTCCGTCAGTGGATTGGACATTTCTGACATTAATAGGTAGTGGTCTGTCTTATACGTTTGACCCACCATTTTGACGATCACTCAGGAGTTCTATACCTTCACGTCTCGGACGTTCACCCGAGTGTGTCCAGCGAGTCTTTATCCTCCCATTGATGTTGGTCATCTGAATTTTGAGCTGAGACACATTACAGAGTTTTCCTTAGCTGTGAGCTATTTGGGCCAACTTGCCACGATGGAACATGTTCACAGCGTGGCAGTGTCCAATTTTCGTGGACATTCATCGTAAATATCGATGAAAATTGTGTGGGGCTGTATCAGCCTCCTGGTTCTGTCAATGGCAATAGCCTCCTCCTGGTACAGGGCGGTCAACAATAAGATTTCCTCCGACGAGCGTTTCTATCGTATTGGGACTAGTGACAGGAGCAAATAGTGTATATGTGCATCTCTAGATATGCTGCAGCGAAAGTTTACTTGTCGTGGTCACCTACCAAACTGGTCCTGGCTCAGGAAGCAATTGGCTTTCCTCACTAGATCTGTTGAAGCTGCATATTCCACTGATATCATTTTGCGGCCAGCTACTTCTTCTTTTCTGAGGACAAAGAGTAGTACAGTAATTTATCTGGTTCGTCACTTTGTACGTTTTGTCGTTGCTGGTGAAGGTGATGATGACCATTTGGTTTTATTGTGTGAGGGAGTAGCTAAGTGACAGGGTGGAGGCATTCTGACCAGGCTTTGGGATTCGACCAATTTCCTACATGTAGACTGTCCCATACTCACATGTGTAATTTTTATTTCAATGTAAATCAACTGTAATCTCGACCACTCAATAAATTATTGTTATATAAAAGAAGAATAAAATCTGTATCGGGTTGATGAACAAAAAACAAAAGTGGTCAGTTTGTCTCTTAGTAAGCAGGAGATGCAGATTCAATTACCGGTCCAGCACAAATTTTCAATTTTCTACGTTGACTCAAATCAATGGTTGCTTACATACAGTAACAATATCTGTAATTACTTTGTGTATTAAGGGGACATGCTCGTTAAAACGACCAAAAATTTGAAACAAATTTTCTCAGTCTGTAGAAAAGAGCATTTTATGCTGGTTTCAAAAATGCACAGTTTATGGGCATTATCATTTTCCGTTCGTTCTAAAATTGGGGTTGAACATAATGTTGTACAGGGGCTTGCTCACCTGTCAGTTTGAAGTGCGTCAGAATACGTGATGATGCATTATTTTGTTCTTCCGTTTTTTCCGTTGTTAGTTACAGATCGTTAACACAGGTGTATTCTAGAAGGCAGTGACGCTCAGAGCCGAAGTACACGCATGTCTAGAAGGATATGGTTCGAATGTAAACAAATATCTGGGAATATACGATTTGTAGTTACTGTGTATTGTTTTGTTTCTGTGTGTGCTTCCTGTGCTACAGATGCCGAGAGTAAAGAAATTTAGCCCCAAACGAAAGTTTCGCGGCAACCAGTTCCAAACATAGCCGAATGATACACATCAGTTGCTTCGAAAGTCGCGTGCGGAAATTGTGTTTACAGGCAGTGCTTCTAAATGCAAACTTTCGCATTCTGACTGTAATAAGAACAAGCCTCGTAGTACTGTGAGCAGCAGTAACGACGGAGATGTTATTGTGAACCTAAATATGCTGTCAAGACTTTTGAAGAGTGCTGTGAAATATAAGTAGGTGCAATTGTGAAGTAGTATTGACGTCTCTGAGGACATTTCAGCAAGGAAGGGTCTTTCAGGTCGGTTGGTGATTGCCTGTAACTCATGTAAGATGCAGAGTGATACTATGACATCGCCAGTAACTGACAGTCGACAATACAGTGTAAATATTCAGCTTACCTATGCAGTGCAATGTATTGGAAGGGCAAGGAGAACTGCCCCGACGTATTGTGCAGTTATGGATTTGCCACCAGCTCCAGTGAGGTTTGACAGATACAATAAATTAACACATGATGCTTTATGTGGTGTAAGTGAACATTAAATGAAAAGAGCGGCAGAAGAAGCAGTAGCCTTGTCTGAGAATACAGACATTGTAGCAGCATTTGATGGATCTTGGCAGAAGAGAGGTCATACTTCTCTGAGTGGGGTTGTAACTGCCACATTTCTTGATTATAGATTATGAATGTCTAACAAAGCACTGCCAGCACTGTTACAGTATTTTTATCGGGACCCATGTTTGTGCAAAGAACTTTGATGGCACAATTGGAAACATGGAAATGAAAGGAGTTCTAAACATTTTGAGAAGATCAGAGGTCAGTCGTTCGGTGAGGTATGTAGGCTACCTCGAGACTGTGTAGGACACACAGACCGTATGGGGACACTCTGAATAAAAAGCTAGAATGTGTTGGGCATGAACAAAAAAGAATGGGAGCTCGATTGAGAAAATTATTTAAAGACTTCAGTGGAAAAAAACTATCACACTGAAAACACACAGGTGGTCCAGGTCATCTTACAAAACGTGAAACTGATTCTTTGACTCAATATTATGGAATAGCAATAAGGAAAAATGTAGGAGATTTGGAGAAGATGAGACGAGCTTTATGGGGAACATGGTTTCACAGAGTGTCAACGGATGAAACCCCACAGCGTTGTTTGAGATTAATGGTGCAAGTACTGGTTGAGCAATGCTACAGGTTATACAATATACTCACAAGCATTCCTTACCACTTGCCGTGATGGAGGCAATTAGGCCTATATATAGGGATCTAGCAAATGAAAATCTACTTAGGAAATGAATGCATGGTCTCCCTCAGAATGCAAATGAAAGCTTCAACAGCCATATATGGGAGAGAATAATCCAAACTGTATTTGTTGGGCTGACAGTGCTGAAGATTGGTGTAATGGATACAATAATAATGTTCAATGACGGTGCAATTTCAAGGATCAATGTTATGAAGAACTTGAACATTCAGAAGGGGAGGAATATGGCCTCAGCTCTAACTGCTATTGATAAGCGGCAGGTAACCGAAGCAGAGACAGCTGCAGAAACTGCTACCAAGGAATCAAGGATAAAGAAAAGAATGAAGAGTATGGAGCATAAGGAAACAGAAGGACAGCTGGAGTATGCATCTGGAATGTTCTTAATGAGCACTGTGGTAAGTCAATAAATCTGTAAATCATCTTTAATAAAAACTTGAATTTTCATCATTCAGGTACACTTTTATACCAAAAGACAGAAGTTAAATTCACAAAAATTGGTACAGATATTTAGAATGACCTCCTCTACCTTTGTTACCTACTACACACATAAAAAAAAAGTTTTTCATCACCCCAGTTCCCTGAACTCCTGGAGATAGACATAGACTGTGGATATTTTATCACAGGCCCAGTCCCTTTGACTGTTCAGAGATGTCACCAAACCCACCCAAAGATGTAAACAATCATGTATGAGCAGCGCCTATTAGACGGAGGGGGTCCAACAAGCGATCAGTTCCAGTCATTCCACCAGCAAGGAGATATACAGCTCATGTTGTCTGTAGTTCAACCATGCCAAGACGGTCAATACCGCGGTTCCATCACGTCCGCATTGTTACTTTATGTGAGGAAGGTCTAAGCAAAGTTGTTTGGACATGGAGGGGATACAGAGACACAGTAACAGTCAGTAACATGTCTCGCTCAGACCGCCCAAGGGCTGCTACTGCAGCGGATGACCGCTACCTACGGATTATGGCTCAGAGGAACCCTGACAGCAACGTCACCATGTTGAATAATGTTTTTCGTGCAGCCACAGGACGTCGTGTTACGACTCAACCTGTACGCAATAGGCTGCTTGATGCTCAGCTTCACTCCCGACGTTCATGACGATCTTTGCAACCACAGCACCATGCAGCGCGGTACAAATGGGCCCAATAATATGCCGAATGGGCAGCTCAGGTTTGGCATCACGTTCTCTTAGCCAATGAGTGTAGCTTATGCCTTCAACGAGACAGTCGTCGAAGAAGTGTTTGGAGGCAACCCGGCCAGGCTGAACGCCTTAGGCACACTGTCCAGCGAGTGCAGCCAGGTGGAGGTTCGCTGCTGTTTCGGGATGGCATTATGTGGGGTCGATGTACGCTGCTGGTGGTCGTGAAAGGCACTGTGGCTGTGTGATACACGAGTGCCGTCCTCCAACTGGTAGTGCAACCATATCAGCAGCATATTGGAGAGGCATTCATCTTCAAGGACGACGATTCGCGCCACCATTGTGCACATCTTGTGAGTGAATTCCTTCAGGATAACGACATCAGTCGGCTAGAGTGGCCAGCAGTTTCTCCAGACATGAACACTATCGAGCATGCCTGGGATAGACCGAAAAGGGCTGTTTATGGACGACGTGACTCTGAGAGATCTACGCCGAATCGCCATAGAGGAGTGGGACAATCTGGACCATCAGTGCCTTGATGAACTTGTGGATAGTATGCCACGACGAATATAGACATGCATCAGTGTAAGTGGACATGCAACTGGGTATTAGAGGTACTGGTGTGTACAGCAATCTGGACCACCACCTCTGAAGGTCTCTATATGGTGGCACAACATACAATGTGTGATTTTCGTGAGCAAGAAAAAGGGCGGAAATAATGTTTATATTGATCTCTATTCCAGCTTTCTGTACAGTTTCCACAACTCTCGTAACCGAGGTGATGCAAAACTTTTTTTGATGTGTGTATTTCCTGAAAAATTTATAACATGATGATGATGATGTTGGTGATATTTGAGCTAATCAAATAAATCTGCTAAATTTGAGCTAATCAAATAAATTACTTGTCTTTTTCACAGGTCAGCGTCAGGGAAGGAAATTGGAGGTATAAAACATTTATATGAATGTTGTCTGTACTCTCTGACCCAATGCCAAACAAGTTTGGAACCAGGTGGATGCAGCATGGATGGTTATACTGCTCGACGCCATTCAATCTTATATGTATCAGCGCCATCATACATGGAACAAGCTATCATGGCTCATGGTGGACCTTGTGCTCACTAGGTAACAGGACACATCGTGAACTGAGTTGATTGAAGTGCTAATCATTTCTGCAGAACATACTAGTGTACACATCCATTGGATATGTACGACCCGACTCTGGTCATTCAGGGTGTTCTGTTTTTTTCTGTACATGAGTATATATATATATATATATATATATATATATATGTATATATATATATATATTCTGTGTGTATGTATTCAATAAGCAAAGAACTGAAAGAAAAGCAATTATGTAGTATATTGAAAATGAACACTCTCTCTCTCTCTCTCTCTCTCTCTCTCTCTCTCCTTTCTTTGTCCTTGTCTGTCCATGTATCTCTCACTCCCTCCATTAAGCAACAACACAACGTTAGTTTTGCGCCACTTACGGTTCATAGGAGCTTTCTGTGGCAGAAATACAATAGCCACGTTATTAGAGCGATAGCTGTCAGTGTTGTAGTCCGGGTGCGCCACTGCCCAACTGGTTTCTATACTCCAGGCCGTGTGCTCTGACTTATTCCTATAGATGCCTCCCAGGCGAATGTTGAATTTCTCGTACCTGTGACAACAAATTTCTCAATTCCATATGCGAAGCGGAATAGCAAAGACAGTATGTTTTACCTATCTCCGTTGGTAATCAGTATTATGGAAATCCAAAAGCAGTGAAAACTGGTATTCTCCTTGCCAAATCGCATCAGATGGTTTTTGTACATTTATGGTTAAGATAAAACCCAATAAAAATCAACAAAAGTTAATTCAACAAGATTTAGTGTTTGGTAACATATTGTTTGTGTTGTCTGCAATTTATCAGTGCAATATTTCCCAAATGGTTTAAATATGCAGAAGTTAGTTATTTGCATAAGAGATTAAATAAAAAAATATTGTTAATTTTCTGTAAATTTCACTTTTTGCAGGGCCCACAAAAATTTTGGAGAAGTTAACATACCAGAAGCTTCTTAATTACATGACTACAAACAATACACTAAATTGCATTGCGTGTCCTGTTCTTATGTACTTTGCAATGCCATTCAGACCTGCAAAAATATGGCTCTGAGCACTATGGGACTCAACTTCTAAGGTCATCAGTCCCCTAGAACTTAGAACTACTTAAACCGAACTAACCTATGAACATCACACACATCCATGCCCAAGGCAGTATTCGAACCTGCTACCATAGCGGTCGCGCGGTTCCAGACTGTAGCGCCTAGAACCGCTCGGCCACTCTGGCCGGCGCAGACATGCAATTATGATTCTCATATCTCATCTGACTCTTATTTGCTGCAGTGCCCGTTCCTTCAGACATGTGTAGATGTCTGAAGGACATTGAGAAGTACATTAGAACAACATGAGTTTAGAATTTCATGCATCACAACTGGGCTTTGTCTTCAGTCATATGTCTCTTCCTATATGGTACCCATAGGAGCTGCATTAGTGCAGGGTGTAGACTAACGTGGTGACGTGTGGAAGTCTGGGTTGCTCAGGGAGCGCCACCAGCTCATACTGCAGTCAAAGTTTAGCAATGATTCTCGTAACAGAAATGATATGCTGCTAATGACATAGTTCAGATTTATAAAGCGTTGCTAAACTGAGAAGCCTGTTTACACTTATAACGACAAAGCACTTTATTCATTAGAAAATAAATTGGAGGCTACTGGTATATATGATATTGTGATCTGTTAAAGGCATTAGATACTTGGAGTGTCCTGTCAAGTAAATTAAGATAATACAGTGTAACAGGAAGTACTGCAAAATGGTTCACGTCGTATCTCTCTGATATGAAACACAGTGAATCAGTAGTTTTTCTTCTGCTATCAAGCAACATACAACCCTGAACCAATTATGTGTGGTGTCCAACAAGATTCTCTCATGGGGCCCTTACTTTTTTTTGTGTATATCATCAGCTTCTATCATTAACGTTACCAAATAACAAGTTTGTTCTGTTTTAAGGCGATAAAAACATTTCCGTAGATAGAAAATTAAGTATAGTTTCAGAAATATTGGCAAATAAATTTTCATGGGTGTTAGTGAATGATTCCTAGTCAGTTCTCTGTAATTAAAGTGCAAAAAAGCACACTGTATAAAGCTCATACCGTGTGAGAGGTTTCCGCATTTATATTCCTAAAATATAAAGAGATTGATAATGTTAAATGCTTGGAGCATAAATTCAACAGGGACGAACAGTAAATAGAAGTTGTAAGGTTTCTAGTTTATTGTGCGTATTCAGGAAGGTGGTACGAGCTTTATGTTCTCACTGGTGGAACCTGGTTTCGCAGGACAGAGCGGAACAGGTTGTGGAAAGGGGCCGAGGTCAGTTACTGTTAGCTATACAGGAACACACACAATATTTATTCCTCAGACCAATGCACAGTTTTCTCTTTGAAACAACAAAGATCAATTCACGGCTGAGGGCACAAGTAACTTCTCCAGAATAAGTTTAAATGATTGCTTTTAAAACACCGGGATTTAGAGTTACGGCTGAAGGCCTTATTTAAGTAAAATTACAATATCTTCTTGGCTAAAGGCCGAAATAATGTTTCAGATCAGATAAGGAAATTCGTGAAAAGCCATGCATTTACAAATTCAGGTTAAAGGCCATATTAAGGAAAATTCAAGTTAATTCTTCGGCTGAAAGCCCAATTTAAAAAAAAATTTTCTTTACATAATAAAAGAGAGACTTTAAAGATACGCTTTTACACAGTACTACAGAAAAACATCTTAAGAAAACTTGAAGCATCTTGTCGGCTGAAGGCCCAAACAATTACTCAAGAATAATTAAAGACAACCTTAAGATAACCCTTTACAGAACATGGCTGAAGACAGTTTCAAGAATTCAAGACAATTAAATAGAAAGCTTACAGACAAGGATATACATTTTATAGCCACAGATTCTGAAACAAACGCGACTGAAGGCTTAAATACAGAGCAACAAGAATTTTGAATCAAACACCAACCAACCAACCACCTAATCAATTCCGTTCCACCTGGCTAACAGCATGACAACCAAAAGTATCAGTGAAGACAAGGATCGCAGTAGGATTATGTCTTAATAATTGGCGTATAAACACAGCCAAGGCACAATAAACACTCAAAAGGGAAGAGGAGAACAACACCAGGCTGTCGAACTACAGGCCGTGCTGCACAGCATCCGTACAGCGAGGAAAACACACCGCCGCAAAACTACGCTAACGACCAGTGGAGGTGTACCGGAATGTTAACGGCCACAAGGCAGTGCTGGTGCACTTCACTAATAAATTACACCACTGACCGTTAAAATTGCTACACCACGAAGGTGACATGCTACAGACGCGAAATTTAACCGACAGGAAGAAGATGCTGTGATATGCAAATGATTAGCTTTTCAGAGGATTCACACAAGGTTGGCGCCGGTGGCAACACCTACAACGTGCTGACATGAGGAAAGTTTCCAACCGATTTCTCATACACAAAGAGCAGTTGACCGGCCTTGCCTGCTGAAACGTTGTTGTGATGCCTCGTGTAAGGAGGAGAAATGCGTACCATCACGTTTCCGACTTTGATAAAGGTTGGATTGTAGCCCATGGCGAATGCAGTTTATCGTATCTCGACATTGCTGCTCGCGTTGGCCGAGATCCAATGATTGTTAGCAGAATATGGAATCGGTGGGTTCAGGAGGGTAATACGGAACGCCGTGCTGGATCCCAATGGCCTCGTATCACTAGCAGTCGAGATGACAGGCATCTTATCCGCACGACTGTAACGGATCGTGCAGCCACGTCTCGATCCCTGAGTCAACAGATGGGGACATTTGCAAGACAACAACCATCTGCACGTACAGTTCGACGACGTTTGCAGCAGCATAAACTATCAGCTCGGAGACCGTGGCTGCCGTTACCCTTGACACTGCATCGCAGACAGGAGCGCCTACGATGGTGTACTCGGCGACGAACCTGGGTGCATGAATGGCAAAACATCATCTTTTCGGATGAATCCAGGTTCTGTTTACAGCATCACGATGGTCGCATCCGTGTTTGGCGACATCGCGGTGAACACACATTGGAAGCGTGTATTCGTCATCGCCATACTGGCGTATCACCCGGGGTGATGGTATGGGATGCCATTGGTTACACGTCTCGGTCACCTCTTGTTCGCATTGGTGGCACTTTGAACGGTGGACGTTACATTTCAGATGTGTTACGACCCGTGGCTCTACCCTTTATTCGATTTCTGCGAAACCCTACATTTCAGCAGCATAATGCACGCATGTTGCAGGTCCTGTACGGGCCTTTCTGGTTCCACAAAATGTTTGACTGCTGCCCTGGCCAGCACATTCTCCAGATCTCTCAGCAATTGAAAACGTCTGGTCATTGGTGGCCGAGCAACTGGATCATCACAATACGCCAGTCACTACTCTCGATGAACTGTGGTATCGATTTGAAGCTGCATGGGCAGCTGTACCTGTACACGCCATCCAAGCTGTGTTTGACTGAATGCCCAGGCGTATCAAGGCCGTTATTACAGCCAGAGGTGGTTGTTCTGGGTACTGATTTCTCAGGATCTATACACCCAAATTACGTAAAAATGTAATCACATGTCAGTACTAGTATAATATATTTGTTCTAGTATAATATACCCGTTTATCATCTGCATTTCTTCTTGGTGTAGTAATTTTAATGGTCATTAATGTACAATCATTTCAAAGGTTAAACACCATGCAGGGAGATCGCTGGAAAATTTTTGCCGACTCCACCACACCATCACATTGTTGCTTGCGGGGACAGCCCAGGATGCAACAACCAGCAATCAACGAAGAGATGCACAACGGTTGAGCTTCCATGACAGGTCCACTGATTACTCAACTCCAGTATGCAGGTGGAGTGGGCAACGAACTCAGCAGTTCTTGCAGCCAGTGCCACACAACTCCGACCGTGCATGAATGCTGCCAGTGGATCCAGCCCAGTCACACGCCGCAGCGACTTCGTCGCAACCGACCAACAGTCCACACCTGGAAATGGTCAACAGATCAAATGCACGTCGGCCGATGACACGACCGACTGAACAGCCAACCAACGATCTTCCCCACTCCAGTCGTCTTCAGTCGGACAGTCCACGCGTGTCGCCAGCAGTCGGTAAGCACCGGCTGTCCACAGCTCACTGTCGCTCTGTGCCCGATGCTCCCTCTTCCCCCACCGCTGCTCCGTGCCCGACTGCTGCTCTGTGCCCGACTGACTTCCACACACATGACGACCCGGAAATACTATCGGTCGCTCCAGAGATAGTACAACAGAGCACTTATCGATAAGCGCTGCTGCTGCCACTCACGGGCTGGTAAGGCCGAAAGTTAGAGACGCCAGTAAATGAAATAAGAAAACGAGGCGGCAGCACGGTAAGAGAAGATGACAAACAATAAACGGAATGAACGCGAGCCGCGCACGGCTCAGCTGGACGTGTCACATTTCATATTTGTGCTCTAAACAGTTTTCAAGCAGTGATTTTCAGTAGCTCCTATGTTACACCACAGAGGTTCTGCGTACAAGCAATGTGATCTTTGGTTGCCACTGGAATTGTCTCTGCGGCAGCCTTCTAATGGAAGCTAGCGGGTGAGTGAGTCGGGAAGCCCAACACACACATCATTGTGTTCCAGAACCACTCGGGCGTGACGTCAAAATAGTGTATACGCAAACGCGCTGCACACTTGTCGACTGATCGAGATCAGTGGTCAAATCGAGTTGGGTGAAATTTCTCGGACCACACTGGAATGTTTGTTAACGCGTCGGCGCATGTCTGCTGAATGATCTTGCAACGAGTGTGATCCGCTGATATGTGACCGTCATGTGGAAGAGATGTGGCTGTTATCGCATGTACACTGTAGCGGAGAAATGGAAGTGTATTAAAAATTACATACAACTAAATAAATCGTACGGATTCTCACCTGATCGGATTTTACCTGTTTGATCTGTTTATTCCGTCGAGGAATAGCATTAAAAGTATGTACACGTAAACAATAAATGCAGTATTTCCGTAACACATTCCATAAATCATGTATAACCGTAGAGAGAAGCTAAACATTGCCATTGCTTACGAGGAGTAGCATTTTTTGTCGATTATGCAGTTCATATTTTACTAGGGATAAAAAACAAACTTTTAAGAATTGTGTCATGCTAAGGCCATTAACTTTTATTTCCTGGGATATGTAAGGTTGCAGTGCAGTTATAATGAAATATTGGTTTGCCAAGAGCTGTTACTTGTGTTAAGAAACAGATATGTTTTCTAGATTATGCCTCACAGGAAATTAATGCCTTTTGCAGAAGAAGCAGCCTTATACATTTAAGTGGTGGTTGTTTGGCTACACACAAGACAGCTTCTGATCTTGTATATTAATAGTGGTTTTTCTATGATCATACAAATGAATTTTGATTATGGAAAAACGGCTTTAAAAGATCATGAAAGAAACCTCCAAGGGCACCATAAAATTCTTTAAAAAACCTCTTGCTATGTTCGTTCTACCACAGTGAAATTAGTAATAATACTTGTGAGTTGTGCCTGAAAAATGCAATACAATGTCCTCAAACAAAAACTATTTATAGATTTAAGAAGAACAGGTAAATGACTTGACTGCACAAGCTAAAAGGCAGTTTGCTATGGAGTTCAAGCTCTCTCAGCAGGAACGAAGAGTAAATGGCAAGCTGTGTTACAAAGAGTGTTATCTTAAACCTTTCACATTATTTCCACTTTTCTGGCAATTTAACTATTCACACTTGACAGCTGAATGAAATATTTCATTTTGTACATGAACCCAGTTCATATGGACTTTTTTCTCATATGGCTGTGACTGTTCAGTTTTTGAAAATTTTACTAAAATTTTGCAAACAACAGAACACTATGAAGCTTTTCATAAAGCATTATTGTAACCATTCTAACTGTGAGAGCATATAAAAACTTGTTCTGCAACATTCCAGTAGCATGGCACCTCTACAATTTGCATCACATAATGCAAAGACAATCGTTTCTGCTTTCATCTGTAAAGTAAGTAGCAGTCTGACTTTCTATTGAGATAAAGCCGTGTGCTATTTAAACTTGTTGATGCTGTAATACATACAGGTTCCACATTTTGAAAATTCCAGTAGCACTTCAAATTGAAATAAATGAGAAATCGGTAACAAATGCATGTAGTGTTGCAAACTTCTTAAACAGGTGCAGTACTTTGTTTCTGTTCCTGACAGCTTGAGGTTATCAGGTTCAGTCAACACTGCAATTGGACATCTGAGACCACTCTCTGCAAATAACTTCAGTAAAATGGAAATGACATTCAATTCTCCCTAAGAAGTAGCATCCATCATAAAATCCTTAAATTCTAAGTGTTCTAGTGGTTATTCAAAGAGTGTTCATGTGAGTTGTACCTCAAGTTATTTGTGTAATCAGTCTCTTATCAGTGGAACATTTCCAGACTGGCTAAAATATGCTTAAGTTAAGCCTCTTTACAAGAAGTGGTTAAAGAGATACTGTCAAATTTTTGATCATTTTCACTTTTGCTGGCTTCTCCAGAACTATTTGAAAAGGTTGTGTCTAAGCATCTTCTTAACCATCCAACTGCAAACAACATATCCAAGTCACAGTTTGGGTTCCTTATGCTTACTAATATAGAGAAAGGTATGTACACATACATTGGGAATATTTCATAAGATAACAAATTAGAGGCTACTGGCTTTTCCTGTGACCTGTCAAAAGCCTTTGACTCTGAATCACAGCTTTCTCTGAAGAGAATGAGAATATTGTGGCATCACTGGCAGTGCTGCAAAATGGTTGAGTCTGACGTAACTAACAGGAACAAAGGATGTCACTGCAAATACATGCAGAATAAGCACATAGTCTTCATCTGATTGGGAAGTAATTACATGTGGTGTTCCTCAAGGTTCCATCTTGAATCTGTTGTTTATTCCTGTCTACAGTAATGACTTCTTATATTTTAAATTGCCAGCTGCTAAGTTTGTTTTCTTTGCACAAGACACAAACATTGCAATAAATAGCAAGTCAAGTACAGATTTAGAAATAGCTATTAATCAAATGTTCACTGACAGTAATAAATGGTTTAAAAGTGATTCACTGTCGTTAAACTTTGAAAAGACCCACTATATGCAGATAAGAACCTGTAAGAAAGTTGTTTCCAGCATGTGTATAATTTCTGACGACATGCAAATAGAAGCAGTCGATAGTGTTAAATTTCTGGGGTTAAATTCAATAATGCAATCAGATAGGAAGGGGGTATGCCACATAATTGCTGAAGCATCTAAACAAGTTTGTATTTGCAATGTGAATGATGTCAGATGTAGGATATATAAATAGAAAAAAACTTGCTTACTTTGTTTGCTTTCATATTTTGAGGTACCTCGTCAAGCTGAGCAAACGTTTTTAGACTGCAGTAATAAGATTAGATTAGATTTACTTTCATTCGAATTGATCAGTAGTGATGAGGCCCTCCCAGATGTAGAACATGTCAGAAAAACAATAATACATGACAAATTCTTACAAATGAAACAAATAAGCTGATGAACCTTCTACAGGTCCCAAGTGGAAGGATCATCATTTCTTTAATGAACACTGCATGAAAGAATCATTTTACAAACACTCATTTACTAAGATCACATTAATGCACTGAATTTAAAATTAAAAGTTTTTTATTTATAAGGTATATATATATATATATATATATATATCCATATACACACATATATATACATACATACACACACACACACACACACACACATATATATATATATATATATATATATATATATATATATATATTTATATATACATACAAAGAATCAGTTGGTTCTACTGAGAAATTCATCAATGAAGTAGGAGGACTTGGCCATCAATAAATCCTTTGGGCTTCTCTTAAACTGAAATTCATTGGTTGTTAAGCTTTTTATGGCTACTGGCAAGTTATTGAAAATGTGTGTTCCTGAATAATACATACCTTTTTGTACAAGAGCAAGTGACTTTAAATCCTTGTGAAGATTATTCTTATTTCTTGTATTGATTCCATGAACTAAGCTGTTGGTTTGGAAAAGTGATATATTTGTAATGACAAATTTCATTAAGGAAGAAATATGTTGGGAAGTAGTAGTTAGTATACCTAGTTCCCTAAACAGGCTTCTGCAGGATGTTCTTGAGTTTACACCACATGTAACTCTTATTGCACTTTTTTGTGCCTGGAAAACTTTAGCTTGGCTTGATTAATTACTCCCAAAAATAATCCCATATGTTATAATGGAATGAAAGTAAGCAGAGAATGCTACCTTTTTCATTTTTTTATCCCCTACATCTGACAATTCGCATAGCAAATAGAGATCTGTTAAGACGCTTCAGCAGTTCTGTGGTGTGCTCCACCCAGTTGAATTTATTATCAAGCTGTAATCTAAAGAATTTAACACTGTCCACTTCTTCTATCTGCTTGTCATCATATGTTAGGCATATACTCATGGGACACCCTGTACAAGTACTGACCTGCATGTAGTGTGTTTTTTCAAAGTTTAGTGACAAGGAATTGGCTAGGGACCAGCGATTAATGTCCACAAATATTTTATTAGCTGATCTTTCTAAGACTACACTTGATTTGCTATTTATTGCAATGTTTGCATCACTGCCAAACAAAGCAAACTAGGCATCTGGTAATGTTACTGATGAAAGGTCATTGATATACACAAGAAAAAGTAAGGGCCCTAAGATGGAATCTTGTGGGGCCCCATATGAAATTAGTTCTCAGTTGGATGATGCCTGTTAGGTTAATACATGTCTATTTCCCAATAACACCCTTTGTTTCCTTCCAGAGTTAAGATTTGAACCATTTTGCAGCATTTCCTGTAACACCATTATATTCTAATTTACTTAAAAGGATATTGTGATTTACACAGTCAAATGCCTTTTACAGACCACAGTATATCAGCTACCTCGTTTGTGGTGTAAATTCCTGATAATCATGTACAAACCTGATCAAGGAAGTGGGTGTTCTGACTAATGCTTCTCAGTACATCTATCGCTTAAAGAAATTTGTTGCAAATAATGTGTGTGTATTTCCAAACAATAGCTCAGCACATAGTAAAATACTAGGAACAATAAGGCCTAAAATTGCTTTCCTTGGTCCAAAGAGGGGTCCAGTATACAGGGACACACTTTTCAATTATTTGCCGGCAACCATTAAAAACTTTGATTCAGAAATAGCACAGTTTACAGAGTTTGTAAGATTTTTAGGCAGGCATCTGCTACTCTATAGATGAATATCTTAACAGAGACTGATAGACCAGCTTAAGTAAAAATACCTTAAATTTCGTTCCACAGCAGTTGGTCACAACAGTCAAGATTAGGTGTTTTGTGTATGATAAATTTGTTAAAACTGCACAACTGTTTCATTCAGAGTGTATTAATTCTGCAAATATTGGCAGCTCCAGTTTACTATAATGTGTTCACATATCTTTACAGTCTCCTGACAAATGATCAGGGAAGTGTTATATTCAGATGTTCTTTGTTTTTTATGTTATCCTTTGTCATATTCCACATCCATGATAACTGTCGCATTTTTGGGTCTATAGAATGAGAACTGAATGTAATGTAGAAAAATCCAAGGATGTTAAACATGGATTCAGTTATCAGCATAGATGTGTAGCCATTTCAGTTGCTAAGATGAGTACTTAAAGATGCCACTGGAATTTATTGTGGATTTATTATGTTGATCGTAGCTGAGTACACCCAGTTCAATCGATAAGTAACTCCTATGGCTATAATTTATATGTAAAATATTGTCCGGGTAGAACAATTGTCATATCCAATAGCTCAGTGAATGTTACTTTTATGTCAGGTCTTTCGTTCCACTGTTAAATCTTCGAATTATGTGTAATGAACTGGCAAGAGCTACAGACAGTGTCAATATGCAGCTAAGTATTTTAAATACATGTTGAATCATCTCCGAATTATGTGTAATGAACTGGTAAGAGCTACAGACAGTGTCAATATACAGTCAAGCATTTTAAATACTTGTTGAATCATCAGAGCTTGCAGATGACACTGACGAGTTAAAAACCTTTGTTGAGTTTTTATACCATGACTTTAATATTTTCATTCCCATCAAAAGATTAGTAATACAAATCACAATAAGGACTGCACACAAAATTAATTCCTGTTGCACAGGAACAACATCCCTTTAAACATACATACTGTAAATCATGGTTTCGCCTTCTACAATACTTCACTCCCCATCTCACTCCCTTCCCAAGTATTGCACACTTTTCATGTCTTTACATATTACTGTTTTATCAGAGTGCGAATTTTAGTCTTCATATTTTATTCTTGCTACATTCGGAATTTCCATGTGTATTGTCCAGCCAACAGTGTCAAAAGCTTTCTCTACATCCAATTCTAAGATTTTTTCATAGGATCAATACTGCCTCATGTGTTGCTACTTTTTCCCAGATACCAAAGCGATGTTTCCTGAGCTCAGTTGGCACCTAGCAGTTTTTCCACTCTTCTGTAGTTAATTTGTGTCAAACTATCACCATGACTTGTCACACTGATAGTTCTGTAATATTCACAACTTTCAGTGCCTGGCTTTTTTGGGATAGAAATTATTACTTTCTTCTGAAATGTGAAGATATTCACTTGCCTCTTGTACAGCACATGGAATACTTTGACTTCGCTGTCTCAAGGATCGCCACAAATGTAAGGGAATGTCTACTCCAGATGCCCTGTTTGGGTGCAGGTCTTTCATCACCATGTGAAATTATTTTCTTAGTCTATCTCCCACCTAGTCTTCATCTGTCTCCTATAATATTGTATTCAAATTAATTTCTCTCATTATAGTAATCAGGTGAAGTAAGAGCTCATATTCCCACTCTACTGTTTTATATGAGTTTTATATACAATCTGTAATGTACCCGTAAGGTAAGTTAAACAGTCCACATTCTTCCTGCTACAATAAAAATATTCAGATAGATGATGTACAATCTGAATGCCTTGAAACAAAGCATATTTTCTTGGAAAATGGTCCATAAACAAAGGTAGTTACTTACCAGTTCTTTGTGCATTTAGTAAAGTTTTTCTTTTCTTGTCATATAACACAAAGTTTTTGGCTAGTCTATAACACTTTGCTGTTATACAAACTGGTTTCATGGCCAAGGCACTTGCTACAAGGTTATTTGTCATATCTCTACAGCAGGATGCAAATGGCTGAAATCTCCAGAAAGGATATTGAAAGAATTATGGCACCCTTCATACTTTTGGGAAACCTGCCTCCTTTTCGTTAGTTTGTAAATGGCTTTTTTCTTAATCTTCCTTAATATGGCTACTATTTGGAGTAATGAATCTAGTCTTCCATGGTAACAGTTACCAGCAACGACAGGGTGAAGCTGAAATAAGCTTGTGATATGTAAGGAATATCAGTCACATATGGTACGTATGTGGATTGCTAGTGTTTGTAACAGGAGCCTCTTTAGGAAATTTAATAAATCTAAATGGAAAACTTAGCTGCAGAGTGCAAAATTACATTACATTTAAGGCTGAGAGGTTCCTTCATTACATGTGAAACATACCTTGATGAATATTCGTTGCTCCTACTAAACAAAACCAGTTAAAAGGTTCAAGGTTTTTACTGAGGCATCATCATTATATAGTACTACTATTGAAAGCAGCATGTTTTGTCAGCTTTGGTGAATAATCGCCAGTAGAAACCTTACTAATTTATATGAAGCTGGTATCTGTACAGATACCATTGGTCATCTTGCAGCTCTCAAAGAATGAAATTATAATGAAATCCAGGCCATTACATGGTTACAGTGCTGATAAATTAGGTGTGTTCTGTACACAATTTCTGATATGTTACTGCCTCATTTCCCATGAAATGAATATCTTATACACACAAATCAGGTCACCAAGCTATATGATTATTGGCTCTGAGCACTATGCGACTTAACTTCTAAGGTCATCAGTCGCCTAGAACTTAGAACTAAGTTAACCTAATTAACCTAAGGACATCACACACATCCATGCCCGAGGCAGGATTCTAACCTGCGACCGTAGCGGTCGCGTGGTTCCAGACTGTAGCGCCTTTAACCGCTTGGCCACCACGGCCGGCTATATGATTATTATACAGAAACAAAAAATGTAAAAATGAGTCTATTTGATTGGGCATTTATAAATGATTACACCTTATTAACATTAAAAATATTACATGAACATAAATCCATCTTTCACACAGCAAACAATAAGATTAAATGGATATTTGAAAATTTAACTTATTTGACACAGAACACCCTTCAAAAATTGAAATTGTATCAAGTGTTATCAGTGAAGCACTAAACATGTTTAAGTGTTGACACATGGACTGCAATCCAACATAATGGGCTACAAATATGTAGAATACTCAGTTTAAGAATGGAAAACATTTCTTCACCCACAGGTTTCCTTGACTTGGCTCATACTAGAAGGAAACCTTAGGTTTACCACCTGACAGTGGCAATATCTTCCACAATCACCAACTGAGGCACTGTTTACAGTTTATACAGAAAATTTTAAAACTGATTTTTGTATCAGTCAGAACACTTATTTCTAAAGCAGCTCCTTTAACAGTCTCAAAGATAGGTGAAAAACACACACACACACACACACACACACACACACACACACACACACACACAGTCTAACGAAAGCTTGTAAAGGAAACATGAATTCAGGTGCACAATGGAATGACATCATATACCCAATGCGTTGGCTCTAGATACATTTATTAATGATAATTTCACTGGGACACACATACCAGGTGGAATGAATATTACTTTTTATCCCACTGAAAAAAATTTATAGTCACACATATTGGATCTTGTAATGTAGAAATAAAGTATTGCTTGACGAGACTAGATTGCAGAATCAGGTTGATGAGTGGCACAAGGAATCAAGCAATCACATGATTTATTACAGACATGGTAAAGGTGTCGATGGAGGAGTGAAACCATTACATTTTTCTATCAGAACTGTTAGCAAAGAGATCTTTTGTAGGAGTATGGGGAGAGTTATTTGTTATTTGCAACATACAAAACAACAACAGCATATGATATGCCTATAATTTTTTATAGCTGTAAAGCTGCTATTTGTTTTTTTTTTCCATACAGGTTGAAAATGCGAGATGCATTCATGAAGTGCTAGCCATTTTCAAGGATTGGAATCCCATCTACAGGGTTACTGATTTCTCATGGTCGGAGATAAATGGAAATGATCATATGGCACTGTTGGCTGGGAGGCCCGTTCGGGGATTTCGGCTGCCAACATAACTGAATAAGCATTTCCTCAGACAAAAGTTTACTTGTGCTATTTCTATCAGAAACAGGCTTGAGGAAGATGGCTGAATATGTACCAAATGACATGAAGAGATTTCTGGGCTTGTGGCAAGAAATTTCAGAATCACCAACAGAATTTACAGATCATACACAAGAGATAATGAGGCTTCTCAGAGGAACGAAAATGCATCAGTGTACATTTAACAGCAGTGGCTATTGGTACATGAAGAGAGGATGGTAGCTTATGAGGACAAGGGCAATTTTGACACCATTGACATTACAAATGGAGTTGAAGTCATGAACAAGATTGTAAAGATTTTTTTCCTAAAATGGAATACAGATGCTACCTCGAAAAGGGTTACTGAGCATATAAGAAATCAGTTTCTTCCAAGCCTAATTAGAAAATACTGTCTGCAGAATTCTGCCATCAAATCATAACATGTTCCACTGTTTTTGCATTTAAAAAAAGCAAGTTTGTGAAACATGTCATGCAGTGATATGCATCAGTGAAAGTTGAGTTAACTGCAAGATTAGTGAATGTGAGGTTGGACAGTTTGTTTTGTTTGGAGAGTACAATGTTCAGACATTGTAATTATGTTGTTAGCTTTGCTCTACCAAACTGCATGTATGTAGATTTTCAGATATATAAATACCCATGCAAGCATTTCTGAGCAATCTTTATTTCTATCCAGAGTGAGGTTTCGCAAAATACTAGAAAGCTGCAGGAATAGCCCATAAATCTGTCTTCATGAGATGCACAGGTTTGGCTTCAGAAGTGTCTCTGCAGTGATTACACATGAAGACAGCAGTAATGAGTATACAGTTGAGGAAACAAATATAGAGCATCACATTGATACTTTAACCATTTCTTTGCAGCAATTTGAAGTGAGGGAGTTTGTAAACAGGTTTATAATCTCACATACGACTATATCAACAGTGAAACATTATGAAAAGTACTTGAATCACTCAGCGACTGTGTGCAAGATTTGCAGTTAGCAAACCCTGAAGTTTGTGGTCTCCCCACAGCTTTGGCATCAAATTCCCAACAATAGTATTAAGTAAGATGCCATTAATTTTACAGGGCCTGACATAAGGACTCCTCTCATTGTATGTTTATATATTTGTGCCTTAATGGATAATTAACTACTAAGGAACAGATCACATGGAGGTCACAGCATTCCATTTAAAGGGGCAAACAATAAGAGCTATCTAAAATACAAATAAGGGAGATTTTATGCCATGTTCTGTAAGTAAATTTTGTGACACGTGTGACTTTTTAAGTAGCAGTAGTGAAAAATATTTCTCTGTGAAAAGTCAATAAGGTAGTTTATTGTCCCTAATTTGTATTTCCTTTACCCAAGTAATGATGTATACTTCTCATTACAAGAAATTCTTGGATTGCTGAGAAACTGTTCAAAAATTACAGTCAAGTTGCCACAAAAAAAGGCAATTTGATACACATGTGAAACAATATATGGATTTTTCCTTCAGCAATTCGCTCAATCTTCCAAGTTATCTGTGGAATAGAACAGTCTTGATGCAATCTGGTGTGAATTTTCTCATTTATTGACTGCCCGGAAATCCATCATAACGGAACCTAACAAATAAATTATCAACATTAAGACCAAGTCATTGAGTTCTGTAAGAAAAAGATAACTGATACACATGAAGTTTTCCAGGTACAATTCCAAAACTAAACGCTCACTTCTTTTGGTGCCCGATGACATTGCTCACCAGCTGCAATGCCTAGAACTACTTTATAACTGCGTCTAATAAACATTACTGGTATTTCAGTAACAAAATTTGCTTCTGTGCAGTAACTCTGCAAAGTTATTAACAACATTAGAACCAAGGAGGTAGATATCCAATATGTATGTAACTGATATACATTAAGTTTCCAAAGCAATTAAAAAACTGAATTCTTACTTAATTTGGTCCCCAATGACATTGATGACCAGAAAACATATCAAGGAAACACTATACTCTTCAGTCAGAGTGATATTGTGCAATCTCACTTGTTCATTAACAGGGCAGTCTTTATCTTTTTCTCTGTTTCACGTGAATCACTAGACATGTATTGAAGCAAGTGAGAGCAACTTCGTTGCTACTTGGAAAAAGAAGTGCAAAATCTTTCCTACATCAGTCATATGAGATCTCAATGCCACTAAGACATATCTAATTTTTTTCTGCCTTTGCAACTCTCAACATTGTCCCATATTTGAATTAACCTAACTTTAAAGTTAAAATCTTTCACTTCATATTTTATAAATTCGCAAGTTCTACACCATCATCTTGTCAAATTCCTCAGAAAAATCTTTTATCTGATGAACAATGAAAAATACAGGATGGAATGTAACAATATTACGAAATGATAGTTGTTGCTACTTAGTCATAACATTATCTTTTGGGCAACAAGGCCAGTTTCAAAAGCGTACACACACAAGTATAGCAACTATCCTTTTGATAGTATTTTATCTATCGCTACTTCGAAATTCAAATGTGCAACAAAGTTTAAAATCAGAGACAACATAAAGACCTCATAGTACTCCATCTTGAGGATCAGAAATGATGAAGTTTATTTGTATTTTCCATAGACAAAGAGCTATCTAAAATACAAATAAACTGTTATTTCTTACCCTTCAAATGGAAAGTTATAATGTGTTTAAGACAGGTCATGAATGGTTTTTGGCATATTTCTTCTCTATTGTTTGGAACTTGATGGCACTGCTAATGGGAGACCACCAACTTCAGGATTTGTTAATTGCAAATCTTGCACACAGTTGCTGAGTGATTTTGTAATGTTTCACTGTTGCTGCAGTCATATGTGAGATTTCAAATCTGTTTACACAGCTCCCTTGCTGCAAACTGCTGCCAAGGAATATTTGGGTTTCAACAAGACCATCTGTATTTGCTGCCTTGACAGCCTCCTCAACCTTGACAGCCTCCTCAACTGCTTCAACTGCCTCAACTGCTTCGTCACTGCTACTTCCATTACACAAAATTACTGAAGAGCCACTTCTGAAGCCAACCCCATACACTTCATCCAGACAGATTAATGAGCTATTCTTATAACTTTCTGGAATTTTATCAGAATGTCACTCTGGGTAAAAAATAAAGAGTACTCAGAAATGCTTGCATGGGTATTTATATCTCTGAAAATCTTCACATGCGCAATCTGTTATATAAAAGTTTACAACATAATTACAGTTATTGGACATTGCACTCTCCACACAAAATGAACTGTCTGAGCTCCTACTCAATGATCTTGCAGTTAACTAAACTTTTGCTGATGCATATCACTGCATGATATGTTTCACAGGCTTGTTTGTTTTTTATGCAAAAACAGTGGAAAATGTACTTTCTAATTAGGCTTGGAAGAAGATGATTTATTATAACCTCAGTAACCCCCATTAAAGTGCTGTCTGCACTGTGTTTTAGGAAAAAATGTTTTACAACCCTGTTCATGGCTTCAGCTCCATTTGTAGCGTCAATGGTCGAAAATCTGACCTTGTCCTCATACACTGTCACCCATTTTCACGTACCAATAGCCATTGCTGTTTAAGGTATGCCCATACACGCTCGTTTTTCCGAGAAACCTCATTCGTTCGCAACTCTTCTACACGATCACTAAATTCTCTCTCTGTTGGTGATTCTGAAATTTCTTGACACATATCCAGAAATGTCTTCATGTTGTTTGGTACAAGTAGATTCTCTTTTTTTAACCATCTTCCCTATGCCTGTTTCCAATGGAAAAGGCAGAAGTAAACTTTTGTCTGGGGGATTGCTTGTTCAATCGCCTTTATCTCCGACTCTGAGAAATCAGTAACCCATTAGAGGGGATTCCAATCCTTGTTCCAGTCCTTGAAAATGTCTAGGGATGCATGAATGGATCTTGCACTTTCAACCGGAATGAGAAAAACAACAACCAAGTAGCCCACATTACTCTTCACAGCTATAAAAAATAAAGTAATATCATATGTTCTTGTTTTGTATGTTGCGTCTAATAAACAACTATCCCCATACTTCTTCAAAAGATCTCTCTGCCAACAGCTCTGATATCTCCATTGACATCCGTACAATGTCTATACTAAATCAAGTGATTATCGATTCCTTGTGCCACTCATCAACCTGATTCTGCAGTCGAATTTCATCAAACAATACTTTATTTGTACCATACAGGGTCCAATAAATGTGACTGTAAATCGTTTTCTCCATGAGGTAAAAGGTAGTATTCATCGATTTGGTGTGTGTGTGTCCCAGTGAAATTGTTAGCAACAAATCTATCTAGAGCCAACTTAATGACTTAGAGATGTCATTCCATTGAGTACTAAATTCTTTATTTCCTCTACAAGTGAAGGATGTATGTACCCATTTGTAACATGAGTGTGTGCTTGCTGGGGAAGCAGTCAATTTGTAATGCAGGTAACTATTAGGCAGGCATGGCAATGCCAAATCCTTATGTATCCTTGCAAGAACCTGTAAGACAAAAATGTATCAATTATTTAATTAAGAGCATATTTTTAAGTATACTGTCAACTGATCATGTAAAATTTGCTCCACGCAGAACCCAGACTGGATACTCACTTCGTATCCCTGTGTTCAGTCAGGATACACACTTATACTTTTCATGTTTAAAGAAGCTGGGCAATTTCTTTTCCTTATATCCATGATCCTCAATCTCTTCTGAGTAGTCATATGGTCTTCCTAAAGACGGTAAAGAACTACTACAAAATTTATTTAATAAACTTTTCCTATAACAAACATGTTTTATGGAAAGTAAGTATATCTTAACACAGCACGATTTCACCAAGTGCTCAGATACACCAGACTCTACTTTCATAATATTTTGGCTCCGAAACACAGTGCCTGGACCACACACACAACAGCAAATGCAGAACCAAAACAGGCGATAGGGACATGTCTCTGCATTTGCTTAAAGAAATACTTCGTTTTACCTGGAACACAAATATTGTTACTGTTAAATAATCAACAAATGTTACTGTTAATTAACTTAATTCAATATGAGAAAACATTTCATTAAGTTCACAGATATTGTCAAATGAAGTTCTGAACTGATGGAAGCAAATTGTCTACATATTTTACTTAATGCTGGAGCAAAATTTTACTGGATATCACATCTATTGTGTCCAACAAAGAAATGCAACTGTCTGTCTTGTGCCAGGATACCATACTGCTTTCAGGCAAGTGAAGTGGTTTTTTGTGATTCCAATAAATGTGGAAATGATATTCGTTGTAAACAAAGGAGATGTGAAGAACATTTATGTAGAAAAATCTAATTGCTGTAAATGTGAATTTACAAAAAATAAACTTTACTAGGAAGACAATTATGCTAAACATGCCCTGTCAATAGGTTCAATGAGTTGACTACTGTTTTACACATGAACACCACAATTATGAAAAACTATACAAACCATTTCAACATGAACACTGCAATATAGCTTCACTAAAGTTACTTGTTAGTTAGCATCTGCCACTTGTTGCTACAGTGTTGGCACACTGGCTGCTGCCATATTATAGACAACAAACAGAGCAGGTCACTCAGCAAGTGCTGTTCAATTTTATTTTGAAGTTAAAAAAGTAGGTTTATCTCAGTAGAGGCAGAGCACAGGTTGGGATTAGGAAAGGATGGGAGACATATACATGTAACTCTGTGCAGTGTTGGAAGTGGCCATTATGAAATGACAGGAATATGACATGCTATGCCAACAACAGGTTTTGGAGTGACCAATGGCAGTTATAAGAGTCGAGGGACATGAAAGGGAAGCAGTGGTTGGGAAAGGAGTAAGACAGGGTTGTAGCCTCTCCCCGATGTTATTCAATCTGTATATTGAGCAAGCAGTAAAGGAAACAAAAGAAAAATTCGGAGTAGGTATTAAAATTCATGGAGAAGAAGTAAAAACTTTGAGGTTCGCCGATGACATTGTAATTCTGTCAGAGACAGCAAAGGACTTGGAAGAGCAGTTGAACGGAATGGACAGTGTCTTGAAAGGAGGACATAAGATGAACATCAACAAAAGTAAAACGAGGATAATGGAATGTAGTCAAATTAAGTCGGGTGATGCTGAGGGAATTAGATTAGGAAATGAGACACTTAAAGTAGTAAAGGAGTTTTGCTATTTAGGGAGTAAAATAACTGATGATGGTCGAAGTAGAGAGGATATAAAATGTAGACTGGCAATGGCAAGGAAAGCGTTTCTCAAGAAGAGGAATTTGTTAACATCGAGTATAGATTTAAGTGTCAGGAAGTCGTTTCTGAAAGTATTTGTATGGAGTGTAGCCATGTATGGAAGTGAAACATGGACGATAACTAGTTTGGACAAGAAGAGAATAGAAGCTGTCGAAATGTGGTGCTACAGAAGAATGCTGAAGATAAGGTGGGTAGATCACGTAACTAATGAGGAGGTATTGAATAGGATTGGGGAGAAGAGAAGTTTGTGGCACAACTTGACTAGAAGAAGGGATCGGTTGGTAGGACATGTTTTGAGGCATCAAGGGATCACAAATTTAGCATTGGAGGGCAGTGTGGAGGGTAAAAATCGTAGAGGGAGACCAAGAGATGAATGCACTAAGCAGATTGAGAAGGATGTAGGTTGCAGTAGATACTGGGAGATGAAGAAGCTTGCACAGGATAGAGTAGCATGGAGAGCTGCGTCAAACCAGTCTCAGGACTGAAGACCACAACAACAACATGGCATAACTGCGGCAGATATGACATCTGATAGCCCTGAATTTAAACACATTTGATAACCTAACCACAACCTCATGATGTGCAATATATCCTAGAAAATGGCTGTCAGCATTTTACAAAATAACTGTTAATTGTGCTCACTTTGTTCACAACAATTAATACATTTAATGCCATGTGGCCACATGCAGTCACAGCAGAGCCTAACACCTTATACCATTGCCTGACATGGCTTGATGGTGAAACATCCAACACTAAGCATGTGGCAGGAAACTAGCTGAAGTTATTGTCTATAAGCGAACTCAAGACAAAAAAAATCTGATTTAGTGCTAAAAGCAAACTGATTTCTTCCTTTCATTAATTGTGGTACCTGAAACTATCCTCACACAAGCTGCATGAATGACCAAGTTACCAACTGATGAGCAATCCTGGTTTGCATTCGGTTACAGGTTACAAGTGACAAGCTGATTCCAAATGAAAAAAGAATGACATGAAGAAGAAATAGAAGGAAATAAAAAGTAAATACATTGTCGAAAATGACAACAAAGTGTTAGAAATAAAACTGCATCCAAACCTATTAACTGAATAAAAATAATGAAGTTATTTTGATAAGATTTTGATATAAAAAGTATCGAAGAATCTGACAAGACTCAAGTCCACAACTTCACATGCATCAGGAATGTTCTTTATCCATTACACTATGCCACCACTCATTTAAGATTATAGTGCACACCGATCATGTGCTGCCTTCAACCAGATTAGCCTTTCGCAATATGTTATGACCCTTAAGTTAGCTCTAGCATCATAAAGATATTGTATGGCTAGGTAGCTATGCCTACTGTCTTAAGATGTTTTGTAAGGCTGATCTGGTTGAAGGCAGCAAATGACTGCATGGCGTTCAAACACATCAAGAAAGAAAGTCAGACAAGAAAATGGAAGTGGACTGATCAGCTATTGTGACAGTCTGGAAATGGCAAATAGAGATAGTTTGGACATGACACATTGAGCACTCTGACTAGAGGAAACCAGCTCTGGGAGGAATTACCAACTAACAAATAATCTTAATCCGACTATTATCAAATGCAAGTGTGTAAAAAATACCGAGTGTATGGATGTGAAAATTGATAACAAATGACAAACAAATCAACAACACAGAGGAAAATAATTAATACAATTCTGCTTTGCGTATCACAACAGCTATTAACAATAACAAAAGAGTCAATTCCATAAATTGTAAATGTAGCTCAGAAAGAAAGGTTCATTTAAAGTATATATACTATCCCTAATTCCACAAAACTAAGTTCTTCCTTCAAGTATACATATACCAACTAAAACAGTAAACCGCAGAAAGAAATTAATGCACCAGTTCACTTATTTTTCATAACATCTGAAGATGGATCTTTAAAACGACCACTTCTCACGCAGTATGAAAACCCCAAAGTTTTCAACTGATCCAGAAGTGAAACTTCCTGGCATATTAAAACTGTGTGCCGGACCGAGACTCGAACTCGGGACCTTTGCCTTTCATAGGCAAGTGCTGCACCAACTGAGCTACCCAAGCACTACTCACGCCCCGTCCTCACAGCTTTACTTCTGCCAGTACCTCGTCTCCCACCAAACTCCACAGAAGCTCTCCTGCTAACCTATAAGTGTTTCCGCCTGAGAATGAAGTAAGCATTAGAGTAAACTAAATGGTAACTAGACTGAAGTTTAACTGGTATAAATGAATGAATAGGGAAATTTTAATCTTTACAAAATTCAGTTATTTAATGTACACAGCCATTCATCACATCTGATGTTTTTGACAGCTCAAGTAAGTGTTATGTTATTAACCATTGATGAGTTAACAAGATTTGGAGTTCAATTGTTTGTTTTTTTGCTTTTATTCTTCAGTCATTCACTGACCACGAATTATGTTACTGCTGACTTCAGTTAAAGTTGTGATCATAAAATGTTCTTTCAGTTGTGATTATGATGATGAAAAATATTTTCCAAGTGCACATGAAGTTAACTGATCAGTGCTTCAGTGAGCCCTATTACTAGCATGCCTTGCCTTATGTCAACAAAAGCTTTACTAAGCATAATAATTAAGCATACTATGAACTGCAGGTTTTAGATACTAAGAATAAGACAATCACCAATTAAAATTAACCACTACGACTGATGAAAATTGAAACTGGTTAATATGTCCATGAGAGTTTTTATAGAAATTACAAAGAGATTTTTCTCCTCCAATTGAAGGTATCGGTTTTAGGCTGTCAAACTCATTACAAAAGTGGAAGAAAGATCTCTGCCTACATTACCTCTCAGTACAACATCCATTGAGCTTAGTCACAAAATTTGCATGCATCTTGGCACATTAATTTGCAAAGGGATGGAAATTTGTAACAAAGGCCTGGGAAAGGGAACATGATATGACTGGAATTGCTCACAGAATTCGTTAAACTTCCATTACATACATGAGACACTCTCATCAAGGACCACAACTTATGATTCTGCATAATTATCAAATGAAAAAAAAACATAGCATAATTTTGCATACTCTGCCACATTATACAAGCCATAAGCTACAACTTATAGTCTTGAAATCTTTCTTAAGTTATATATGATACAGGAAATTTTCTAATGACATGTAGAGCAAAATCAATCACGAATTGGGCTGGTTAGCACAGAATTCCTTCTTTTCATCACCAACAGTAATAATGCAGCACTTTTAAGTCTTATTTGACAGACTCCAAAATTAAAAATAATTTGCCATCTATTTCTACTATTGATGTTCCTGACAAGGTTATAGATGCAGACTTCAACATTCCTCCTCCTCATGAAGTCAACAACAGCCACTAGAAGAACTGAGATAATATTTCCAGAAGGCATTTTGCCCTATCCCAAGTCTTATGGTATAAGAGGAAAACTAAGAAAAATAAATCAATGATTTAATTACACACTCCAGTCAACATCTCAAGTAAAAGCCAGATTAATAGAAGAAATTGAAATAAAATCATCAGGGCAATAAGAAAAAAAGTGTAGATGTAAAAGAACACCTCTAAGAGAATGTTAACTTTGAGGGCTTCGAAGTGTCTTAAGGTTCTATACCCTATGAGGACCCATATTCACCAACGAGCATTTCAAAAAATTAAGACAGCTTACACTATCATCAAAATTTCAGTCTGGTGCTGAGAAAATTTTAGATCCTGATGGACTTCGTCTACCGATATGATCCAGTAATCGCAATACAGTTCCAGCATTATCCACACATTCTTAAGCAGCCTCCTAAACAGTGGAAATAATTAAATCATCAGAACATGTAATAATTAACTGCACAGTTATTACTGAGCAACAGTACCCTGAACATAAACTTTTCTCTCAGCATCTATTAATAATACATCTTTGCTCAGAATTCAGTAGGGAAGTCAAACATGGTCATGTTGCAACATTTGCATAAAGTGACATTTATTACAGTGCTATTGATGTAAGTTGTTTCATAGTTGAAGATGTCATTGAACTTACTGACACCATAGATGAGAAATTCAGATTCATACAGTCATTTGAATTTCAGAGCTCCATATCACTGTATAGACATTTTCTAGCTAATCTTTGAATCCAGTACCTCAATCAAAGTTAGCTCAGTAATGGATTTGTACAATTATGCAATGGAACTGATACTGCAATTAGAAAGAACTATTTAAAATTCCTGGTAAAATACAGGATACATTTATATGGAATATGGATGCCCACACTCTGGCAATCACATAGGTTTCAAATATATTTGCTTTTTATTTTCCTTTTGTACGACAGTTCCCGAGACCTGAGTTCCATTTTCATGCATGTGTCTTCTAAATTATGCCATTTACTAGAGACGATGTTTGTGTGGGAGCTGCTACAATGTCCAGTTTCTTTTACTGTAATACATAGATAATGAACACACAAAATGTGAATTTTGAAACAAAATTGCCATTAACTTCCTAAATAGCGATCATTAATTACAATATCGCATGTGGATATGTTACAGCAGGTAACTTAACAATGGAACAATGCAGCACCTCACATCGAAATCAAAGAAAAAACTGCATGATACACAAAAATAAACTCACTTAAAAATTGGAAACAGATATAAGTTATCAAAATTAAATCTGCACTGGCAGCAGAAAAAAGTTATTTTCTAAGACTTCCTAATGTCTCTACAGGTGCATACTTTTGCCAGCCAAATCTAACATAAAATAAAAAATAAAATTATTATTACCTCCTCCAACGAATCACAATAGCCTGAAATCAGGCCATCCTCTGGAATCTTTCAGAGCGTCGTGGAAGATGGTTTCATACACCTGACACATTTCATTCGCTAGCTAACACTCAGCCAATCACGATACACGGTCAGTAATCAGTATAGAAGTGAAATGTGAAGAACACAGCAGTCGGCCAGACGCTTTTCGCGCTAACTCGATTCGACCACAGATCTCGATCAGTCGACAAGTGCGCAGCGCGTTTGCGTAAACGTCATTTTGACGTCACTTCCGAATTGTTCTGGACCACAACGATGTGTGTGTTAGGCTTCCCGAGTGAGTCATGTGCTGCCTATGCTACTGAGGAGATGGAAATAGCTTGCAAAGCAGAGAGATAAAGATACAGAGAAGGATTAATTTTGAAATATGGTTTGCTAAAGATTAATTTCGGAAGTTAAGGTGTCCAGGTACAGTTGTTGCTGCATTGCTAGCATGCGAGAAATATTCATGAGTTCGAATAAGGGAAGGGTTTAGTGAAATTTCTGTTTATTGGTTTGGATTAATTGGTTTCATTGTTCAGACGAAAACAAGTAATCAATTCACATGGTTTTCACTCAGGGTTTACAAATTTTACCATTGCTTTACCATTTTCAGTCGTTAATTTTATGGCAGAGAAATATTGGCGATGAAAGGTAATTTTTGTAAAGAGGTCTGTAATAGTCACACAGTGAGTTTCACTTTTTGCAATACAGATTTCTAAAGATCAACTTTCCTTTCATCATTTAGCAAGTTAAAATTCCACCACTGTCTCCTTATGAAAGAATTTCACATTTTCTGATTATGTGTGCCAGCGCAGTACACTCTGCAGAACGCAGTAAAACTGAACCATGAGATGCTTAGAAAAGTTGCATTTCCTTGAGTTGCACTGGGCAGGTCTTCTCTTCCCTTTTAGCTTTCTTGCTGCTCAGCTGTATATTTTACGTTCATCACTTCGAGCAGTATCGAGGTTCACTTGCCACAGGTGTAAGTAGACTGTATAGGTTTTTTTTATTGGTAACGCCACATAGCGCTCTGTATGAAAATCACTGGCTGTGCTGTGTGCAGTCTGTGGCTGGTTTGCATTGTTGTTGGCTATTGTAGTGTTGGGCAGCTGGATGTTAACAGCACGTAGCGTTGCGCAGTTGGAGGTGAGCCCCCAGCAGTGGTGGATGTGGGGAGAGAGATGGCGGAGTTTTGAAATTTGTGAGACTGGATGTCATGAACTGCTATATATATTATGACTATTAAGGTAAATACATTGTTTGTTCTCTATTAAAATCTTTCATTTGCTAACTATGCCTATCAGTAGTTAGTGCCTTCCGTAGTTTGAATCTTTTATTTAACTGGCAGTAGTGGCGCTCGCTGTATTGCAGTAGTTCGAGTAACGAAGATTTTTGTGAGGTAAGTGATTTGTGAAAGGTATAGGTTAATGTTAGTCAGGGCCATTCTTTTGTAGGGATTATTGAAAGTCAGATTGCGTTGCGCTAAAAAATATTGTGTGTCAGTTTAAGCACAGTCATGTGTAATTGTTCTAAGGGGACGTTTCATATGGCGACCCTGCCAGCTTGTTATCTGCACGATTACATAATGACTATAAGGCTCACATACTTAGAACATTTACCAGTACTGCTAATGAGATTTTAATGCAACATTTTGGTTTACTTGAAAATACATTCTGGATTTAAAGTACTTTCTGTGAGATACCAGATGACACAATGGTTAGTTTATGTGACAGTTACACGATTTTATCACGACACTACTAATGAGTGACAATTCACAATGTTACTTTTGCGGTGTTTCTGTTTTATATCTGCACAGTTTTTCTGAATTATTCTGGAAAGTAAAACATGTTTTCGTAGTAACTTTTGTGGTATAGCTACAATGAGACACCCTTTTCCGTAGCACAACAACACGTTACAGCACAGTACTTTCTTCATCACGGCAATAAGCGTAATAACTAAGATATCTATAAGCAAAGCATTTCACTTTTGTTTATCATGAGGTAAGTACATTGGCTTCTGCAGAACTTAGCTTTCGGAGGACGATAACTACGACACTTCCACAGAGATTATCTTACAGCAAGACGCACATTTAGCGCTACAGGACACGTATTTGAGTGATTAATTTTGTACTTAAATCATTTATTTTTAAAGATATTTGAAGTACAATGATACAAAGGTTTTCCGTAATACATTTCATTCCATTGTTGTAATCTGTAACACCAGAGGGTATAATTACATTAATCCTCATGGGGGTACACGTTTACTTTGTGTACCATGTGTTTGGCAAGCACAAGGAGCCCTAGCTAATATGGTATTTGCTTATACAACTTTACACATCGGTACCATATTTCTCTAACACAGAATTACACAGCTATCTGATCATTTAACTGAGACAAACATTTATTTTTCTACATCAGTGACAGATGTTTACGTAATTACACCGTTGGATAACTTCACACTTATGAAATTGTATTTGGTCCGTACTTTGTGAACTGTTCATATTCTTTTCGGAACCATTGTGATATTATGAGAGCTTTGAATGATATATTTGGTATGGGATCATGATTTTTAAAGAACGTTTGAGGTAGATGACACTTTTGACATGAGCAGAGAATTTTTTAGGTTTTGAAATTATTGGAGGAAGCTACGATGATTTTGAGATTTGACTGAGGTGTTATGATGTTATTTTTACGACAACGGTGTGTATTATGCTGTTGCGGTATGTTTATGATCAATAAGCTGATGCTATATGAGTTATTTGATTATGCTACGTATCTGTTATGATGAAATATTGAAGAAGTGTCGACGAATAAGGTAAGGAATAATGAGTAGTGGTTAGGGACTCTGGTTTGTGAAAAAGGATGTTGGAAACCAAGAATCGTACTTTAAGAGTTATGAAATGTATGTAAATGCGTGAATGTATCACAATGCCGACGAAAATTTTTTGGACACTATTATATTTAAAGAATTTTGTTACTGCACATTTGCAACGCAAATTCTCGACCTGTGAAATTTTTTGTATGAGACTGTCACTGTAATGCAAACTGGTGTCGTAAATATTTCGGTAAGAGAGCCAAGTGACCTTGACGTAATGCGTCTTGAGCGGCCAGCTGTGTCAGACGCCTGGAAAAAAGCCGTTAGTGTGTGCCTTTCAGAGGCACAGGTGGAGAAAAAAAAAGAGGAGGCCATTATCCTCGCTATTGACATTCCTTTGTAGAAAGCATCGTAAATACGACACTCTCAAACTTGAAAACATGATTACACCATAGAGTTCTTAATTTATGATATTTACTGAAATGAAATGATGAGAAACATTTCATGTCTATCGTCTTGCTAGTTGAAAGATTGTTTACTTCATTATGAAGTGCCATATGGCTAGTGAATGACGTTTCACGCCTTGCTTTGCCTATTTTGTTTAATATCTAGTTCCTAGCTGCACTGCAGCATTGGTTAGAATAAAATTTTATAGATGTACTAATACAAATATTTTATGCCTACAGATCCAGTAAAAAAACTGCATGATGTACTTAAAAAAAACGAAGGAGCACAAAAACATTTCACAGGAATTACATTCAGAATTTTCTTTTCAAGTACTTGGTAATTTCTTTTGCAGAATAATTTGTGGTGCACCACTTTAATTACATAGACATTACGATGTGAATATACATTTCCCTTGTCTGCATTGTTGTCTTTAGTGTAATGTTTTTTTCTGCTTGAGCTATGTCATGTTTAGATATAAGTTATTTCATTTGCTGCTGCTGTTTGCCAGTGTTACTGAATTTGACTTTGTGTTACTCTGCTAAGCCAGTTTACTACTGATTTAATTTTCTTGTTTGCTGCTCATTGCCTTATATTAGTTGTAATATTGTTGCTTACTTTGCCAATTTGTATTTTTTTGTCCTTGCTGTTTGTGTTAATTTGTTATGTGCTGCTGCATTGCCTCGTCCCTTGGTATATATATCTGAGCTCAGTAGATATAAGTTAGCTTAAGAGGGGGTAGACTATATAAGAAACTAACTATGATGAATTGGAAGAAATGCATTAAGAAGCTATAAGAAAATAGTTTGGCCAAAAAAGTAGTGCACGGTGGAGAAAAACTATTTTTTAAAGAGGATGTGAATAGAAAACAGAAAGCATGCTCGGATAGGATTTTTTTTTGGCTGGAGCAAATGTTGAAATAAGAGGGACGATATATGGAATGAAGTTTTGGGTTGGACTGCAGTACCAAATGTTACACTGAAAACGAACCCTATCCTTTCCATTGTGTTATCCCCCTATGTGTTTGTGTACTCTTGTATATTTGTGTTTTTCCTGTCTTTATGTGTTTAGCTAATAAGAGTTATGTTGTAGAATTTTTCTGATAATATGTTATTTTCTTTGTAAAGACGTTTAGACATTATTTATTCTGTTCTGTTTTAATGCTCATGTGTGAAGTTGATGTTTCAACAGTTATTCTGATCTTTTATGTATGTACTTATATCATAATTCCTGTAACACTGATGTATATGTTATTTCGATTCTTTTGTAAAGCCTGTATTACTACAAATGTTATCTGTATTGTTATGTTCTTTAATGATGTATTTTGTACCTTTGTTATTGTATTCTCATGTTATAAAATTGTAATTGACACCAGTTCATCATATTATTAACTTGTAAGTTCCATTTCACTGCACACGTTTCTGTTGGTCATAGTATATGGACAATATGTAAGAAGTAGGGACTGTCAGTGTTTACATGTGTGTTAATAATTCAGCAAGGGACTGGATAACAGCATTGCTGGTTCTAAGGACAATTCCAAAAACTTTGTGAGTGCACAAGTGGTGGTTATGGACTTGCTATATTGTCCGCAAGACTGTTTGATGGTGATTGTGCACCTGCATAGTCGCAGCAGATGGCTGCTGGCCATCTCTACAAGGACTACAGTGGGTCTACACCTTTGATGATCCATCAATACCATTATTTCTACAAGGACTGCAGTGGGTCTGCACCTCTGGTGGCCCACCAATACCGTAATCTCTACCAGGACTACAGTGGGTCTGCTCTGTGATGACCTACCTACCAATATTCTTCAAAACTTCAACTGACTCTGCTGTGGGTTTGCTCTGTTGTGGCCCATTACCTGTCTGCATGTCGAGAGTCAGCACTGTCTTTCCGTTGGAAGGACAACACTACTTCTTCAAGACTGCATGGAAATCCATTACTTCCGTGTGCATTTTCTTTTACTGCTCAGACTTTGGAAAAACAAACACTGCAGTTTTACTGTGATGAATGCTCAGGACTGTCTTTATGGACCAACATTGTATCAATATGTGTGTGCATTAGATTTCTTTATTATTGTAATTATGAAAAAATTTTTCAAATCTGTATTTGCCACTGCCCAAAACAATTTGTAAATTTTTTTGTGGGGAGCATGGGGGCTATGCAAGTAGACTGTATAGGTTTTTTTATTGATAACGCCACATAGCGCTCTGTATGAAAATCACTGTCTGTGCTGTGTGCAGTCTGTGGCTGGTTTGCATTGTTGTTGCCTATTGTAGTGTTGGGCAGCTGGATGTTAACAGCGCGTAGCGTTGCACAGTTGGAGGTGAGCCCCCAGCAGTGGTGGATGTGGGGAGAGAGATGGCGGAGTTTTGAAATTTGTAAGACTGGATGTCATGAACTGCTATATATACTATGACTATTAAGGTAAATACATTGTTTGTTCTCTATTAAAATCTTTCATTTGCTAACTATGCCTATCAGTAGTTAGTGCCTTCCATAGTTTGAATCTTTTATTTAGCTGGCAGTAGTGGCGCTGGCTGTATTGCAGTAGCTCGAGTAACGAAGATTTTTGTGAGGTAAGTGATTTGTGAAAGGTATAGGTTAATGTTAGTCAGGGCCATTCTTTTGTAGGGATTATTGAAAGTCAGATTGCGTTGCTCTAAAAAATATTGTGTGTCAGTTTAAGCACAGTCATGTGTAATTGTTCTAAGGGGACGTTTCACAGGTAAGCCACATAACATTTGTTAGGGCCAGTTACATTACATTTAGGTTCAGTTTAGGCAAGGATCAGTACAGATTTCATTTCACATACAGACAGTTTTATTTCACAGTTCAGTGCTACCTTTGTGTGTGCAGTACTCATATTTGGTATTTGTTTAGTCAGACGGCATACATAAATTTACAATGATTTTTTATAGAAACATTTTGTGTCATTTATTCATTCAAAATTTTATATAGCATTTTTATTCTGCTAACTTTGTGTGTTGCAGTTCTACTTGGTGTACTGTCATGTTACACATTTTAGCACTGTTCACTCCTTCACAATACATATCTTCAAAAGACAGCATATTTAGTTTATAGTTTTGGATTTCTAATTAATTTCGTCCAAGTTCATCAAAATGCAGTTGCACAATTTCAGTTTTGGTGACGCGTCCATCAGATAGCATTTCCATAACTACACCACTTGCATTGTTCAGGATTACAACATAGGTACACAAGTTATAAGGAATGGCAGTTCAGTTTACTCCGTACAATGGGATGACAATAATGAAAATTTGTGGCGGACTGGGTCTCGAACACAGATTTTCCGCTTATCTCAAGCAGTCGCCTTACTATTTGACATGCATGTCCGAAAGAACATTGCACCATAACTCGGAATAACACAGGCACTGCAATATGACTTTCAAGTAAAACGTCTCCCGTCTACAGGAATATACACAACGGATGTATGAGTACAGGTTGTAGACACATGGTTGACAATATATGGAAGTTAGTATCTGGCGATGAGCCGTGCTTGGATAGCCAAACGATAAAGTGACTGCTCATGATAAGTGGGAAATCCCGATCTGAGTCCCAGACTGGCACAAATTTTCATTGTCGTCATTCTGCTACACAGCTGATGGTTGTCCACATTCGCAGTTGTGAATAGTGAATACATCTAATGTACAGCATGGCATTATTGAATGAAAGTAAGAGAAGTATAATAGCTTTTCTGTATTTTTATATTATGTATGACAAAATTTGTAACATATATATTATAATATACAACATAAAACATATAATATAAAAATATGTTTGTAAATGTAGTTGCATGAGTAGAACTAAAATAATAATGTTTTCATTAATGTTAAGTAAATATATATGTATACATAAAAAACTTGTTTTTAACTGCATATTATATATACAAAACACCAAACACATCAGATACCTTGATTAAAGAAGCATTCACCATAAGAGTAACAACGATCTGTCCACATCTGATTTCACATAGCTCTGTCACAATCTACTCACAACTACACAGATGCCCTTTGTAATCAAATACAATACCACGACCTGCAGATCTCACAGTACTTCCAAGTTTGGGATTGTTCACACTAACTCTCCACATATTGGCTATTCCCAGACTTTCTTAAAGTATAAGATTGATACTTTAGTTTTCTCAGGCTTTCTATACCGGTCCGACATTGTGAACATACCGACTTCTGCACTAACTTCCTCTGCGAAGTATGCCCAAACTATTTAGATTAGGTACACTTTTTGTTCCATAGATCCGAACAGCATAGAACATATCATGAAACAAGCACACATAGTACATTTTTAATAAGAAAAAATTATGATAATGTACCTCCCCCTTCCACAAATCACAAGTGAAATTCTCCTATGGGTGTTGAAGACAGAAAATCTTAATCACGTTTTCACTAAACAGGTAGTAAGAAAATTGCAACAAAACATGCAGCTCTACAACGCAATGACGTGTGTATGACGATTTTTACGCTGCTGCCGCCCGACATCATCAAAGTGAAAACTCTGTTTACAACATTTAATTACACTGATGACAGTACTGTGGTGCAAATCTACAGAGGCCAGATATTGCATAATATTCACATTATTTGATATAATTAATAATATAAACATATCGGTCGCTTGTATTAAGGAATCTATTATCAGACCAGAAGGAGAGGGTCACCAATAAATCCTTTAGGTTCCTCTTAAAGCGAAGTTTATTAACAGTTAAATTTTTATGGCTCCTGGTACTTTATTCAAAACGTGTGTTCCTCAATAATGAACACCTTTCTCTACCAATGGAATGACTTTAAATCTTTATGAAAATTACTCTTATTTTTATTATTAATTCAATGAGTTGATGACTTGGTCTAAAAAATAGTATATTATTAACCACAAAATTCATTAAGTAGCAAATACGCTGGGAAGCAACAGTTAATATCCCCACTTCATTGAACAGGAATCTTCAGGGATGTTGCGTTCGTGATCCCTATGGGAGCAATTTGTAGAGGATTGCAGTATATTCCATGTAGGAATTTTTAAACCTCGGTTTTACAACTTTATAAAAGACTTGATAGTGGTATTTTGTGTCTACTTCAGGTGTCTGCCAGTTTAGTTTCTTCAGCATACTCATGACATTCTATCTAGGGTCAAACAAGTGTGTGACCACTGATGCTGTCCTTTCCTGCATATGTTCAATATCCCCTGTTACTCCTATTTGTTATGTGTCCCTCACACTCTTCAATATTCTAACATTGGATGTACGAGTGTCCTTTTAAGCAATCTTCATCATACATTGACTGTATTTCCCTAGCATTCTACCAATGTACCAAAGTCTGCTATCTGCTTTACCCATGAGTGACCCTATGTGATCATTTCATTGCATATCCCTGCAAAGTGTTACACCCAGGTACTCGTGTGAGTTGACCTACTCCAGCATTGATTTATTACTCACTGAACACTACATTTAATGTTATCTCAGTTGCATGATTTTACATTTCTAAGAGTTTCCAGCAAGCTGCCAATATTTGTACCACTTTGAAATCTCATCATGATATGACTTTGTCTGTGCAGCTTTTTCAATGTGTACTTCACTATACATAACTGCATCATCTGCAAAAGTGTACTTGCAGGAGTACAACTAAAATAATAATGTTTTCATTAATCTTTAATCATGTACTCGTACCTTGTAATTGACTCATTCCATATCATTTCGATAAAAGAATAGTTCAAATTGTCTATGGGATGTGTAGTTAATTATTGTATATGGGGGATTCAGAAAAAAACTCAGCCGCTAATTCACAACACAGTCGAAACTGTGTGTTTCGGTTTCGTGATAGTGACAGACGGACGTTGAAAAGGATTGTGATGAAAAATAAGAGGATTACAGCTGTATATGTCACTGTAGAACTAAATGTTGCACCCGCGAAACCTGATAGCAACAAAAGAACACGAAGGGAGCGCCATAATCAGGGAATTTCAGAGCGAACTGGAATTCGAAAACCACTGATTAGTGCTGCAAATCTTATTACAGGAAAACGTGGTGCAGAAGTCATGAAACCTGAACTATGAAGCAATGGGAGAGGGCTACCAAAGGATGTCCACAAGGCTCTATCTGTGGACCCACCTCCTTGAATATCACAACTGAACCGCTCTTGTCAGTTTAGTCGAGCGAGACGTACATTTAGATGAGATCGGTGCGTATGCTGACGACCTGTTAGTTTTGATATCAGCCACTACAAGAGCAATGTCGGAAAACAAGGCCTGTGGCATGCTACACACAATACAACAATGGTGCAACCCAAAAACACTATCCATAGCAGCACAAAATCAAAATGCAAAAAGCTTCAAGGTTCACTAAAAGACACCCAGCGATCAAAATAAAGAATATAAACATAAAACGCAAAGTAGTAATTAGATATCTTGGGATACACGTTGACGAACGACATAGCTTCAACAAACACGTATGACTAATCACAAAAAAGCTGAAAGTATACTTCACAAACTAACAACATTAAATTCAACATGATACGGATTACCACTTACAAACATAAGAATGTACCACCCTGCACTAGTAGTCATAACGCAGTTTGGAAAAAAAAGAGAGCAATCGAAAATGTTATTCATCGAACGAGTTTTGTTTTGCACTTATATCCAATTTCTGGCTGTGTTTATATCTTAATACTGAAACATGAAATGGGTTCTGTGATGATTTAGGCAGTCGTCTTGTGGTACTCCATGGGCCCCTTGGTCACTCCACATGCTCGCACTACTGCCAAGGGTTAAGTGACGATTTTGGTTGATCTCGTCAATGCCATTCATTATACAGTGGTGATGCTGTATTCCAAGACAATAGGGCCCTGTCCACACAGTTTGCATTGCCAAGGACTGGTTTTGTCACCTGATCTCAATTTTATTGAGGCTTTGCGGTCTACTTTCGAGAGCAGGGTGCGTGATCGCTATCCATCTCTATGATCGTAACCCGTACTTCCCACTGCTTTTCATAAAGAATGGTATAAGATTCCCTTGAGAAACATACAGGGCGTTTATGTATCGATTGCCACACGACTGGCGGCTGTTTTGAATGCCAATGGCTTTCCCACACCTGATCATTCATGGTTTTGGTTTCTGGTGTTACCATATTTTGGTCCAATTTTTTGTCCAAACTTCCTGTAAATGCCACACGTGTAGATCTAAGTAAAGCTTTCGATTCTGTCAACCACAGAATTCTATTAAATAAGCTCTGCTTGTATGGTTTTGAAGGCAAAGTACTATTTCTGATTACATCTTATTTGAGTGAGAGAAAACAAATAGTACATATTAACAGAAACAAATCAAACACACTGGGTGTAGCACGAGGTGTGCCACAAGGATCCGTGCTTGGAGCCTTTTTTTCATAATTTATGTAAGTGATTTGTCCAATATGATGCCTTGTAAGTCCATGCTATATGCAGACGACACCACTTATGGTTTGGAGCAAATGAATTACAAATTAACCACTCTAAAACTGTAACCATTCTATTCAGCCTATGTAACAATGACAACGGTAGTTCCTCAGTTAAGCTTCTTGGCATTCATCTGGACCCAAAATTAACCTGGGAAACTCACACCAATTATGTATGCAAAAAGTTATCCTGAGTCACCTATCTGCTAACTAATCTCAGGACTTGTGTGACGGACGAGCTACTGCTAAATGCCTATTATGCCTTTTTTCATAGCCACCTCACGTATGCAGTGCTGTTATGGGGCAACGCCTCTGGGGCAAAAAGAATTTTTCTTTGGCAGAAAAAGGCCATTAGGTGTATTGCTGAAGTGAGAAACCATGTATCATGTAGAGACTATTTCAAAGAGTTAAAAATAGTGACACTTACATCACTGTTTATTGTCAGTTGCTTAGTGTACACAAAGGAAAACCAAGAAAGCTATAAACTGCGCGAGTCTGTACATAGCCATGACACACGCCAAAGGCATATGATGGACATCCCAGTTACCAGGGTTAAAAAAACTCAAAAGAGTTACACATACACAGGGATACAATTATTTAACATGCTACCACCTACAGCACACAGTGTATCACTGAATGTCTTCAAAAATATTACAAAAAGGTGGCTTGGACAAAAAGCATTCTATACAATAGAAGAATTTAAAGTATGTAATAAAAATGATCTAATCTATTAAAACTGCTGTATGACATGACCACCATATTACATGAGCACTTCTGAAAATGTTATCGTATCATGCGGTTGGGCTTTATTTGTGTAATGTATTTTTACTCAATAGTTAAGTGCTGTATGACATGACCACCCTATTACACAAGTTCTTCTGAAAATGTTATTGTACCATGCTGTTGTGCTTTATTTACATAATGCATTTCCCCCAATGGTTAACATGTATTAAGCCTGTCTCATTTATAGTTGTTAAAATGTTTTTCTTAGCATGTGTATTGTGTTACACATACAGTATCTCCTTTTGTCATTCTGCACGACACATTTATGTTTAATGATTACTAAACATGTGGACTATAAAACATATTTACTCATTCAGAATGTTAAAACTGTATATTTTGTAATTATATAATGTATGTAAAATGACGACATCAATTGCTTGAGAAATGCTTAAAGATGGATCAATAAATCAAATCAAATCCACCTTCTGTACTTAACTCAGAGAGACGAAAAGTTCCAAATGATGGCACCGAGGTTGCTAGGCCACGGCCAGCCCCAAGTCTAAACAGAGGGAAGCAGCGCCCGTCCCACACTGTGTGGCTCTGGCGTAGTATATTACGTTGGTGCGTAAGTTCTTAGTGTGTTCGTTTGGACGTTGGTATTTCTGTTGCTGTGGATTTATTTATCGACTGCCATTTTGTTATTTGTAGTTCACAGTTGATATTTGAGTTTATATAATGTCATTATGTCATTTGGAGACAGTGAGTGGAGCTGTGGACGCCAGAAAATGGAGTGCCAAATCGGAACATTACCAACATATTCTTCGGTTTGAGCTGAACAGAGGGATCAAACACAATGATTCACTTTAGTGTACTTGCAAACTGGCAGATGTGGTGAACTGTGGTCATTCCACCACCATGTGACATTTACACGCAGTGGGGAAGATTAAAAAATCAGGCATATGTATTGCACGCGCTAAGCCAAAATCACGTCACAGTGATAAGCTTATCAGGGCGTGGCAGCGGAAGTAAGCCCGTGCTGCAGCGCAATGGCGGACCGGAAGGGACCCTTTCCAGCGGATCGTGCTTAGTTAAAACTTAGCGCGATCCTGTGCGGCGCCTCGTGCAGCAGCTAAGTCCCGTTCAAGGTCACCCGCCTTGTGTAAGCAGTAGCAGTGCTGCCAACACAGCCATGCTCGTCATCAATAGGCTCGTGAACAACATCGAGCATTCCTGTCCTGTATCGTTAGTGTTATCTATAAGTGGTGTCTGTCTGCTTACATTAGGAAAAAGAAGAAATGTTTGAGTCCATACAAAGCAGGAACTCCCCATACAATGACCTGTGCACATCCATAGAAGATAATGTTATGCATTTGGAGGAATGGTGACGTTGTGGCTGCCCCGAGGCGTAACCACCACTGCTGACGTTTGTTGCCAACAACTGAGACGTCTCACAGACGCAGTCCGAGAACAACGGCCAGGAAGACACCGTGAAGTGACGCTACTGCACGATAACGCACCCTCATATTCTGCTGGACTGACAATAAACGCTGTACAAGACTCGGTTGGGAAGTCATTCTGCATCCGCCTTATCCATCTGACCTTGGGCCCTCAGATTTTCACTTTCTCCACTGTCTATTGAACAATTTCCAAGGAACTATCTTTTGGGATGAATACGTGCTCCGAACATGTTCGAAGAGTTCTTCACCGCCAAACCACGTGATTTTGTACAGTCGAGGAAGCGAAATGTTACCACAACGTTTGCAGTCTGTTGTATATAGTAAAGGAGAAAACATTATTGAGGGCTTAAGTCTCCGTTCTGTGCACCTGTTGTGTTTATTAAACTTATGGAAGAACACTACGAATTTATGTACCAACCAAATAATTTATGCAAGCAAGTTAACTCTGTCGGTGTTGGTAATATTTTACAATAATAAAGAAAAACTTCAAAGATTGCCGGCAAGGTTCCACACGGTGGCTTAACGACGGAAGCCTTGCCACAGCTGGTGAATTTGGTAGAGTTAGTTGATGGCGTTGTCGTTACTGCTGCTGATAAAAAATGGCTCTGAGCACTATGGGACTTAACATCTATGGTCATCAGTCCCCTAGAACTTAGAACTACTTAAACCTCACTAACCTAAGGACAGCACACAACACCCAGCCATCACGAGGCAGAGAAAATCCCTGACCCCGCCGGGAATCGAACCCGGGAACCCGGGTGTGGGAAGCGAGAACGCTACCGCACGACCACGAGATGCGGGCTACTGCTGCTGATACTCTGGGGTGATGATACCTGAGGAAAAAAACATAAATGAGGGCGAAGAACGGTGGAGGGATTCTGCAGATAGAATAAATTACAAATAGTGACGTACAAAATTACACAGCTCCTTCTGAAGTGTTAATGGACTTTCAGCAGAAATTCTAAAATAAACGCCAGACCAAAGTCCATGAAATGCTGTAATGGTTGAAGGTAAGGTCCACTGATGTTGGGTACGAAAAGGCAATTACGTAAAGCACAAAGTCACTGGAACACGGAAGGCAACGAAAGTAATGCACAAACTCATTAGTGTTGGCATTGTCAGTAACAGACTTCCAGAGCATGCTGTAAGACCATAGCACAACACGATCTTCACTGCTATTGTGGCGTTTAGATGTAATGTTTTGACTGATCAGTTTATCATTCTGACAACAATTTGTTCAAAATTAGTTTATCCAACATTGCTATGTAATTGTATCTGCCTATACCTGGGCATTATTCCCTTTTAGTATTTTTGCACATACCAAAGTATTAGAATAGACGAACCATTCTGTGAATTTACTAGAATAATACATATGACATCACAGTATGACATGAATTCTGTAGAGACTGGTGTTCAATAGGCTAACTAAGAATTACAGTTTCCAATGTGGCAGTCGTAGAGACACAATACTAAAGTGGCAGTAAATCATGTGATCCTCATGCAGTTTCATTCACAAATACTCAAACTCATACTTTTGTCTGTACACACATATTTATTCCTAGCGAACTGGTCAACACTGACTGCAATCTAAGTAAATTATTTTGCCAGATGTATAAAATTTCAATTATTTGGACATGTAAAAACTAATGTATTTATTATTCAAATTTAATGTTTGATAAAAACACACTCACCACTGGAAAACGTACAATATTCCAATACTGTGTCAATATTTGTATAACTATAATTACAATACTTATTTGATTATTTAAGATTTGATGTCTATATACTGTTAAAACAACTTCTATTCCAAATTTAAAACTTGATTATCATATTATTGGCTGTTATGTGTCATCCATCTGTGTCCAGAATTCAAGAAAGCTATACTGCGATATAATTGAACCAAAAAAATTGGTGATTCTAAGTTTATTAAAATTATCATTTCAGCAATGAATGTACTGATTTTAAATGTCACAGTTGTGCAAATAAACACGTGTCTGAGGCCACAAGGCTAGTCTCAGTCAGCAAGCATTAGATCAATTTTCTATCAACTTCCATATGTTTTGTATTTGGAAATATTACTAATTTACACAAATGCAATATAAATTTAAAATTCTGTGTTAGTCTTTCATTAGAATTTTCAATTAATGTTTTTCATAACCAAGAGCTGGAAAACATACATCCGCACTAAGCAGCTACTTAGTCCTGTTAATGATGGCTCAAGAAAATGAAAGATGGTTATTATCACTTACTATTGTGCATTACTGCAACCCATCTTAATTTACATGTTATAAACTTCTAATTAATTATTCAAGGGAAGCACAACAGAGTTCTAATGCTGGATTTTTGTAAATGAACTGGCAGCACATTAAACGTTACAGACTCCATCATTGTTTCACATCTCCACTAATTTTATGTCACATATATTATAAAAGTTGGGTGTGTTTCGAATTAACACGTTTCATTTTTTAGCGGTTGCGTTGTAACACTAGCACCCAGTGCCCCAAACACTCATGGCCCAAACATTACAACCACCTCTTTAATAGTGTGTTGGTCCAAATACAGGACAGCAGCTATTCCACATGGCCTGGATTCGATAACTCTGTGGTAGTCTTCTGGAGATGTGTGGCACAAAACGTTCAGGCACAAGGCACACAATTCTCCTAAAGTATGACTCACAGTTTTTGGGTGGAGAATTGGTGCCTGACAGTGTCCCAGATGTTTCCCAGTAGTTTCATATCAGACGAATTATTTGGAAAAGACATCAAGTGGACTTCTAATTCTGTTTTAGGGATGCATACATGGTTTTATTAATATTATGCTCCTGACTGAATAACTGAATAAAAATGGGATGTTAATTATTTGTAAAATGAGCTTGGGAGATATTAACTGAGTAGCACAAGGTATGTGACTCTCAGCACTTCTTTCTTTATCATCCATTGTTCATTCATCACATGTGCAATGATTACACAGACTTACAAGTCAAGACTTCAGCCCTGAAATTTCAATAAATCTGGAAACGCTAAATCCAGTACAGCTGTGCAGTGATGAAATAATGCGATTAGTACTTGTGGGTATTCTTAGGAAGCAGCATGTAGTACTTGCCCAGTCCATCAGCCAGGCAGAAAAATTAATGTAGTTCGTCAACTGATGTAGCGTTCATCAATCTGACAATTTATTAACAAAGAATTAAGCAGCACACAGCATCAGCAACAATCTTACCATCAAACCTAACTGATTAAGTCACGTAGTTACGTGTGGGCTTAGTGGATGAAGTCAGTTTGGACGGCGACCAGCATTAAGGAGTCACTTTAACTATGAGTCACCCACGAACGATCAAGATCTAGTTAGACAGTGAATGCTAATGAGGAAAACTCTGACTGATAGGTGCGCCAATTTTTGGAAGAATGTACCTAGTGCAGACAGTAAACTTGATAAATTGGTGGGGCACAGTTTCTCTGGTAACTCGCTGCTCACTAATTATTAGGCTAACTATGACACACGATTGAACGATAGGTGGTCCATACGAGTAGGTGGAAGTCTGTAAATCATGTTGAAGACATGATACCAAATTTTACAAGAGAAAGCGGATTTCACACGTGGAAATATCAATTGAAGAGATCAGTCACTCACTATGCCTGAAGAGGCTGATGTCAGCAGTATTTTACACATCCTAACTCGTGAGACAAAACGCAACTTAAAATTACATCTCTGCACTGCAGCAGAGTATCCATACTCACCAGGTGCTGAAAAAAGGCTGCCCAGCAAATCTCTTGGTCACCTGTTCCCTGGCGCAACATTAGGTCTCTGCATTATTTGGAAAGGGCGGCAGCGAGCAGTCCGCAGTGCTGTTCAAAAAGCGCGAGGTGCTGGCCCAGTCGACGTTCAAGGAAAATGACGGTGGACACTGTACTCAATTTCTTTCATCACAGAAACAGCATCGAGGTTGTTCTTGAAGGTTCTACTATCAAGTCTGGAATGCCAATAACTTGATTGTAAAATAGGGACGAAGTTCCAGCTCCGCCGTTGATATTCAGACACGCCAGTCACGTTTAAATAAAACCAACAAATTTGCCCTCAGTTCCAAAGAAAGATAGGATACGACTGTCTCTAACTTGTAGCGATCCAACACAGGCTGTCACTACCTGGCTAGATTCATGAGAAGTTATGGGGCTGCTGATCACAATTGACTACACAGCAAATTAAAATTAAGAAAGGAAAACACAGGTCCCACACATAATGGGCATGTTTCTTTGGGTAGGTTTGGGTGAGTGGTTCTGAGTTCGAGGTGGGTGGAGGTTCATCCAGCGAAGGCAGGCAATCCGTTGCTAAAATTCTGTATTAAAAATCACACATGGCAACAGAGAAGAGCATCTGCAGCAGGCCAACATAACAGTAACCGGCGGTCAGCGACGAGTCAGGCTGCAGCTAGGGCCGAGCATGCAAGCCTAGCACGACTAGAGTAGTAGTGCAGGGATGGTACTGGCGCAGATAACGATCTAAATTCAAGGAACACACAACATGTGGGTTGTCATTAACAGCTGCAACAATTCATATCATATTCCGCTGACAGCAGCAACAGCGCTTCATTATCTCCAAACTCATACCAGGAATCACGACACCCTGCCACCTGTCAAGGTCAAGGAGGGGAGGGCCCTGCCCTTCTGCAAATTTTGAATGAAGCACTCCCCACCAGTTTCCCAAAAGCTGTCAAAACGTAAACAAAATCAAGTCCACATTCACATCATTCCTGCTCCTGTCACCAGCAGATGGCTCACTGAAAAATCGATATTTCTCTATAAATAATTAGAAATCAACATTTGCTTGGAAAATATAAAAAACGGAACTACGAATTTGTATTCACTGAACATGACTCTTACCTCAAATACCATCCCACAAACCCATAAAACGCGAAATAATAACAAATTGCAGTTCCTGCTGAACCAGCATATAGTTGCACTGGGAACATCGACCATAGCTCATTCTTTGTATCACACCAATAGATAGCTTCAGTAGGAATTAAAAAACGCAACAGAGTAGTGAATTCATTATCTTCTACATCCAAGTTGTTGCAAATACTTCAAAATCTCAGTAAAATACGTCAGCACCGCGAAAAATGTGAAGTTTACACAGCTACTTGAAGGGAAGTTCAATTGAGTAGCCCAGATGCAAAAGCCACTAAATGCATTTTTTGTCGATTTTTAGTTGAGCACACTACCGTATGGACTTCTTCAGCGACAACGCGAAGGAATAGGTTTCAGGGTGCAAAATACGCTATAAACCGTTCAGTACCCGTTGGTTCTAGTAAGTCGTGTTCGGTAGCAAAAACAGCTAACGGCACCTTGTCTTCGGGTGCAAAGCCCGATAAATATCCAACGTTTGCAAACCCCGGATGCAAAGCACTCCAACTGATATCAGACTTACAAAATCTACACGTTCGAAGCTACCTTTCTGTTCGTTACGATTCAAAGTGATATTTTTATGCTTCAGAGTTAGGTTGACTGCGCTGTAGCGAACGCATACACAACAATGAAGCTCCCGCTGCCGGTGAGTTGTCGAAATATACGCCAGTAAGCACAGTTCAGCTGATCAGCAGGATGTTTGTTGACGTATTTGCGTGAGTATTTTGAAGAAAATAAGTGATTATGTGGACTGTTTAAATTCAGAAGATGGTGCAAACGAAGTGGGAGTAATTGAAAAAAATGGCTCTGAGCACTATGGGACTGAACATCTTAGGTCATAAGTCCCCTAGAACTTAGAACTACTTAAACCTAACTAACCTAAGGACAGCATACACACCCATGCCCGATGCAGGATTCGAACCTGCGACCGTAGCAGTCCCGCGGTTCCGGACTGCAGCGCCAGAACCGCTAGACCACCGCGGCCGGCAGTAATTGAAATACTATGAATTCTGCATGACGTTGATCCCATCGTTGTAGGTGTAAGTGAGCAGAACGACACAGAGGACGCCGGCCGGTGTGGCCGAGTGGTTCTAGGCGCTTCAGTCTGGAACCGCGTGACCGCTACGGTCCCAGGTTCGAACCCTGCCTCGGGCATGGATGTGTTTGATGTCCTTAGGTTAGTTAGGTTTAAGTACTTCCAAGTTCTAGGGGACCCATGACCTCAGAAGTTGAGTCCCATAGTGCTCAGAGCCATTTGAACCTTTTTTTTTTTTTTTTTTTTTTAGCGGGAAGAGCATCCTGAAGAGGGGAAAAAATTCCAGAAAAAAGGGAACGGCCCAACACCAATCACCACTGGTGTAAAATTTTCAGAAGCCTAACTCGGAGAGAACTGGGTGACAACGAGCTGTTAGACCTCCCTGCGCGCCCCTCTAGCGCCTCCTGCTGCTGGCAACCTTCTGAAGAAGCCGCAGGCGATTCTGGGTTGATGAGCAGTGTTGAGGTCGATGTCACTTAAAGCAATTTTCAGCCAATTTCATTTTCTAGAATTTTTTATCGCTGTTGAAACTAAGATGCAACTTTCCGACAGTTTTATTATTTTCTAAAATTTTCTCCGTCTTTTTTTTTTTTTTTTTTTTTACTAAGATGTAGTTTGGATCTTATTTTACTTTCTGCAATATCTTATGTTGTCAAAAATGCGATGATGTATTTAAAAGAAACTCTAATGTTGAACATTCATATCTGTTCTGACATTAAGTAAGTAATTTTTTCCTGATAAAATAATGTCAACTCCGTATTTTTATACGTCAATTTCGCAGAATTTTCAGACTTCTCTTTGAAATAAAACGTATTCTGTTTATATTTGCAATAATTAAATACCAGCTTTCTGTCATTCCTAACAGGGCACATAACACCGACTAGCGGATTTTGCAACCGATTGTTTGTTTTGTAATTGGATCAATATGTTTGCAAAACCTGCTAACTGCATAAATCAGGTGCAAAAACTGCCAAGTCAGAAATTGAGTTAGAATTTTAAGGTATAAAATATAATCGCATGTTTCAGCCATTAATACTGTGCAATTAACTATTTTTTTACTTATTTTTAGAGAAGAAATGAGGTGTTTATTGGTTTGCATGGGACGAGTGTTTCTAGATTATCTCAGTGTCCCTTGTCATGCAGTTGGCGGCATTTGGATCTGGGCTACTCAGTTTGTAGGGCAAGATATCGAGCTGCACGGTTAACAAACCGCAACAGAATCGTAAATTAATTATTCTGCACATCTAGGATGTTGAAACAATTCTAAAATATCCGCAAAATACAGCAGCCCTCTGAAAAAGTGACAGATTAATACATGAAAAAACAGAGTTTGGTCACAATATTGTAAAAAAAAAGAAAAAAATCGTCTGCAATGTAAAAGACAAAAAAAGAGTCAGTTTCCACATATAAACATATTCGTCAAATTACTGTCCAGAATTCTGACATATGTACCTCACATGGTAGATTTCCACAGCTGACATTTTAGGAATTAAGCCCAAAAATTCGATGTTGTAAAACTACCCTGACCAGGCCTATAGCTGCAGAAAAATGTTACCAAAGCAAACGAAGAGCTCAATGTAACTACTCACAGCACAGCGTTAAACAAAGTATTTCTGGAAGACACTGAGCCATGCACCTCTAAACGTACCTGTACCTGCGTTAAAGGATAACGGAGAGTGGATGGGATGATCGCTTGAGATGGAGCCGTAATGAATTAATTACGCTTTGATGGTAGACTGATGATACATTCTAGAGAGGGCGAAGTTGCTACAGGTCAATTTTTTCACAGTTCTGTCAGGATTCATCAGTCACATGATAGACGTAGGCTGTGTTCGACTCGTATACAGCCACATGTTCTCTATGTGGTTTAAAGCACTGTCTACTTACGGTCGTTAACAGTAAACCTATCGGTCATCAGACAACTTCCATCTCATGTGTGATGAAACGTGACGCATTCCTCTAAATGGACTTTCATTTATGCAATGTACTTCATCCCCCTGTCGCATCTTTGGTGTAAACAACATGATTTACACTGTGCAACGTCTAGTTTTCTGCGAGAGGCTGTGGATCAGAACATCTTAATGTCAGTTTAGAACCTGACACAGATCTCAAAGTCGTGGCAGGAAAACAAAATTTATGGCGGTGTACAAAGCTTGCCACAGCAGAAAAAATAATGTTTCAAAGAACGATATACGGCCACAGGGAGCGTCTCTTGTGATTTACCGTGCAGTCCATGGGATATAGTCTCCTCCTACAGTACAGGTTACGAATCTTTAAACTGGAAGCTGCAGTAGATCAGTACCTGTATATTTAATAGGACTGCCCCAAACGGGCAGCGACAGCACCAGTTTGATGGGTAAATTCAGTGACAGACAGGCTGTTCCGTTAGGAATGCTAGGAGGAATGCGCCTTATGCTATTCTGGGGAGCATTGCGGTGACATCTCTCTCTCTGCGCTGGACCCCGACCACAGCTATGCGTCATCATGCCAGCAAGTGCCTTGGTGAGTTCTATGTTGGATGAAGTTAGTGGAGCTTTTATAGTTCGTAATTTTTCTCTGATGGATGGTACAGAATAACGATGACAGCATGTTGGGCTCATAGATGTGAATGGACACTGATCTACTTCAGACGGTAGTATCTCTATCTGGTTTGGAGGCGCATCACAATGCGCTCATTTTCACTGAATGGTCAAAATACGGTCCTGTTGCACTAACTCTGGTCGTTCTGTTTCCACATGGGTTGCAGAAGGTGGTGGATATGGCTTTCTCTGACTTCTGCTCAGTTCCAACTTAAACTGGAACGATCATATGTGCAAAGCTGTAGTAATGGGAGCAGTTGCCAGATGTGTAATGGCTGACTAAAAAAAGGGTGGAATTTTACTGTAGCAGACAGGTTCGAGAAAGGTGACTTGTTTCGAGGTATGAGAGTGCCAGAAACATGATTGAGTAGTGGGTGTTTTCATTAAGGGACTTGTCAGTAGGATCCACAGCAGGTATGTGCTTGAATGGAAGGACCTGATTCCAAATCATAGACACCATTTCTAGTGGACAGCGTAACACTAGAGATCTGAAAAGCTGGTGTACATTTTCTTACGACATCAATCAGCACACCATCTACTACTGTTTGTGATCAATCTCAATCAGTCATCGCCTATAACCCAGTGGGTATATCGCAGAACCTCTGACATGGTATCAAGACAGAATACGTTACAAATACTATAGAAATATCTATCTGGGGCGGCGTGAGGGAGTCGCAAACACCGCTTACATACCACGTTCCTTAGCCGAATCACTTTCAAAATTCAGCGATTTTATTATGGGGTTGCATCGTGGGCTAAGAGAAACCGGACTGCTGGTCTGATAATACACACTCCTACGATCACCGTCTCGATATTTGTCTGGAAAAACCATCTCATTCAGGGGTAATGTCACACCTCGATTTACAAAACCAGTATACCTTTCAACATGGATACTTGTGTGCACCCCAAGACCGCTTGTGACAGTAACACGCAGGAGTTGTTGCGCTTGGGTTTTTTAACATCTGGCCGATTACGTCTCTCTTGCTAAGACACAGATTTTAAAAGATTTTAAAAGTGCTGACTTTACCACGAATAATTAGCAATATAGGTGCACCGACGTACTCATTGGCAAAATATTTAGCCTCTCTGTTGAGACCGTTTGTGGGGAAATGTGAACATCATATCCGCAACTCGTCGGATTTTATCAGTATGTTGAAAGGTCTGAAGCTCAATAGCACAGATTTATTGGTTAGTTTTGACGTTGTCTCGTTGTTCACCAAAGTACCTCTGGCTGACTCCCTGTATCTCATTAGCAGCAAGTTTGAGGATGATATAACAGCTTCGTTTAAGCATGCATTAACCTCCATTTATTTATTTTTTTTTTTTTGAAGAACAGTATTACGAACAAATTGACAGTGTCGCTATGGGGAGCCCTCTCTCTCCCATTGTGGCTAATTTGTTTATGGAGGATTTTGAAGAGAAAGCCCTCAACTCGGCAGTATTAAAACCGACGGTCTTCTGGAGATACGTGGATGACACCTTCATAGTATGGCCCCACGGAGAGGATAAACTGATAGAGTTTTTGCAACATTTCAATTCCATTCACGGAAACATCAAGTTCACTATGGAGCGAGAGAAGAATGGCTGTTTACCGTTTCTGGATGTGCTGGTTCACCGGAAAGAAGATGGATCCCTAGGTCGTTGCGTATACCGTAAGCCCACACACACAGACCTGTATTTGCAGGCGTCTAGCTGCCACCATCCGTCGCAAATTATGAGTGTTCTGAAAACTTTGGTCCACAGGGCTCATGTAGTGTCTGATGTTGACAGCCTGCAGGACGAGCTTGTACATCTGGAGGCAGTTTTTAGAAGAAATGGCTATTCGCAACAGCAGATTAACAAAGCCCTGCAAATAAAAACTGCAGAAAAATCGCAGGAAAAGGATGAGGAAGTGGAAAGGGAAGTGAAATCTACAGCCTTTCTCCCATACGTGGGTAATGTTTCTTCTAAAATGGCTAGAATCTTGAAGAAACATAAAATGGATGTGATATTCCGCCCACCAGCTAAGACTGCAGCCTTGTTGGGTTGCGTTAAGGATGATCTGCTCTTGCGAAAGGCGGGAGTTTATGAAATCCCTTGTGAGTGTGGCAAACGTTACATAGGGCAAACCACGCGCACTCTACAGGAACGATGCGTGAAACACCAGCGGTACACACGTCTTCTTCAGTCCAACAAATCAGCAGTTGTTGAACACTGCATTTCTACTGGCCGTGCCATGGATTATAAAGATGTTAAGATTTTAACTACTGCTTCATCTTTCTGGGACTCAGTTGTTGAGGAAGCTGTAGAAATACAACTAGCCGACAACCTGCTAAACCGGGACGAAGGATTTCATCTTGACAATGCTTGGAAACCGCTTATTTCACACCTTCGTTCGGAAAGAATTTTTGCATCTTCACTTCCGACAGATGTTACCACTTTTAAAGATTAATTATTTATTTACAAGCACGGTGGATTCGCAGCAGCACTATTTTGTTTGCACTCTGCGCTTATATGTTTATCTTTGCTATATACATCCTATCTATGACTAGCGCAGTAGTGGCGACTCTGATATCTTTGATGCATCCGCTTCCAATCCTCAGCAGCTTTGTGTCACGTGACTCTCCGTATAAATAGGCATGGGCAAACGCTGTGAACTCAGTCTCCGACTCGCCTTGAAGATGGCTGGGAGGTTTCCAGCCGAAATATCGCAAGAAGAATTGTCGCTGTCCCGAGTGCACGCCCGAAAGATGATGGAACATAGAAATAGATATCCACAGATGTTCAGATTAACAGATCATCTTGAACGACTAGAGATAGGACGTTCATGTCCTCAGGACATGTATGTTAGTGTGTTCTGCAGAAATGATTAGCAGTTGAATCTCGCCAACCCGCAGGTTCAAGATCAACATCGATATCGTGACGCAACACCACCTACCGCTTCAGCTCTCGTTGTCCCTACAAACCGAAGGTAATGGATCAGTGTGATTTGAGCAGATGTGCAGGATGCCTCGCAGGCGTACCGTCAAATCACTGACACTGGCTCAACAGTGGGAAGCATCATACACCATCAGGGGTGACAGTCCATGGCCGTCTATTGGGACATGGGTTACATGTGCGTCGTCCACTTCTTCACCTACCTCTGACGAATTTGCAGAAACATGCTAGACGGCGTCTGCCTCGTGGTCTCGCGGTAGCGTTCTCGCTTCCCGAGCACGGGGTCCCGGGTTCGATTCCCGGCGGGGTCAGGGATTTTTCCTGCCTCGAGATGACTGAGTGTTGTTGTGTTGTCTACATTATCATCATTCATCCCCATTACGGTCGGAGGAAGGCAACGGCAAACCACCTCCATTAGGACCTTGCCTAGTAAGGCGGTGCGGGTCTCCCGCATCGTTCTCCTACGCTCTGTAAAGAAGCATGGGACTTCATTTCCATTTTTATGCTAGACGGCAATGGTGTATGGAACGATGTCACTGGGGACAGGAATGGGATCAAATATTTTCGGACGAATCCAGGTTCTGTTTGTTTGAAAATGATGGCCGCATTTTGGTTCGTCTTAAACAGGGGGCGTGGCGTCACAATGACTTCATTCTCACAATATAGCACCAACTCAAGGCCTTATGGTGTGGGGTGCTATTCAGTACAACCAAAAATCATAGTTGGTGCATGTCCATGGCACTGACACCAATGTGACGCACGTGAATGACATCCTGCGACCTGTAGCCACAGCCTTTCTACGCAACACACCAGACGTCATTCAGCAAGATAGTGCACGACCACATGTTGCTGCTTGATTACGATCCTTCCTGGTGTCACAGAACGTCAGGCTTTCACTTTGGTCATGCCAGATCACCTCACTTGTCGCCAGTCGAAAACGTGTGGGGATATGGTGAAACGGTGAACGCAGCGCTGTGATCCAGTGCCAGTCATCACAGATGAACTTTAGAACCAGGTGGATGCAGCTTCGATAGCTATACCACAGGACTCAATTCACACCTTACATGCATCAATGTCATTGGGACTCATGGCGAACCCTGTGCCTACTGGGCAACAAGACGCATGCTGAATGGAGGTTACTGAAATGCTAATCATAGCTGCAGAACATACTACCGTACACACATCAAGAAAAGTTTTCCATCACCTCAGTTCCCATAGTTCCGGAACCTGTACAGAAAATTGGAATCGTGATCAACATAAACATCATTTCCGCCCTTTTTATTGCTTATGAAAACCACGCATTGCATGGTGTCCCGCCATAAAGCGAGCCCTTCAGAGGTGGTGGTCCAGATCGCTGTACACACCAGTACTTCTTATAACCAGTAGCACGTCCTCTTGCATTGATGCATGCCTGTATTCGTCGTAGCATACTATCCACAAGTTCATCAAGACACTGTTGATCCAGATTGTCCCACTTCTCAAAGGTGATTCGGTGTAGATCCCTCAGAGTGGTTGATGGGTCTCGTCGTCCACTAACAGTCCTTTTCAATGTATCCCAGGCATGTTAGATAGGGTTCATGTCTGGAGAACATGCTGGCCACTCTAGTCGAGCTGTGTCGTTATCCTGAAGGAAGTCATACACAAGAAGTGCACGATGGGGCGCCAATTGTCGTCCATGAATGCTGCTGATATGGTTGCACTATCGGTCGGAGGATTGCATTCACGTTTCGTACAGCCGTTACAGCGCCTTCAATGACCACCAGTGGCTTACTTCGGCCCCACATAATGCCACCCCAAAATAACAGGGAAGCTCCACCTTGCTGCGCTCGCTGGACAGTGTGTCTAAGGCGTTCAGCCTGACCGGGTTGGCTCAAAAACCACGTCTCTGACGATTGTCCAGTGGAAGGCATATGCGACACTCATCGGTGAAGAGAACTTAATGCCAATCCTGAGTGGTCTAGTCGGCATCTTTTTGGGCCCATCTGTACCGCGCTGCACGGTGTCGTGGTTGCAAAGATGGACCTCGCCACGGACGTCGGGAGTGAAGTTGCGCATCATGCAGGATACTGCGCATAGTTTGAGTCATAACACGACGTCCTGTGGCTGCACGAAAAGCATTATTCAACATGGTGGCGTTGCTGTCAGGGTTCCTCCCAACCATAATCCGTAGGTAGCGGTCATCCACTGCAGTAGTAGCCCAACGCGGCCTGAGCGAGGCATGTCATCGACAGTTCCTGTCTCTCTGTATCTCCTCCATGTTCGAACAAGTTCACTTTTGTTCACTCCAACACGCCTAGACACTTCCATTGTTGAAAGCCATTCCTGGCAGAAAGTAACAATACGGACGCGATCGAACCGCTGTATTGACCGTCTAGGCACGGTTGAACTACAGACAACACGAGCCGTGTACCTCCTTCCTGGTGGAATGACTGGAGCTGGCTGGCGAACACCCTCCGTCTAATAGGCGCTGCTCATGCACGGTTGTTTACATCTTTGGGCGGGTTTAGTGACAGCTCTGAAGAGTCAAAGGGACTGTGTCTGTGATACAATATCCACAGTCTTTCTTCAGGAGTTCTGGGAACCAGGTTGATGTAAAACTTTTTTTGATGTGTGTATGTGTCCTATCAATACATACATCCTATCACCAGTCTTTCAAGGTGTTCTGTGCTGAACATGAATGTACTATCTCGTATTTATGTATCCTTCTAACTAAAGGAAAAAATTGGTGGAGGGGGCGTTGGTTGTTTTTGTCATGCTGTTAGTTCACGATGTTAAACTAATTTTGTGGCCAGCACTGAGAGTTGTATAAAGTTCAAGACAGTTCCAGTGCTATATGATTGACAAAATTATAGCGTGTGACCGCCGTATCCGCTAAAAAATTTTATCTGGGCGAGATTAGTGTTTCAGTGCTGCCACTGTCATTTTCTCATAACCTGCTAAAATCCTGCGGGTATCTGCCCTGAGCGATAATGGTTACCAGGAACTAATTATGGTTGTTTTCAGCTTAACTGTTGAAATGTCTGATGTAACGTATCGTTCGTGGATTTCCAGTGAATATAATCAGCAGTACTAGTCCGGCGCCATTTGCCACAGTATGCTGTGTGATGGTCGTCTATATAGAGGGTCGAAGCTACTGGGGTACCTGGGATCAAGCTGTGTTCAAAAGAAATTTACTAATCCTTCTGTGGTATAAGTAATTTAATGCAACTTTCAGGCTTGTTACCTCATTGTGACAGTATGTGAGATGCTTTCATTTCCTGGTGTGCTAGGTGTGGACATAAATTTGTAAAAATTCTTTAAACGCTGTTCTGTAGTTAATTGAAAATTGTGCCTGTTATACTGAGTTGTGTAAACAATTATTATGATTTTTACAGTTTTTTGGTCAAGCAGATTCAAACATATTTTAATTGTGTAAATGTTCATTACACTTTTATGGTTTTCTTGGTTAAGTAATTTCAAATAAATTAAATTTTTAAAGGAAATTAGTTCCATTTAGTTGCGAGTTTCCATGAATTATTTAATTGAAAGTTATTTGTTAAATATCCACTGGGACACATAATCTACGGGAAGTATGCCCATAAAGCAAGATTGTGGTTAATGATTGAATAATTTGTGTGAATGTTTGGTTTTAATGAAAATCCTCGCTCCATTTTACCTTCTGGCACAAGTGTTTTAGGTCTATCTTCCAATGCTACTTTTGATTGGTGGAATACACACTTCATAGATCCATGGTGGTAAAATGACGCTTTGTCTGAGGTGTTTAAGGTTTCAGACATATTCAGTATGGGGAATGCGTCAGTTGTTGTCTGATGGTTTAAATATCTATTAGCAAAGCAGAATCTTTATCATCTTACAATCTGAATATTTCTTTGGCACGGTAGCTACCAGTGCTGATCAGGGACTGGCGCTTTCTTATATAATTCCGTCTGGAGCTGTTGATCAATAAGTTCCTGCATCACAGGCTGTAGGTGGTGGGGAAGTCGATACAGTTTTTGTATACAGGTGGCTCGTTCGTAGTGTGAATTCTGTGTTGTTCTAGTGGAATAGCCAGCATTGGTCCAGGTGGGCTAAGTAATTCCACGTATTTCCCCAATAATCTCTCCATGTTCACAATTATATCTGTTCAGATGCGACACCTTTCTCCTTAGGGCATTTGAATCTACTAACTTTCCGAGTCCCATGCATTCTACACCAAAATTCGCGTTGATTCGTGTTCTTCTAACACATCTAAGCACCTTTCCACAGCCTCACCTCTTCTCAACCGAAATGATCTACACTGACGGGCACTACCCAGCTTCTGTCTATTCACTACACAAAAGGTAAACTGTGATATAGGAAACATTGTGCCTGATGCAGCTCTTTGAGCTCTAGCAAGGTCTCTACTACACATGAAGTATTACTCGGCAGATGAGCTCCTATTTTCATGAGGTCACTCTCTACTGAATAATTAGAGTTCCTATCTATCCCAGCTGGTAGAACCGCTAGAAATGTGTCAAGTGCCGATTATTCTACTTCCTACAGAAAAACCTTATTGATGCAATCATCAACCGCATCAGCCATAATAATATTGATTTCCTTGATACACTCTACAGAAGCTTCTACCAATTCTCCTTGTCTTTGCACTGTAACATTAAGCTGCTGACGATAATAACTAGAAGTACTTTTTTTCTGCAGTTGTCTATTAACCCTTCCCAAAAATCTACTGTATTTTGAGTAGATCTGGAAAGGTTAAGGAGGGAGAAAGGGAAAAGAGAGTTAGGAAGTGACAACAGGTTATAGAAGAAACAGGAATAGGACGTTCTCAGACAGTGTGGTTGTGAATGTGGAAAACAGGCTTGATCTGTTGTCACAGCTGGAAACTGATGAGCCACAAATAGATGTAGGAGTAGACAGGACACAACAAACTTTCGAAAAGTGTTTGAAAAGTAAGAAGTCAGCAAAAGCTGTGAAGAAGAAGAAAGTTTTGTTGTTAGGTAGTTCATATGGCAGAGGTGTTGGCCAACTGTTGCAGGATGAACTAGGGTCAAGTTATCAGGTCACAAGTTTTTTAAACCTAGTGCATGTCTGGATCAGGTGATAGAGGATGTAGGTTCACTTTGTAAAGACCTCACAAAGGAAGAAACCGTGGTAATAGTGGGTGGAGCGGGCAACAGCATAGATAGGAACTCTAATTATTCAGTAGAGAGTGACCTCATGAAGCTAGCTTTAGCAACAAGACATACTGGTGTTGGGCTTGTGTCTGTTCTGAGGTGCCATGACCAGCCTCATTTAAAATCTTCTGTTAGGAGAGTTAATTTAGAGGTGGAACAGCTGCTTGGATCAGGTATGAGGTCTCGTATTGGTGCATCTATTAACAGGTGGGACTATACTAGTCATGGCCTTCACCTCAACGGGAAAGGGAAGGGAAAACTGTCTGGGCTTATGGCAAATAACTTAAGGGGGAGGGGTACTGTCACAAGTGGTAAAGAAACAGTGGTTACAAGTGACAGAACAGCGGTTTTTTAGGGTAGGGAGTGCAGAAACAAAAAAATGTTCACAGACAGGCTGATAATGACATTCACATTGATAAAACATACAGCCAGAAAGCAAATTTTAATGTACACAATTCATGCAGACAGCTTCTGATTGAAACCAGAGATACTCAAAAATTGGCAGGAAAATTAGGTTCATCCAGTTGTAGTTCAGCCAGGGCACAAAATCAGTTATCACCATTGTACCAGAATATCCAAGGACTTAATGAGTTGCATATTTGTGTTGAAGAGTTAGACTTGAGCAAACCAATTGATATAATCTGCCTCTCTGAACATTATGTGACCACTAGTATAGATATGTTAAAGATTACAGGATTCAAGTTAGCTTCTTATTTCTGTAGAGAAAGTATGGAGAAAGGAGGAGTTGCCATATTTGTCAGAAACCATTTTGATTTCAAGAATATTGATATTAATAAATTTTGCTCAGAGAAGCACTTAGAAGCTTGTGCAATGGAAGTAGAATTCCATAACAAGTCCTTTATAATAGTAGGTATACACAGATCACCTTCAGGAAATTTTAACCTCTTCATAAAAAATTTGGAAGCTCTGCTGTCCCATCTCATAGTAAAAAACTAGGAAACAGTGGTTGCTGGGGACTTTAATGTTGATTTATTGGAAAGCTCTGTCAGTGAACAATTATTGCAGTCAGTAACACTATCATTCAATTTAGTTCCTACTGTGATACTTGCTACTAGTATGTGTAAATGCTCTGAGACTGCTATTGATAATATCTTTGTAGACAAATTTAGGGAAAAAGGTCATATCACAAAACCAGTAGTAAATGGGCTATCTGAGATTACTTACATACAGCATCTCGGGTTTAACTTGAAACTAGCCAGGGTAAAAAATCTATTAAATCTGAGTACAGGAGGGCAATGCAGAAGTCAAAAATTGAGAAATTCAAGAAATTGCTCAGAGACATGAACTGGATAGATGTTTACAATATGTCTGACTCAAATGGAAAATACAAAGCATTCATTAAAAAAGTTGCCTCCACTTTTGAAAATTGTTTTCCCCTAAAGGTAGCTCAAATCACACAGAAGTCAAAAAATAAACTATAGATTACACAAGGGATAACTATACCATGTAGGACAAAAAGGAGACTGTATATAGTATCTAGGAACAGCTCTGATGTTAGAATTGTAATGTATTACAAAGAATACTGCAAAACATTTAAGCAAGTAATCCAGAAATCGAGGCTGCTTTATTATGAGAAAAAGATAATTACATCAGGTAACAAAATAAAAACTGTATGGGATATTGTGAAGACAGAGACAGGTGGGACCAAAAAGGAATTGGAATAGATAGCTCTAAAAATAAATGGGACTTTGGTAACAAGTACATGTAGTGTTGCAAACCTCTTAAACAAGTACTTTATTTCTGTTACTGAGAGCTTGTGGTTATCAGTTTGGTGAACAGTGCAATGGAGTACCTGAGACCAGTCTTTAAAAATAACTTAAGTAAAATGGGAATGACAATTGTGTCTCCCAAAGAGGTAGTGTCCATCATAACATCCTTAAAATCTAAGTATTCCAGTGGGTATAGTAACATATCAATAAAAGTTAATCAAAGTGTGCTGATACGAGTTGCGTTCTATCTTAAGTTATTTGTGTAATCTATCTCTTATCAGTTGAACATTTCCAGACTGGCTAAAATATGCTGAAGTTAAGCCTCTTTACAAGAAGGGGGATAAAGAGATACCATCACACTATAGACCAATTTCACTTTTGCCAGCTTTCTCAAAAATATTTGAAAAGGTTGTGTTCAAGTGTCTCCTTAAGCATCTGACTGCAAATAACATATTGTCCAATTCACAGTTTGGATTTCTTAAGGGTTCTAATGTAAAGAAAACTATTTACACTTACAGTGAGAATGTACTTAATTCATTAGATAATGAATTAGAGGCTACTGGCATTTTCTGTGACCTGTCAAAAGCCTTTGACTGTGTGAACTACAACGTTCTCTTAAGTAAATTACAATATTACAGTGTCACTGGCAATGCTATGAAATGGTTTGAGTTTTATCTGTCTAACAGGAAACAAAGGGTGTCACTGCGAAATACATGTGCAGTAAGCAGTCTGTCTTCACCTGACTGGGAATTAATTGCATGTGGTGTTTCTCAAGGTTCCATCTTGGGTCCATTGCTATTTCTTGTGTACATTAATGACCACTCATCTGTTACAATATCAGATGCTAAGTTTGTTTTGTTTGCAGATGATACAAACATTGCAGTAAGTAGCAAGTCAAGTACAGATTTAGAAATTTTCACTGACATTAATAAGTAGTTTAAAGCTAATTCACTGTCATTAAACTTTGAGAAGACCCATTATATGGAGTTAAGAATCTGTAAGAGATTTCCTTCCAGAATGAGTATAACATATGAAGACATGCAGATCGAAGAGGTTGACAGTGTTAAATTTCTGGGAATACAACTCAATAATAAATTCTGTTGGGAAGGGCATACCACAGAATTGCTTAAGTGCCTTAACAAGTCTATATTTTCCGTGAGAATTATATCAGATGTAGGAGACATAAGTATAAAAAACTTGCATACTATGCTTACTTTCATTCTATTATGTCATATGGGATCATATTCTGGGGCAACTCATCGAAATGAGCAAAAGTTTTTAGGGTGCAAAAACGTGTGATAAGAATCATTTGTGGTGTAAATTCAAGAACATCTTGTAGCAACCCGTTCAAGGAACTTCGTATTCTAACCACTGCTTCTCAGTATATTTTTTCATTAATGAAACTTGTTGCAAGTGATACATCTCTATTTCGTACCAATAGTTCAATACATAGTATCAGTACTAGGAATAAGAACAGTCTATATAAAAACCTAAAATCACTTACCTTGGTCCTCAAAAGGGTCCAATATTCAGGAACACACATTTTTAATAAATTGACAGCAACCATTAAAAACTTGGTTTCAGATAAAGTACGGTTTAAACTGACTTTGAAAAACTTTTTGATAGGCAACTCCTTCTACTCCATGGATGAATATTTTAACAGAGACTGTTAAGCCAGCTTAAATAAAATTTATCGGTTGGATTTCAGTTTTGACAACACTTGGTCACAACAGTCAAGATTAAGGTATTTTGTGTAAGATAAATTTATTAATAGTTCATAACCGTGTTTCATTCTAACAGTGTGTTAATTCTGTAAATATTAGCTGTTCCAGTTTACTGCACTATATTGACCTATTTCGACTATCTCCTGACAAATGATCAGAGTAGTAAGTATTATGTTAAAATGTTTTATGTTTTTATGATATACTTTCTGACATGTTCCACAAACAAGAGAATCATCTCATTTTTGGGTCTATGGACCAAACAGATTCAGAAGGATGTAGGTTGCAGTAGATACTGGGAGATGAAGCAGCTTGCACAGGACAGAGTAGCATGGAGAGCTGCATCAGACCAGTCTCTGGACTGAAGACCACAACAACAACAACATGGAACGAAAACTGAATCTAATCTAATCTACGAAGGAGTGAGTGTCCCACAGCTTCTCATTGAACGTGACATACGTTCTAGCATCCCCTACAAATTTTAAACGAGCCACACTTAACAGCTTCTCACTCCTCCTGTTCCCTAATGTTTCAGCAAATGTAAACTATGAAAAAACACGAAAAAATTTCCCTGAACTTACCCAAAAATGAGGCCACTAAGCGAGTACTAGCATCAAGGATCGGTAGAAACAGGCTCGGAGTTAACGGTTCCTTTCTTTCGCCTTTAAACTATCTTCTTAAGCAAAGCTTCCTTATCACCTCAAACTATTGCTGTCTCCTGCAGGAAGTGCTGAATCGACTCCTGGGTTGTGAGTTTTTGACCAACGGATGATTTTGCTTACTACTACCACCACGACAAGGGTACAATAAACCAACTGGAAAAGAAAGAAATGGAGAAAACACAAACTTCCAGTCCCAAAAACTTAAAGTCGGCACTGAATTGAAATCTGGCACTGATGGTCACTGCTGCTTCATCCTCTTCGCTTCTGCCCTCTTCTGGTCCAACGTTACAGTGTCCAGCTATTGTTCTGACACCAAGTGCAATGGGCTATTACTTTGGGCTTGCTGAAGAAGTACTTTCCACGTTTGCAAATGTAAATAAACTGATTTCATCCACAAAGAATGCGTTTCTAAAGGTTTCTGCTCGCATGAAGACCTACAAAGAAAAACTACCAAATGTGCCTTTACTTCCCAAACCAGTGGTAACTCGTTGGGGTACGAGGTCCAAAGCTGTGTTGTTTTACAGTGAATATTTCGAGGCCATTAGAAGAGCAGTAAACGACTTTGATAGCGCAGAGGCTTTCGCAGTTTGAGAGTGCAAGGAAGCTTTTAATGATTCCAGTATTAAAAAGACATTGTTGTGACTGACACTCATTTTTCCCATCTACCTGCAAGTATAAAAAAGCTTCAAACTCAAGGTTTGGTGTTGAATGAATCTATTCACGTAATGAATAAAATTAATCTAGTGAACCCCTCATTGCTGGAGGTATTCCCGAGAAAACTTAAAGAAAAGTTTCAAAACATTTTAAACAATAGCTCAGGCTTTGAAGCTTTGTTAATGGGATGGGAGAACGTTTACCAGAAACAACAAGTGCCAACATAGCACCGAAATTCAGATACTGCCCAGTTACCTCAGTTGACGTAGAACGATCCTTTTCTGCTTATAAAAATATTTTGAGTGATCGAAGGCATAATCTTATTACCAAACACTTGGAACAGTAGTTGGCCATTTATGTTTACAGTAGTAGGAAAATTTAAAATAAACTGTAAATGATGCTTTGGTCCAGTAGTATCAATTAAAAGTTAATACTGTTCAAAAAAATTCATGATTGTATATTGTTTTTTAAATAAAATCTTACAGAGTTTCTGAGGGCGCCTCTTTGTGCATGATGTATCTCGAAGTTGGTTCTGTCCATATCGATTATTTCGCTGTGACTCACTTGCATTGTGTCCACTTGTTACCAACAGCAATAGCAAAGAATGATCACTTCTTGAAACACAGTATCTGTCTCATACTGCAAATTTTTATCAAATATCCCAGAAAGGCCCCCTTCCTAACCACTACCAGAAAGTATTCAGTAAATGACATCAGCTTTCTAAATGTCCCTATTTTCCTCGTGGCCTGCGCTCTTCCTCGTAATTGATGAGCCCAGTTTCGACTTTTGAGATGTGATGCACGCAGTAACTACAAAGATTTTTATTATTTGATCTTGCATATTTATTTGTTATGAACTGCAAATAAAAACTGAAGAAACTCCATATAGGCAGCAATATAAAGAGATGGGACTTGGAAAAAATGAAAGAACCAGAGGTTGTGGAGAGTTTCACAGGGAGCATTATGGAACGATTTAGGAGAACAGGGGAAAGAATGCAGTAGTAGAAGAATGGGTAGCTTTGAGAGCTGAAATATTTAAGGTAGAAGATGATCAAGTAGGTAAAAGATGAGTGCGAGTAGAAATCTTTGGGTAACACAAGAGATATTGAATTTAACCGATGAAAGGAGAACATATAAAGAAGCAATAAATGAAGCAGGCGAAAGGGAAGACAAATATCTAAAAAATGAGTTCGACAGGAATTGCAAAATGACTAAGCACGAATGGCTAGAGAACAGATGTAATTATGTAAAAGCCTATTTCACTAGAGGTTAGGTGGATGCTGCTTACAGGAAAACTAGAAAGACTTTTGGATAAAAGAGAACCACCTGTCTGAATGTCAAGAGTTCAGCTGGAAAACCAGTCCTAACCAAAGAAGGGAAAGCAAAAAGGTGGGAGGAGTATGTAGAGGGTCTATACAAGGGAGGCAATATTATAGAAACGGAACAGGATGTAAAGGAAGATGAGAAGGGAGACATGATACTTTGTGAAGAATTTGACAGAGCACTGGAAGACAAGACTTAAGTCGAAACAAGGCTCTCAGAGTAGACAATATTCTATTGGAATTACTGATAGCTTTGGGAGAGCCAGCCATCACAAAACTCTTCTATCTGGTGAGCGAGACGTATGAGACAGCCGAAATACCCTCAGATTTCAAGAAGAGAGTAGTAATAGGAAGGCCAAAGAAAGGAGTTGCTGACAGGTATAAAAATTACCAAACTATCAGTTTAATAAACCACAGTTGCAAAATACTAACTCGAATCCTTTACACAAAAATGGAAAAAACTATTAGAAGCTGACCGCAGGGAAAATCAGTTTTCATTACAGAGAAATGTAGGAACCTGCGAGGCAATACTCACACTAAGACTTCTCATAGAAGATAAGTTAAAGAAAGGCAAATCCACCTTCCTGGATTTTCTCTGCCTCATGACGACTGGGTGTTGTGTGATGTCCTTAGGTTAGTTAGGTTTAAGTACTTCTAAGTTCTAGGGGACTGATGACCATAGATGTTACGTCCCATAGTGCTCAGAGCCATTTGAACCACCTTCCTGGAAGAAGGGATTGGTTGGTAGGACACATTCTGAGGCATCAAGGAATCACCAATGTAGACAAAGAGAAAGCTTTTGATAATGTTGAAGCTAAAGAAAGGCAAACCTACCCTACTGGAAGAAAGGATTGGTTGGTAGGACACATTCTGAGGCATCAAGGAATCACCAATTTAGTACTGGAGTGAAGCATTGGGGGGGGGGGGGGGGGGAGTAAAAATTGTAGAGGGAGACCAAGAGATGAATATGTAAGCGTAGGCTTCCGCGGCCCTGATGAAGGCTAGCTGCAACGCTGGCCGAAACGTTGGCGCATTTTAAATTATGACGATGCGGTCTGATACCCTGAAGAATTTTATTGAAGAAGACAAGAGATGAATACATTCACCAGGTTCAGAGGGCTGTGGGCTGCAGTAGTTACTCAGAGCTGAAGAGTCTTGCACAGAATAGAGTAGTGCAGAGAGCTGTATCGAACCTGTCTTTGAACTTAAGCTCATAACAAAAACAACAAGTTCATGTCTGTCTGTTGCTAGGAGGTCTGTTGGTATTGTGTTATGTGCTGTTGTGATAGTTTGTAATTATGGATACGTTTGTAACAAGAACGAAGAGAAAAAACAATTTTGATTCTCTACTACCATCATGTTAAGTTAAAAGCATATATGCTCTACCATAAGAGCCTGATTATATATCTATGGCAATTTAATGTTAGCACTGGGGTTGTTATTTGAAGACTGGTAGAATACTGGCGTTGCAGTATTTCAGTATCTCAGAAGGCAGAAAAGCAGTAAACATAATTAAAAATAACATTAAATTAAAATCAGTGTATAAAAATACATATGGATTTGCCTGTGTCGCCCGAAAATCGCGTTATTCAACAAAAATATAGCCCAAAATCGATGGTTGCATTTCTTTACAAAATTTGCTCAAAATAATGTTTAGAAAATATATGATAGTTTTTTTAAGGAAAGCTTTTCTTGCTCAATTATATATACTATTCCTATGATAGCCTCTCAAACTCAAATTATAAATTATGTGTCCAATTCGAACCCCAACCCCTTTTCACAAAATCCTGGCTACATCCTTGTGTCGGGTCATCCCTCAAGTGTAGCTGAAGGGCTTATTTCAATAGTGATACAAGTCCATTACCTCCACATTTCTGCCTAAACTGCTTCTTAAATTAATGATCCAAACAAACAGATAGAAAGGTTCATCTCTAACAAGAAGCCATATGTTTGAATATTTCTGGTATCTCAACTGCAGATTTTTTTAGCGCTCATTTAACTTTAGGACTCTGTATCTCAAAACGAACAAATATGGACTTGTGCCACTATTGAAATTAGACCTTCAGATGTGAACATGGACTCTTGTATTAATTTACATCATACATTTCACTTATGGTTCCCATTTCAAACATAGGAAATAATGAAATACCAAAATTATCAGAATCATAGCTGCAGGGACTTCTAACAACAGTTTGTTAAACTATAACACATGACATAACACACCAAATGACTACACAGCAGCAGCACCCAAACATAGTCATCACCGAACAAAGCTGTGTCGCGTTTACAGCACCATCCGAGCGGCTGAGTCTACTCACTTGACGGTGCAGTGGGCGGCGGTGAGGACTGCTGTCTGGGTGATGAGCGACCCGCCACATATGGCGCTTCCGTCGCCGACGACTAGGGCCTGGTATGGGAACTGGCCGACACCTGCCCGGTGGCCAAGGATGGAGTGAGATCCTTCCCTTTTAGTTCGGCTGCACAACTCTGAAAGAAGACGTGACGTTGCGATGAAAGTCTGCTGAATTCTGTGCTCTTTTCATTACTTCGGCATCTACTGCAGACACTCTATCAATGTCTAACCGAGTCCTTCAGACACAAGCCTGTTTTTCTTTTTTTTTTTTTTTAAAAAAAACGAAGATTGGGTTTAATGTCCCCTCCACATCAAGGTCAGTGGAGATGGAGTGCAAGCTTGAATTGTGTTAAGGACGGGGAAGGAAGTCCATTGTGCCCTTTCATGGAACCATCCTGACATTTGCCTTGAGCGACTTAGGGAAATCACAGAAAACCTAAATCTGGATGGCCGAACGCGGGTTTGAACTATCGTCCTGCCAAATTCGTCTTTTTTCACATGTCAAACTTTCAGACAGCAGATGTGGTGGTAGTGGTGTTGCACAACAGACGCTTTTGGTTACAACAGGAAATTACCTGAACTATCTACACCTTATTACAGATTTAATCTGTTTGTCTTTACTCTGTCAGCCCTTACAGTATGATTCCAGTCTTTGTTTTACGTACCGTTTTTCGAAACTATGTCTAAGAAAAGAGATGGTTATTAAAAGATAACATCGCCTTCTCCTCGCTATCACATAACAGATTTCGTGGGTGACCACTCCCAATAACTAATCCCAATAACTAACATGCAACAAGCACTGCTCAACTTATTTTACACACACACACACACACACACACACACACACACACACACAGACACACACACACACACACACACACACACAGAGAGATATCACTTCTTCAGTGAAACAAAAGTATCTCATTTGAAGTACATCGCAAAACTCCAATTCACATATCTATGTGGCTGCACTTAAAAGATTATCTTTTAAATACAATCAGATAAAATGCCTTCCCTTGACAAAATCTGATTTTTGATTTGTACTCACCTAATCAAATCATACATATAAGAACAACACCCTGTTCGACGTTATTTCGGTGTTTTTAATTGATTTTTGTTCTGTCATGCTTTTAGCCACTGTGACCATCAGTACTGCACATCAAATCAATATCCTGTAAACACTATTTCTAGACAAATAGAATTTTCAGTCTTAAAAGAGTTGTAGTGTTTATTATGTTGCACTGCATCTTCCATAAAACTCATCTTCAGCGTAATTTACAATTATGTTAACGAATAGTTTTATGTCTGAGAAGAAGTATGTTAATTGAGATAGGACTCAATTTCCGTTTTGTATAATGATATGCTGGTAAACCTGATGACAGCCATGCTGATATTCAAGCATTTCAGATATATGGTTTGTTTGTACTGGAACATTCTGTAAGGCTTTTGTTGGTAACTCAAACCTACCTTAACCTAAAACATCAAAATGATGCCATGAGTCTGTAACTATAGACATAACGATAATAAATGCTGCAACTATATCCACAAAAACTGTCGATTTCAGTATCCACTAACTCACCTCGATTAAATGGCAGAAAATCAACATTACTCTACACCAACATTACCCCAAAACCATACCATTCCAGCTATAAAGCTATGGGCACTGTACAGGCTACATTACATCAAAATCAGATCACAGAGAAAAAATCGTGATTTAAAGTTTTACTAAAACTTTCTTGTTTATCTGTCTTTGAACACACTAATCTCCAAATCACTAGAAAAATTTTCGTGGGCTTTTCACAAGTAACATGTATATAGCTTTGGGCACATTTTTGTATTAATTTCATTAAAAATCAGATCACCGAGAAAAACATAATCATAGATACTATAAAAATGTGTGTATGTGTGTGTATGTTTCACAAATCTGTTGCAATTACATATCAGTAACTGTATGAAAGGAATTTCTGTGAAGATAAGAACCACTTATTTGCCACAGGGGTGGGGATGAAAAAGAAGTGTAGCCCATGGTGCACGAAAATCCAGATTTCATTTATGAAGTATTTGAGAATGAGAACACTTAGTGACTTGCAACAAACTTTACACATAATTTCAAATCGTTAAGAACTTTTTCTCACTGACCCGTCCCCACCCCCACTCACCCCCATTACACACACTATGATGAAACGAAGAAAGTTTATCACTTACTACATTTTTGCCATTCATATTCGGCATCAGGTATGACGTTTTAGGTCATTACTCTTTACTACTAACTATGATGGCAGCACTTTTTGTAAACAGTATCACAATTGCCACTGAAAGTACCTACAAAATTTTAGTTCAGTATATATCATCTTGTAACACTGAGATGCATGAAAAACTGCTGCATCATGTTTAAATTTATTATTCCCAATCTGATGAACCTATTTCAATGAATTCTGGAAAGAGAAAGCTTGAACCCTGAGAGAACATAGGCAACTTAAGAAATTGTGTAGTACAAGATACTTATTAATTTAAAGAACATTACACCAGATAAAGCTCTTTGAAAAAGTTATTTTCCCTTTGACTTTGTGAAAATGCTTTTCTTGGTTCATATGTGCTATGTTATATATTAAAAAACCAGAAACACGCCTCGATTGCGAAAAATGTACCTAGTGTTAACCTAGGTTTCGGCGTAGATAACTACACCTTCTTCAGAACAATAAAACCCACAAGTGCCTAAGAAGACCTTTGTCAATGACTAAAAGAACACCATGGCTATACTTTTATAAACGAAAAAAAGGAAAACACAAACAGTACATGTGTACAAAGTCTAAACCTTTACTTAACTTAATGGTGTAACCTCCACCTCACACCGGCCTATGTTTGTACATATGCACTGTTTGTGTTTTACTTTTCTTCGTTTATAAAAGTGTAGCCATGATGTTCATTTAATCATTGACAAAGGTCTTCTTAGGCACTTGTGGGTTTTATTGTTCTGAAGAAGGTGTAGTTATCTACGTGGAAACCTATGTTAACGCTAGGTGCTTTTTTCGCAATCGAGGTGGGTTTCTGGTTTTTTAGTATATTAATCAACGATTGCTGACACGCTGTCATGTTGAATGCTATGTGATATGATTGAAAGTAATGAAAACACTCTCTGTACAAACTTAAATATGTTTAAGGACTGACACAGGGCAAAATGAATTCACATGCTTAAATGCACATATGCCCAAAAATATTACAGCTAAAATATTGAAACTTGACACTACTATGTACAACATAATGTTTGATATTCTGTGCAATTTTTCTTTGAAAATGTGCATCGACATACATTTTATAAGAATTTGAATTACCATTGTTTCTATAATGTACCTTTTCTCTTAAGCTAATCAAGCAACAAAACCGGAATTTCGCAGTTTATGTAGAACAGATTTTTGTTTAAGGTCATAGTTGCTTTGAAATTAATTTTACAGATTTGTGTTACCTGGGGCTGCTCTATAATTTCTCAAATTTTAAAAAAGAACTTTACTCAAAGAAAAAGTGGCCGTGCAGTTCTAGGTGCTTAAGTCCGGGACTGCGGGACTGCTACGGTCGCAGGTTGTAATCTCCCCCTCACTTATCGACCTTAATGACAGTGAAAATTAAACCACGTGCACCTAATGGAAATTTGGGAAAATCAGTCGTCACTGAAGATAATTTGTCGGTAAAGAGGGAGGAAAGGCTTACATCTAAATGAAAGGAAAAATGCAAATGAAATTGGTGGTAATTAATTTTGAAAAGGGGTAAAGGTAATAAAGAAAGTAAATGTGCGGTCGTTATGTTAACAATTAATTGGCGTTAATTAAATATTTGAGATTTGGGCAAAATTACGGTCGCCAGTCCCATGGACAACTACTATAATAACTGAAAATGAAAGATTAATGCACATATATTTAACACTAAAAGTGTGGCAACTGAAGGTTGACACGTGTTGTGTGAAAACTGAATGTTTGTCAGAAGTAATAAATTTCGCTACACTCTGACTTAATTTAGCAAGAGAATTAATAAAACCGGAAAATTGAAAGTTATTTTAGTAACTGAAATTAATAGCGAACTTTGTATCTGAAGTACTACGAAATTCAATAAAATAAGATTAGTCTTGGGCTACCTTGACAATCATTTCAAAAGCTACTTGAATCTACGCAATTTAGAAATAAGAGATAAGATGTTAAGTCCCATAGTGCTCAGAGCCATTTGAACCATTTTGAACCTCTTCCTGGAGTAATCTATTTCTCTACCTCCATTGCCTAGCTAACTTCTGAATTTCTTCTTCTGCTGCCTGAGCTTTGTCCAGTCTGAGTATCTTCAGTGTGAATGCACCTGGATGGAAGCCTAGTCACTGCAGGCACTTAATCGTAGCTATATTTCCACTACTGAACAGTAGACAAGCATCACGTGCAGCTATCTTCACAATAAATGAGGACACAACTACTGTTGTCGGACAAGGCCAATTATGCCACTTTCATTATACAGTCTACGGCACTTTGACCCACTATTTCCATGTGATCATGAAACATTAATCATATGGGCATGTATTTCTGAGTCAATTAAACTAAATCCACTGGAAACTCGCCCTTCAGCTCCTTCACCAATTTTCATTTTTAATGAACTCAGTGACTTTGTCGAAGATTGTTCTTCACACTTACAAGCAGCATCTGTAACACTGTTATTAAAACTTCTTGTACCTTTTACACGTGAAATTCAACATTTCCTCACTTTTTCTTAATATGCATCCCCTATTATCACCCATTCAAAGCAAAACAGGTTGATGTAGGCAAAACGAAAAAATGAAATAAGTTTGTAGCATGTACGTACTATTCATAAAAACCACGTTGTAAAGAAAGTAACAAGCAAAGATAATTGATCTCACATCCTTCTGCAGTTCGTTTCGACTGAGTGAACGAACCTTTTACATGTGAAACCCAACATTTCCTCACTTTTTTGAATATGCATCCACAGTTACAACCCATTTAGAGCAAACCAAGTCGATTTATGCGAAACTGAAAACTGAAATAGGTTTGTAGCACGTACTATTCATAAAAACAACGTCATAAAGAAAGGAAGAAGCAAAGAAGATCTTTCTCATGGCCTTCTAGGATCATCTGCAGTTCGTTTCTATTGAGTGAGCAAAAAATTAACGCACAAAAAATTTCTAGCATAGAGAAGATGTGGGTCACACCATAGAAAGTGAGGGCATGGCAGGTGCAGATGCTAATATAAAATTTTTTAAAACATATTTCTAGCCAGAATTCGATTATGAAACTGTGATGTCATTCTTCATAAATCACTTGAATTAAATGATTCTGAACAATTAACAATATTAAAATTTAGTACGTACCAAGCTGAGCTGCAGTCACAGGTAAGCTAAAATATGGTAACAAAACTCGCACACTTAATTTGTTTTTGTGTAACCTAAATATTGTACCCTGCTATGAATACTTTAACTGAACTTTGAAATTAAAGCAGTGAAATGGAATGATTTTACTTTAATGCTGGCGTTTGAATTTCAACGACACTCGGGTTCATTCCGGAAAAGGAAGGGATCCTGCTTGGTAATGCAATTGGGACAATGAGTAACAATGGTTCATGCTAAGTTGCTGTAATTTTGTGAGGGACGCAAATGGGACAATTTTAAAAGCTGAGGTCTGCCATACAGTTCTAAAACTTTACGTGCTTCCAGTCTTCCTTGTTGGTTGATTGAAGGTTTGAAGCCGTCGATCGAGGAGGTAGCGACAGTCACTCATTGTCGGCCGTCGCTGTTGCAGAAGCTGGATGCTGGCGCGCCTTCTCCTCGACACTGTCACCAGGCGAAATGGGCTGTTGATGTGCGCCAACTAATGCTTCCCGTCCGCGACACTGTGTCGGAAACTATCAGAGCAAGTCGAGCGCAGTTACATGCTGCCAAACCCCGAAAGCCCAGCAACTCGCGGGAGCGTCACACAGCACACCTGCTCCACTGCACTACTCCCGCCAGACCCCTCTGCCTGCGCTCCAGGCGGCAGAGTTAACACTACCAAAGATCCTAAACTCTTTGATTCTCCACACGGTCTATTGATGTAGTCGTTCGATAGCATAGTTTTCCCTAGGCCAGACACAGAGTAAAAATACAAATAATATTTACAAAACAAACCAATTATACATCGACATAAATGCATATATATATATATATACACAAATAGTAAAACAATTACAACATATAAAGACACTGAAATGTCATATCTTCAGGTAACAAATAAAGGAAAAGAATTTATAGTACAATAGATAGAAATAGGAGGATATGCATTTCCGACGTTACACGTGCCCCACATTGTCTGAAGATGTTCGTGTAACCTAAACAGACTCAGAAAATGTCCCAAAAAGGAAAAAAAGAGCAGCGGAAATTCATATGCTCAAAATATCAAGAAAATTTAGCATTAGGCTAATTAACCATAAACCAATTTTTAGACCATAATAATTGAGTGGAGACACTCCTAACCTTATTCCAGTCTGTCATCTTACACAAAAGAAAACATGTTGACAACATTTTAAAATTCATAGAAAACATAGAAAACGTTTCAGCTATTCTAAATCAGCAAAATTCCTAACAGTATCAAGAAATGGAATACTGAAACTTCCTGGCAGAGGGAAAAAAATCTCATTCTGAAATGCAATACTATTTACAAAATCAACCAGAGTACATGGACATAAAAAACAGGTATATCAAAATACGCAAATTAATAATTAATTACATAGAATACACATTTTTATATAACCTTTTCATAATTAATATTCTCGTCATGAGAGTCCACTTAACGCTAAACAAGAAAATAATATACAGCAAATCGAAAAAGAAATATTGACAGCAGAATTCTTTCACATCATCTTCCGTACCCATAAGTACAAAGAATACCACGAGCGGCACAAGAGCCGACAGCGGCTCCGCCTCGCCAGTATTGTTGCCTGTGCGGCGCGTTTGATCTCACTCGCCTGTGTAATGGCATTTCCAGAACGTCCGTTTCACTGAATTCTTTCGGAAAAACTCACTCCCGAGTAATCTCAAGGAGTCCATTAATACTATCACAGTGGATAACTCAACACTGTCCATCATCACACGCATGTACTAGCCTGAAACTTAAAACAGCGTCTAAGTACATCGGCAATGACTAATAAAAACACACATTCATGAAATATTACAGAAAGTTACAAAATCATATTTACATTCCTTAATCTACTGTGACTCATCTGAAAACTTAAACTAGCAGCTTGGATTTTTCAGTAGATTAATAATCAGTTACTCTTAAATCATTTAATCAAAATTAATTACCTATTAATTACAACTTCTTTAATGACCTCTTGGTCAGCCAAAAGCATGGCAACCTAGCAAATCCTTAAATCTTACACTTTATTACGTCCTGTACAAGTTACCCATTCTGTGGTATTAATCAATTCTTGGTTGGTACAATTTCGAGTCTACAATGTTCCATATACCTAATAGTTTTCCACAGCTTGGATACTCTAAGCAATAAGCATTTGTGTGAGGTATACCAGTGACTTTATATGGTCCATTGTAAACAAACTTAAATTTAGAGATTTCATTGTCTATCTCACTCAATTTCTCATGAGCTTTTGCAAGTACTAAGTCTCCGATTGCAAACTTAGCAAAACGCGCTTTAGCGTCATGACGACGTATGCGAGCATAGGATTTTAGCTTCATTATTTCTCGCAAATGATCTTTTTTCACACCAATACTAATGTCAATCTGTGAAGGGTATTTGATTATCTCTTCCACAAGTCCCGGTTTGTCTAAAAACACACTCTTATTCCTCATTATTACTTCATACAGGCCTCGCCTTTGTTCGTGTGTTGCGTTTGACACACCGTCTACAATACTTTCCAATTCACTTTCTACACTATTGTCAGTGCCGAGATTCCTCACGTTACAGTACTTCAAATTCATACCTACGTCAATGGCATCCGGCCATTTAACAATGTGTATAGGCTGGTATTACCTATGCCCACCATCTCCTGCCTCGTCAAAACTAACTACTATTCTTTTATCTTGTGACGTACATGTAAAAGTTTTGCTTTCGCAATTAATCACTGCACGGTACTTTAATAGCCAATCTAACCCGATAATTACTTCCGTAGTTAAGTCTGGCACGACGACAAACTCTTGTTCAAATCGTGCCCCACATATCTCGAAGTTGACAAAAATCTGTTTTGTGACCAGTATACTGGCCTTCCCAGTAGCACCGATAATTTTCACTCCTGTTACTGGCATAACTACGATACCAGGTCTGTCTTCCAGTAACTCAAATATTTTCCCAGATACAGCACTCAATTCTGCACCGGTGTCAATCAACACGTTTAGTTGTAGGTCGTGCATATTAACAGACACTACTATCTGTCTACACTTGTCCTCGACTGTTTCTTTATTTTCCCACAATAAATCCTCGTCTATATCCAGGTCATTCCAGAAAAAACCATCCGGCTTTGATCCTAAATCCGGCTTATCTGCCGGCTTTTTCAGCCTCTGTTCACATACAGTTTTAATTTCAACACGTTTGTCCTGAGGCTTAGTCTGTAGCTTCGCCTCCAATACCGAAACCTTTTGCTGTAACTAGTCAATTAGTGAGTGGTGCTTTGCTATCAATTCACTAAGTGTCACCTTCGTTGACTCCTCTTTGGCCATATTGATCTCATCTGCCAATCTACCTGGAGGAATGTGCCCAGTAGTCTTTGCAATTACTTTCTCCGGATGTGCGCAACCCACACTGCTGTCGTCCGACCGGATAACGTCCGCTCTAACCTCATACACGCTGTAATCTGCGTGCTTTTCTACCAATCGTGTCCGGCTATCACTAAAATTCTCGTAATCTTTCTCCTTAATACTTTCGCAATGTTTAAACTGGAGTTTGGCGTCGGATGGGTCGGCTACTTCTACCACTATAACTTTCGGTAAGGTCTGCCAGTAACTTTCCGTTACTACTTCAACATCCAATTCCTGCGGGACGAAACACGACGAATCTTGCTCGTGCTCCCCATTAACATCAACTATTTCTGGTAAAGTCTGCCGGTTAGAGCCAGAACTTTCTATCACTCCACGAACACTATCTTCCTGCGGGACGAGACGTGGCAAATCCTGCCTGCGCTCCCCATAAACACTTCTCCCGTACAGGCCCCTATAATCTCTTAGTTCGTCGTTTAAGCGACCGAACTGCCTTAACCAGACCCCTCGCTCGATGACGGACGAGTTATCCGACATCTGATCTTCTCTCAGCAATTGCGAATCAGTCTTAAATTCAATCTCCAGTTCCACTGTGGGTGTTACAGTTGCCACTTTATAACCGATTTCCGGAACACTACTTAAATTGTTCTCACTGACAGTGAATGTATTTTCTACTGCCGTGTATACAGCTGATCTACTATTTGTGGGCGCACTCCTTTCTCCTAACACTGGCACACTCTCCCGCCGTTGATTATTGCACACGGAATTTCTCCACACCCGGTCGGCCCCTCACCGGCGCGGCTAATGGTTTCCCTGTCTCGTCCCAGCAGATCCGCTCCCCGGATGCTGCTGAGGCGGCTGATCACAACCTCTGGCGTTATTACTATTCTACGAAGCCCGTATCACGTGAGTATGATAATGGTTTCCGTCATTCCTGTTATTATTTGCATTGTACCGATTGTTATTACGGTCTGAACCATTATTGTTATTGCTGCCACGGTTGCGGTATGCATTATTCCCGTGGTTATCGTTGTTGTGGTTGTTGTGGTACCCGTTGTTGTTACCACGGCCTCTATCACTGTCGCGATTATTGCGCCAATTGTCCTCGTCCTCAACTCTTTCCAGGAAATCATTGATTGTCTTGTAATTGCTTCTTACGTAGCGTTTTGTATCATCTGGAAGCTTCTTGTAGAGTTCCCAGACTATTTCGGATTCCGTGCGGCGATCACGCAAATATTCCAACTTGCGGATCCAGCCCTCACAAAACTCTTTCATCGAGCCACGCGAATTCGCATCGAAAGGCCTCGATACGACAAATTCTCGCCAGACACTTTGTTGTTTTCGCTCTGACCAGTATTCAGCCAGAAACAAATTTTTAAACTCGTCGAAAGTCAGGTTCGTGATGTTGAGGTTTAAGCTCCAACGCTTGACATCACCAGCCAACACGTCAATAACCGCATTAATTTTTGTCTCACTAGTCCATGATCTGGGTAAAACTCCGTCGCGTGTATATCGCCTTTTTTCAAGGGGTCGAACCGCTCCTCTTTCGTCAACAATTCCGAACTATGTGCACAGATCGGCACATAGCTCTGTTTTGTGTCAAGCTTCTTTTCTAACTCCACTTCCCTCTTTTTCTCTTCGTAGGTATTAGCCTGCTTCTTCACTTTAGGATCTACTTCGGACATTAAAGCCTTTAAAGTTTCCAGCTTTTGTTGATCCTCTTTTTTCACTAATTGAATTTGTTCCGTCACCTTATTCTCGATGATTGGAGCAACTGCTTCTCCTACACTTTTCTCGATTCTGCTAATTCCGGAATCAAAACGAGTATTTATGCTTGCAATTTCCGCCTGAACGCCTCTCATTTCCTGTTTAAGATTACCGATTTCGGTATTAATTACAACAATATCTTCTTTGATTTTATCATCTATTGTGTTAACAACTCCAACATTGTTGTTAACAACAGTAATAGCTTTGTTCTGATTGTCTAGCTTCCTGTCAATTTTTTCAGACTGAGCTTCTTGCTTGGCAGACTGAGCCTTGATTTCGTTAATCAAAACATTCAATAAATCAGTTAAATTCCCGGAAACCAGCGGTTTTACTTCCGTAGCGGGTGCCTCTTTAATTGTCCCCCCGTATTCGTCATCAAGGGGTTCAGATTTGATTTTCTCTTCCGATTCGGAAACATTTTCCAAAGTTTGGAATTACATTTCTACTCTTTGTTGCGTTTCAGCGGTCGCGTCTTTCATGCTAGCCGCCTGCGCCTGAACAATGGGTTCCGCGGTGCGCGTTTCCCACTGTTCGACCGATTGTTCCGTACCACAGTCTACCAAATCCTGGTAATTGTTGCCTTCACTCATTTTACCATTTATCAATATAAATGCCAAATCTCAAATCTAATTAGAATTCCTCCCACCACTTATTCTCACTGACATAACGACCTGTTCGCAACCAGTACTTTATTACTAGATTTGCACTATGCAAAATTCGTATCCAGAACTACCTCAAATCCAAAGATTGTCCTGTCACCAGGTCGCTACGTGTAACCTCCCCCTCACTTATCGACCTTAATGACAGTGAAAACTTAAACCGTGTTTACCTAATGGAAATTGGGAAAAGCAATCGTCACCGAAGTTAATTTGTCAGTAAAGAGGGAAGAAAGGGTTACATCTAAATGAAAGGAAAAATGCAAATGAAATTGGTGGTAATTAATTTTGAAAAGGGGTAAAGTTAATAAACAAAGTAAATGTGCAGTCGTTACATTAACAATTAATTGGCGTTAATTAGATATTTGAGATTTGGGCAAAATTACGGTCGCCAGTCCCATGGACAACTACTATAATAACTGAAAATGAAAGATTAATGCACATATATTTAACACTAAAAGCGTGGCAACTGAAGGTTGACACGTGATGTGTGAAAACTGAATGTTTGTCAGAAGTAATAAATTTCGCTACACTCTGACTTAATTTAGCAAGAGAATTAATAAAACTGGAAAATTGAAAGTTATTTTAGTGACTGAAATTAATAGTGAACTTTGTTTCTGAAGCACTACGAAATTCAATAAAATAATATTAGTCTTGGGCTACCTCAACAATCATTTCAAAAGCTACATGAATCTACGCAATTTAGAAATAAGAGATTGGACTTGAATTAAATGATTCTGAACAATTAACAATATTAAAATGTAGTATGTGCCAAGCTGAGCTGCAGTCACAGGTAAGCTAAAATATGGTAACAAAACTCGCACTCTTAATTTGTGCTTGTGTAATCTAAATATTGTACCCTGCTATGAATACCTTAACTGAACTTTGAAAGTAAAGCAGTGAAATGGAATGATATTACTTTAATGCTGGCATTTGAATTTCAACGACACTTGGGTTCATTCCGGAAAAGGAAGGGACCCTGCTTGGTAATGCAATTGGGACAATGAGCAACAAAGGTTCATGCTAAGTTGCTGTAATTTTGTGAGGGAGGCAAATGGGACAATTTTAAAAGCTGAGGTCTGCCATACAGTTCTAAAACTTTACGTGCTTTCAGTCTTCCTTGTAGGTTGATTGAAGGTTTGAAGTCGTCGGTCGAGGAGGTGGCGACAGTCCCTTATTGTCGGCCGTCGCTGTTGCAGAAGCTGGATGTTGGCGCGCCTTCTTCTCGACAGTGTCACCAGGCGAAGCGGGCTCTTGATGTGCGCCAGCTGATGCTTCCCATCCGCGACACCGTGTCAGAATCTGTCAGAGCAAGTCGAGCGCAATTACATGCTGCCAAACCACGAAAGCCCAGCAACTCGCGGGAGCGTCACACAACACACCTGCTCCACTGCCCTACTCCCGCCAGACCCCTCTGCCCGCGCTTCATGCGGCAGAGTTAACACTACCAAGGATCCTAAACACTTTGGTTCTCTACACGACCTATCGATATAGTCGTTCGATAGCATAGTTTTCCCTAGGCCAGACACAGAGTAAAAATACAAATAATATTTACAAAACAAACCAATTATACATCGACATAAATGCATATATATATATATATATATATATATATATATATATATATATATATATATATATATATATAGTAAAACAATTACAATATATAAAGATATTGAAATGTCATATCTTCAGGTAACAAATAAAGGAAAAGAATTTATAGTATAATAGATGGAATAGGCGTTACAGGGTTAGAATCCTGCCTCAGGCATGGATGTGTGTGATGTGCTTAGGTTAGTTAGGTTTAAGTAGTTCTAAGTTCTAGGGGACTGATGACGTAAGATGTTAAGTCCCATAGTGCTGAGAGCCATTTGAACCATTTTGAACCTCTCCCTTTAGTAATCTATTTCTCTATCTCCAATGCCTAGCTAACTTCTGAATTTCTTCTTCTGCTGCCTGAGCTTTGTCCAGTCTGAGTATCTTCAGTGTGAATGCACCTGGATGGAAGCCTAGTCACTGCAGGCACTTAATCGTAGCTATATTTCCACTACTGAACAGTAGACAAGCATCACGTGCAGCTATCTTCACAATAAATGAGGACACAAATACTGTTGTTGGACAAGGCCAATTATGCCACTTCCATTATACAGTCTACTGCACTTTGACACACTATTTCCATGTGGACATCAAACATTTATCATACGGGCATGTATTTTTGAGTCAATTAAACTAAATCCACTGGAAACTCGCCCTTCAGCTCCTTCACCAATTCTCATTTTCAATGAACTCAGTGACTTTGTCAAAGATTGTTCTTCACACTTACAAGCAACATCTGTAACACTGTTATTAAAACTTCTTGTACCTTTTACACGTGAAATTCAACATTTCCGAACTTTTTCTTAATATGCGTCCACTATTATCACCCATTCAAAGCAAAACAGGTTGATGTAGGCAAAACGATAAAATGAAATAAGTTAGTAGCATGTATGTACTATTCATAAAAACCACGTTGTAAGGAAAGTAACAAGCAAAGATAATTGATCTCACATCCTTCTGCAGTTCGTTTCGACTGAGTGAACGAACCTTTTACATGTGAAACCCAACATTTCCTCACTTTTTTGAATATGCATCCACCCATTTAGAGCAAAACAGGTCGATTTATGCAAAACTAAAAACTGAAATAGGTTTGCAGCACGTACTATTCATAAAAACAACGTCATAAAGAAAGGAAGAAGCAAAGATGATCTTTCTCATGGCCTTCTAGGCTCATCTGCAGTTCGTTTCTATTGAGTGAGCGAAAAATTAACGCACAAAAAATTTCTAGCGTAGAGAAGATGTGGGTCACACCATGGAAAGAGAGGGCATGGCAGGTGCAGACGCTAATATTAAATTTTTTAAAACATATTTCTAGCCAGAATTCGATTATGAAACTGTGATGCCATTCTTCATAAATCACCCTAATTAATTATACTATAAAATTCGTATTTTTTTCTCAGTTCTGTCCTATATCTGCCCTTAATTCATGCATCCACACTATCGTTGGATAATGTGTAGCTTGTACCATGTAACACACCAAAAATTTTTGCTACGATTCTTTCATTTCACGTTGGGTAATAGAGCTGACCCAACTTAGTCTCGACAAGAAAATGGGTGTTTAAACTTTGTAAAACATATGTTTTAATGTGTATTCCTTTGACATGTTATAGTATCTAAAGACCGAGAGAAAAAGCTGACAAAAACCAGCTCGCACTCAGAGATGCTCTACCACCAGGGAGAGTGTTTAGCAGCGAGAGTCAGTGACTCCAAAACTCCTGCAGTTGGCCAGCAGAAACGTTACCAAAGACCACGAAGAATGAAATTAACATGTACAAGGGATAATCGCCCTTCAGAGATTGTTCGAAGAACGCTTCTTAGTTCGATCCTCTAGGAAGGAAGCGGGAGTAGCCACTGTTATTACACAGACGCCTAAGCACCGGTCATGGTCGTATATAACAGGACATCGACATGTCTTTGTTTCTTCTGAATTCTCATTCGTGATGAGTATTAATTTACTCTGACAAGTTAACTGAAATTTGGATTAGTATCGAGTAGCGTTGGTGTCTGCAGAGAAGCCCAATTTGATTGCTATTTGAGCACATGATAATTTAGATTTGGACGTTAGGTATGTGGGAGTCCATGTAACGCTACGCACTGTGGATTATAAGTATGGAAATACCGCACGCAGTTATATGGTAGATCTGTTGATGATTTTGAAGACTTGTTGGGTGTACCAGTTATTAAATATTGTGGAGGTTTCTTTTCTTTTGTAAGGGGTTTATGTGAATGTTGGAGGACTCATCTGTTAATTATCCAAGATTTTGGATAGTTTGGAGTATTGATCGCATGCACTATAGAAGGTGACATAGCTGATATAATAGTGAGCGTAAAGGAATACGGAGTGAGTATCAGCCAGTTAGGATTATTATTATTGCGTGTTCTAAGGCATTGGAATAATGCTTGAGAGCCGACAATCACCTACTGAGGTGAGACTTGTAGTTTTCAGGTCTGGATGGCTCAATATCATGTCATTGTAGGTTAATATACTGTACCATATATTGCGATTGTCTTTGGAAAGAAATTATCTTCCTATATTTTGATAGAGTCAGGGTAGAATACGATCCAATCAAGAACCATTTAAAGCCAGGACGAACATGATTATCTTTTACGATTCAAGTACTGTAATTGATTTAGTAACTTCAAGGCGTAGTGGGTAAGCGAATGTCAACACCTGACTAGGTCTGAATTTTGCTAAAATCTTAAAATAGAATACAAAGAGGCGGTGACACTTAGGTTTGTTGTTTGTGTTGTTTTTTTTTTTTTAGTTTATTTTCCGATTCGAAGAGGAATAGTTTATAAACAGCAATTGCTCCAACCACTATAAACTGTGACCATTGAGATTTTCAAGATAAAAATAAGTGGTTTAACTATGTGAAACTTTAAAACGGTGTTCTATGTGCATCAATTGTAGTACAGAGAAAGTGCTAAAGAAAGTTTTCATTCTTTTAGTAAAGAGAAAGACCGAGACAAAGAGATTAGGATAAAGAAAGAAAGAGAGAGAGGTGAATTTTTTCAGAGTTGCTTTAGGAAAAGTTAATTACAATAAAGTTAATCTCATTTTATTGGACTTGGCAAGGGCCAAGAATAAATATAATGTAAAAGTAGAAAACGAAGATTTAGCTATAAGTTATTTGAGAAATATATAATAAAAACTTTATTGAGTCGGACTTGGACAAAAGAGGAATCTTTGGAAAGCAAAAGATACTTAATGAGAAGCAACATTACGAAAGGATACATTCGCAACAGATTTAGAGTAATGGAACAAAATTATGAACTCTCAGGCTGCTAATAATGTAAATAAGATGTAATAATATCGTTGCTTCATCAGAAACTAACATACAAATACATAATATTTCATAAAAGTTTAATATGCCTGTAGGATTATTAAGGAAGGTTGTGTATGCTCACATTGGTATTTATCAATTTGGTTTCGTACTCGTCGTTTTATTTCTGTGAATGAAAAGTTAAAGCATATGACAGCATTGTGGTGGAATCAGCCACAGTGAAAGTTAGGTTTTGTTATTTCCAGTAGTAAAAGTTGGTTAGTGACAGTGGTGCATATTAAATCTCAGAAGTGCTAGATAATAGAATATTAATTAATGCTGTAGCTTCTATTGATCATACATTACACTGTTGTCACAATGTTGATGGATGGTTTTTTTTAAGTGAATAGGGCTGTTGATGATTTCCTATCGAACTATCGCTATTAGCCTTTGTTACATCAAAATACTCGGAGAGTGACGTTGATACGTGGTGGCTACATGTCGGCGTGAGCTGTTATTTTCTGGGCTGCGAAAAGTTGCGTGCTAGTGAGGAGAGCGTACTCAGGTTTCAACGTTGTTGTATTTATTTAATGCCTGCCAAACTAGTCTCATAGGTGTTGGTTATCGTAGGAACTCTGAAATTCTTCTTGTCAATTAAAGTCAGATGCGTTATCCTAAAACTTTTTCTACTACGATATCGAACATCGGCCATCTAGCCCGAAATTAGTATTGTGACAAGGTGTAGATTGGTATTGTGTTTGTCAGAGGCACTCTTCCTTCGAAGATCAGCCATTAGTTACGTCGTTAGTGAATTCTTCGTTGTAAACGAAATAACCACACTTAACTTTTGGACAGTATATTACAAAAGTGGCTCGTCTAACAAATCGTAACTGATCTTCCGATAAGTTTCATCACATGCAGTGCAATGTACCATCTATTGTTAGTTGTCAATTGCGTTGGGTATACCAGGACTGAAAAAGGTGGATTTTTTTCTAATCTGTCTGCTGCGACAAGAGGTGTCACTCTTATCTGCACAGCTCATTACAACCGTATAATGTGTGACGACATTAATATTTCGCCGCAAAGTAGCACACAAGGAAGTGGGACTTGTGTTGTAGCGTCCGGGAATTTGTCTATTTTGTGAACAGTTTTGTTGTTTATGCCCTGGTTTAGTACGTTACTGTTGTTACTAGTGAGAGTTAAATGAGGAGAATACTACATTATACAATGTTTGTGTTATTGGGAGTTTATCGTAAATGGAGGAAAGGACCTAACAAAGTGGTGATCCCGACGTGATTCGTCGTAAACGAAGAGCCTATTATTGCGAGAATGATGGACGCGAGTACACCAGCAACATCGACGGAAGTCTAAACGGAAAAACCTGCAGCCCCAATTACGTCGCAACCAAAGAGATGGAGCACCATAGAGAGGCAACTCAGCGATCAGAATGAAGCGAATTGTGTAGCCATATTTGTGGAAGTCAAAACAAAGGGTCATGGTACATGACAGTGTTAAGGAAATTCACATATTCATGTAAAGTTAAGCTCATGAAAGTTTTTTCCATGCTAGTGTCTAATGCAAATGAACAAAATCATCAGCAGATAATTCGGCAATTCCGTATTTTACAAGTTCGCACACATACTATCTCTTTAAACAAGCAAAGAATGACAAATGACTAAACTGAGCAAGCCTCAACCGCTTCTGACTGGCGTTCGTCTGAAAACGGAAATCGGTCACGTGACGTCCCATGCTCGTCAAATTTGAGAGGATTCACCTAATTGTTTCCATACTTTTTATTTTATTTTTTACATTAATCTTCTGCTTTGATGCGGTCCGCCACCAATTCCTCCCCTGTGCCAACCTCTTCATCTCAGAGTAGCATTTGCAACCTTCGTCCTCAACTGTTTGCTGGATGTATTCCAATCTCTGTCTTTCCCTACAGTTTTTGCCCTCTACAGCTCCCTCTAGTACCACGGAAATCATTCTTTGAATTCCTAACAGATGTGCTATCATCCTGTCCCATCTCCTTACCAGTGTTTTCCACATGTTCCTTTCCTCTCCGATCCTGCGCAGAACCTCCTCATTCCTTACCTTATCAGTCCACCTAATTTTCAACATTCGCCTGTAGCACCACACCACAAATGCTTCTGTTCTCTACCACTCAGGTTTTCACACATGCCCATGTTTCACTACCATACAATGCTCTACTCCAGACACACATTCTGAGAAATTTCTTCTTCAAATTAAGGCCGATATTTGATATTAGTAGACTTCTCTTCGCCTGGAATGCCCTTTTTGCCTTTGTTAGTTTGCTTTTTATGTCCTCCTTGCTCTGTCTGTCTTTTGTTATTTTAATGCCTAGGTAGCAGAATTCCTTAACTTTATCTACTTCGTGACCATCAATTCTGATGTTTAGTTTCTAGCTGTTCTCATTTCTACTACTTCTCATTACCTTCGCCTCTCTTCGACGTATTATAAAATGGGCATTATGACAGTATGCTGTTTCGGAGCAATGGCGCATTAAAGATTTATCACAAATGACTCACTCTAGGTACGATTTGTTGTAATCAAGTGTCATTTAAAGACACATCAACTGCAAAAGTCCTTAGGAGAGCCTGAGACGAATGATAACAAGTTTCGAGGCTGTAACTGATCGCTGCGTCATGGGGGCAGAGACGTGCAGTAGGTGAGTTGAAGGAAGTGGGTTCGCGTCCTCGTACATGCTCTTTTTTCATCTTCACATATGTAACATTCACTGGGACTTTCTTATTCATGTAACAGAATTATGTTCTGCGACGTTCGATGTTATCTGTATATTAGAGCATGCCCTATCAGGAATGAGTTTCTTCTATTTTGTGAGTTCATTCGGATTAGAAAACGAAAGATGACACTGCTGCTAGTGAAACAATCAGCACTTATATTCTTTCTTGTCACAAATATTTGACTAGTTTTTTTCGGAATATTTCGCGGTTTGCAAGGGTATGGTTAGGTTGAAATGTAATTGATTTTTGATTACTGAGAGTGAAATGAACAAGCATAATCCATATTACTTTAGGCAGGGGGGCTACTTTCATAGTCTTGGATGTTATTGAATTTAGCATGTGTTAAAATTGAGGAGCAAGTAAGAAACACATATTTTATTGTTTTCTCCAAAAAAAAAATTCCTACTCTGAGATACAGGCCTTCAAAGATGACACTGCAAACACCATTCTGAAGGTGCGAATTTTGGAAATTTTTTTAAAATGCTGTATCTCTGTAACAGTTCTAGATAATCTGTTAGAGTTTTTTTATTTGAAAGATAATTGCTTTATGATTACAGTAATATCATCCATTTGGACATATCTGTCAAAGTTCTTTTAATGTCGCCTTTTGAACTTTTTTATAACTTGCAGAAATTTTTTTTTCAAATTTGCCAATCCAGAAAAGTTAGATTTTTTTCTATTGATTAGTACTAAGGGTTTTATCTTTCAAGGATGATGCATGTTTTCACTAAAGTTGTTTCTTACTAATTTCTTTCTTATAATGTTTATTTCCATTGTATTTGTTTCAGTTATTTCTTGTCACTTTCTTTGCTGCAGTTATTTTTTCACCTTCATTGTTGCAGATATTTCTTTCACTTAATCGTAGTTTCTTGTAAGTTTCTTTGTCATGATTGTTCATTGCGGGTTTCTGTATTGTAGATGCTCAGTGCTAATTTGTTTACTGAATAGGCTTGTAAGAAATCTGGGACCATCCAGTGAGTTCTGTGCTTTCATGAGGTATTTGCCAGTTGACACAGCTGCAGTGTGTTTTGTGAAAAGGATAGTATGAAATGTCTTCTGACTGGGGCCACAGGAAAGTGAAGTGTGCTGACTATCTGCATAACTACAAAAGACTGATATGTAAGAAAAACAAAAAAACAGACTTTGTTCCGGTTGTGAAGAAGTGGTCTCATTTGAAGACTCTGTTTCAGAGTGAAGATATTTCCAGTGACAACTTTCTGTGTTCTAAATGTTTTGACAGAATAACAACAATGATAACATCTGAACTAGGTGAAGCCTCCTATGGTGCAGATGATGCAGATTTTGCATCAATAGTGGAAGAATTAAATACCCTGACTCAGTCAACTACAGAGGTAGGCGTTAGGCCTGTTAGGAAAACACAGTCAGTGAAATCGAGTCCTAACCTCTAAGCATCAAGGAAGTGCAGGGAAATCACTAAAGCTATGGATGAATACACAACAGCAAAACTGACCACACTCCTCAAAGTAGAAACTCCATCTTCAGAAGGTAATGAATCAAAGCACTCTGTCAACTCTTGCCAGGAATTTTTCACAAATATCAAATCAGCTGTTGAATGTTGTGCATCGTACAGCGAAAAGAAACGATTTTGAACCACATGCCATCAGTACCGAAGTACATGGTAGACAAATCAAGAAATGTGAGGTCTGTAAAAGAAGTCTTTGAAAGACCAGATCCTTATTATGGCCATCCTGTAGAAGCAGCTCAAGTTCGAATAGTGCAGTCATTTTACATGGAAGATGAATGGGACTGTTTTCACCAGAGTACCAACAAAAACATACTATAACTGTAACAGTTGAATGTCAAAAAGTTGTGAAAGTGAAGAGGTATGTGACTCCCAGTATTAAAGAAACTTTTGTAATTTATAAGAGCAACTATACAACTTTACATATTGGAAGATAACATTTTATGCACTGCGACCTAAGTGGATAGTTCCACACCCACCTAGAGATGTCTTTTTATGTGTGTACTGCACGAAATTTGAAATTTGTGTGATAACCTTGAAGAATTTACTGGAACACGTGACATATGACACCTTGGTTGGGTGTGTGAAATCATTTGTAGCTTGTGACATAACGTGAGAGACTTGTGGTGTATGCCCTGGAAATGGAGGACTGTCTGTAAAGACAGAGAAATCACTTGGCCTGGAAGACGTAGCAGATAACTCTTCAGAAATTACATATGTGACATGGGAGGAAAATAAACTAATTAAGGTAACTGTTGCCTTCGACAGTTTCATTGATGAACTTGGTAAATGGTCATTGAATGCAGTAACAAAGCAGCATCTGAAGAAATTTTTTGGGGGGAAAACAAAAAAATACGTGTTCCTTACTTAGTCTTTCATTTTAACGTATGCTACATTCAGTAACATCTGAGACTATGAAGGTAAGAATTTTTCCTAGCCTTCCTGAATTGATATAGACTATACCAACAGCAACGACATTTATATTCTTGCCCGTCACAAATACTTGGCTGTCTATTTCCCTATATGTCGCCATTTCTCACAGTGTGAGCAGGAAGGAACCTAAGAGCACAGATTGAATTGCTGCGAATGAAATGAGCAGCAGTCATATCTATAGTCTTGTTAGTCACAAATATTTGGCTGCCATCGAATCCTTAACAACGCTTTCGTGAGACTGGCAGTGAAGACAAAGAGCTCACCATACTGCAAGCAACTGACGTGACCAAATTCTGAGCACCAGGTGGATGTGGTAGTACTTCGTCGTTTTAGTCACTCGTACACAACGACTTGCGAGAGTAAGGTGGATAACAGTGCAGAATGGCACCGCAGTTTGAATCATGTGTCACAGACTCTCTGGGTATACTCTATCTTGCAATACGCAGACACCGACTTCATCTGTCAAGAAGCACGTTCGATGGATCATCTGGGGTGTTTCGAGCTTCCGTTGGTTTGGCCCACCCACCCAGTGACTTGGTTTCCACACGTTGACTGTTTTTTCAACAGCACGGCGTACTCTCTTACAAACGGAAATAAGTACATTATCAAGGTGGCAGAGTTAGAAGGCGCTATGATAAAAGAGATATGAGATATCCTACCACAACATTGTTACATCACATTAAAGGAGGCACTTAGGCAACCATATGCCTTGTTGCAGGAACTCAGACTACAGATGGGCAACAGATCCAAGTCTCAAGCGATGACAGCCTTGCATGCTTTGCCAGGACGAGCTTTGTTGCTGGAACAGAAACTGCACATGACATGACTGCACGACTTGGCTGCAGGTAAGAGGCAGATTCCATATTTCTAGATTTCCAGAAGGCATTTGATATGGTGCCCAATTCCATGCTGTTCGCGAAGGTACGAGCATATAGAATAAGTTCACAGATATATGAGTGGCTTGAAGACTTCTTAAGTAATAGAACCCAGTATGTTGTCATCGATGGCGAATATTCGACAGAGACAAGGGTATAGTCAGAAGTGCTCAAGGGAAGTGTAACAAGACCGCTGCTTTTCTCTATTGGCGGACAGGGTGGGCAGCAGTCTGCAGTTGTTTGCTGACGATGCTGTGGTGAACTGTAAGCCATTGAAGTTGTCGGGAAATACAAGATGACATAGATAAAACTTCTAGTTGGTGTGATTGATGTCAGCTAACTCTAAATGTAGAAAAATATGAGTTGGTGTCGATGAGTAGGAAGGAAAAATCTGTAATGTTCAGATATAACACTGCTACTGTCCTGCTGACACAGTCACGTCCTTTAAATATCTGGGTGTAAAATTACAAAGCAATATAAAATGGAACAAGCATGTGAGAATCGTGGTAGGGAAGGTAAATGGTCAATTTTGGTTTACTGTGAGAATTATAGGAAAATGTGGTTCATCTGTAAAGGACAGTGCATATAGGGCGCTAGTGTGACCTATTCTCCAGTAGTGGTCGAGTGTTTGGGACCCATACAAGATAGTAGTAAAGGAAGGCAGTGAAGTAATTCAGAAGCAGGCAGCTAGAATTGTTACTGGTAGGTTCAAACAATACACAGCTGTTACAGAGCTGCTTTGGGAACTCAAATGGGAATTCCTGGAGACAAGGTGACGTTATTTTCGAAGAACACTATTGACACAATTCATGAGGTACAACAGAGTCTAAAATTTCTCTACTGTTACAAGTCCAATATGGTCGTATCTTTCTTTTAAGAACAGATGACATATCACTCAAATGAAACTGACAAGTCGTTTATATTAAAATTATTTAAATAACCGAAGGACTGTGAACCAAAAATAAGAATTTCAGAAGACAAATTACAAAATAAACATGCCAAACTTTTAGTGAATTCTAAATGATGTTCGATAATAGGACCGATTTGTTGTGGAATGTGTCAATGATTGATAATTACATTCAAGCACCTGAATGGTTAAATTGGATTAAAATGGATCATTTGTGTGTTTATTCTAAAAGCTTAGATGAACTGAAATATCAAGAATTTATAAAAGATGGGAAAAAATGAGGGTAAGATTAATGACAAATTACTACTTTTATTGAAAACAATGATGCAATTATTCTGTTGGATGAATGTAAAAATAACAGTTTTAGTTTTCCACAATCTTGTTCTTCAAAATCGAGATATAGTTAGAGAATATTTTCTAGATGTAGACATAAAAGAATAGATCGTTTTTATTTTATTTAAACATATTCAAAAACACCGAAACAATTACTCTGAGATTATCTTAATTTTTTGAATATTTGCAGACAAGATGACACAAAATTAAATTATATTTATAATAAGTTCATTGGAGATGACTTCAAGTTTGACAACTTTTAAAACTTGTGTAGTAAATATTAAAATAAAGATGAATTCAGTTTTATTATGATAAATGTGAGAAGAACATTTAGTAATGGTAAATACAGAGAAAAGACTAAAAAAATTTTTAACCAGTGAACATAAATTTTGAACATAAACTAGGAACATAAACAACAAATGTAATATGTAATTCATTACTGTTGTTTATACTTGTTACATGTTTCCAAACTATGACCCAAATTTTTAGAAAAGCCAGATGAAATAGAAAAATATAAGAACAATTACAAGAAGAGTATAAAAATAGAAAAAACAACTACAAATGGAATAGGAAAAATGTAAGCAAGATCAACCATTTAACGATGCAATTGAACAAGTTAAGCAGGAAACCGGAATTTAAGTGACAATGTGTTAAAAGCGATTAAAAAACTGCTGTTCAACTACGCTTTAGAATACATAATGAGGGAATGGTACAAGATTAACCCAAAGAATATCGAAATTGGAAGAGCAAAAGACAACAAATGTTTAAATTTTCTAGGATTTGCTGATGATCTTGCTCTCTTGTCCAACAGTATTCAGGAAACCAAACAACAACTTATCTCACTACAGGAAATAGCACAGAAAATTGGTCTTGGAATATCCTTTCAAAAACAGTCATGTTAACCGATCCACCACTCATAAACAAAATTGCCACAGGAAAAAAGGAATGAAAATTGTAGATAAATTTAAATATCTGTGAGAAATCATAACATATAAACTCAATGAAAAGCCAACATGGCATAAGAGAATAAACAAATTGACTAGAGCACAATATATCACTAAAACACCAACAATAAAAAGAGTCTGTAACAAACAATAAAATTAAAACACTATGAAAAAGTCACTCAGCCAGAAATAAAATATGCAAGTGAAACCATCTTCAAAACAACTAACAATACACAAATAGATAAAATACACAAAATAGAGAGAAGAATCATCAGACAATAGGACGGGTGATTTCTAATTCAGAAAGAAGGATGAGATCTGAGAGAATGAAGAAGTACTTTGCTGACAGGAAACTGAAAAATACTTTACATAAAGTTGGCTAGAGTGGTCCAATGAAGGCCATAAAATATGCTGATGTAGACTGATATAAAAATCATTATGAATGTTAATTAATTTCGAATATGATAAAAACAATTAGCAATTGGGTGTCATTTGCTACAAAATGTTTGGAAGATTAATTATATCATCAATCAGTTCTTCTTGTAAATAATTATTGAAAACAATGATATAATTTCTGTAACGAACAATTTACAATCTTTCTTTTCACACTTTGGTGTAAACTTATTGAATTAGATGCACAATTAATTCTTAAAAGTTTTCACAATGTGGATGACTGTTTCTGATAACATTTATTCGTTTTTGAACATTTTTAAATTGTGTTGAAATAACATAATAAAAACAATCAAAATTATACTCATTTAATAATAACACAGTGAAAGAAGATCTTAAATTGTCATCAGTTAATTAAAGCTGATATGTGGTAATGATTTATATATTTGTTCATCTCTTTCACATAAAATTTCTGTAGCTCTATCAAATTTTTCATAAGGTTTTGTGCCGGCCGGAGTGGTCGAGCGGTTCTAGACGCTACAGTCTGGAGCCATGTGACTGCTGGCGTCGCAGGTTCAAATTCTGCCTTGGGCACGGATCTGTGTGATGTCCTTAGGTTTGTTAGTTTTACGTAGTTTTAAGTTCTAGGGGACTGATGACCTCAGAAGTTACATCCCATAGTGCTCAGAGCCATATTCATTTACAACTTTTTATGATTTATTTGGTTTCTGTAGAAATTTCTCGTATCTTTTTGTATCTTATATTCGCAAATACATAGTAAAATTTCTTCATAAATTTAGTACTGAAAGTTTTCAGTTGGTTTCATTTTCGATTTTATAATTAAAGAATATAAACCTGGTCCACTAATAGAACTGCTTCTGAATGTAAGTGTGTATGTTGTTTACCATTTAATTTTTGATGTTGTTTCATATATTTACTTTTAACATTATCATCTAATGATTTCCTAGAATTCGAATATCTAAAAATATCACAAATATCTTTAGCTTTAAACTACTGATTACTATTTTCATGAACAATTAATAAAACCTGTTCATCATTATATATAACTTTGCTATTTTTGAAAACTAAAAACAAATCCATTTATATACAATTAAATTATCAAATTTTTATTTATTTAATTTTATTAAATATTTTGCTTTATGAATTGAAAATGCAAATATAGTTGTTTTTCATATTGTGTAAATATGCAAGAGAAATTAATAATGAAATAAAAATAACAAAACAGAATATGTCTTGAAAAATAGGTTATACTGCATGTATGAAAAGAAATGAGAAGATTATCTACAAAATAATTTAGAACATATAAAATAACTTATTACTAACATTTACTTATGAAATTTGTTTTCAAAATACTTCTGAATGTATTTATAAATTTGCCTATAATCCACCGAAAAAGAGAAAAAATGTTTCCATTATCAAAATCATTAAGATATATATTACTAAAAAGGTGACTTTTTTATGGATATTGTGTTTGTAAAATACACATGAAAATATATCGGATTTACCATATCTTGTAAAAGCATTAAAATCTGATTAATTTTTATTTCATATTTCCAGTTTCCCCCCATGAACCATGGACCTTGCCGTTGGTGGGGAGGCTTGCGTGCCTCAGCGATACAGATGGTTGTACCGTAGGTGCAACCACAACGGAGGGGTATCTGTTGAGAGGCCAGACAAACGTGTGGTTCCTGAAGAGGGGCAGCAGCCTTTTCAGTAGTTGCAGGGGCAACAGTCTGGATGATTGACTGATCTGGCCTTGTAACATTAACCAAAACGGCCTTGCTGTGCTGGTACTGCGAACGGCTGAAAGCAAGGGGAAACTATAGCCGTAATTTTTCCCGAGGACATGCAGCTCTACTGTATGATTAAATGATGATGGCGTCCTCTTGGGTAAAATATTCCGGAGGTAAAATAGTCCCCCATTCGGATCTCCGGGCGGGGACTACTCAAGAGGACGTCGTTATCAGGAGAAAGAAAACTGGCATTCTACGGATCGGAGCGTGGAATGTCAGATCACTTAATCGGGCAGGTAGGTTAGAAAATTTAAAAAGGGAGATGGATAGGTTAAAGTTAGATATAGCGGGAATTAGTGAAGTTCGGTGGCAGGAGGAACAAGACTTTTGGTCAGGTGATTACAGGGTTATAAATACAAAATCAAATAGGGGTAATGCAGGAAAAGGTTTAATAATGAATAAAAAAAATAGGAGTGCGGGTTAGCTACTACAAACAGCATAGTGAACGCATTATTGTGGCCAAGACAGACACAAAGCCCATGCCTACTACAGTAGTACAAGTTTATATGCCAACTAGCTCTGCAGATTATGAAGAAATAGATGAAATGTATGACGATATAAAAGAAATTATTCAGGTAGTGAAGGGAGATGAAAATTTAATAGTGATGGGTGACTGGAATTCGTCAGTAGGAAAAGGGAGAGAAGGAAACATAGTAGGTGAATATGGATTGGGGGGAAGGAATGAAATAGGAAGCCGCCTTGTAGAATTTTGCACAGAGCATAACTTAATCATAGCTAACACTTGGTTCAAGAATCATGAAAGGAGGCTGTATACATGGAAGAAGCCTGGAGATACTGACAGGTTTCAGATAGATTATATAGTGGTAAGACAGAGATTTAGGAACCAGGTTTTAAATTGTAAGACATTTCCTGGGGCAGATGTAGATTCTGACCACAATCTATTGGTTATGAACAGCAGATTGAAACTGAAGAAACTGCAAAAAGGTGGGAATTTAAGGAGATGGGACCTGGATAAACTGAAAGAACCAGAGGTTGTAGAGAGTTTCAGGGAGAGCATTAGGGAACAATTGACAGGAATGGGGGAAAGAAATACAGTAGAAGAAGAATGGGTAGCTCTGAGGGATGAAGTGGTGAAGGCAGCAGACGATCAAGTAGGTAAAAAGACGCGGGCTAATAGAAATCCTTGGGTAACAGAAGAAATATTGAATTTAATTGATGAAAGGAGAAAATATAAAAATGCAGTAAATGAAGCAGGCAAAAAGGAATACAAACGTCTTAAAAATGAAATCGACAGGAAGTGCAGAATGGCTAAGCAGGGATGGCTAGAGGACAAATGTAAGGATGTAGAGGCTTGTCTCACTAGGGGTAAGATAGATACTGCCTACAGGAAAATTAAAGAGACCTTTGGAGAGAAGAGAACCACTTGTATGAATATCAAGAGCTCAGATGGCAACCCAGTTCTAAGCAAAGAAGGGAAAGCAGAAAGGTGGAAGGAGTATATAGAGGGCGATGTACTTGAGGACAATACTATGGAAATGGAAGAGGATGTAGATGAAGATGAAATGGGAGATAAGATACTGCGTGAGGAGTTTGACAGAGCACTGAAAGACCTGAGTCAAAACAAGGCCCCGGGAGTAGACAACATTCCATTAGAACTACTGATGGCCCCGGGAGAGCCAGTCATGACAAAACTCTACCATCTGGTGAGCACGATGTATGAGACAGGCGAAATACCCTCAGACTTTAAGAAGAATATAATAATTCCAATCCCAAATAAAGCAGGTGTTGACAGATGTGAAAGTTACCGAACTATCAGTTTAATAAGTCAGAGCTGCAAAATACTAACGCGAATTCTTTACAGACGAATGGAAAAACTGGTAGAAGCCGAACTCGGGGAAGATCAGTTTGGATTCCGTAGAAATGTTGGAACACGTGAGGCAATACTGACCTTACGACTTATCTTGGAAGAAAGATTAAGAAAAGGCAAACCTACGTTTCTAGCATTTGTAGACTTAGAGAAAGCTTTTGACAATGTTAACTGGAATACTCTCTTTCAAATTCTGAAGGTGGCAGGGGTAAAATACAGGGAGCGAAAGGCTATTTACAATTTGTACAGAAACCAGATGGCAGTTATAAGAGTTGAGGGGCATGAAAGGGAAGCAGTGGTTGGGAAAGGAGTGAGACAGGGTTGTAGCCTCTCCCCGATGTCATTCAATCTGTATATTAAGCAAGCAGTAAAGGAAACAAAAGAAAAATTCGGAGTAAGTATTAAAATTCATGGAGAAGAAATAAAAACTTTGAGGTTCGCCGATGACATTGCAATTCTGTCAGAGACAGCAAAGGACTTGGAAGAGCAGTTGAACGGAATGGACAGTGTCTTGAAAGGAGGATATAAGATGAACATCAACAAAAGCAAAACGAGGATAATGGAATGTAGTCGAATTAAGTCGGGTGATGTTGAGGATATTAGATTAGGAAATGAGACACTTAAAGTAGTAAAGGAGTTTCGCTATTTAGGGAGTAAAATAACCGATGATGGTCGAAGTAGAGAGGATATAAAATGTAGACTGGCAATGGCAAGGAAAGCGTTTCTCAAGAAGAGAAATTTGTTAACATCGAATATAGATTTAGGTGTCAGGAAGTCGTTTCTGAAAGTATTTGTATGGAGTGTAGCCATGTATGGAAGTGAGACATGGACGATAACTAGTTTGGACAAGAAGAGAATAGAAGCTTTCGAAATGTGGTGCTACAGAAGAATGCTGAAGATAAGGTGGGTAGATCATGTAACTAATGAGGAGGTATTGAATAGGATTGGGGAGAAGAGAAGTTTGTGGCACAACTTGACTAGAAGAAGGGATCGGTTGGTAGGACATGTTGTGAGGCATCGAAGGATCACAAATTTACCATTGGAGGGCAGCGTGGAGGGTAAAAATCGTAGAGGGAGACCAAGAGATCAATACACTAAGCAGATTCAGAAGGATGTACGTTGCAGTAGGTACTGGGAGATGAAGAAGCTTGCACAGGATAGAGTAGCATGGAGAGGTGCATCAAACCAGTCTCAGGACTGAAGACCACAACAACAACAACATTTCCCCTTTGGTTGATTTTCTCGGCAACAATTTCATGTAGAAAGTCAATGTTGCCATCATTCGTGACTGATTCTTATATTTTATAATGACCATATGGTAATGTATAGATTGTGTTTTGTTTTATAATCCTTTTACCATCATTGGAATGTAAGAAAATTGTACTGCATGTAGTGGTACATAATTCATGTTTAAATGATCTAATCAAATTCTTTTTAGTATATTGCTTCATTTTGTCATCTAAACTACTTTTATAAGCAACAAAAGTATTTTGTGGTTTTTGCAACAGATTTTTTAACTCCTTTAAATTTTTTATAGTTTTTATCTTCCACTTAATAACCCTACATCTTCCATCATAGAGTTATGTGTTGTCAGATGTTTTTACCTCAATTTTCATACCTCATTTTTTCCAAATAATTCCTGTTTATTTCCAGAATTTTATAAATATTACCTTTTGTATAATCACTTTTGGCAAATTCGTTTATCATTGCCTGCATTTGTTGTAAAAATCTTTACTTTTCATGTTGTAAATAATATAATCTGTATCTATATAACATAAATCAACATGTTTGACATATTTTGACATATTTATAAAAATCGTACATTTTTGTTTTTGAAATATCTAAATTTCTCATTACAATACAAATTGGTTTATTGGGTTTTACTATTTGTTTTCATACGTCCTGCTTCTAGATTTTTTTGGAAGTAAATTATTATGTTCATAATTTGGCTTTGAAAATAAGAAATGTATTGTTTTGGGTTTGTCACTATCTTAATAAACTGTCTATTTATAATATCTGCCATCGTTTTCTCATAAATGGAGTTCTTCATTAGTTTATAAATATCTTTTTCCAATTCCTTAGTTGCATACTTTCTCATTTCCATATTATAATCAATGTTTTTTTAACCAATCTTTCTGTTCCAATGACAAGATTCTATGGACTTTCATTAATTTTTTCCACGTTTAAACACTGTTTAAGGCTTCTCTACCGTCAAATATTTTTGTCATTTTTATTTAATCTCGTTAATAGTTTATTTCCTCCTTCTGGTGCTACTAGTAAATCCTCATGTAAAATATGTAATTTTGTTGAATATTTCAAATTGACTTCAGAAATATAACCGTATTTATAATAATCTCGTGTTTCAAGTATTTTTCAACATTAAATTCTTTCGGATTTAACGATTTGAAATTTTTAAATGGGAAAAATTGAGATATTGCCTAACTACATAAAATATTTGTGTCAAAAAGTGTAATATAATGTGATTCTTTTTCAAGTTCGAAATTTTTCATTCATTTATAATTTGATTTACCATATCTTAAAGATTTGTGAAATTCCTTAGTCAATAAATAAAATGATATCATTATATTTTAATAAAAATAATTCAAATTATGTCATTTTAAAGATAGAATCCAAAGCTAAAGTGTTGTAGTAGAATCTAAGCTGGAGCGATTTCATTAAATTAACTTTTCAAAAATTTCTGCTATAATATTAAAACATCAGATTTATTATATAATCTTGTATATTCATCTAAATTTTTTATATGAAAAGTTTTCTACAACCGTAATCTTCATTAGAAAATTTCTTTTTTCATATCTTGAATAAACCATTGGTTTTTATGTAATTTTCTTTCTTTTAATTTTTTGTCCATAATTCATATTCTTGCAATGAAAAGACTTTTCTTTTGCATCTTGCCAGCATACATTACAGGTGATTCACAATCGTCATTAGAGTATTTCACAAAATAACTAAACGAAAATGGTATATGTTTTTGTTATTTATTAATATAAGCTTTTCAGGATTTGGGTGACAGTTGTTTGCATCTTTTAAAGGACATTCGAAATTAGCATAAATTACAAAAGGTGCATGTAATGCATGATTACAATTTTTTTAATTTAATTTTTTACTTGTTTCCAGCGATTCTATTTTTACTTCTTTATGTTCTTTAAAGCTGTTTTAACCATTGTCAAATTTTTCTTGTATATGAAGATATCTTAATCATCTATCAAAAGGATAACTATTTGAATTGTGTTTGGCTGTTTGTAACATAATTATCTACATAAATTTTATCCAACAATAATGTAAATTATTTTCCTTTCGAATTGGGAAAAGGTTAACATGTTCTCATTGTTTATTTTGTATGATAAATGGTATATACTATACATTTTTCATTGTAAGTTAAACATTAATGCAAATATTCGAATTCTTTTCATGTTTTGTAATATCTAGTCCTAGAACAGGAAAATTAATCTTTATCCCTTTTCAATAATTTAATCTAATTCTAACCCAATTTTTTATAATTATTAACCCTTTCTACATGATCTTTTTTCCTGGAAATAAAACTGATTTTACTGAATAAAGAAAACATTTTTGATCTGTATTTTTAACATTAATTACAGCATTCCTGTCTTTAATTTCTTTTGGTAAATCGGTGTAAGAGGAACCAGTAATTGTAATGTGTCTATTAACATTTAATTCTCAATTATTTTTAAAAGTAAGACCCATAAGATTTTTGCTTTTGGATTTCTTCGATTTCAGTTAATATTTTATTTCTTGGTTTTTCTAATAATCATCTATTTCAGATGTTCTTAATAAAACATCTTGTTTTTTTAAACTACAATAAAATTTCGAGTTGACTTAAATCAAACTTTTTCTTAATAAAATATTTTTAAACTGATTGATTACATCTTCTTTAATTTGATTAAAAATTCATGTGGTTCAAAACGCTTATCGTCACTATAAATTTCGGAAGTTATGATTCTTGAATGTAAAGCACAAACTTTTCTATGATTCATTTAGTTGATTTAAAAATATCGTCACCATCTAAAATGTTATAACCCAAAAAACGTTTGCTAACACACTTTTTGTTTAATTTCTTTATGTTTGTCAACTAGAAGCTTTTGAAAATAATTTTCAGTCATTTCATTACCAGTATTATTAATATTACCCTCAGATTTTCGTAAGATCTATTATTTGTTCTTCATTTTTAGAATAATTTTTTAATTTTTCGACTTACAGATTTCATGAAGTCCTTTTAAAGATATTTTCATAAAATTGTTATAGTGATTATTAGTATTGTGCTGAGATTTTTTTCTAAGAACGATTCATTGTTGTTTATAATTTTATTATAAATGTAATTTTTTCGTTTTACATATTTCATTAAGTTGTATTAAAGATTTTTTATTCAGTTCCTTATCATAATTATTAATATTATCAACAGGATTCACAATAAGATTGATTAATTGTTGTTTATCAGGTATAGAATAATTATTCGAATTTTTAGTTTTAGTAATTATTCGAAGTTCTTTTATTTTGATATCTTACTTCTCTCTTTTTCATTTCTTTTTATTAAATAATCAATAAATTCTAAAGATCTGCTCTTGACACATTCAAATTACCTTTTCTTTACAATAATTTTCTAAATTGGTATAACTTGATGTATGACTTTTTCACAATATTGTTCTAAGTCTTGAAATTTTTCAGATTTGGAATTAATATTTTCATAATGAGATTATATTTTCAATTTTTAAGATGATTACAGTTCAAATGTACCTTGAAGCATTTAAATGAAAATTTGAATCGTTGGTATGAATAAATGTGGTTTAATAAAATATTTATAAACATATTATTAGATTTTTGTATTCTTAATTAAATGAAACTTTCTTTTGTTGGTATAAATAAATAAAGTTTGGTGGATCTTACTTATAAGGAAAAAATTATTATATTTTTATTGTATTTCTCAAATGAAAATTTCGCTCATACTATTATTAGTATTACTAATTACTAGTTATTGTGAAACAGATAAAAGATAGATCATAAGTACAGAATTTTCTGTTTGATGAGAAAGACTACAAAAAGCTCAGTGTCATGAACCCACTCTCATGGATACAACCAAAGTTCCATAATGATAGCTCTCTGTTTAGGCTGACTGTCAACTATATAGGAAGCCCAGCAGATAAGTTGAGAATGAGGTTGAATGAATTTTTGACCAAGAGCCATTTCTTTGAACAACATTATTCATGCAAAATATATATGTTTAATAGACAAAATAAAAGGCATTATGATCTAAGTAGGGTACTGATTGATGTTATTAGACATAACGAATTTGTGTATAAATATCTCAGTAAAAAAGGTATTAGGACTTGTGAAGGTGAACTTTGTAAGAAATAGAGGCATGGCTTTAGGTGAAAGGGATGAATTTTTAAGGTTACTGGAATTGTTACTAATGTACAATTTGTACAATGAGGAGTATTTACGTGATATTTTACATGTATTCAATAATTTGCACTACAAAATGGAACAACAAAGTAGAATTAATTTTTGGATGTCGCTATAATTAATAGGGAAGGGGTTTATTACTTTGACATTTACAGAAAACTGACGACTTCAAATTCCAGTATTCCATATAACTCCACACATTGTAATAAATGTAAAAATTATTTTTCTTCAGTGTAATGCGTATGCCCCAGAGACTGTAGACCAGATTTACATGACTGTTATGCGTAAGTGGGCAGATGTGCCGAAAGCAATTACTTTCGTGGGTGAAATCCAAAAGAAAGTAGTATACTCCGGTATAGGTTACCAGGGTGAGATCTCCACTAAAGTGGTGGAAATCTTGAGGAAGTGGAATAAATGTTTTAGTTTCCAAAATATAGATAACCTATCTAATGTACTTATACACTCTGATGATAAGTATGACAAATCTGTAAAAGTGCTTGTGTATAGCAGTTGTGTATATGCTGTTAAGTTCTCGTACTTCAAAAATCACTTGGACCGAGAACCTTACAGTGACCAGCACTGAAAGTAATCTCGAGATCTTGGATATTCTAGATAAAGAATGAACTGTCAACATCCTCAAAAAATTGATAATCTGTCTTAGAACCTTCCAAAATCCAGAAAAGTTGTTAAATGAAGACAGAATTTAAGAATAACATATTTTCGATCAGATTAGACAAATGCTATGAAATGTATGTAGGTATATGTTATCTGAGATAGGGGTTTGTGATTTTCATACATATTATTGTCTACATAAACCATTATGTCAGTCATGCATTGGGGTTCGCTAGGGATATAATATCTCGATGTAAGGCGATTGGTATATGTCTGGACAGCTATGTACTGATTCCTTGTGTTGAACTTTGCCATATATCGGCTGCTATTCCATTACGTTAGACAGTCGTTTTACGTGTACAGATTTTTTTTATTTTTTCATGGATATATTACACATTATGTCTGACTCGTGAGCACTTACACCAGTTTGATGTTCACTTAGTTCTGAATTTCATACAGCACAATCTTCTATAGATGTGTTTCTATACTGGCAAATTTGGTTACACACATATTGACCCTATGTCTGACTACTTAATGTCGATATGAAGCTGGTACCTGTACAGACACCATTGGTGATCTTGCAGCTCTCGAAGAATGAAATTATAATGAAGTCCAGACCTTTAGCTGCTTACAGGCGTTGATAAATATCAACGGGGGACCGTTGAAAAATTGTGTGCCCCAACTTGGACTCGAACCCAGGAACTCATGCTCAGATGGCAGACGCTCTAACTGACTGAGCCAGTGAGGACACAGACAGGAGTGCAACTGCAGGGACTTATCTCTTGCAAGTTCCCCATGAGACCCATATTCTCAACTTCCTGGCCACTCACTACATTTGTAGCGTACTTGCCTACTATACTCATTACTCGTGGCAGTCAATCTACGGATTCCTGTGAGAGTTTGGGCAATGAGAGATTATTATTGGTCAGTTAGCCTTACCTATATGGAGACGGTATCTGTTCTTTCGGACATGTCTGATACCATCTTCATGTAGATAAGGCTAACTGGCCAATTATCTTCTTCAGTGCAGATGCACTCATATCGCTTGAACTCTTACAGGAATCAGTAGATTGACTGCCATGAGTAGTGAGTATAGTGGACAGGGGCGCTACAAATGTATGTGTGGACAGTAAGTTGGGAATTTGGGTCTCACATGGAGCGTGTCATAGATAAGTCCCTGATGTTGCACTATCGTCTGTGTTCTCCGTGCCTCAGATGAGAAGAGTGTCTGCCATGTAAGCAGGAGATCCCGGGTTAGAGACCCAGTTGGGGCACACATTTTGGCACACATTTTTCAACGATCTCCATTGATATTTATCAACGCCTGTAAGGATCTAAAGGTCTGGACTTCATTATAATTTCAAGTTTATGTCGATGTCTTAGGAGATGTTGTTTACTTGTCTGACATTCTAGTTTGCTCTACTTCTCTTTGTGGTCTAACTATATGTGATTGCTTACTACAAGTGCTGGTATGATGGGATGTTAGTAGTAATTACTTATGGGTATGATGTTATGACATCTTCTGACTTATTTCTGCTAGATGCAGGTACTGTATATTTTCGGGTGACACTTTGTGATTGACGTCTTTTGGAAAAATTCAGCCACTATGTATTCAGAGATGAGTTTTCGCTTTTGTGTTACGGTTCTGTACTGTTACATGCTTACATTATACCACAGTGTTCATTCGGGTGATATAACTGTAAGTGACAGGTCACTGTAGATAGGTTACTGTGTTCTTACAGCTAATCAGCTTCTCTTACTTTGTTGACCCACTACATACACATGATTTAAGATATGAGTGGCCCATATGCTGGTTTCGTTCTCGTGGTTAGTTTACATTATATTTATGTTTCATTTGTGTAATGAGTCTTCTCCCCCCCCCCCCCCAGCCTCCTCTCTTCGATGTTAGTGCCAATATGCTGCGTTTATGTTCTCGATCCTAGCCTCTCTTCTCCCACCTTTTCAAATAAATGTTTTTATTTTTCTATGTTTTCCTAGTTTTGATGTGGGTGGTTATTCCATGTATTCACATGCATTCCAGTTATAAGTTCTTGTGCTTCCTTATATCTAGATTAAAGTTATCTATTATGTTGACCCAATACATATGGATGTTGTGTCACATATTAGTGGCTTAGGTGGTAGTTTTGTAATAATGATTATTTTAAATTACTTTTAAGTTTTATTTTTCATAATTGTTTCCTCCTTCCTACCCCCTCATTGTTTCCTCTTCGCTAATTTTGATACAGGCTGATATTTTCTTTATTTGTATCCCCTGATCTCATGAGAAGCTTTGTCCACTCAGTTGACAACATTTTCCATGATAAGTCATGATAGTTAGGTTTCAGTGTTCTTATACTTCACGACTTCCATTTATTATCTTAATTTTCTACATGTACATTAAATCATATATTAATAGCCGATATTCTATATATGTATTGGTTCCACCCCCTTTACCAATTTTATGTAGGCTGTTTTTCCCCATACTCTCACCTACCGAAATTAGTTGCTTTGCTTCAGCACAGTTGCTTTCTGCCATAATCAGTGTGTGTCACTTATTTCGGTACATGTCTAATGATCCCAATATATGAATGTGCAGACAGTAATTTTTTCCATTGTGTGTGATGTGCAACATAGATGCGGCCTATTCTCTTGCCACTTACTGTTGCCTTCTGTTAATAGGCATATTACACTTGTTTCATTTGATGTTTCTGGTCCACAGGGCCTTTTCAGGTATATTGAACAATTACTAATGAACAGCGACATTTAATATACTTGTGTAAACACCCTCTTTTTTGTTTTATGTAGTTTTACTTGATCAGATCCCCTCCCATTTTGTGACTTGTATATTTTGTATAGTCATATATGTTTTTTATTGTTTTACCTGATCAGAACCCATTCAATTTTATGACTTTTATATTTTGAATACCAATATATGTTTTCCTTAATGCATATTAATGTGCATTTTCACATTGTAGAGTTCATACATTACTATCTTCCAGTAGTGCTGACACTTTAGTAATATGATCATGCCTACATGATCCTTTTATATCTCATAACCCAACAGAGTGACAGTGTTGAGGAATGGTCCTTTTTTCCTTTTCTTATCATCATATGAGTTTGTATAGGCTTGTGATTGGTTTTGTCCTCTATATCTCCTTAATTTTTTAAGTATTTTATTTTAGCTTCTGTAGTGTATATGAATACAAATTTTCATTTTCATTGTTAGCTGTGATGTAGAGCAGTTGTACAGATGTATTATCATGTCTGTTGAATCCTGCCTAGTTGTCGAATATAGGTTGTCTAGGAAAGCCACTTTCGTGGATCTCTAGACACTAATTCAAGCAAATCGTATTAATGAGTTTTATTACAAATGGAAAAATACAATACTTCACTTTGTGTTAAAAAGGTGTGTCGCAAGCGACATACAAAATAAGAAATCTCTTCTGTATAATATTTGAAGTTTGAGCTATGTAGGATGTACAAAGAAAGTAATGAGCTTTGACACCTCTATTCAGGTCGCTGGACTAGAAGCTTCTCGTAGAACTGGGCCGTAGCCAGAACAAACAACACCTATTTAGACTGATACAGCAATCATGCAACAAGAGGAACCGATTGAGAGGCACATTACGCTTAATGCAGTACAAGCTAATTTAAAAGGCATCAAAACAGTATCAATAAAAGAGACGATTGAGTAAGTGGATGGATGCAGTGCTGTGTAATACTGAATCAGAAATCCGGTCATCAATAACAAGTGCTGTGGTAGAGGCAGGTTGAGCAGTAGGTGGAGGCCAGTTCTGCAGGAGAGGTGAACACTAATGCTATGTTTAGTAACTTACTTAGTTTAACTGGTCAAGTAAAAACTGGACTAAAAGCAGTGCAATGTGAAATGAAAGCAAGTCAGGACAAAACGAAAAATGATGTAAACGTAAGTGACACCAAATCAAAATTTGTCAAACCGAAATACAAAATAAAGTGAGGGCATGACAAATCGTCGAGAAACGAGAGGATACATATAGTCCAGTCAACGAAGGAAAACTTTTGTGCTCCTAAATTTTTGTACAGTGGTAGTAGGAGTGTGATCAACAACATAGTGTGAGTGTTGGGTTGGGGAGGGAGGGGGTTTGTGTGTAAAGGTCACTTTTTACGTTTTTCTTGAATAATTCGGAAACCGCGGCTTCTAGTGACAATATTTCATTGAAAACAATGAAACTGCATCAAATTTCCTAAAAAAAGTTCCGTTCATTTTTTTCTCTACGACTAATAGTTTCCGCGTTACGGGAGAACTAAAGAGTCACAGATAATTAAAAAGAGTGTTTTAATGGTATGAAACTGAAGTTTAATGTTAAATGAGCTGGGTTAGATGTAAATATTAAATGCTTGTACCACATCTAAATGCAGTAGAGCGAAACTGAAAGAGCAACTTTATTCTAGGGATGTGCCATGGTGATGAAGGTTGTCGTGGGGGGAGTGGCGGCTAAAAGTGTGCGGGAAAGTAGATCATCAGAATGTGATCATCAAGTTCCCTCCATCATAGGTCTGCATACTAAAGAGGAAGCAGGCGATTCCCCACTCTATCTACACCACCACATTCCAAGAAGCAACGATGGAGTGTTTCAGAAAGTTAACACTGACCCTCTCTAGCAGGCATATATATGAATAACTGGTGACGCACTGTGCACACTTGCCAGATGGGGGGAGGGGCGGGGGAGCTGTACGCTAAAACTACATCGAATCGAAGCACATTGCTCTGCATTTCTAGAAGGGAAACTGATTCTCAGTCATACTGTGCAGCGACTGTGGCATTCTTCTGGTGAAGACTACCTTTCCATCCATGAGTGCTGGTCGCTTTTCGGCTTACAGAGAGACTGTACCTCCCTAGCATTTTCTGTACAGTTTCCGTGCATAAGCAGAGAAAATTAATTCACTGGGCTCATGTTTATGCGATGGAGTTGTTTTCAGTTCATTAAATGAATACTTATCTGCAGTTGTTAAGTGAGCTTTTATCTCAACTAGGTTTCTACAAACAAAGGTTGAGAAGTGCGTTATTTGTAAGTGCTTTGATGAGAGTGACTTTTGTAGTTTTGGTGGGAAATGAGTTGGACTGGCAAACATAGAACCTTGCTGCTGTCTGACAGGATAGTGTAAAGCCATGTAACTGTGTTGTACTAACTTGATGGTGTATTAATGAATGAGCAAAAAGATACTGCACTTCTCTCACCTTTAATTTTATTACTGGTAGACTGCATAAACCTCTTCCATTCACTAATTGCTGACACACACAGAGAGGATTGCACTGCATGCAGCCATTGTCAATGGCCGTGCCGAGGTGGACACACTGGTAAAGCATCGTCAGGCGTGTCCAGTACTGGGATCGGTGACCCTCATGGGTACGACAATTTTCCCTTTGCTTTTAACGGGAATGGGCAGGACAAGTGATGTCACGAAATCCCTGATCATCAGTCTTTACAGCAAAGTCCTCTGCAGTGCCCCGTGAAGCGATGGGATGCAATACTTGTAATGACAATCGGTCTGTCGGATGGGGACGTTAATCTCATGTGTCAGTTGGTGCTCTTCGAGAAGAGCAGGCTGTGTGCCTGCCCCAAGTTCCACCCTTTCCTTTCTCTCATCATCTCCAACATGAACACATCACTGCATTGCACACACATCCCCCGTCCACCACACACTCACCACTATAGTCATCTACACATAACAGCTACACTTACACATGTGGCTCTCATACTTCAAGAACGAAAGGTGCCTGCACAAGGATGGGGAAATCCTCTCTGAAACTGTGTTTAAGGGTCACCAGTCATTCGTGCGTATGAATTCACTTTCCTTTACAGCAGCCACTTACCAGATATCCACAGTTCATCTTCCAAGATGGCTGTTACTATGTCTGATGAAATGAAACTAATAAGATCAAGGCTAGGAAAACAGTCTTCTGTAATTCATGGATTGAGTTACATTTAAACTTCTTGAGTTCTGTACCTCCTAGGTGACCTACTTCTGTTGCAGAGGGAGACAATTAAAGTCTCTGGGCCTCTTCATATGTTGGGACAGCTGTGGTTGGGGTGATACATTTCATACCCTTTATGCCATGAAAAGTATTCGAGTCAGCGATAGAGGATGAAATGTAATCGTGATTTCAATGCATACTGATGGAATATTGCAACTGGGGCATCCACTTCAGTGTGGTAGACAGTTGACAGCTGCAGCTGTTAAACTTTTTCACACGAAAACAGCTGTAAATTAGTCCTCATTTAATAAACTGAAAATAGCTCCACCTTATATGCACAAGCTCAGTGAAATTATTTCTTCTGCTCACATAAGAGCTGGTTACCAAATTCAGGGGAGGTATAGTCGGCCTATAAGCTGAAAAGCGAGCAGCGGTAATGGTGGGAAAGGTGGCCTTTCCCAGAAGAACACAGCAGCTGTCTTACAGGATGACTAAGCATCGATTTCTCCTCCACAAGTGTAGAGCAGTGTGGCTCGATCCATATGTGTCCCTTGCTTTGGTGTTATTAGTAACTCATACTGTATCTGTATTCCATGTGGTGTTAGCACACTTTATGGAAAATAAAAATCCCCGCCTTTTGCATGTGTGTGCACTTTGTCACCAGTGATTTGTAAGACGGGCTGCAGAGGGTCGGTGTTAACTTTGTGAAAAGCCCTGTAGTTGCTTCTTGTGACATGGTGGGGTAGATAGAGCAGGGAATCGCCTGCTCCCTCTTCAGTTTGCAGACCTATAATGGAGGGTGCTTGATGATCAAATTCTGGTAATCTACCTACCCTTCGCATTTCTACTCTCCACCCTCCACATTGTCTCTCTGCCACACGTCCAGAATATAATTTATCTCTTAATATGACTCTAACGTATTTAGACATGGAACATACATTTAATATTTGCACTTAGCTCACTTCATTTAACAATAAACATCAATAAAATACTAGTTTTAACTGTCTGTGATTCTCCTATTTCCTGCAGTGTGTCAACTATTAGTTCTTAAAAAAATGAAACTTCGTTTTTTTTGTAGGACATGTTTAATTTTGTACTGGCAAACACCGAAAAAAAAATAAGCTGAGCGCGAATATCTTGCTACCAGGTGTATTAGGTATGGATGTACCACCTGCTAGTGACAAAAATGAAAATCTGTGCCGGACCAGGGCTCAAACCCAGCACAAATTTTCTTATGTCACTAATAGATAGTACATCCATACATAAAATGCTTGATGCCAATATACTCGCACTCACCAAATTTATTTCGAACCGATTTCAGACAGCTGTCATGTGTTCTTCCAGACATGCAAGTTAGCATTTGCCATTTTCGAGTTGTTCAAGAGAAACGAAAAATAGTGACCCTCAAACGCCCCCCTCACCCCAATGCTCACACCCCACATATAGTGATCTTCAGTATGTTGTGTTTGGCGGTACTGCTGCCCACTCTACCACTGTACAAGAATTTACGAGTACACGAATTTTCTCCTCTAGTCCACCTTGTTTGGTCCTCGGTGACTGGGCAACAAGGCTTAAGTAGAAGCTCCACAAAAACGAATCACAGTATTAGAACTAGAAATGAATATGATGTATCAACAAGCAGAACTGTGTTCTAGGATTGTTTTCATATTACATGTAATAGGGCATGAAACGTTTAAGTGTCACTGTGAAAAGGCATAATTCAGTCACTTGGAATGCAATAGAAGAGCAGCTGTTCATCCAGTATCTTTGATGCAAGAACTGGGAAGTTATATACAGTACATTGTAGCGAATGGAAAGAAGCAGAAGCAGGTTGGAGAGTGATGAAAGAAGATAGCCAGCAATGGATGTAGGATTCATTACGTCAGTGTCAAAAATATGTGGTGTTTGTCTAAAACTTTACTCAGAAATTTGTCCAAAAGTTTCGATCACACGAAATTCAAGTGAATGTAGTAAGAGAATTTCTTTTCAGTCGTGAGTAAAGTGGAGGCACTGTTTCAGCTTATTTTCGGAAGATGCTCAACGATTTGTGCTTTTGAGCAGTAAAGTAAAGGTTTTAGACTGTGGCGGAAGTGGCCAACAGCAGTACAAGACCTAGTAGGAGGAGTGCTACGGAATGATATGGACAGACTTATGAGAAGAGTTCAGCAGCCAGAAGCCAAGTTCAGTAATAACTGAGCACCGGAGCAATGGAAGGATGAGGTGGGCATTTTGTCACGAAACTGCGGAAACAGTGGACAACTGAGGACGATAACAGAAGATAAAATAACAGGAGAAGTAATGGATGGTTGGAAGAAGAGGATGATAGGTGAAAAAATGAGGGTGGCGCAGATAAAAGTCGCAACCTGTAAGTAAAAAGGAAAGAAACGAAGAGCTTACCACTTATTTACAATGAAAAATACGGTGCAAAATACATTTATAGAAGATGCTGAAACAGACCCCCTCCAACATCAGTACACAGCTCCGAACGTCTAAGCACATTCAGATACACCCTTTGTAAAAATTCGGATATCGATGCTGGTAACTTCACGGCTGATGTTGTCTTTCAGTTCCTGTATTCTACGCGGATTTTTTTCATAGACCTTGCACTTGACGTGATCCCACAGAAAAAAAATCACACTTGTTAGATCCGGCGAATGTGGTATCCATAAATTTTTGCTGACAGTTCATTCCTCAGTGAATATATCACAAATTCGTTCCAGGAATACCTTAGATGTGTGACATTTTGCCCCATCTTGCTGGAAGAATATTGTCTTCGATATTGAGTGAGCTGAGCACAAAATGCATCAAAAATGTCCATATATGGAATCATGTTGAGGGTAGTGTCAAAAAGTATCGGTCCAATGATGTGCCTTCATGTTACATAACATGTCTTCAGTCTTTGAAAATAACTCGTATGAATGGGAGAAACCTACATTTCATGTGACAAATTCGAGGTGCATGGTCAACAAACTCACTTTCTCGGATTGGGTGAAGTGAGTGTTGTAGACTGGGTGGTCTATGCCAGGGTGGAGTTGATTAGAACTACTGTATACATCCGAGGTGCAGCTGCTTGTTTTGCAGTGCATGGCGGCTGGCGGCGTTTGTTTCACTGTGCACCGTGGCTGTTGGCAGAAGTGGTCACTAGTCTTTGGCAACCAGAAGCTGCGGATTAGCTCAGCCTGTGACAGATGATGAGGTGGAAGCAATGCGCCCACCTGTTCTGATCTTGCCCAAGGGAGTGGGGGCTAGCAGAGTGAGCAGTGTGCCGGGTGAGTGGCGATATAAGCATACCTGTGTGTAGCGCGAGTGAATATTCAAAATGACGGGTGTTTGCGCTGGAGATATTGATAACAACAGAATTCGTATCACTCCAATCATCTTCGGATGCCCTCCTTGGCTGGGGGCGGTGCATTCCAGCATGCACGCGCATCTGTGACTAAGGCTGAAGCCGCAAAGGTAGTTTTCACCGGCCTCGGTGCATTGACGCTGGCAGCACAACGCACGTGCCCATCGGGATGAGCTAGTGATTCAGAGATCTCCGACATCTTGCTATGGCAACTACTGCTATGGACTGGATCATGTGTGCCATGTTCACTGCTTCTCAGTATATCACAGTTGACTCTGTCTTGCAGAGGGATTTGTTGTTGTTACTATCCCATGACATGGTAGACCATTTCTCCTCCTTCCAAATGCAGAATGCTATTATATAGCGCTTTAAAAACCCAACTGCACCATCAGTTTGATCAGTTTATTGTTTCCGACAGTTGTATTGCGAGCATGCATGCATTCAGTATGGGCAGACATGGTCTGCACAGGTGCTAGTCTGTCTGCCAGGTGGTGTGCAAAGAGCTGCTTTGTAGTCAGTGGACGACACGCACCTCACGATAGCTGGTTTGTGTCATTGGTAGGACTTTTTTTTCGGTAGACATGTTTAGCGGAAATATTGTGGTGCAGGTGGGTGTTTGTAGTCTCAAAATGTTCAAATATGTGTGAAATCCTGAGAGACCAAAGTACTGAGGCCATCGGTCCCTAGACTTACACACAACTTACACTAATTTATGCTAAGAACACACCGACCCATCCCTGAGCGGGGACGCGAATCTCTGGCCAGAGGGGTGGCGCAATCCGTGACATGGCGCCTTAAACCACGCGGCCACTCAGCGCAGCTTGTGGTCTCAAACGCTGGTGCGTACAAGACCTCGGATAAATTCACCACTATGGTCTGTTTGTCCTGGAAATTTCGTTACTTGATTTGCATGATGTTTGCGTGTGATACTCAAACTTTGAAAATACGTTTTAAGAATCATCACAGTTGTGTGGCCGACTTGAAGAGCTAACATTTCCCGCTCTCGGCCAAATTTTCTGCTGTACACAACGCTCCATGCTGTGTACGCTGGAACGCTCTCGGCTCCGTGTAACGTTCTGTAGTGCTTTTATTCATCCCATGACGACAGGACGATGGTTTCTTTTAATGCCGCATGTGCGCATTAATGGATGAATGTTGGCTTTCCACATTAACTTTTACGTCAATCTGATGATGCCCCAAAACGGTGAAACGCGTCATTCCCTGCAAATAAAAAGGATTTTGCAACCGAGACTTCTGTGAATATACGATTCAACAAGCAGTGTCTGGGGTTTATTTTCTGTAAAAATTCGTGAACATTTGAACATACCCAATGTTCAGCGCCCCAGTAAAAAAAAAGGTTCAAATGGCTCTGAGCACTATGGGACTTAACATCTGAAGTCATCAGTCCCCTAGAACATAGAACTACTTACAGCTAATTAACCTAAGGACATCATACACATCCGTGCCCGAGGCAGGATTCGAACCTGCGAGCGTAGCGGTTGCGCGGTTCCAGACTGAAGCGCCTAGAACCGCTCGGTGACGACGGCCGGCACCGCCTTAGAAGAGACTTACTGAAATGTTGTAGGATGCTTATTTCTAGCGGAATCATGAGACTCTATACAGAAAAAGACGAGCCTAATCTTTTATCTTATAAAGCATATTTTACAGCTCTGAGGTTTTTAACCTGTGATCTTTTAAATAATTTACTTAAGATCCTTAATTATGTTTTATGTGAAGCTGGCCAATCGATCGCTCAAACACATGCTCAAAAGTTGAATAAGCTATCGCCCCAGTAAAAGCGATACGCCTGCACAACAGAGCATTTTCCCTTTGACCGAGCGGGTGGTGAACCTAACTGAAACAGAGCTCAGTACACAAGAATTGCATCTACTGAATAAAGGTCTAAAGTGCTGCATTCTGCCGAAACGTAATCAAAAGACCACTACAATCCTAGTTGCGGATTTGAAAACGGCAGTTGTTGCCACCCCATGCTGTAAGGCCGACAAAGTAAAAACAGAGTGTAGAGCAAGCAAATTAATGCAAAGGGCTGCACGTAATTGTCGTAAATATAAGAAATGTCTTGCACTCCATACCATCAATGATAAACTAAGATCGGATGATGATGATATAATTCGAGCCAACAAATGTAATACTTCATTCGTTCTTTGTAAAGAAGACTACATAGCTAAATCTCTCTCTTTCTTCGAAGCTAATAACATTAAAGAAATAGACGTTTACTCAACTGAGGCATATGCTAAAGGATTAAAAACTTCTCTCGAGTCCAGCCCCAATATCGTAGGTACTGATGTGTCCGAGAAGTTAAAAGTAATGAACACTAAAGCCGCTACGTTACGTGCGCAAGTAAAGACTCATAAACCAGGCTACTGGATTCGTCAGATTTCTAACGAGGTAGGAAACTCAGGAACCGATTGCTAAATATTTACTGCTGTTGTTGCAACAAAACGTTGTTTCTGAAGAAAATTTTTAGTCCACTGTGTGACAAAACCTGTACCCCACGACTGTGTTCTGTAGTCTTTAGATATTAAAAATCTATATACGAATATTCCCATCAATGAGACAGTTACTGTCATTGAAAACAAGCTTCGCCTCACCAGTAGACGACATCACTGAAACCATCTCACTTCTTAAATTAATCCGGGCTTTATTGCCGATGTTTTTGCTAATCATTTATAAGGTGGATGTCTTAAGGCCCCCACACACGCCACTGCATGCTTGACACTCATGCTTGCACAAGCATGTTTATGCAAGCTTGCTTGACCGTGTGTAGGGTAAATTAGCGCAAGCATCAGGCCTGCACAAGCAGCTTGGCGCTTGATCGAATTTCGATTATGCGTGCTTGTGCAAGCCTCCAAGCGTGTCCGTGCTTGTTCGTGTGCGCCTAGAGTAGGGAGGCTTGAACAAGCACACATCTGTCATTCGTACACAGACTGTGGAGAGGGCTCGTTTATTTAGATTTTGTGTCGTTTCCTTCTTCGTTCTGATGTCGGACCGGGAAGTGTTGGAGGAATTTATTAGGTGCTACGGAAGACACCCATGTTTATGGAATATTAAAAGCAAAGAATATTACGATAAACTGAGAAGAGACGCGGCATATGAGGTGCTTCTCACAAAGTACAAAGAAACAGAGCCATCAGCAACTAAAGATTCTGTTATTAAGAAAATTAATACATTACGAACGAGTTACAGACGAGAAAAAAAGGAAACGTGACAGCAGTTACAAATCAGGGGCTGTAGCAGACCAAGTTTACGGGTCTGGTCTGTGGTACTTTGATCTTTTCAGCTTTTTAAATGAACAGGAGACACCAAGATGCTCTTAGAAGGAATAGAGGCAAGTGAGATAGGTTGGTAGTGGTATTTAGTTACAGTAGCACTGTTACAATTGAGATATATGCCTATGCTTTTATTATACTGCAATACACATTGTTTTCTTTTACATTTTTCTTTACTGCTAATGCACAAAATTATGTTGCCAAGGAACTTGTCCTTCATTCATTAAGTACTTCGTAAATTCCTCTCACACATGTTTGTCATCAAGAGGAATGTTTCATGAAGTAGACCTTTGCAATGGTAGCATACTAAAATACTCTGTTGTTAAGCCATAAGGCGTCACGAGGGACAAAAGATTCAAAAACGTTTCCTCATTCATCCTGAGGTAATTATGCCAACCACTTACATATATCTTCAATTCACTCAGTAAATTTGTATGAAAATACGATTTTCGTTTTTCAATCCAAGCTTTACTTCACATATCGCGTTTCCTCTTGGTTTCTTCCGTAAAACAAGCAAAAAGGCTGCAACAGCAAGCGCATCGTCGTCTGTGCTCGACATTTTCCAATGTAAACAAACTGATGCTTGTACGTGCGTACTTCAGTCGTGTGGAGGCGCGAGGAATGTGTGCACGCTTGAGCAAGCATGCTTGTACAAGTGTGATTGTCAAGCATGCAGCAGCGCGCGCGCGTGTGTGTGTGTGTGTGTGTGGGGGGGGGGGGGGGGGGGTATTTAAGAACGATACAGTTAGATCGAAACAGATTCTCTTCTATAGGCGCTACGTTGCTGACATTTTTATCATCTTTGGTGGTACTGTGGACGACGTCCCGTGTCTAGTTGAAGATTTTAACTCGCTACACTCTCAGATGGCCTTCACTCATGAGTTAATGGATGACAACAAGATTGTCAATTACCTAGATCTACAATTACAACTAGAGAAATATAACGTCTAATTCGACATATTTGAAATGACAACAACAAATGATTCCATTATTCATTTCTCTTCTTGTCATTCATATCGTCATAAGATGAGTTTCTTTAAATCAATAATTCTCCGCATTACAGAACTTCCCCTAACTCTGTCTTCCATCAAGAAAGAACTAGGTAACCTTAAGCATACTGCTGTCAGCAGCCAATGATGCGTACCAACAAAAAACCAATCTTAATGAAACTAAACTTCCGTTAGGTTTGTTACTCAAGAATACTAGATCTGTTAAAATCGCTTTTGTAGGCACCTAATCGTATGACCTTGCATATCTAATTAGGAAATAGTGTGGGACGTCGCCTTCCCGTCGACAAACAAAGTCCAGCGTCGGTAAATCTACAATGAAAAATCTACTAAAGACCAATACACCGAATCCGGGGTTTACAGAATACAGTGCGTCGATTGTGAAGCTTCATAAGTGGCCCAGATTGGTAGGAAGTTTCGAACCAGATTCAGTGAAATTTTTTTAAAAAAGTAAGGACAAATCATAAGGAATTCGGCCTTCGCAGAGCATCTAGAATCTGATGCAGTTTCCGTGTGTTTCGTACTGCCAGCAAAGGGAAAAGCCTAAATCTCTTAGAGGAAACTGAAATTCTGAACACTCCGGTACAGGGAAATGTACACTACTGGCATTTAAAATTGCTACACCACGAAGATGACGTGCTACAGACGCGAAATTTAACCGACAGGAAGAAGATGCTGTGATGTGCAAATGATTAGCTTTTCAGAGTATTCACACAAGGTTGGCGTCGGTGGCGACACCTACAACGTACTGACATGAGGAAAGTTTCCAACCGATTTCTCATACACAAACAGCAGTTGAACGGCGTTGTCTGGTGAAACGTTGTTGTGATGCCTCGTGTAAGCAGGAGAAATGTGTACCATCACGATTCCGACTTTGATAAAGGTCGCATTGTAGCCTATCGCGATTGCGGTTTATCGTATCGCGACATTGCTGCTCGCTTTGGTCGAGATCCAATGACTGTTAGGAGAATATGGAATCGGTGGATTCAGGAGGGTAATACGGAACCCCGTGCTGGATCCCAACGGCCTCGTGTCACTAGCAGTCGAGATGACAGCCATCTTATCCGCACGGCTGTAACGGATCGTGCAGCCACGTCTCGATCCCTGAGTCCACAGATGGGGACGTTTGCAAGACCACAACCATCTGCACGAACAGTTCGACGACGTTTGCAGCAGCACGGACTATCAGCTCGGAGACCACGGCTGCGGTTACCCTTGACGCTGCATCACAGACAGGAGCGCCTGCGATGGTGTACTCGACGACGAACCTGGGTGCACGAATGGCAAACCGTCATTTTTTTTCATGAATCCTGGTTCTGTTTACAGCATCATGATAGTCGCATCCGTGTTTGGCGACATCGCGGTGAACGCAAATTGGAAGCGTGTATTCGTCATCGCCATACTGGCGTATCACCCGGCGTGATGGTATGGGGTGCCATTGGTTACACGTCTCGGTCACCTCTTGTTCGCATTGACGACACTTTGAACAGTGGACGTTAAATTTCAGATGTGTTACGACCCGTGGCTCTACCCTTCATTCGATCCCTGCGAAACCCTACATTTCAGCAGGATAATGCACGACTGCATGTTGCAGGTCCTGTACGGGCCTTTCTGGATACAGAAAATGTTCGACTGCTGCCCTGGCCAGCACATTCTCCAGATCTCTCACCAATTGAAAACGTCTGGTCAATGGTGTACGAGCAACTGGCTCGTGACAATACGCCAGTCACTACTCTCGATGAACTGTGGTACCGTGTTGAAGCTGCATGAGCAGCTGTACCTGTACACGCCAGCCAAGCTCTGTTTGACTCAATGCCCAGGCGCATCAAGGCCGTTATTGCGGCCAGAGGTGGTTGTTCTGGGTACTGATTTCTCAGGATCTACGCACCCAAATTGCGTGAAAATGTAATCACATGTCAGTTCTAGTATAATATATTTGTGCAATGAATACCCGTTTATCATCTGCATCTCTTCCTGCTGTAGCAATTTTAATGGCCAATAGTGTATTTTACTGAACGATCGACTGGTTAGCAGAAACCGCTATTCCAGCCCACCAGCAACTCTTGCTGTGAATGCGACACTACCTTTCTTTATTCCTTATCTCGTAACTGACCTTATCAGTCTGAGTAATGTTTTAGCGTCATTTTAGTTTTACTGCTTGACAGGTTTCAAAAAAATTTACACTTTATAGATTTCTTTTTACCATTTCTAATTTTGTGTTATTAGAACTATTTCATTAATATTCTTGCACTAAATTCATTTTTAATAATTCACTGTTTTACCTAATTTGCTTTTTGCGTATGTAATTTAGTTGTGCAGTCGCTTTTTATAAGCGTGTTTGTTGGCCAACGCCATCTGCCTTTCATGTCTGGAACTACGATCGTACAGTCTTGCCTCTACGGCCCTTTGTTTGTGTGACCGGCTTGGAGGGCTGACGTATGCTGTTTTCGATCGCATTATCTACTAGCTGTCAGCTGTACGCAAAACTCTCTCCTGTGTACGCCGAAAGGCGGTTGATTCCGTGTTACGTCAGATTTCTTAATTTTTCTTGGTTTGTCAGAGTTTTCCTGTCCAGCCGAAACTGTAGTTATACTTGTGCATTGTATTCTCAGTTCCAGGTTTCGTACTGCTTTTATTCATCCCATGACGAAAGGGCGATACTTCCTTAGAAAATTTAAACCTAAAGCCATATGTGGGCGTTAATGGGCAAATGTTGGCTCTCCATATTAATTTTGAGGTAAGTTCATGTTATGATTAATTGTAAAGACGGCTTCAGAATCTGGAAATTTGTCTCTTTTGGGTTTTATATATACTCTGTATCCACATTTACTCTGCATATGCCTCACTGTTCTCATTTTTCGCCCTTAGGTCATTCTGATGAGGCCCGAAAAGGGCAAAACGCGTCATTTCTTGTAAGTAAAAAATATTTTGCAACCGAGACTGTCTTATTTTTCAAGTTTTAGATATGTAATTGCTCTATTTTCCTATGTGTGTTTAGGCACCAGTGTGCTTCGGAAAGTGAGGAAAATGAAACATCAGAGCGTCAGCATCCCTGACACCAGCAGTACCTGAGACCACTCAGAGTTCCCATGCACGATCAGAATAAAAAACGTCGCAATTGTTTAAATATTCCATACTGCCTTGTCACCCTCAAAATGTTTGAATAAACAATATTCCATACACTGCAGACAATTACCTGACAAATTCTTAAAAAAAAACTACACTATATTCCAAGCACCACCTTGTATACTATAAAGTGTTTAAATGAAGAATATACGATACATTGCCGTGTTTACGAGAAATTGTTTAAACAATATTCCATGCACTGCAGTCAGTTTTCCACCAAACTCTTAAAATAAATAAATAAAATACTCTCATACACAGTCTTGTATCGCATAAATTGTTTAAATAAACAACATTCCATTGTCTAAATTGCTTAACAACAATCCATACACTGCAATCGATGTACCGCCAAAAGGCCAATCAACTGAGTCTTTTTCCTGCCAATTTCCGGGTGGGGAATTGGAGGGGGAGAGATGGAGGGTTTCCCAGAGTGGGAGGGGTTAATTAATCGACAGAATTAATTAATTAGTTAATCAAGTTGATATCAAAAGTGTGGTTGTATCAGCGAGGGGACTTCCTAGAGGGGTGGGGGAGATGTAAAGACGAAAAATTCTACCATATTATAACGGGGCGATCAAAACGTTTCTGTTCGAGGGCGTTGCTGCAGAGTACATGCAACGTAGCTCGATTTCGATGCAGGTATATAAGCACCGACATTTGTAAGGTGGCATCATTTTGAGCGACATTACAACTACCAGTCCGGAAAGCAGACCCTTTAATAATATAAACATGGAGACAGGAAACCATTAACGATACTGACATCGGCTAGGGATCTTAATTTGTAGCAGAATATCTGCACGTTGGGCGATAGTGAAGCGGACGGAGACGGGGGCCTGGCAAGAGATCGGGAAAGACACAAGCGAGGCAGGCAGGCCTGAGAGCTGAAGACAGCAGTGAACATAAGCTCCTGGAAACCCCAGACCATGGAGGTAAGAATAGAGGGAGACGCCGTGACGTCACAGCGGTGAAGCTATGTGAAGCCGAGGGTAGCCATCTCAATCCGACCAAAACATTGCTGCTGTAAGCTTGTGTGCATAGGCTTGTCGCTCGCTTTTGGAAGGAGTTTGCGCTATTATGGTGACTTGTGTGGTGTTCGGATGTACGGATCGTTCTGATTGTGATGCGAAAGCGAAGGGAATAACATTTCATGTGTAAGTTGTCTCGTTAAGTGTGATTTTACAACTTCATTGTGAATGGACGTGTGCTACATCGGTACTTGTACTATAGCGTGTTTTTCTCCTGTATGATTTTAGATTTCCTAAAAATGAAAGTCGGAAAGCTCTGTGGGAGAATGCCGTGAGGAGGAAGAACTGGCGTGCGTCTAAATGGAGCACTATATGTTCTCAGCATTTCCGAGAAGAGGACATAGACCGAACTTCCCTTTCAACAGTAAGGCTCCGAGAAAATGCTGTACCATCAGTTTTCCCTACACACCCAAAACATTTGCAAAAGGTATGTTAATTCAAAGAATTAAATTCTTAGTTTTCAAGTTCACGTTTCAGTATAATACGTACGTATCGTCGATAATCGCGGTGTTGAGTAACTCACTTTGTCTTCATCATGTACCAAATTAAAAGCTAACACTACATTAACTGGCGTAAAGTATAGGCCTAAACAGGACACTGTGTAGATTTGCCATTCTATGTACGGTATTTCAGTAAATATTGGTGGTAATGAACAGTGTTTTCCAGTAGTGTAACGTAACTGAAATGTCCCAGTACGTATCACAAACAAGATGTATGTATGGGGCTTTGGAGGGAGGGTATAGCTAACTTAGTTTTCAGTTTCTATTATTTAGTTTGTGATACACGTTTATTACTGAATTAACAAAATTATATCGTTTACATTGAAGGCTAGCTATTCGTAATATTACATTAAAAACTATTTTTAATCAGAAGAAACGCGGAATTTCGCCTTTACAAGATTTTATTTTAAACAAAAACATTGAAACAACGAATCTGATGACGTTACATGCGTATATGGTGCAATTAGCGACTGTAATACACGCAGCGCTATAGCACACTGGCAATGTTTTGGTCAGAGTATCATGGCAGCGAGCCACGCCCCCACGGCTTCAAAACGTAGTACGGCTGGGATACGTAGCGCCATCTCCCCTTATTCTTACCTCCATGCCCCAGGCGGGTGGACCGCGTCTTAGCGGGAGCTGCGTGGCCGAGTACAAGGAGAAGACACAGGGGCTCGCTCACAAAACGCGTGGCGGCGTGTTTTCCCAACGGCCAGAGCTGAAGCTTCTCGAACAGTCTGGAAGCTTCTAGAAGCTTCGGTCGGTTGCAAAACTGAGATTGGTCAGCGCTCAGAAACGAACGCCTTCCAGCAACATGATTGGCCACGGACATTAAAGGGGGGAAGGAAAAGGAACAGGAGCTACGAAAAAGCATAGCGACTGTGAAGGACTTGTTCCTGGGGCGTCGAGGAGAGAGGTCGGTCCTGGCGAGGTGTGCGACCTCGTCACTGGGACAGAGGACTCGTGGCGAGCGAGAGCCTGAGGACCGTCTGGCAGCCGTGGAGGGGCCTACGGGAGCTTTTGGTGAGGTAGAGTTTATGTTACCTCGCTGAGGCGAGAACCTTTCCAGCGATAAGCATTACATCACTGTAGTGGTCGTGCATTCGCACCGGCGGTTAGGGAAGTAAAGTAAATTGCTGATCACGTGTCTTTTTCCTTCTATGCTGGGGCTTCACGTTGCTAGTCGCGAGTGTAGTTCTAAATACGAGGTGCATTCAAGTTCTAAGGCCTCCGATTTTTTTTCTCCGGACTGGATAAGAGATAGAAACATGCGCATTGTCTTAAAATGAGGCCGCGTTCATTGTCAATACGTCCCAGAGACGACAGCACCGTACGACAGATGGAATTTTACCGCCAGCGGCGAGAATGAGAACTGTTTTAAATACTTAAAATGGCGACGTTTTCCTTACTTGAACAGCGTGCAATCATTCGTTTTCTGAATTTGCTTGGTGTGAAACCAATTTAAATTCATTCACAGTTGAAGGAGACGTGTGGTGATGGAGTTACGGATGTGTCGAAAGTGCGTTCGTGGGTGCGGCAGTTTAATGAAGGCAGAACATCGTGTGACAACAAATCGAAACAACCTTGGGCTCGCACGAGCCGGTCTGACGACACGATCGAGAAAGTGGAGGGAATTGTTTTGGGGGATCGCCGAATGACTGTCGAACAGGTCGCCTCCAGAGGTCGCATATCTGTGGGTTCTCTGCACACAATCCTGCATGACGACCTGAAAATGCGAAAATTGTCATCCAGGTGGGTACCACGAATGCTGACGGACGACCACACGGCTGCCCGTGTGGCATGTTACCGAGCAATGTTGACGCGCAACGACAGGATGAACGGGACTTTCTTTTCGTCGGTTGTGACAATGGATGAGACGTGGATGCCATTTTTCAATCCAGAAACAAAGCGCCAGTCAGCTCAATGGAAGCACACAGATTCACCGCCACCAAAAAAATTTCGGGTAACCGCCAGTGCTAAAAAAATGATGGTGTCCACGTTCTGGGACAGCGAGAGCGTAATCCTTACCCATTGCATTGCAAAGGGCACTACGGTAACAGGTGCATCCTACGAAAATGTTTTGAAGAACAACTTCCTTCCTGCACTGCAACAAAAACGTCCGGGAACGGCTGCGCATGTGCTGTTTCACCGAGACAACGCACCCGCACACCGAGCTAACGTTACGCAACAGTTTCTTCGTGATAACAACTTTGAAGTGATTCCTCATGCTCCCCACTCACCTGATCTGGCTCCTAGTGACTTTTGGCTTTTTCCAACAATGAAAGACACTCTCCGTGGCCGCACATTCACCAGCCGTGCTGCTATTGCCTCAGCGATTTTCCAGTGGTCAAAACAGACTCCTAAAGAAGCCTTCGCCGCTCGCATGGAATCATGGAGTCAGCGTTGTGAAAATGTGTACGTCTGCAGGGCGATTACGTCGAGAAGTAACGCCAGTTTCATCGATTTCGGGTGAGTAGTTAATTAGAAAAAAAATCGGAGGCCTTAGAACTCGAATGCACCTCGTATAATTGCAATTGCCATAGCTAATGTCAGTATTCCGCTCTCGAATTAGCGACCGCGAATATATCACAGGACAGTGCCAGACAGAGCGATTACCAAATGTGAATAGGCAGAACTACAATGTTGCTCGTACTGTGTAATCTTGTATAGAGTAAATTGCAGAAGAGTAAAGGATTTAACACTACTGAGTGTATCATTTCATAGCTAGTACTTCCCTTTGTCATTTTATTATCTCCTTATTTGTGTATTTCATGTTTGCAACCACCTGGTGGAGGCAGTGTTTGTAGGTAAGCACATCTGAACATTCTAGCGTATAGTGAGGATATGGTTAGAAACCGACCACATTTGCAAACGACTAGTTGATGTCACGTATAGAGCAAAGGATAAGCTTACCCTTCTGGAGAGTGTGTAAGTGTCAGGGCGACAAATAAGCGTTATAAAATCCGTTGTGCAAAATTTTTCACTTATCCGTTCGGCTTATGCATATTCTCACAGGACGGCAACATTGTGAAAGAACTGGAAGCGAGGTGTAGCAAAGCTAATGCAGTGAGCGCTCAGCTACGATCTACTCTCTTCTGCAAGAAGGAAGTCAGTACCGAGACTAAGTTATCTGTGCACCGTTCAATCTTTCGACCAACTTTGTTGAATGGGAGCGAAAGCTGGGTGGATTCAGGTTACCTTATCAACAAGGTTGACGTTACGGATATGAAAGTAGCTAGGATGATTGCAGGTACTAGTAGATGGGAACAATGGCAGGAGGGTGTCCACAATGAGGAAATCAAAGAAAAACTGGGAATGAACTGTATAGATGTAGCAGTCAGGGCGAACAGGCTTAGATGGTGGGGTCATGTTACACGCATGGGAGAAGCAAGGTTACCCAAGAGACTCGTGGGTTCAGCAGTAGAGGGTAGGAGGAGTCGGGGCAGACCAAGGAGAAGGTACCTGGATTCGGTTAAGGATGATTTTGAAGTAATAGGTTTAACATCAGAAGAGGCACCAATGTTAGCACTGAATAGGGGATCATGGAGGAACTGTATAAGGGGGGCTATGCTCCAGACTGAACGCTGAAAGGCATAATCAGTCTTAAATGATGATGATGATGATGATGATCCGTTCGGCTCGCAGGCTTACCCATCAGCAGAAAAGAGCGAAACAGAAGCGGTAGCTTACACATTCAGGAAAAGAATAAAGATGGCATTCTCGTCTTTGGAACGTGCGTGCGGTAAATACGGAAATGTGAACTATATCGACGTTATTAACAACGTGAAGCTATTGTTTTCTTGGCTACCGAAGGACAAACAAAGTTGACACCCATTGGAGAGTGAAGGATGTGTATGGTCCAAAGCCACTTTTGTGGAATCGTGAACCAAGTCCCGTCAGTGGTTAGCACACTGGACTCGCATTCGGGAGGACGACGGTTCAATCCCGTCTCCGGCCATCCTGATTTAGGTTTTCCGTGATTTCCCTAAATCGCTTCAGGCAAATGCCGGGATGGTTCCTTTGAAAGGGCACGGCCGAATTCCTTCCCCATCCTTCCCCCACCCGAGCTTGCGCTCCGTCTCTAATGACCTCGCTGTCGATGAGACGTTAAACACTAACCTCCTCCTCCTCCTCCGTGCTGGTCGCGATTCGATATTAGACGCTGGTCGATCTAGGCGACGAGCTTCATCCACTGTGGACAACAACAAGTGCGTGGTTGGTGATGCATTCTGGCGGATAACAATCCGTGCACCAGCATCAGCTTAAGCAGAGTGCGACACACGATCCAACAGGAGTTAGGCAACTGTAAGTAGTGCGCCCCGGGCCATCAAATACGAAACACGATACCCGGCTCTGTGGTAGACGCTGTTTCTTTTTAATGGTGGTAAAATATTGGGCTGTGATTGCGAGAGCAAACTACGTTTCTTTTAACCCTGAATCTCTCTGGTTGGCGTATTTCCAGCAAAGAAGGCACAGAAAATTGAGAGTTTGAGAGAGGGTGGTAACATAATAAGCTGTGACTGGGAGGTCAAAATATGTGCTCTTTGACCAGCCCATTTCCAAGAAAGGGGCTCGGTGTGGGAAAGCGAGGGGGTGGAACACGATGACGTCATCCTGCCGCCACCACTGTTCTCGCTGCCACAGCTGTGTGTCCTCCTAACACAGCGCAAGAACGGCCAGTGTGCAGATCTCATCCATGGAACACATTATTGTCTTGCTAAAGGAAATGGAATGCAGCTGAATTAAATCAGTAGATGTTTAGGAAATTAGGTAAGGAAATAAGGAATTAAAAGCAGTAAATGAGTTTTTCTCTTTGGTAAGGAAAATAGCTCATGATGGCTGCAGTGGCCATATTCCGTTTCTCAGAAAAGTTCCAGGAGAGGTTTTTGTAAAAACAGAATGACCATAGGCTAAGTACACACAGTCGCCAACGTATCTGGAGATCTCGGAAGCAAGCGGTGAATTTTTCAACTGCTCCTTTGTCACAGCCTGTTTGGTGTCTGTCGTATCTTTTGTTTCAGTCGCCTTTTCACCCGCGGAAACCAGACAACATCGCAAGGTGAAATGTCGGGGGAATATGGTGGATGCAGGATAGCAATAACAGATCGTCTGGCCAGATACTCGGAAGCAGACAAAGCAGTATGGGGCGTTACATTGTGATGCAGTAAGGAGCAGTCCAGAGAATGCCACAAATCAGGACGGCGACATCGAACTGCTTGTGGCAAACGTTTCAAGACTTCGATGCAAAGAGTCTGGCTCGTTGTTTGTCATGGAGGAACACATTCACGGTGAACTATTCCTCTACTATCAAAGAACAAGATGAACATTGTCTTTCTTCTCGAAGGTTGTCGTTTGACTTTTTTCAAGGCTCGTGATACAGGCTCCCAGGTAGATGCCATTTTCCTTGACTTTCGGAAGGCGTTCGATACAGTTCCGCACTGTCGCCTGATAAACAAAGTAAGAGCCTACGGAATATCAGACCAGCTGTGCGGATGGACTGAAGAATTTTTAGCAAACAGAACACAGCATGTTGTTATCAATGGAGAGACGTCTACAGACGTTAAAGTAACCTCTGGCGTGCCACAGGGGAGTGTTATGGGACCATTGCTTTTCACAATATATATAAATGACCTAGTAGATAGTGACGGAAATTCCGTGCGGCTTTTCGCGGATGATGCTGTAGTATACAGAGAAGTTGCAGCATTAGAAAATTGTAGCGAAATGCAGGAAGATCTGCAGCGGATAGGCACTTGGTGCAGGGAGTGGCAACTGACCCTTAACATAGATAAATGTAATGTATTGCGAATACATAGAAAGAAGGATCCTTTATTGTATGATTATATGATAGCGGAACAAACACTGGTAGCAGTTACTTCTGTAAAATATCTGGGAGTATGCGTGCGGAACGATTTGAAGTGGAATGATCATATAAAATTAATTGTTGGTAAGGCGGGTACCAGGTTGAGATTCATTGGGAGAGTCCTTAGAAAATGTAGTCCATCAACAAAGGAGGTGGCTTACAAAACACTCGTTCGACCTATACTTGACTATTGCTCATCAGTGTGGGATCCGCACCAGGTCGGGTTGAGGGAGGAGATAGAGAAGATCCAAAGAAGAGCGGCGCGTTTCGTCACAGGGTTATTTGGTAACCGTGATAGCGTTACGGAGATGTTTGGCAAACTCGAGTGGCAGACTCTGCAAGAGAGGCGCCCCGCATCGCGGTGTAGCTTGCTCGCCAGGTTTCGAGAGGGTGCGTTTCTGGATGAGGTATCGAATATATTGCTTCCCCCTACTTATACCTCCCGAGGAGATCACGAATGTAAAATTAGAGAGGTTCGAGCACACACGGAGGCTTTCCGGCAGTCGTTCTTCCCGCGAACCGTACGCGACTGGAACAGGAAAGGGAGGTAATGACAGTGGCACGTAAAGTGCCCTCAGCCACACACCATTGGGTGGCTTGCGGAGTATAAACGTAGATGTAGATGTACCTTCAGAAAATGCTCCCTTTGCCCGTGCGCAGAGTCTGCCACTTGAGTTTGCTAAACATCTACGTAACGCTATCACGGTTACCAAATAACCCCGTGACGAAACGCGCCGCTCTTCTTTGGATCTTCTCTATCTCCTCCGTCAACCCGATCTAGTACGGATCCCACACTGATGAGCAATACCCAAGTATAGGTCGAACGAGTGTTTTGTAAGCCACCTCCTTTGTTGATGGACTACATTTTCTAAGGACTCTCCCAATGAATCTCAACCTGGTACCCGACTTACCAACAATTAATTTTATATGATCATTCCACTTCCAATCGTTCCGTACGCATACACCCAGATTTTTTACAGAAGTAACTGCTACCAGTGTTTGTTCCGCTGTCCTATAATCATACAATAACGGATCCTTCTTTCTATGTATTCGCAATACATTACATTTGTCTATGTTAAGGGTCAGTTGCCACTCCCTGCACCAAGTGCCTATCCGCTGCAGATCTTCCTGCATTTCGCTACAATTTTCTAATGCTGCAACTTCTCTGTATACTACAGCATCATCCGCGAAAAGCCGCACGGAATTTCCGTCACTATCTACTAGGTCATTTATATATATTGTGAAAAGCAATGGTCCCATAACACTCCCCTGTGGCACGCCAGAGGTTACTTTAACGTCTGTAGACGTCTCTCCGTTGATAACAACATGCTGTGTTCTGTTTGCTAAAAACTCTTCAATCCAGCCACACAGCTGGTCTGATATTCCGTAGGCTCTTACTTCGTTTATCAGGCGACAGTGCGGAACTGTATCGAATGGCTTCCGGAAGTCAAAGAAAATAGCATCTACCTGGGAGCCTGTATCTAATATTTTCTGGGTCTCACGAACAAATAAAGCGAGTTGGGTCTCACACGATCGTTGTTTCCGGAATCAATGTTGATTCCTACAGAGTAGATTCTGGGTTTCCAAAAATGACAAGATACGCGAGCAAAAAACATGTTCTAAAATTCTACAACAGATCGACGTCAGAGATATAGGTCTATAGTTTTGCGCATCTGCTCGACGACCCTTCTTGAAGACTGGGACTACCTGTGCTCTTTTCCAATCATTTGGAACCTTCCGTTCCTCTAGAGACTTGCGGTACACGGCTGTTAGAAGGGGGGCAAGTTCTTTTGCGTACTTTGTGTAGAATTGAATTGGTATCCCGTCAGGTCTAGTGGACTTTCCTCTTTTGAGTGATTCCAGTTGCTTTTCTATTCCTTGAACACTTATTTCGATGTCAGCCATTTTTTCGTTTGTGCAAGGATTTAAAGAAGGAACTGCAGTGCGGTCTTCCTCTATGAAACAGCTTTGGAAAAAGGTGTTTAGTATTTCAGCTTTACGCGTGTCATCCTCTGTTTCAATGCCATCATCATCCCGGAGTGTCTGAATATGCTGTTTCGAGCCACTTACTGATTTAACGTAAGACCAGAACTTCCTAGGATTTTCTGTCAAGTCGGTACATAGAATTTTACTTTCGAATTCACTGAACGCTTCACGCATAGCACTCCGTACGCTGACTTTGACATCGTTTAGCTTCTGTTTGTCTGAGAGGTTTTGGCTGCGTTTAAACTTGCAGTGAAGCTCTCTTTGCTTTCGCAGTAGTTTCCTAACTTTGTTGTTGAACCACGGTGGGTTTTTCCCGTCCATCACAGTTTTACTCGGCACGTACCTGTCTAAAACGCATTTTACGATTGCCTTGAACTTTTTCCATAAACACTCAACATTGTCAGTGTCGGAACAGAAATTTTCGTTTTGATCTGTTTGGTAGTCTGAAATCTGCCTTCTATTACTCTTGCTAAACAGATAAACCTTCCTCCCTTTTTTTTCTATTCCTATCAACGTATCTGGACAGTACACAAGTGAAATGTGGATGATAAGCTGTTTTAGACAAGGAGACAATAGAATCTTTTGAAATATGTTAAGGAAAAACGATAAGGATTAGGTGTTTGGAAAGGCAACTGATGAGAAGGTACTGAGGGTGAAAGAACTTTATGCGACAAGTTCAATAAAAAAGAAGTAGTTATTATAGTACATTTTCTGAGACATAATGGTTTTGTCCATTTGGTAGTGGAGAGGTGTGTGTGTGTGTGTGTGTGTGTGTGTGTGTGTGTGTGTGTGTGTGTGTGTAGAGGGAGGGGGGGAGGGGGGGGAATAAAATGTAGAGACTTGAATACAGCAAGAAGAATCAGAAGGATGTAGGTTGCAATAGTTATCCGGAGATAAAGAGGCTTGCACAGGATAGAGCAGCATGCAGAATTGTATCAAACCAGTCTTTGGACTGCACAGCATAACGATAACAACAATATAGGGATGGTGTCTGTCCCCCTTACCGCTCAACCTGTATTTTGAGAAGGTGAAACATAGGCACCAGAGGTAAGTTTCATTAATTTGGACTAAAATCGAGGAGAAAATATAGCAATGAGTTTACTGTTATTTGTAAAAGAGAGAACGAACTATATTGCCTCTTGAATAGAATGAACCGTCTTATCAGATAAGAATACTTGTTGAAGGTAAACCGAATATAAACATAGGTATCTGAGGCACTACAGAAACAAGTTTAGTGACAATGACCACACGTTGGGTGAAATAAGGTATTTACTTACCTTGGAATGGAACAAGAGGATGACGAATGAAGTAAGGAGAACGTAAGAAGCAGACTAACACAGGGAAACAGAGCGTTTCTCCACAAAAGAAGTCTGCAGTTATTCAAAGTAGACCATAATCTGAAATTTCTGGGATATGCATAGCTGGTGCACAGGAATTTTTATGAGTCACAGTCTGTGGGAAAACTGGAAGAGGAGAGAACTGAACTGCTCGAGATGTGTCGTTACAGAAAGTCCAGATAGTCGCATACTCAGCAAATGACTGTCGGGAGCACATGGCGCGTGCAGGGATCCTGCACTGCCGTTGTGAGCCTGTGACCTGTTGTGATGTATCAAGTGTGTATCTCTGTCGAGTAAATGAATGCGGTGACTGCTTGTGGAGCGTAGTGTTGTGTGTGTGTTGTAACGATTGAAGAGAAGAGAGACGAAGAAACCCCGTGGAAGTAGTCGACTCCTGTCGAATAGCAACAACGCGGGTGCAGCACCCAGTGTCCCCATGCGGTGGACTGATTGCTGTCGACAGTGACACATGCCGTCAGTTATTGAGACATGGCGGAACGTTTGGAATATAATCTAGGCCACCACCTCACCTCCCCTTACCTGCCAAATACTGCCAGCTACATTTTTCCACCATCGGGATTCGAACTGACATTTCTGTGGGTCGAGTGCCACTGCACGGCAACGGCCTTGCCGCAGTGGGTACACCGGTTTCCGTCAGATCGCCGAAGTTAAGCGCTGTCGGGCATGGCCGGCACTTGGATGGGTAACTGTCGGGGTCGCCATGCGCTGTTGCCATTTTTCGGGGTGCACTCAGCCTCGTAATGCCAATTGAGGAACTACTCGACCGAATAGTAGCGGCTCCGGTCAAGAATACCATCGTAACGACCGCGAGAGCAGTGTGCTGACCCCACGCCGCTCCTATTCGCATCCTCATCTGGCAACTTGTGGCCTGAAGATGGAATGCTTTGAGTGTCACTGCACGAACATGTGTTAGTGACCTGGTCTAGAGGGGTGGATGCCGTTTCAGAAGAATGCAAGAATTAATTAGATCACAAAAGAAGTGTGATAGTTCTGTGCAGAATCATTGTGGAAAGGACTGTCTAGAAAACACTCACTGCAATGAGAACAGCATGGTGGGATAAGAATTAAGATATTAAGGAATAACTGCAGTGTTAGTAGAGAGCGCCACTGGACGCAAAAATGTTATGGGAAGGCAGATTGCAATATTCAGAGTGAGCATTGATACACTCCTGGAAATGGAAAAAAGAACACATTGACACCGGTGTGTCAGACCCACCATACTTGCTCCGGACACTGCGAGAGGGCTGTACAAGCAATGATCACACGCACGGCACAGCGGACACACCGGGAACCGCCTTGTTGGCCGTCGAATGGCGCTAGCTGCGCAGCATTTGTGCACCGCCGCCGTCAGTGTCAGCCAGTTTGGCGTGGCATACGGAGCTCCATCGCAGTCTTTAACACTGGTAGCATGCCGCGACAGCGTGGACGTGAACCGTATGTGCAGTTGACGGACTTTGAGCGAGGGCGTATAGTGGGCATGCGGGAGGCCGGGTGGACGTACCGCCGAATTGCTCAACACGTGGGGCGTGAGGTCTCCACAGTACATCGATGTTGTCGCCAGTGGTCGGCGGAAGGTGCACGTGCCCGTCGACCTGGGACCGGACCGCAGCGACGCACGGATGCACGCCAAGACCGTAGGATCCTACGCAGTGCCGTAGGGGACCGCACCGCCACTTCCCAGCAAATTAGGGACACTGTTGCTCCTGGGGTATCGGCGAGGACCATTCGCAACCGTCTCCATGAAGCTGGGCTACAGTCCCGCACACCGTTAGGCCGTCTTCCGCTCACGCCCCAACATCGTGCAGCCCGCCTCCAGTGGTGTCGCGACAGGCGGGAATGGAGGGACGAATGGAGACGTGTCGTCTTCAGCGATGAGAGTCGCTTCTGCCTTGGTGCCAATGATGGTCGTATGCGTGTTTGGCGCCGTGCAGGTGAGCGCCACAATCAGGACTGCATACGACCGAGGCACACAGGGCCAACACCCGGCATCATGGTGTGGGGAGCGATCTCCTACACTGGCCGTACACCACTGGTGATCGTCGAGGGGACACTGAATAGTGCACGGTACAGCCAAACCGTCATCGAACCCATCGTTCTACCATTCCTAGACCGGCAAGGGAACTTGCTGTTCCAACAGGACAATGCACGTCCGCATGTATCCCGTGCCACCCAACGTGCTCTAGAAGGCGTAAGTCAACTACCCTGGCCAGCAAGATCTCCGGATCTGTCCCCCATTGAGCATGTTTGGGACTGGATGAAGCGTCGTCTCACGCGGTCTGCACGTCCAGCACGAACGCTGGTCCAACTGAGGCGCCAGGTGGAAATGGCATGGCAAGCCGTTCCACAGGACTACATCCAGCATCTCTACGATCGTCTCCATGGGAGAATAGCAGCCTGCATTGCTGCGAAAGGTGGATATACACTGTACTAGTGCCGACATTGTGCATGCTCTGTTGCCTGTGTCTATGTGCCTGTGGTTCTGTCAGTGTGATCATGTGATATATCTGACCCCAGGAATGTGTCAATAAAGTTTCCCCTTCCTGGGACAATGAATTCACGGTGTTCTTATTTCAATTTCCAGGAGTGTAGAATCGACAAACTACAAGGATGGATAACTGACAGGAAGTCAAAGAAAAGATGCTCCTGTGAACATGTGTCCGGAAATGCGTCATTGCCATGGTAGATGGTGCTCACGAATGACAGTTCCACTGACCACATGGCATGTGTTCCTTGTGTGTTGCAAGCTATGTGACTGATGCAGCATACTGTAAGCAACAAAATGGTCCGGTATTCATATCCGGAACAAGGCGAAATAAAGGGCTTGAAATGTTTTGTGATGTGATTTGCATCTGTAAGGATAGTTGTTTTGGTATAGCTGCCCTGGCACTCGACCGTTTCCATATACTTGGCCGTACACAAACACCATCTTGGCTTCATCTACCTCTACATGATTACTCTGCAATTCACATTTAAGTGCTTGGCAGAGGGTTCATCGAACCACAATCATACTATCTCCCTACCATTCCATTCCCGAACAGCACGCGGGACAAACGAACACCTAAACCTTTCTGTTAGAGCTCTGATTTCTCTTATTTTATTTTGATGATCATTCCTACCTATGTAGGTTGGGCACAACAAAATATTTTCGCATTCGGAAGAGAAAGTTGGTGACTGAAACTTCGTAAATAGACCTCGCCGCGACGAAAAACGTCTTCGCTTTAATGACTTCCATCCCAACTCGCGTATCATATCTGCCACGCTCTCTCCCCTATTACGTGATAATACAAAACGAGCTGCTCTTTTTTGCATCCTTTCGATGTCCTCCGTCAATCCCACCTAGTAAGGATCCCACACCGCGCAGCAATATTCTAACAGAGGACGAATGAGTGTAGTGTAAGCTGTCTCTTTAGCGGACTTGTTGCATCTTCCAAGTGTCCTGCCAATGAAACGCACCCTCTGGCTCGCCTTCCCCACAACATTATCTATGCGGTCTTTCCAACTGAAGTTGTTCGTAATTTTAACACCCAGGTACTTAGTTGAATTGACAGCCTCGATAATTGTACTATTTATCGAGTAATCGAATTCCAACGGATTTCTTTTGGAACTCGTGTGGGTCACCTCACACTTTTCGTTATTTAGCGTCAACTGTCACCTGCCACACCATTCAGCAATCTTCTCTAAATCGCTTTGCAACTGATACTGGTCTTCGGATGACCTTACTAGACGGTAAATTACAGCATCATCTGCGAACAACCTAAGAGAACTGCTCAGATTGTCACCCAGGTCATTTATATAGATCAGGAACAGCAGAGGTCCCAAGACGCTTCCTTGGGGAACACCTGATATCACTTCAGCTTGTTCTCGAAATGAATACCAGATCATTATGCTGCATACAAAAATGGTTCAAATGGCTCTGAGCACTATGGGACTTAACTGCTGTGGTCATCAGTCCCATAGAACTTAGAACTACTTAAACCTAACTAACCTAAGGACATCGCACACATCCATGCCCGAGACAGGATTCGAACCTACGACCGTAGCTGTCGCGAGGTTCCAGACTGAAGCGCCTAGAACTGCTCGGCCACTTCGGCCGGCTGCTGAATACAGTATGCTACATCAATCACACAGACTGCAACATACAAGGTGTTGTGGATTGGCAAGAGAGCCAACACTATGAGAGGAAGCCGAAAGGCACGCGTTTTAGCTCATGCAGGCTGGCGTGAGGTCTGGAAGAGGTCAAGGAAATTAGACTACCAAAAAAAGGACGTAGCTGTGGAATACTTAACTTTAATCTATAAATGGTGAACATCGCTCTTGATGGTACTTGTTTTACAGCTTCAATAGTAACTGGTAACGGCGCCTTGCTAGGTCGTAGCAAATGACGTAGCTGAAGGCTATGCTAACTATCGTCTGGGCAAATGAGAGCGTAATTTATCAGTGAACCATCGCTAGCAAAGTCGGCTGCACAACTGGGGCGAGTGCTAGGAAGTCTCTGTAGACCTGCCGTGTGGCGGCGCTCGGTCTGCAATCACTGATAGGGGCGACACGCGGGTCCGACGTATACTAACGGACCGCGGCCGATTTAAAGGCTACCACCTGGCAAGTGTGGTGTCTGGCGGTGACACCACACAAGGAACACGCGGCACATTATGAGGGGAACTTTCATTCATCAGTGTCACCTGACGTGGCAAAGATTCATTTCGGAACACATATTCATTGAACCTCTTTTTCTACATTTCCAGTCAGTAATCCGACCCAACAGGTTGTCGCTTTTGTTAATGCTCACCTTGTATACAGTATTTTGTGCTGAAGCACACTATGTTTATTTTTTACTTGGTCTTCCACCTGTTTTGGAATAATAAAATTGTTTATGTTTCGATGAAACTATTGTCTATATCGAGCAAATAACTGAGGATGAAGAAATTGGGAGAGCAAATCAAATTGTAGCAAACTGTAAGAAAGCATGCAGGAGGAGACAGCATAAATTGAATGACGCAAAGATTAACCTTGACAGTGACAATAAGATCTATGTAAATTCCTTGGAAACGAACTGGACATTTTGAATATTTCACTGCATAATATAACCATTACTAAAAGTTCACTCACTCCTTTTCGCCGTGACAGTCAGCAGAGCGGATATCACGAAGTACAGCGCTCGCACATCCATCGCTGCTGCTGCTGCTGCAGGAGCTGCTACTGCAGTGGGCAGATATCGCACCGCCTTATATACCGCCACTGCCGCCTGTGTGACGGCCCACACACTCGGAAACTTTACTGTCTCTGGAGAACTCGGCGCCGCCATCTGTATTAACTGTTACAGTTTCTACTTCTCACAAAGTAAGTGTTTCTAAGAAACATGTAATTATTTGATCTGTAACCTATCTCTACAAGCCAGAAACATATCGCTGACATATGCACTCACTTCATTTCCTGTACTGAAGTGCACATTCTGCAACATTGGTTCATCCCAGTGCAAAGGTAAATGCGGCTGACTACATTGATAAGTTTTCCTCTTCTTATTCTGTAGCGTAATACGCATTTTGACACAATATCTTCAAGAAAAAGAAAATTAGTCGTTTCCATGTAGTAAGATTTATTTTTCAGGAGAATTTCTCCACGACTGTCTTGCAAAAGCCACTTCATAAGGTACGATGTATTCTCATTACTTTATGGCTTTATCACATTAATGAACATAAACTAAAAATAACATTAATAATAAATGATCTAGGTTACTAATTTAGTTAATTGAACTATAAGTCGTATCCAAGAAGTCGTCAAATTGACCACATAGCATTTTCTTGGGAGCTCAAAGACAGTCGATTTTCACGAATTATACATCGGAGTAACTGTAGATTCACTGCTCCTTGGTTGTCTTCCAGTACTGCACAATATCAAAGTTATTTTCTAGCGCTACGGCTTCTGGAAATGATGGTTTCTTAGAGGGAGTCCTTTCACAGAGAGTCCTTTCACAGACAACAAAGAAAAGTAAGTTGTTCATTGTTTTTAATCCTTATAAACTCTTTGCTGTTATGGTGACTTAGGAATGGTAGCCAAAAGACAGGAGTGCCGTTAACCGTGTCCAAAATAACTCGCATTGTGCGATTTAGTTCGATATCTCTTTTCTTGATGTAGGGGCTGTTATGCTAGGTGGGGTAGCGAACTAGAGGTAAAGGTGTTGTTTGTACCGTAAATTCTGAAGAGCCCCATTTGGTGCCACATACATTCTGTACGATGTTATTTGTTGCACGGGGTTTTGCAACTGTCTGACCAGGTTTTTCTTATGCCAGCAGCATTAATACAACTTACACTAGACATCTCTGAGTGCTTATACCGTATGTAAAAGTAGGACATTTCTCTTATCAAGTTGTAATCATACATAACTGCCAACTTAAACTTTATCCTGTCCCAGAAAACGTGTTTCTGATGGGTGTATGTTGATTGAGAAAATCACTACATGCTATTTTCATTCTTGTGATGATTTCTTCCCGACTCTACCCACTAGCTATCTTCAGCTGCACTAAACACAAAAGCTCATTGTCAACTGATTCAATAACTTTGACCTTAATCGCTATCATCTCGCTTCGATTTCTGAATTTTTCGTTTTTTAATGTAACTGTTTTTAGTGTACTTTTTTAGTATAACTGAAACTGATTTTCATACCTACTTTAAAACTTGCTATATTATGTTCTTCCACCTGACAATGAAGTTTATCTGGAGCACTGGCAATCTTTCATCAGTAGAACCCAACTGTTTGAGATATGTTCCAGTTTGTATATGATTATTCTTCGTCTTTTCAGTTTAAGGAGCTGAAAATAACGTCTAGAAACAGTGAAAATAATTAAGGCGAATTGAAAATTCCTCGCCTCCCTAATCTTCAATTGTAAGTTTCTTCTTACCTCATGAAGTCTAATGGAAGCAATAGCAATGAAATATACATCCTCCAGTATCTTAACACAGGTTGCACAAATAGCTACAAGTGCTGTCAGCACAGCATTAATTGAAATCGAATCAAAAATTTCTCAAAAAATGGGCATCAAGAACCAAGATACTCCTGTACGATAGCTCCACAAGCAGACAACGAGTGTTGAGACACTCTGTGTTGATTAAATTCTAGAAAGGCACCTCATACTGATTACATGCCCTTGGAGTTAATTCAAAATGGTTGTTTACCCGTTAGGTACAGACTTCCCAATTTCATTCCTTTAATGTGTGCAACCAATGACACAGCTGACGACTTTTAGTAGACCAGTATGCTTACTATTCTAGAAAAAGTTATAGTATTGGTTTTACTTGCTACAGGTGTATCTAAAAATATCTTTAGAATCTACCTCGCTCACTCACAAATTGCAATAAGAGCAATGTTTCCATGTAACACGGCGGATCCTATACGTCTAGAGATATAACCCACACAATTTTATGGGAAAAACAACTAAATGGCCGGCCGCGGTGGTCTAGCGGTTCTGGGCGCGCAGTCCGGAACCTCGCGACTGCTACGGTCGCAGGTTCGAATCCTGCCTCGGGCATGGATGTTTGTGATGTCCTTAGGTTAGTTAGGTTTAAGTACTTCTAAGTTCTAGGGGACTGATGCCCACAGATGTTAAGTCCCATAGTGCTCAGAGCCATTTGAACCATTTGAACCAACTAAATGAACGGTAACTACATTCCTTCATAGGATTTGACGACGTCTAGAAGGCTTTTGATTTAGTTGTATGATGTATAGGGTCCGTAATGCTATGCCCAGCGTGTCCACATCATTTCGTCAGTCCAGGTTCTTCATTGTGTCTAAGCACTAGGGTTGTCCTTCTTATTCAGGTTTGATTTTTTTTTTTTTTTGCCCCATTGACGAATGAAGTGAATTGTATGTAACTTGGGCTCCATGGGAAAATGGGGAGCCGAGCACACAGCACTCTAGGGCCTCATTTTGCTTTTACCTAAATAATTATTACACTGAAGTTGTTGATTAATCTGTTACATTAAACCTAAAAGAACTATTTTTAGTAAATGAATCTGTAACACTATTATGTGCAATGTTTGTGACACACATGTGATGAAGTAATCAAATTTTCCGTCACAAATCATTAATCTTGGATTCTTTTTGTGCTCAGGATAATTATGAAAATATTCTGATCTCACTCGCAACAAACGTAGATCGACTTTGGTAAGTACTTTATTGTAGTCCTTCATAAGTTTGGCAGCTCTTTGCTCCTGATCTACGCTCGTACGTAGCGCATCGCTCCTAGCACACGTCCACTGCGGCGCTCGGGAGTCACAGCGCCAAGTTACGACACCTGAAGACGGGCTTATAAGAGTCCGAAAGCCGTCGTTTGGTAATAAAATAACCGTACAACTGTAGCGGTATTTTCAGCCTCTGGTATAATGCTCAGTTGCGGATGTCCCTCCAAGAGGATTGTTTGTACTGTTTACTGAGTTTACTCCTGAGCGCGACGCTTGGAACCAGCAGAGAGGATATCCGAGCATAGCTTCAATCTAACATGTTTCTCATTTCCGGTGTGGCTCAAAGTGTTGTATCAGTCCAGATTACACAAGCACGAACTTGTAAGTATTCCTCGTTGCACATAATATCTAACATCGAGATTGTTGCTGTTGTTGTGGTCTTCAGTCCTGAGACTGGTTTGATGCAGCTCTCCATGCTACTCTATCCTGTGCAAGCTTCTTCATCTCCCAGCACCTACTGCAGCCTACATCCTTCTGAATCTGCTTAGTGTATTCATCTCTTGGTCTCCCTCTATAATTTTTACCCTCCACGCTGCCCTCCAATACTAAATTGGTGATCCCTTGATGCCTCAGAACATGTCCTACCAACCGATCCCTTCTTCTAGTCAAGTTGTGCCACAAGCTCCTCTTCTCCCCAATTCTATTCAATACCTCCTCATTAGTTATGTGATCAAGCCATCTAATCTTCAGCATTCTTCTGTAGCACCACATTTCGAAAGCTTCTGTTCTCTTCTTGTCTAAGCTATTTATCGTCCACGTTTCACTTCCATACATTGCTACAATCCATACAAATACTTTCAGAAATGACTTCCTGACATTTAAATCTATACTTGATGTTAACAAATTTTTCTTCTTCAGAAACGCTTTCCTTGCCATTGCCAGTCTACATTTAATATCCTCTCTACTTCGACCATCATCAGTTATTTTGCTCCCCAAATAGCAAAACTCCTTTACTACTTTAAGTGTCTCATTTCCTAATCTAATTCCCTCAGCATCACCCGATTTAATTCGACTACATTCCATTATCCTCGTTTTGCTTTTGTTGATGTTCATCTTATACCCTCCTTTCAAAACATTGTCCAGATATTAAAACTCAAACCGAGCAAACATATTAACAAGAGTGCTTCCCAAATGTAGCTACATAAAATTTAAGTCACTGCACGGCAACGGCCTTGTCGCAGTGGATACACCGGTTCCCGTCGGATCACCGAAGTGACCATCCGGGCCTACACGAGCTGTTGCCATTTTTCGAGGTGCACTCAGCCTCGTGAAGCCAACTGAGGAGCTACTAGATCAAACAGTAGCGGCTCCGGTCACAGAAAACCATCATGACGACCGGGAGATTGGCGTGCTAACCACACGCCCCTCCTATACACATCCTCAGCTGAGGATGACACGGCGGTCGGATGGTCCCAATGGGCCACGTGTGGCCTGGAGACGGAGTGCTTAGTGCACTTATAGTATACAGAAAACCACTATTGGACACTGAAACTATTATGTGTGGTACCGCATCTTTTGTCATCTTCATGGGAAACAAGCCTGTTAAGTTTTTCCTCCAGCCCCACTGCCGTGGATCAGGTTTCGTCCTGCGTCTAGAAGGCACCTGATGACAGGATCACAATAAGTGCCACCTTCCTTCGTCCGATGTTAGCCTTTCAAGTAGGTTTTCCAAGAAGCTCCTACCTGAGCTTGTCCAGAGCCGCCCAGTTGGAATTCCCGTGCAGTGCTAACATCTCTAGCACGAAGGTCCTCATCACAGATACGTTGCAGTACTTTGCAAGTCCAGCCATCAGCTCGCCTTTCAGCTGTCCCACTAACAGTGTCTCTTAATCCAAGTTTCATCAGTTCCAGTTGGACGGATGAGGAATGGATCAAAGACATGTTCCAGGATGAGGAAGTTGGTGAATGTGTCGCAGTGGACCCTGAAGGTTGGATATTAGAATGGGGACCTGCAGCAGGCTCCCAAACGACCTCGATGGAACTGAAATTTGATAAAATGTTGTTTTTTTTAATGTTATCATGTCCTTTTATTCATTTGTGTAAATTTTTATATTGCTCATATGCAAAGACACATTGGCCGTTACTATGTACTTGGTTTCTTTTAGCAATTAAGGCATGAATAGCCGGCCGGGGTGGCCGAGAGGTTCTAGGCGTTACAGTCTGGAACCGCGCGACCGCTACGGTCGCAGGTTCGAATCCTGCTTTGGGCACGGATGTGTGTGATGTCCTTAGGTTAGCTAGGTTTAAGTAGTTCTAAGTGCTAGGGGACTGATGACCTTAAAAGTTAAGTCCCATAGTGGTCAGAGCCATAAGGCACAAATAAAAATGAAATAAATGCCCATGAATGAGGAAACTTAAAATGATATACATAGAAAACACGTATGTGCTCGTTACAGGCCAGTCTTCCCACTGGATATTTTATTTCATTGAATAACTCTGAACAAGAAAAAAAGAAATGTATTGCTTTGGCTTTCTAGTGTATGAATGCTTGATAGTGCCTAAAACTGGTAAACTGGATGCTATCATGACATGAAATTTCATGTCCCACAACTCTGATAACATGACATTTTTCATTTGGAGTAGCCGACTTTTTAGTCAAATTGGTAAAAATGAACGAACTTTGACAACTGATTGCAGCCAAACGGCTGCATCGATTTTGACATATAAGTAGGTCATTCGACATAAAATTTAATTCTCTTTTATTTTCGTAACGGTAACATTTTCAGTAGGACACATAATTTCCTAGTGATAGGCGAAAATCTGAAAAAAGAAAATTTCTTAGTTTTTTGCCACAAAAAGTTGTCCAGAAGGTTCTGAAGGTCGAAACCTTGGATTCACCATACTGTCAACTATACATGCACGATGAAAAAATAAAATCTTCTACTCCAGTTTTTGCAAGCAAAGCGCCTTTTTTGTGGCACCGTTATTGGCCTACTATGCTTTACTATTTAATTTTGAGAAATGGTGTGTGAGTTTTGTGGTACCAGCAAAGTGAGGGAGTGTAGCGGCCCGTGCAGTGCTGCTCACAAAGACTGCAGTAAATGCGAAAACGGATCGTCGATAAAAAAAATTTATGTGCAGATTTTCGCTTAACAGACCTTCAGTTATGACTCAGGGCGTCGGTAAGCAATAAGGGAATATGTCGCGGCCAATCAAATAAGAGAGTCGCGTGTAAGTGTGTTCTGTACTCAGAGCCACAGTTTTGAAGGTGATGCACACGAAAAAACCTCATGCACTTGAATCAGACCTACATGCACCTATTTCGTACTATCGAGAGCAAAACCAGCTTTAATAGCGACGTTGACGCCAGAAGTAACGACTTGTCAACTAACACTGGCATAAATAGAGAAAGGAAGGTTTCGCGACAGTGGTATGTTGCCGCAACTGATGAAGAATGAATAAGACGTCAATTCAGTGGTTTTGACTTTCAGAGGACTGTCCATCCGAAAGTGTTTCTCCAGGACTCTGGAAGCCTGTTCCCCAAAAAGGTAGTGTACACGAGCAGATATCGTTTATCAGTTACCACCCATTCGATGGGCCAGCAGCAGAGCGTAAACATGACATAAGGTTGACGAGCTTAAAATGTGTTTCCTGACGCAATATTTGCGAAGGATACTCAATACTACACGTCGCGTGATTTCTGAATCGGGATAAGTATCAGGGAAACTGCCGATCTATGAAAAGGCGGGTATTTCTGGACGCATCTCAGCTATTTATACTCGATATATGGACACGAAAATTTTTGTGTAGAACAAAAATTATTGTTTCACATGCGTCGTACTGTGATAGCAGCCCCCAGGAATAGCTGTGACTAACACAAAAAACGTTTTTGAACTCAATATGTTGAAAAAAAAATTCTTCGACATCATTATGAGATGGATTGGAGCATAATTTAATGTGTAGCTGATTCAAGAGGAAGTTTCCAGTTGGTCACCTGTACCGGAGATGAAACTTGAATGGATGTACCTCCCACCTGAGGTTCTAGTCCTCCCTCGGGCATGCGTGTATGTGTTGTGCTTAGCGTTACCTTAAGTTAGTTTAAGTAGTATCTAAGTCTAGGTACCGATGACCTTAGCAGTTGCGTCCCTTAACAATTCACACAAATTTGAACATTTGATTGGATATACAGAGAAGAGGTTGCCTTCTGCCGTGTCTAAGTACAGGATTAAGACAGAGGAATGGGATCTGCATTTTCCTTGAGTATTAAAAGACGGATAATGTTTTTACTTCGAACATTAATTCTGCTTCAGCTGCAGTTAGGTTTACAACCTCTTTTGAAATCGCCTTAGTGCACTGAAATTAATCAGTCGTTTTTTCTAAGCGTTTTATGATAGGGCAAAGAACACTTCTTCGTAAATAATCGCATGCTATAGGCCGAAGAGCCCTTTCTCAATAGGAGGACCTCGGCAATATCTTCTGCACTGGACGAAGACATTTCTTGCAGGTGCTCATTTCGCTCTGTATTTAGTGTAATAATAAATAGATGCACTCATGTTAGACGTGACGTGGACCTTAGTCTCGACTTTCTTCTTATCCGCGGATCGTATCTCTCGTTTTCATTGTGGTTAATTGTTTCACGAGTTCGTTCACTTTTTATCTCTAACTAATACAGAGACAGTCGAAAAGGTCTTCATAGTTTTGGAATGATATAAAATTGATCGAGATAACTTACAGAATCGCTATATATATCGTTTTGTAGCAAACGACCTGAGTTTTGATTCACACAGTACATCAGTACCACATTCCGCCACCAGGAGCTCCAGCGTTGTGCTCAGTTAAAATGGCTGCTTTCACTGGTGCAGAGTGTATCTGGATAAGACTGAAAACTTTTTAATTACAGAGATCCATGATGAACGAGATGGGATGGTATACTACCAGCAAGATGGTAGCATTCCGTCTTCAGGCCACATGTGGCCCATCGGGACCATCCGACCGCCGTGTCATCCTCAGTTGAGGATGTGGCTAGAAAGGGCGTGTGGTCAGAAAACCACTCTCCCGGTCGTTATGATGGTTTTCTTGACCAGAGCCGCTACTATTGGGTCGAGTAGCTCCTCAATTGGCACCACGAGTCTGTGCACCCCGAAAAATGGCAAAGTGCATGGCGGCCTAGAAGGTCACCCATCCAAGTGCCGGCCACGCCCGACAGCGCTTAACTCCCACTACGACAAGGCCATTGCCTAGCAAGATGGTGGATCACCTTATTTCCTTACAGAAGTTCGAGGTCTGCTCGATAATCGCTTCCCAGGTCAGTGGACAGTGGACTGCGCATGAAGGACCAATCGCATGGCCACCTTGCCCCCCCCCCCCCCCCCCCCCCACCCAGACTTGACGACACTAGATTTCTTTCTGTGCAGTTCCATTAAAGACCATGTGTGTGTTCTTCCCCTACCAAACAATTTAACCGACCTGAAAAATCGAATCTACGCCACCGTTGCACAAGATACGTACAATTCACTGCAACAATTTTGGGAAGACACTGGTTATTGGTGCAATGTTTGCTTCATCACAAATGATAGTCACATCTAAGCAAAATGTCACTTGACAGTTTTATGTCAAACTTGAGGTTATCTGCTAAAAAATGGCATGCTTACCGATTCTACAACTTACATCAATAAATATCTGCATCATTGCAAAGTTGTAAAGTCCTTTTTGACACAGTCTGTCTGTCTCGTTCCAGAACAGAATCAATAATAATGAATGTAACTCCATCTTCTGGTGGAGTATGGGACTATGGCTGTTCAATGTTCAATAGAAACAGTACCAATCGCCGTTGTGTAGGTTTATTTCTAGGCAACCAGTTTCGATGTTACACTGCCTCAGCTTCAGGCCTAAACTGCTGACTGTTGTCCAGAGAGCACGTATGCCCGTAATAGCTATTACGAGACCAGTTAAAGGCACTGTTATATTTGTAACACGAAGATTACTGGATTGGAGCAGTTTTGGCCTGAAGATGAGGTAGTGCAACATCGAAACTGGTTGCCTAGAAATAAACCTATACGATGGCGATTTCTATTGTTTCTATTGATCAATAATAACTGTCTGGCCAATTTTTTTTGTTTTTCTGACATAGCGAATTTAAAGTTGTTAAGGCAGTTTTTTTTATGCAAATGCGATATTCAGTCTGCCACAGAAGCAACATGTACGCAAAGATGGAGAGTTAGCTTCCCAGTGGTATACTTACAGTAATTTTTGTAATTAATATTGATAAAGCACAAGCACGGAATGACAAAAAGAGGGATATTATTTTATATATAAACTATAATAAAGATAAGAAATCAATCCTCACTTCATCATATGCTAGAATGCTCTACAGAGTTCAGAATTTTATCTCCATGCCATTTAAGCACGAGGGTCACTCCACAAGAAATGCACACTACCTTTTTTTTTAAATCCATCTTTTATTGTACATGTTCGAAAGTCCTACAGTGTGTAGATACATCCTTTAGGAACAATATTTTCATTTCTCCACATAATTTCCATCCCTCTCAACTGCCTGACGCCATCTCGGAACCAGCGCCTGTATACCCGCACTGTAAAATTCTGGACCAACCTGTTGGAGCCACTGTTTGGCAGCATGCACAAGGGAGTCATCATCTTCAAACCTTGTTCCATGAAGAGAGTCTTTCAGTTTCCCAAAGAGATGATAGTCACATGGAGCCAGGTCAAGACTGTAAGGCGAGTGTTTCAGTGTTGTTCATCTGAGTTTTGTGATCGCTCCCACGGTTTTTTGGCTGACATGTGGCCGTGCATTGTCGTGCAACAGCAAAACATCCTGCTTTTGCCGATGTGGTCGAACACGACTCAGTCGAGCTTGAAGTTTCTTCAGTGTCGTCACATACGTATCAGGATTTATGGTGGTTCCACTTGGCACGATATTTACAAGCGAGAGTCCTTCGGAATCGAAAAACACCGTAGTCATAACTTTTCCAGCAGAAGGTGTGGTTTTGAATTTTTTTTCTTGGGTGAATTTGCGCGATGCTACTCCATTGATTGCTTGTTCGTCTCTGGTGAAAAATGCTGCAGCCATGTTTCATCACCTGTCACAATTCTTCCAAGAAATTCATCTCCACCATTCTCGTACTGTTCCAGAAGTTCGCTGCATACCATTTTTCTTGTTCCTTTGTGAGACACTGTCTACATCATGGGAACCGACTTGGCACAGACCTTTTTTAACGCCAACACTTTCAGTATTCTGCAAACACTTCCTTCCCCTATCCCAACGTAGCGTGACAGTTCGTTCACTGTGATGCGTCTGTCAGCAGTCACCAATTCGTTAACTCTGTGCACATTGTCTGGAGTGTGTGCAGTACGAGGCCTGCCGCTGCGAGGACAATCCTCAATACTGCCGTGCCCGCTTTCATCACGTAACCTGCTTGCCCACCGACTAACTATACTGCGATCTCCGTACACCTTTTTCAACCTCTTGTGGATGTTTCCCACTGTCTCGTTTTCACAGCACAGGAATTCTACGACAGCACGTTGCTTCTGACGAACGTCAAGTGTAGCAGCGATCTTGAAGACATGTTGTGACGTCACCACTCACGGGAGCAGGTTGAACTAAGTTTGAAAACAAGCGGGAAGGATGTATCTACACACTGCAAAACTTTCACACATGAAGAATGAAAACTGTATTCTTACAAAAAATAGTGTGCATTTCTTTTGGAGTGACCCTCGTATTTCTCCGGAGGTACCAAGTCTAGTGTCAGTATTCTTACAGGCACACCCAGCACTGTATTCTTTAAACTGCACGTGTTATCTTCAGGGAGGAAATGTTCTCGTCATATTCTTGCATCACCAGCATTATTCCAAACTCTCGTATGCACGGAGAGTCCGAAGTACACTGCTCAATAATACACTTCGTGAAACGATGCATAATGTCCGAAGTTTCGTGTGGACTGCCATGCCTTCTCGTGCCCATTTCTCTTGCAATTTAGTATTCACTACAAAAGTAGCAAGACTAACACAGGCCACAGAATTAAGAGCACACGAAAGCAGTTGCATCTGGAGGACGCTGTGAAGCTACAATGTCCGCTACGCTGCCGTGTCACACCCCATGTGACGCCAGAACAGGAATCCCCGACCAACTACGCTTGGGGGGGGGGGGGGGGGCGAGGATAGGCATGGTAGATACAGGGTGGCGTAGTTAAAAGAAGTAACCCCCGTAGTGGCAGTTGACGCTAAATAACGAAAAATGTGAGGTGATCCACACGAGTTCCAAAAGAAATCCGTGGAAATTCGATTACTCGATAAATAGTACAATTCTCAAGGCTGTCAATTCAACTAAGTCCCTGGGTGTTAAAATTACGAACAACTTCAGTTGGAAAGACCACACAGATAATATTGTGGGGAAGGCGAGCCAAAGGTTGCGTTTCATTGGCAGGACACTTGGAAGATGCAACAAGTCCACTAAAGAGACAGCTTACACTACACTCGTTCGTCCTCTGTTAGAATATTGCTGCGCGGTGTGGGATCCTTACCAGGTGGGATTGACGGAGGACATCGAAAGGGTGCAAAAAAGGGCAGCTCGTTTTGTATTATCACGTAATAGGGGAGAGAGTGTGGCAGATATGATACGCGAGTTGGGATGGAAGTCGTTAAAGCAAAGACGTTTTTCGTCGCGGCGAGATCTATTTACGAAATTTCAGTCACCAACTTTCTCTTCGGAATGCGAAAATATTTTGTTGAGCCCAACCTACATAGGTAGGAATGATCATGAAAATAAAATAAGAGAAATCAGAGCTCGAACAGAAAGGTTTAGGTGTTCGTTATTCCCGGGCGCTGTTCGGGAGTGGAATGGTAGAGAGATAGTATGATTGTGGTTCGATGAACCCTCTGCCAAGCACTTAAATGTGAATTGCAGAGTAATGATGTAGAGGTAGATGTAGAGTGTGGACGCTAATGCAATATTATGACTTGTGAAACAGGGTAAACAACTACAACAATGGACAGTTTTATCCAATAGCTGATTGTCAACATTCAGCATTTCAGTTTATGTCATCAGTGAAGTTCGATATTTCTCTTTACGGCCTGTAAAATGACTTTCTCGACAGAAGAAAGAATTGGAAATGTGGAAGCGTCTGTGAAAATAGGTTCGATTACGGAAACTCGCGAAATTTTCGGGTCAGGTACTTGGATATAGGAGTACCAGCAGGAAGAGAAATTCAGAGTCAAAGTGGCGCACCTACAGATCTGTGCAAATGTAAAACGACGAAGAATTCTTTCAGTTCTCACACCAGAAGTTACTGCAGATATTCGCCAAAGAATTATTCAGAGCCCAAACCAGTACAAACGTAAATTGGCCCAACAGGAGTATGTAAGTAGGACGAGTTGTCAGAGGATATTGAAAAGTCTTAATGTGAAGTCATATCGTGTCACGGTTGTGAAGCAGTTACGGGATGATGACAGTCAGAAACGTGTAGATTAAATGCGAACATTTTTAGGTTAGGCTTTACCGTGGCAGTATACATGTGATGTGTTACGACAGCAAAAGGAACCTGTGACCACTGGATGCAGTGCCACAAGTTGCTTCAAAATCGTAACACAACACACACACAAATGTAATACTAACTAATGTAAATCCACCCGATGATGGAGGTTTAAATCTTCGAAACGCGTCGTGGAAGTAAATAAAACGGTGACTGGTAACAGTAAACTTGTTGTTTCATTTAACGTGTTGATTACTGCACGTGGCTTTTGAAGAGCATCAGCGATAGTTTATTAGATGCTTTCCATTACATCATGAGTGATGAAGCATAGTTTCACGTTTGCAGTCGTCTGAATTCACAGAATACGAAGTAGTGGACAACAGAAAATCCTAACACTGTGTGTCACCAACCATTGCGTGATGAAAAAATCAGCGTTTGTTGCGGTGTAACATGAAAGCGCATCGCTGGACTGATATTTTTGGACACTATGTGACGTTGTTACTTTAATTTTCTACGAAAGCGGTGCTGATAGACAATAAAAGCGGTTTAAAAGCTGTGAGCTGTCTGGGGAAGTTAATCTTGCATTACTAAGCAACTGTTTCACCAGGTATCCTGTCTAGCTTACCAAATTCCCAACCAGACGAACATTAATTATAATCTTTTAATAGTCATACGACAACCGGTGATATACACTCCTGGAAATGGAAAAAAGAACACATTGACACCGGTGTGTCAGACCCACCATACTTGCTCCGGACACTGCGAGAGGGCTGTACAAGCAATGATCACATGCACGGCACAGCGGACACACCAGGAACCGCTGTGTTGGCCGTCGAATGGCGCTAGCTGCGCAGCATTTGTGCACCGCCGCCGTCAGTGTCAGCCAGTTTGCCGTGGCATACGGAGCTCCATCGCAGTCTTTAACACTGGTAGCATGCCGCGACAGCGTGGACGTGAACCGTATGTGCAGTTGACGGACTTTGAGCGAGGGCGTATAGTGGGCATGCGGGAGGCCGGGTGGACGTACCGCCGAATTGCTCAACACGTGGGGCGTGAGGTCTCCACAGTACATCGATGTTGTCGCCAGTGGTCGGCGGAAGGTGCACGTGCCCGTCGACCTGGGACCGGACCGCAGCGACGCACGGATGCACGCCAAGACCGTAGGATCCTACGCAGTGCCGTAGGGGACCGCACCGCCACTTCCCAGCAAATTAGGGACACTGTTGCTCCTGGGGTATCGGCGAGGACCATTCGCAACTGTCTCCATGAAGCTGGGCTACGGTCCCGCACACCGTTAGGCCGTCTTCCGCTCACGCCCCAACATCGTGCAGCCCGCCTCCAGTGGAGTCGCGACAGGCGTGAATGGAGGGACGAATGGAGACGTGTCGTCTTCAGCGATGAGAGTCGCTTCTGCCTTGGTGCCAATGATGGTCGTATGCGTGTTTGGCGCCGTGCAGGTGAGCGCCACAATCAGGACTGCATACGACCGAGGCACACAGGGCCAACACCCGGCATCATGGTGTGGGGAGCGATCTCCTACACTGGCCGTACACCACTGGTGATCGTCGAGGGGACACTGAATAGTGCACGGTACATCCAAACCGTCATCGAACCCATCGTTCTACCATTCCTAGACCGGCAAGGGAACTTGCTGTTCCAACAGGACAATGCACGTCCGCATGTATCCCGTGCCACCCAACGTGCTCTAGAAGGTGTAAGTCAACTACCCTGGCCAGCAAGATCTCCGGATCTGTCCCCCATTGAGCATGTTTGGGACTGGATGAAGCGTCGTCTCACGCGGTCTGCACGTCCAGCACGAACGCTGGTCCAACTGAGGCGCCAGGTGGAAATGGCATGGCAAGCCGTTCCACAGGACTACATCCAGCATCTCTACGATCGTCTCCATGGGAGAATAGCAGCCTGCATGTCTGCGAAAGGTGGATATACACTGTACTAGTGCCGACATTGTGCATGCTCTGTTGCCTGTGTCTATGTGCCTGTGGTTCTGTCAGTGTGATCATGTGATGTACCTGACCCCAGGAATGTGTCACTAAAGTTTCCCCTTCCTGGGACAATGAATTCACGGTGTTCTTATTTCAATTTCCAGGAGTGTATATATAAAAGAGAGAATTTAAATAAAAAGAAATAAATCAGTTTATATTTGGATATTTATTTTAAGATTGATCATTGAAATTTCAGCATATTAAAATTGATTCCTAACTAAACTGGTGCCTTATTTAGGATTGTGAAAATGTGATAATGTGAGATTGCTATCTTACGGAACACATCAATTATGGAGCCAAGATTGGGAGACTGCATACAACACTGCATTCATAAAACAACACACAAAGAATGTTGAAACGTATGCAAGATAAAGTTAACCACTACCAACAGATTCAAATTTTCACCCAAAGAAATTACGTTCGTAGCACAATCCTGTCCGTCATGTAATTATTACACACTGGTATACTAAATTCATACTAACTCTCAGTGAAATCTTTCCGAAAAGAATAGCTGAGGGCTACTTTGATGATTACACCACATGCTTCACGTGGTCAACTTGGTTTACACAAAGCGTGTAACTCCACAATAATTTTGATAATTAAAATAAATTAGATCGAAAAGCAATTTACAAAAGAAAAACCTCGAACTGGTTACTAACGTCTTACTGTTAACCTGACGGGTAAAACAGTTATATAAGCACGTGGTACTGGTCTCGCAAAGTACACCCCACGTGGGTTGAACATAAAGAAAAGTTGCTATATTGAAAAATATTGTCAAGACGAGAAGTTATAATCACACAAGCATTCGCATTTAAGATTGATCTTAGTTAGAGTTACTGATCAACACGTGGTTCCACTTTACTCACAAAGTAGTGACAAAGCAACTACCAGAAAATAATCTGAACTTTTCACGAGAATTACACTGCGCTGCAATTTAAGATAACATTAGATATTTTAGAGCTAAACCTGAAATAAAGGTAATTAAATTTTCAGTTAGGCTGAACTTAAGAAATCCATTGTCCTGCGGACTTAGCAGACACGCGCTTAGCCGGAGATCTTACCACTTCAGACGCTCGCCCCGGACTGACTGACCTGCGCTCCTACCGAGCGTGCTTCCCAAATACAAACGGAAGTGACCAGAGGGGCAGCTTCCTATACCAACATGACAACGGACGGACAGGACCATACTAAGGATAGAAACCTCTTTGCTTTTAGAAAGCGTAGCTACCTGTTCCGACGTTGGTCCTACTGTTCTCTAGCAGACAGGCTTGTCTGCTACCCTCAAGCATGCAACTACAAATACATTTGCTCATTCATCCTCTCACACAGAAGGGAAGGGGGATGATAGTATCTTATCATACACAGTGTATAAAAGAAAGCGGATGTAGGTTCCGTATGAGACTGTGTGACATGAATTACATATAAACTGTGTTTTAAAGTGTAGTAGTGTGACAGATCGTTCTTGTTTATGTGTAAAAGTAACACGTTCCACTACTCAGTCTCCTCCCAGATAGTCAGAAACGCCACAGTAAATTTAGAAGAGGAATTTATGCCGTAAATGACAATAGATTTAAGAAATTAAACATGGAAGGAATCCAACAGAGACCTTTCAACTATCTACAACTCACTTGGCTCCTTCCAGCAAGATGGGGCAACATGCCACACGTCTAAGGTATCCCTGAAACGGGTCCACGAAGTCTTCACTGAGGAACGAACTGTCAACAAACATTTATGGACACCCGATTCGTCGCATCTAACAACATGTGTTTTTTTTTTCCTGTGATTGAAGAGTGAGGTCTGTGAAACAACTCCACACCAATAGAGAAACTGAAAGACAACATCATTCATGCAGTTGCCGCCATCGATATCCGAACTTTACACAGGGTGCGTCTGAAAACGCTTAGGCGCTCACCGCTGGGTATTGATGTTGCAGGCAGTCAGTTGCAACATCTTCTGTAAATGTATTTTTCACTGCATTTTTCACTGTAAATAAATGGTAACTCCATTTCAGCTCGTTTCTTTAATTTCACTGCATTTCGTTTATACTTACAGGTTACTGCTTTTATATACGGCACCATGTATTATCGTGCAACAGTGTCATGGGGTGTAGACATCCGATGGGACAGCTGGTAGCAGAACTTAATTTGCGTAGCCCCGCACGTTGACCGAAAGCGTGGCATAACGTTCATAGCCAGTAAAGTCGCAAGATAAGGATTCTTCCTAGCCGCGCGGGATTAGCTGAGCGGTCTCAGGCACTGCAGTCAAGGACTGTGCGGCTGGTCCCGGCGGAGGTTCGAGTCCTCCCTCGGGCATGGGTGTGTGTAGTTGTCCTTATAATTTAGGTTACGTAGTGTGTAAGCTTAGGGACTGATGATCTTAGCAGTTAAGTCCCATAAGACTTCACACACATTTGAACATTTGATTCTTCCTACCATAACGACGATTTTTGCCAGCAAGTTGTAACTGGTGATTTTTCAAAGCAAGACGACAATATTTCCGTGACAGTAGACATAAGCCACGTGTAAAAGATAACGCAGGAGAGATTATCACGCCACTGGAGCTACTGCCTGTCTGTTAACATGTGTCCCACTGTCCCACCTCTTCTCGCTGTTGGTTAGGTCTATGACGGTATCTTGTACCTCGTTGATTCGATGGACAACCTCCCATCTTAATTTCATACCTTACCAGCACGCTCGATTTTCGGCATCCAGAGAAAAAACTCATCTCAAACGCTTCGCTGCTCTTCTGTTTTGGTTGTGCGAAAGTGCATGATTCACATCCATACACCTGCACGCTCCAGACGAAAACACTCAGAAATGTGTTCCGTGAATTTAGGCCTCTGCTCAATACTGCCAGACTTCTTTTGGCGAAGAGAGCTCTCATTTCCAGCGCAGCTCAGCCCTTATGTTCTCCTTGCTACGACCTTCGTGATTACAAAGGCTGGTCGTAGTCAAAACGAGTCTCTTCACACACCATAGGGTGTACTTATCCGAAATTGTACCAATGGTACAACGGATTGAGTGCTGTTCTCAGATTATTCCATCCTTGGTCAAAGGGTGTTGTCACGTCACAGAAATAAAATCTTACCACGGAATTCGAGTAAAATTTCGGCTTTCATGAATGTTTCAATCTAGGATGATAATGTGGAAAGTACTGTTCAATATCCATCCGACATGCATTCGAGAATTTCGGTTCACTACTTCGCTTTCTCGTGACCGACAACGTCAGAGGACTCCACACCGATGATAGCAGCACTGAAAAGCAACTTACCATGAAACTCAGTGCTGAGCCCAGCGACGCCTAACCACTAGTTGTCACGGGTCACACAGGTTGTGTTTACACTGGTGAAAGGTGGCTACACTGAGTCACAGCGCCAGAGATTGCGCCAAAGAGTATTATTCTGCCGCCTCCACTGGCGCAGTAGTTGTTCAGAGACTGTCGAGGGCAGTTGTGGTTCAGAGGTTGCCGTGGGCAGTGCTTGTTGAGAGGATGTCGAGAGCTGTACTAGTTGAGAGCACGTCGTGTGCAGTTGTTGTTCTGTTGGCGAGAGAGTAGATGTTGTTCGGTTGGTGTAATGTATATATGGAAGATGTCGCAATGATCACAGTGTATTTTTCTTTAATATACGAGGGCCGTTCAGAAAGTAACCTCCGGTTGATTTAAAAAAATACACCAAGTTAAATAAAAATATTTTAATATATACATCTTACAACTACATCTTTGCACTATTTTTCTACATAGTCTCCATAGCGATTGAGGCACTTATCGTATCTCTTCACAAGCTTTGAAATTCCTTCTGCATAAAAATCACCCGCTTGTGCCTGGAGCCAGCCTGTGACCGCATCTTTGAGCTCTTCGTCGTCATCAAACGGCTGTGACCCGAGCCATTTCTTCAAATGCATGAAGAGGTGATAATCACTTGGCGCCAGGTCTGGGCTGTAAGGTGGATGGTTGATAACGTCCCACTTGAAGGCCTCAAGAAGGGCCGTTGTTCTGCGAGCAGAGTGAGGACGGGCGTTATCGTGCAAAAAAACGATACCGGAAGTCAGCATACCACGGCGTTTGTTCTGTATAGCCCGTCGTAACTTTTTTATTGTTTCACAGTACACGTCTTGATTAATGGTCGTACCACGTTCCATGAATTCAACCAACAACACCCCTTTGGCATCCCAAAACACCGTTGCCATCAGTTTTCTGGCAGAAAAATCTTGCGAGGCTTTTCTCGGTTTGGTAGGCGAATTTGAATGTGCCCACATCTTCGATTGTTCTTTTGTCTCAGGGTTCACGTACTTAATCCAGGTTTCGTCACCGGTCACGATTCTGTTTAACAATGGTTCTCCTTCGTCCTCATAACGTGACAGAAAGTCTAATGCAGAGGTCATTCTTTGAGTTTTGTGGTGGTCGGTAAGAATTTTGGGCACCCATCGTGCACAGAACTTACGGTAACCCAATCTTGCTGTCACTATCTCGTACAAGAGAGTCTTAGAAATCTGTGGAAAACCAGTAGACAACTCCGACATTGAGAAACGTCGATTTTCACGAACTTTTGCATCAACTGTCTGAACGAGTTCGTCAGTCACCAATGATGGTCTACCACTCCTCTCTTCATCACGAACGTTTTCTCGTCCACTTTTAAATAAACGTACCCATTCACGGACAACTCCTTCACTCATAACTCTCGGTCCGTACACGGCACAAAGCTCACGATGAATAGCTGCTGCAGAATATCCTTTGGCTGTAAAAAAACCTTATGACAGCACGCACTTCACATTTGGCGGGGTTTTCTATTGCAGCACACATTTCAAACTGCCACAAAAACTAAACTAGCGCAGGTACGACGTTCACTCGACCACGGCTTGATGCCGACTGACCTGTTGAGTGCGTGAACGCACAGATGGCGTCGCTACTCCCCCCACAACCCGCACTGTGACCGATCGGGGGTTACTTTCTGAACCGCCCTCGTATATGGAGGTAACAAAAAATTTTTTTATTCCAAATTTCCTAAATAACAATGCCTCTTGGTCACAGGTTCAGTCAACAAAGCATCTGGCTCGTGTTCCTGTATTAGACTTGTAATTCTGGTTTCTATGTGCAATTATAGTATTTCTGGTTTTTTAATTACTTCGTTGTAAATGGTGTCTAAAATTTCTTGTCGTATTGACGAAGAACCGTGCCAGATACATGTACGTTGAGTCACACTACCACACACACAACAGTTACACTTGTGCTTTATTGTTTCGTAGATTTTATAGTTGCTGGGAACTTAATTAATCATTCGTGTTAACGGAAATTTACTTTCATTCCTTATTGTTATTTTATGCAGTCAGATTGCGTACTAATACTACTCAGGGCCAACCGGTTACGAGACTTTGTAACCAGATACACAGCTACTAAAATTATTATATTTTCATTTTATATGTAAGCCCCCATTCACGTGGCGACCGCTGCTTTGGATCGTCCCTTGGAATTCTTTTGACAGTAAAAGTAGCAGACAGTAGTATTGTTGTAGTAATTTGTAGTTTAGTAATTGTAGTCTATATTGCATGTGTAGATTTGGTAATTGAACATTTGTAGTTGTCTTGTCATTCTTCTAATGGTATTTTTTGCAGAATTTAATTTTTGTTGTCTCATATACGGGTTTGACAATTTTGTGCCATTAAGAAGATTTCAATTGTTCGTTAATCGTGTTTGTCGGGAAGCATTTCGTGTGAATGGTATTGTTGGTGATAAAGTGTTATATTGTGTGTAATTTTCGTATAGTGACGAGTTTTGTATGGTTGTAAATGATTACGCTATCGATGAATAAGGCAAATATGATGGATAGTCAGAATGACGAAATTGTTAACATGGCGAACTCGCCACCACAGGAGAACTGTATGATGAATAATGAAGTAGAAAATAATTTAATAAGCCGGAAAATAGTCCGGAACCAGTTCAAAATTTTTCACAATCGGAAAATTTTCAGAATATGAGATTAACGATAGAAGATTCTGGTATAGTATCGAACACAGATAGCTTTACAGCTATGACGAAGGAAGTTACTTTTACGGGAAATGTTAGGGGCGAAAAGAATTTTGAACCAGTTAATATGGAGCAGTTGATGGGTGCTATATTAAATTTGGGATCACAGATGGGAACATTGGCAACACGGTTAGACTGACAAATAGGAACAATTAAAACTGATGTGGGAACAATGGAAACACGGTTAGACTCACGAATAAGGACATGTTTCAAAAACATGAAATATGAATTAAAGAAAGAAATTAGAGAAGAAGTACAACCGATTTTGAATTCTCACAATAATAGATTAATTTCAATAAAAATTAGACAAAAGGAACAGGATAGAGAACAGGAAGAAAGAGATCGCATGATAGTACAAAAATTTTCAGAGTTAAATTTACAATGTGCACACGATAAGGAAGAAATATTTTAAAGAATTGAGGAATCCGTACCAGATGAAAGAATAAATAACCCAACACAACAATATGAACAGTTAACTACTAAATGTGTCAATACTGAAGCCCGAGTCGCGACACTTACGGAAGATGTAAATAAACAGAAAGAACAAATAGGTGACTTATCGGAAAGAGTTGAGGACATTTCAGATAAATTGACAAGTTTTAGTTTAAATGGGGACAGAGATTTAGATGATACAGGTCCATTGCCATTTTCAGAAACAGAAGAGTACCAGAATATAAATAAACATGTTGAAAATCGGGGAAAATTTAATGAACGAGTTAAAAGGGAATTTGAGTCGTTGCGAAAGCAAGTTAAACAAATTAAAAGCGAAATCGTAGGAAAATACAGTAGAAGAAATTTGGAATCACCGATAGCAGCGGGTTTTGAAGAAAATAATTTATTTCATTTACGAGATGCAACAAGAGAGCGCCAGGCGCGCGAACTTGACAATAATCGACATTCGGACTGGGAAAGACGTGGTAGGTCTTCGTCGCCACGAGGCGAAAACTTTGACTATAAACACTTTTTAACTGTTCGCAAATTTAAGATCCTTCGCAATTCTAAGAATGACATACATCCATGTTCATGGTTGGTTCAATTTATGTACGCACTTCCACCAAATTGGCCACTAAGTCACAAACTGGAATTTATGTGTGGCTATTTATGTCCTCAGGGGATTCACTACACTAAGTTAATATGTGCCGTAGCGTGCACAGGGCCCAGAGCTGTAGTGGTGCTATTTCCTTTTAGTTTTCTGCGCTGCTGGCTACTCTTTTACTATTCTTTGTATCCATCAAAACAGCTCTTCAACTCTCAATCCATCTGGAAAAGGAGTCGGTAAAGAGTGACCGGATATGACTATTTTACCCAAAAGTGATTTCGGAAATTACCATTTGGACTTACTGTATCTTCAGCAGCATTCATTCATAGTTTAAACTAAATTTTACCTGTTTATCTTCGTGACAATATTACTTCATATGTTGACGATATTCTTATTGCTAAACGTTCTTGGAATGAGCATAACAAAATTTTGGATTCATTATTACGTATTTTTGCAAGAGTTGGCATTACAGTGAATTTGGAAAAATCTGAATTTGGTCGTTCTCAGGTGAAATTTCTTGGTCATATTATTTCTACAGAAGGTATTCTTCCTGACCCAGAGAAACTAGACGCTATTCGTAATTATGCTGTTCCTACTACAAAACGTAATGTTCGTAGTTCCCTTGGTGTCTGTAATTTTCTTAGACGCTTTGTTAGATTGCACAATTTGGCCACACCTCTTTTATGTGAACTATCTGGAAAGAATTCTAATTGGTGTTGGAATGAGGAAGCTCAATCGGAATTTGAACAACTTCGTGATGCTTTAGTTGCTGCTCCACTTCTTTCGCATCCGGATTTATCTAAAGATTTTTGTTTGGCGACGGATTCATCATACGAAGGACTAGGTGCATATTTATTTCAAGAGATAGAAGAAAACGGCGTTGTAGTTCAGAAAACTATTGCATTTGGAAGTCGTGTTCTCTCTAAATCAGAAAAGAATTATTCGATTACGGAACTTGAAGCCTTGGCTGTTGTTTGGGCTTTCACAAAATTTCGCATATTTTTGTATGGCAGACATACTAAGGTTTACACCGATCATCGAGGTCTGGAATTTCTTCATCATCATCATCATCATTTAAGACTGATTATGCCTTTCAGCGTTCAGTCTGGAGCATAGACCCCTTATAAAATTCCTCCACGATCCCCTATTCAGTGCTAACATTGGTGCCTCTTCTGATGTTAAACCTATTACTTCAAAATCATTCTTAAACGAATCCAGGTAGCTTCTCTTTGGTCTGCCCCGACTCCTCCTACCCTCTACTGCCGAACCCATGGGTCTCTCGGGTAACCTTGCTTCTCCCATGCGTGTAACATGACCCCAACATCTAAGCCTGTTCGCCCTGACTGCTACATCTATAGAGTTCATTCCCAGTTTTTCTTTGATTTCCTCATTGTGGACACCCTCCTGCCATTGTTCCCATCTACTAGTACCTGCAATCATCCTAGCTACTTTCATATCCATAACCTCAACCTTGTTGATAAGGTAACCTGAATCCCTCAGCTTTCGCTCCCATACAACAAAGTTGGTCAAAAGATCGAACGGTGCACAGATAACTTAGTCTCGGTACTGACTTCCTTCTTGCAGAAGAGAGTAGATCGTAGCTGAGCGCTCACTGCATTAGCTTTGCTACACCTCGCTTCCAGTTCTTTCACTACGTTGCCATCCTGTGAGAATATGCATCCTAAGTACTTGAAACCGTCCACCTGTTCCAACTTTGTTCCTCCTATTTGGCACTCAATACGTTTATATCTCTTTCCCACTGACATTACTTTCGTTTTGGAGATGCTAATCTTCATACCATAGTCCTTACATTTCTGATCTAGCTCTGAAATATTACTTTGCAAACTTTCAATCGAATCTGCCATCACAACTAAGTCATCCGCATATTCTAGACTGCTTATTTTGTGTTCACATATCTTAATCTCACCCAGCCAGTCTATTGTTTTCAACATATGATCCATAAATAATATGAACAACAGTGGAGACAGGTTGCAACCTTGTCTTACCTCTGAAACTACTCTGAACCATGAACTCAATTTACTGTCAACTCTAACTGCCCCCTGACTATCCATGTAAAGACCTTCAATTGCTTGCAAAAGTTTGTCTCCTATTCCGTAATCTCGTAGAACAGACAATAACTTCCTCCTAGGAACCCGGTCATATGCCTTTTCTAGATCTATAAAGCATAGATACAATTCCCTGTTCCACTCACAACACTTCTCCATTATTTGCCGTAAGCTAAAGATCTGGTCCTGAAAACCTCTAAGAGGCCTAAACCTACACTGATTTTCATCCAATTGGTCCTAATACCCGCACTTTCCTTTCAACAATACCTGAGAAGATTTTACCCACAACGCTGATTAAAGAGATACCTCTGTAGTTGTTACAATCTTTTCCGTTTCCATGATTGGTGTGATTACTGCTGTCTGATGGAACCTGTCCCGACTCCCAGGCTATTTCAATTATCCTGTGTAGCCATTTAAGACCTGAAATTCCACTGTATTTGATGAGTTCCGCCTTAATTTCATCCACTCCACCTGCTTTATTGCACTGCAATCTATTGACCATTTTCTCCACTTCCTCAAATGTGATCCTATTTCCATCATCATTCCTATCCCATTGTACATCGAAATCTGAAACATTACTGATCGTATTTTGACCTACATTGAGCAACTCTTCAAAATATTCTCTCCATCTGCCCAAGGAATCCACAGGATACACCAGCAGTTTTCCTGGCCTGTCCAAAATACTTGTCATTTCCTTCTTACCTACCTTTCGAAGACTGCTAATTGCACTCCAGAATGGTTTTCCAGCAGCTTGACCCAAAGTCTCCAACCTGTCTTCCCAAGATTTCTTCTTGGATGCTGCAATTATCTGTTTGGCTTTGTTTCTTTCTTCAACATAACTTTCTCTGTCTACCTGAGTTCTAGTATGTAGCCATTTTTGATATGCCTTCTTTTTCCTTTTACAGGCTGCCTTGATTGTGTCATTACACCAAGCTGTTTGCTTCATCCTACCTTTACACACTACTGTTCCAAGACATTCTTTAGCCACTTCTAGTACTGTGTCCCTGTACCTTGTCCATCCCTTTTCCAATGACTGTAATTGACTACATTCAATTAACTGGTACCTTTCTGAGATCGCTGTTATGTACTTGTGCCTGATTTCCTTATCCTGAAGTTTCTCCACTCTTATCCTCCTACATATGGACCTGACCTCCTGCACTTTCGACCTCACAATCCCAATTTCACTGCAGATTAAATAATGATCAGTGTCAGCAAAGAATCCCCTGAATACACGTGTGTCCCTCACAGCCTTCCTGAATTCCTGATCTATTATTATATAGTCAATGACAGATCTGGTTCCCCTGCCTTCCCAAGTATACCAGTGAATGTTCTTATGTTTAAAAAATGAGTTTGTGATTACTAAGCCCATACTGGCACAGAAATCCAAGAGTTGTTTCCCATTCCTGTTGGCCTCCATATCCTCTCCAAATTTACCCACAACCTTTTCATACCCTTCTGTTCGATTTCGAATCCTGGCGTTAAAATCACCCATGAGCAGAACACTGTCCTTGTCCTTTACTCTAACAACTACATCACTGAGTGCCTCATAAAAACTGTCCATCTTATCTTGATCTGTCCCTTCACAATGCGAATATACTGACACAATCCTAATTGTCTTGTTAGTCCCTGTCAAATCTATCCACATCGGTCGTTCGTTTACATACCTTATTGCAACTTTGCTGGGTTCCATTTCTTTCCTGATGTAAAGCCCTACACCCCATTGTGCTATTCCTGCTTTGACTCCTGACAGGTAGACCTTGTATTCTCCCACTTCCTCTTCTTTCTCACCCCTTACCCGAATGTCACTAACAGCTAAAACGTCCAGCCCCATCTTACTTGCAGCCTCTGCCAGCTCTACCTTCTTCCCAGAGTAGCCCTTATTGATATTAATAGCTCCCCATCTCATTACCATTTGTTTGCCAAGTCATATCTTAGGAGTCCTTGGTTTGTCAGTTAGAGGTGGGACTCCGTCACCTCCAAAGGTCCGAGGCATTTTGCTCTGATTGTTGCCAGCATCATATTTAAAGTACCAGGGAAGCAGGTTGCTAGCCTTACTTGCCCCGGGTCCCATTGGGTTTTACCCCTAACGGCTGAGGGACTAACCAGTGGATTTGGTAGTCTTTGCCGTATGAGCACAAAGGAATTTCTTATGTCAACAAAATTAACACATGGAAGATTGTCACGATTGGCGCTGTATCTACAGGAATTTGACTGTAGTATTGTTTACATACAGGGTTCTTCAAATATTTTTGCTGATGCTGTATCACGAGCACCTATGGGTTTGAAACAAAGTGCTGAGGAGGAATGCAAAGAAAACAATTATTGTTTGATGTATATGCAAGGTGTTGCGTTTGAAAATTTTATTTCGTCTTCGCTCCAGGACATCGCTAAGGAGCAAAACAAGGATCCAATCTGGAAGGACATTAAGGAGAAGTGGAGGAGAAAGGAAAGCGGAGCGATTAGACAGTATTATTTAGTTCGCAATGATATTCTTTTTAAACGAAAATCGGTCGACAACTCTGTTTGGTTAGTTTGCATTCCTGATGAGTGGGTTAATAAGCTGATTTGGTATACACATTTCGGTTATGCACTCTTTGGTCCCAGAAAATGCTTTCATAAATTACGAGAAAATTGCTACTTCAGTAATATGGAAAAACGTATTCGATTTGTTCTTGCCAAATGCAAATTATGTCAAAAGGCTAAGCCGCCAACTGTTTCTCACAGAGCACCCTTGTTTCCTATCATTCCAGCGAAATTAAAGGAGATGGCTGCAGTCGATTTGTTCGGTCCAGTGGTTCGTTCTACTAATGGTTTTGCGTACGTTTTGGTAGCAGTGGAACTCACATCAAAATATGTGTGTTTTACACCTTTACGCAAAGCAACAGCTCGTTCAGTATCTAAGGCTTTCATCAAACATTTTCTTAAAGAAATGGGTCATGTTGATAAAGTTATATCAGATAATGGACCACAGTTTCGCTCTAAAATTTGGCTTCGTACTCTACGGCGTCGTAGGATTAAACCAATTTTCAATTCACGTTTTCACCCTCAATCTAACGCTTCAGAGAGATGGATGAAGGAAATCAATAAATTGTGTCGACTTTATTGTCATCAGAATCACAGAACGTGGGATCAGTATCTTCATATGTTTCAAAACATTTTGAATGAACTCCCTAATGATTCAACTTCTTCACCGCCTATATTGATATTAAAAAATAAAGCACCGACAAATCGCATTTCTGAAATAGTTCCTTTTCCACCTACACGGAAACTGCGGCATTCTGAAGTTGTCAACCTGGCTCTACAAAATATTGCATCTGCGGCTGCTAGAAGAGAGAAATCAGCTAAACGTCCTGGTCGTTTAAAAACCTTGTCAGTTGGTCAAAAGGTGTTAATTAAGTCGCATCGTTTGTCTCACAAAGGAAAAGGCTTCTGTCGCAAATTTTTTCTGCTTTATAACAGTCCATATAGAGTTCGCAGAATTATTCATGATAACACTGTCGAAGCAGAAACTCTTAAATCTCGGCGCTCTAAGGGAATACATCATATATCGAACGTTAAAATTTTTGTGGAATGACATACTTTTGAGAAACTAACAGTTACATGTATAAACACGCAGAGAATATAAGGATACCGCGCCGTGTTCCGGCGGCGGCACATACTCAAAGCAACAGTCAAGTCTGCGCGCCGCACAAGGCAGTCGTTGACCGCAAACAATTACTTCCTACGTCACGCGTACCTACAGCTGATCGAGCTCTCAGTGCGAATGCACTGACAGCCGTAAACAAATACACAGTCTAATTTCTGCTAATAAATTCAGTATAAGCTATAGTGGCTTGACAAATTATGTTATTAACGTTCAGTTTTTTCAGGATACAGTTGTATAAAATATTTCAGAACTTCAGGTAAATTCTGTGTGTGTCCGACGTTACGAGGACTTGCTATCGAGAAAATTTCAGGAAGAATGTAATTTCGAAGAAGAAACTAATAAACTAAAAAGGTAACTATTAATTGAGTTTATTTTTCAGGTAACATATTTCCACTTAGGTAGGTACTTTAGACGTAATTTGCTGCTCGCGATTACGTGATTTATACTTTGTGTTAACTAATTTTGACAATGATTGGTTAATGAACAGGGTTGTTACTTATGTATATTATGCATCGCTTCGCTGCTCTGCTTTTTCACTGATGTCACATTTTTTTTATTATGTGCCTGCTGTGTTTATTTTTTTAAATTATACTTGTCACCTGATTAGTTGTGCTGATATGGTTATGTATGTAAGTTATACTTTGTGATTTATCTGCTTGCGCCTTCATGTTTACTTATTAAGATTACATATGAACATTTATTTGCTTATGCTGATATGATGCTAATGACCTGTTTACTATGTAAGATATGTATTTACTGCTTTGCGTATGGATTGCATATTTACACATTTTTGTTTTGTTGTCATAACTACTCTTTAATTTGGTATATAGAAATGCTGATATACTGTGTACGAACATGGAGTTTAGGTCACACTATGGTATTAATTATAGATTGTTTGCTTGGCAGAACCTCGTTGTAGGGATTGTGCTACATCCATTTGTTGACATTCTGTTCTCTACTGGTATATTTACTCGCTATTGCGTGTTTTGCTTACGCTCAGTGCTTTATATTTTAAGATAAGAAAATGAACTGCTATAATTCTACGAACGGCATTGGTACAAGAAACTTCATTGAAGTCACATGAGCTGGAGGTTTTATGGAAGCTGTATAAATTTATGCTAATAGGAAGGAAGCTAACGACATGAAATACCAACACTAGGTTTAGACCATTGATAGTTATTACACTGCATTCTTCGTGAGCAATTGAAATAGCAAGTGACACTTGACACAAGAAATAGTCCACATGTTTGCTTCTGTTTTGCTATGGTTCTTGAAGTGGTGTACACACTGTGAAATATTACGATTATTCACACTCCGTACTCGTACTTACTTACTGAAAGCTATTCAAACTAAAGACTGTTAGAGGTCATGTATGCGTTTCTTTTATTTAATGATGGACAAGGTAACCAAAATGTATTTTGTAATTCATAATGAGTAGAAGATTTGGGTCAGGTGGATTACACAGAGGTTGTGTGTGGACATTGTGTCTTCAGATTGTATGGGATGGTGAATTGAAGTTTGCACTAGGATTTTATCTGTACTTGTTCGAGGAGACTGACTAGAGGAAAGAGTTGTTATGGAAGTGAAATGATATTGGTGATAAGTTTTATATGTATTGACGTATTGAAGAGGTATTATTGAAGTATTAAGATTATGTGATGCTGATGATTATTGGAGTTTTGGTGGATAAGAGGTAAAGTAAGTGAGGAGCATATTTTTTTTGTTTGTTTATATGGAACAAGGTGGATGAAGATGGCAGACTAGAACACTCAAGTAGAAGGAAGATTGTCTACACACACACTTCGTTAAATCAATAAGCAGTACATACTTTTTTTTTGGAGTGAGGAAGTATTTGCATATCTTGGCACACTGACAGTTGTTCAGCAACTGTACATTTTGATTTGGCTTGGCAAACATTGGTCTTGACATGATGACTATGACGATGACTAACTATTATTGACTGTTATACACTGTTGCCACTACTACTTGATACACATGTTGAACATCAAATTTTGACAGAATTGCATTTACACAGTTAACACTATTCAATTACACAGTAGTAGTTAAATGTGGATGAAAGATGAGTGAGTGTGTTTTGTGTGTTTTCCTTTCCTAATCCCAAATAATTGGTACTGACCTATCTCCTACATATCATTTTACTTGTTTGTTGTGGCTTGCACTGACACCCATAAATATTATAGGTTTACTGATATTTGTGTATTTGTAATAGTTAATATGACAATTATCTGATATCATTTGTGTGTTTATTATAATTTGTATGTTTAGTGTAAGAGCATTGATAATAATTTTGTAAAAGCAATTGTGTGTGCATTCAAACTGTTGTTCGTGCTTGCACCTGTTCAACATTACTGGGTGCCACTTGGAAATGTTTAATTTCTGCTGATGAACTCTGATGAACTGTCTAATTAGTGATAGTGAATATTATGGACTGTTACCTGCACTGTTCAACATTACTGGGTGCCACTGTTGGAACTGCTTCTACTGAAATGATGTCACTTGTTGGTGTCTGCACCTGCTCAACATTGCTGGGTGCCACTGATGTAACTGCTTCTACTGAAATGATTCACTTGTTGCTGTCTGCACCTGTTCAACATTGCTGGGTGCCACTGATGGAACTGCTGCTACTGAGATAATGTCACTTGTTGGTGTCTGCACCTGCTCGCCATTGCTGGGTGCCACTGTTGGAGCAGTTTAAATACTGCTGATGAAATGTTATAAGAGTGCAATTTGCACCTGTTGACCATTGCTGGGTGCTACTGTTGGAACTGTCAACTACTCTGAGGAGTGATACTTGTGTATTGAACTACTGAAAAGATTTTATGTGAATGTTTGTATAAACTGATTTTTTGTGTATTTACTGTTTATGAAATGTTATGAGACTCTTACCTGCACCTATTCATCATTGCTGACACTTTTGATTGAATTGTTTAACCACATTGTTTAACAAAGGATGCTTGTGTAAACTATTCTGTAAAATCACATGTATGCAAGCATTTGTATCCCTTACTGTATTTTATATATTAGGTCATTGAAAAGTCAGTGCAAAGCCAAAATTTATTTAGTTATGTGATATTTACTTATTAATATCATCTTTTATTTTTGTCTGTATTTTTTTTTTTTGGACGAATTTGGTGGTATTTTCACCACCAATGCTGACAAAAATACCATCAAATTCTAGCCCGTGGAGGAGGGGCATATGAAAGGTGGCTACACTGAGTCACAGCGCCAGAGATTGCGCCAAAGAGTATTATTCCGCCGCCTCCACTGGCGCAGTAGTTGTTCAGAGAATGTCGAGGGCAGTTGTAGTTCAGAGGTTGCCGTGGGCAGTGCTTGTTGAGAGGATGTCGAGAGCTGTACTAGATGAGAGCATATAGTGTGCAGTTATTGTTCTGTTGGGCGAGAGAGTAGATGGTGTTCGGTTGGTGTAGTGTATAGATGTCGCAATGATCACAGTGTATTTTTCGTCACTATATATGGAGGTAACAAAAAAGTTTTTATTTCAAATTTCCTAAATAACAATGCCTCTTGGTCACAGCTTCAGTCAACAAAGCATCTGGCTCGTATTCATGTATTAGACTTGTAATTCTAGTTTTTATGTGCAATTATAGTATTTCTGATTTTTAATTACTTCATTGAAAATGGTGTCTAAAATTTCTTGTCGTATTGAGGAAGAACCATGCCAGATACATGTACGTTGAACCACACTACCACACACAGAACAGTTACACTTGTCCTTTATTGTTTCGTAGATTTTATAGTTGCTGGGGACTAAATTAATCAGTTAACGGAAATTTCCTTTCATTCCTTATTGTTATTTTATACAGTCAGATTGCGTACTAATACTACTCAGGGCCAACCGGTTACGAGCCTTCATAACCAGATACACAGCTACTAAAATAATTATATTTTAATTTTATAATTAAGCCCCCATGCACTGGTTGCCAAACAATGGGCAGTACCTGGAAGGGGAGGCTGAAACGAAATGAAACGATAAGAGTTGAGAGGATTGTTGTTGTTTTTGTGGTCTTCAGTCCTGAGACTGGTTTGATGCAGCCCTCCATGCTACTCTATCCTGTGCCAGCTTCTTCATCTCCCAGTACGTACTGCAGCCTACATCCTTCTGAATCTGCTTAGTGTATTCATCTCTTGGTCTCCCTCTATGATTTTTACCCTCCGTGATGCCCTCCAACACTAAATTGGTGATCCCTTTTTGGCTCAGAACATCTCCTACCAACCGATCCCTTCTTCTAGTCAAGTTGTGCCACAAACTCCTCTTCTCCCCAATTCTATTCAATACCTCTTCATTAGTTATGCGAACTACCCATCTAATCTTCAGCATTCTTCTGTAGCACCACATTCCAAAAGCTTCTTTTCTCTTCTTGTCCAAACTATTTATCGTCCTTCTTTCACTTCCATACGTGGCTACACTCCATATAAATACCTTCAGAAACGACTTCCTGACATGTTATTTCAGTAATTGCAAAATTACTGAAGTGGCCCACAACTGCTGTAGCTTGTCCTCAATATTCCGGGATTGGCGCTAGGACTGACATGGAGTACCTGAACGTCACAGAGACATGTTGCATGGGTTTGGTCATGAAATGCCACCACGACATTGTTGCACGAGAGGTAGCACATGAGGATACATATGTCTGCAACATACTGCTATGGCATTAGAGTTTCATCAATAACTACCTACTTAAACTGAATCATACTTGGGGTTTCTCCACAGCAAGACGCCAGGTGTAACACCACTGTGCTTCTCCAAATCATTGAAAGAATTTACGAGGGTCACTCCAAAAGAAATGCACACTACTTTTTTTTTTAAATCCATCTTTTATTCTAGATGTTTGAAAGTTTTACAGCGTGTAGATACATCCTTTATGAACAATATTTTCATTTCTCCACATAATTTCCATCCCTCTCAACTGCCTTACGCCATCTTGGAACCAGCGCCTGTACACCCACACTGTAAAATTCTGGACCGACCTGTTGGAGCCACTGTTTGGCAGTATGCACAAGGGAGTCATCATCTTCAACGAAGAGAGTCTTTCAGTTTCCCAAAGAGATGATAGTCACATGGAGCCAGGTCGGGACTGTAAGGCGGGTGTTGTCCATCCGAATTTTGTGATCGCTTCCACGGTTTTTCGACTGACATGTGGCCGTGCATTGTCGTGCAACAGCAAAACATCCTGCTTTTGCCGATGTGGTCGAACACGACTCAGTCGAACTTGAAGTTTCTTCAGTGTCGTCACATAAGTATCAGGATTTATGGTGGTTCCACTTGGCACGATGTCGACAAGCAAGAGTCCTTCGGAATCGAAAAACGCCGTAGTCATAACTTTTCCAGCAGAAGGTGTGGTTTTGAATTTTTTTTCTTGGGTGAATTTGCACGATGCTACTCCATTGATTGCTTGTTCGCCTCTGGTGAAAAATGCTGCAGCCATGTTTCATCACCTGTCACAATTCTTCCAAGAAATTCATCTCCACCATTCTCGTACTGTTCCAAAAGTTCGCTGTGTACCGTTTTTCTTGTTCCTTTGTGAGACACTATCTACATCATGGGAACCCACTTGGCACAGACCTTTTTTAACGCCAACACTTTCAGTATTCTGCAAACACTTCCTGCCCCTATCCCAACGTAGCGTGCCAATTCGTTCACTGTGAGCGTCTGTGAGCAGTCACCAATTCGTTAATTCTCCGCACATTGCCTGGAGTGTGTGCAGTACGAGGCCTGCCGCTGCGAGGACAATCCTCAATATTGCCGTGCCCGCTTTCATCACGTAACCTGCTTGCCCACCGACTAACTGTACTGCGATCGACAGCAGCATCTCCGTACACCTTTTTCAACCTCTTGTGGATGTTTCCCACTGTCTCCTTTTCACAGCACAGGAATTCTGTGACAGCACGTTGCTTCTGACGAACGTCAAGTGTAGCAGCCATCTCGAAGACATGCTGTAACGGCGCCACTCACGGGAACAGGTTGAACTAAGTTTGAAAACAAGCGTGAAGGGTGTATCTACACCTTGTAAGACTTTCACACATGCAGAATGAAAATTGTATTTTTACAAAAATAGTGTCTATTTCTTTTGGAGTGACCCTCCCTCGGTCGCCACTACCCACACCATCGATGGTCATCTTCTACATCTACAACTACATCCATACTCCGCAAACCACCTGACGGTGTGTGGCGGAGGGTACCTTGAGTACCTCTATCGTTTCTGCCATCTATTCCAGTCTCGTATTGTTCGTGGTAAGAAGGATTGTCGGTATGCCTCTGTGTGGGCTCTAATCTCTCTGATTTTATCCTCATGGTCTCTTCGCGAGATATACGTAGGAGGGAGCAATATACTGCTCGACTCTTCGGTGAAGGTATGTTCTCGAAACTTTGACAAAAGCCCGTACCGAGCTACTGAGCGTCTCTTCTGCAGAGTCTTCCACTGGAGTTTATCTATCATCTCCGTAACGCTTTCGCGATTACTAAATGATCCTGTAACGAAGCGCGCTGCTCTCCGTTGGATGTTCTCTATATCTTCTATCAACCCTATCTGGTACGGATCCCACACTGCTGAGCAGTATTCGAGCAGTGGGCGAACAAGCGTACTGTAACCTACTTCCTTTGTTTTCGGATTGCATTTCCTTAGGATTCTTCCAATGAATCTCAGTCTGGCATCTGCTTTACCGACGATCAACATTATATGATCATTCCATTTTAAATCACTCCTAATGCGTACTCCCAGATAATTTATGGTATTAACTGCTTCCAGTTGCTGGCCTGCTATTTTGTAGCTAAATGATAAAGGATCTATCTTTCTGTGTATTCGCAGCACATTGCACGTGTCTACATTGAGATTCAATTGCCATTCCCTGCACCATGCGTCAATTTGCTGCAGATCCTCCTGCATTTCAGTACAATTTTTCATTGTTGCAACCTCTCGATACACCACAGCATCATCTGCAAAAAGCCTCAGTGAACTTCCGATGTCATCCACCAGGTCATTTATGTATATTGTGAATAGCAACGGTCCTACGACACTCCCCTGCGGCACACCTGATATCACTCTTACTTCGGAAGACTTCTCTCCATTGAGAATGACATGCTGCGTCCTGTTATCTAGGAACTCCTCAATCCAATCACACAATTTTTCTGATAGTCCACATGCTCTTACATTGTTCATTAAACGACTGTGGGGAACTGTATCGAACGCCTTGCAGAAGTCAAGAAACACGGCATCTACCTGTGAACCCGTGTCTATGGCCCTCTGAGTCTCGTGGACGAATAGCGCGAGCTGGGTTTCACATGACCGTCTTTTTCGAAACCTATGCTGATTCCTACAGAGTAGATTTCTAGTCTCCAGAAAAGTCATTATACTTGAACACAATCTCCAGTAGCAGGGAACGGATATTCATCACTCAACACAAAGTGGCGCCATTCATCGGCGGTCCACCCTTCCCAGTCACTGCAGCAGTCCGTCTGCAACCTCCCCTGTTGTGTTATTAACAGCAGCCCATGCATGGGACTGTAATTCCCTGCCCCGGCTGCTTTCGGTCTCTGACCAAGCGTGCGAGATGGCACAGAGTCTTGCTGGGATTGCATTATCTCTTCTCAAATGGCAGGTGCAGGTTTGGAGGGGGTTTACGGTGTAGTTAGTGCGCAACAAGATGAACCTCCCTTGTGGTGATCAGATGTGATCTATTGGAAACTTGATGAGTATACTCTCACGCTAATCGAACGAGATGCACCAATGGTAACTCCATACTGTGGAGGACTGTGTACATTCATAATTTTGAAAATAATTTTCAAAGACGTCTCTCTGCTTGCATTGATTACACATTCATCTCAGCTGTCAATTAGTTAGAAGCTACTCTTACATCTGACGGCTGGAATGCAGAAAATCCGTTTAGTGGGGGACAATGGTGTTTTTAACGGTTGGCGCTATATCTTTCCATTCAAAATGGTTCAAATGGCTCTGAGCACTATGGGACTTAGCTTCTGAGGTCATCAGTCCCCTAGAACTTAGAACTACTTAAACCTAACTAACCTAAGGACACCACACACATCCATGCTCGAGGCAGGATTCGAACCTGCGACCGTAGCGGTCGCGCGGTTCCAGACTGTAGCGCGTACAACCGTTCGGCCACCCCGGCCGGCTATCTTTCTGTGTAAATCATTTTGTCCGAGAACAGTCAAGTTGGAATAGACTCCACCTGAACTCTCAAAGCCGGCCGGTGTGGCCGACCGGTTCTGGGCGCTTCAGTCTGGAGCCGCGCGACCGCTACGTCACAGGTTCGAATTCTGCCTCGATCATGGATGTGTGTGATGACCTTAGGTTAGTTAGGTTTAAGTAGTTCTAGGGGACTGATGACCTCAGATGTTAAGTGCCACAGTGCTCAGAGCCATTTAAACCATTTTTTTTAACTCTCAAAAAACACTAGACAGCATAGCAAGTGAAGGGTGGAGCAGAGGAAACTCATGTTTTTCACTGTTGACTGAGTGGGACATGGTTTGATAAAAATAATATTTTTTAATGCAGTTTTGAAATAGACATACTGAAACGTCCCCTTTGAACAATTGTACATGACTGTCTTTTAACTGACACACAATATTTTTAGCGCAACGCAATCTGACTCTCAGAAATCCCTACAAAAGAATGGCCCTGACTAACATTAACCTACACCTTTCACAAATCACTTACCTCACAAAAATCTTGGTTACTCGAACTACTGCAATACAGCGAGCGCCACTACTGCCAGCTACATAAAAGATTCAAACTACGAAAGGCACTAACTACTGATAGGCATAGTTAGCAAATGAAAGATTTTGATAGAGAAGAAACAATGTATTTACCTTAATAGTGTTGAAAAATCATAATATACATAGCAGTTCATAATATCCAGTATTACAAATTTCAAAACTCCGCCATCTCTCTCCCCACATCCATCACTGCTGGCGGCTCACCTCCAACTGCGCAACGCTACGCGCTGTTAACATCCAGCTGCCCAACACTACAATGGCACACAACAATGCAAACTAGCCACAGACTGCACACAGCACAGCCAGTGATTTTCATACAGAGCGCTACGTAACGTTGCCAATAAGAAAACATAAACAGCCTACTTACAATACTTTAATTAGGTTTAGAAAAATAATGTCTTGGAGATGACGTCCTTCTTGCTGGATACAAATTTGGATCCTCTCCCAAAAGTTACGCATGGCTCTCTCCAATATTTCATTCGGCACGGCTTCAGCTTCGTGCCGAATGGAATTTTTCACGTCATCCGTTGTGCGAGGCTTGTCCCTGTATACTTTTGATTTTAAATATGCCCACAAATAGAAGTCGCATATCGACAAATCATGTGAGCGAGGGGGCCAGTAAACATCACCATATCTCGAAATAACATGTCCTGGGAACATTTGTCGAACCACTTCCATGGGTGCTCTCGCCGTGTGAGCTGTGTCACCGTCAAGCTGAAACCATATTTCTCTCATGTCCACTTGACACCTTTCAAGTTCTGTCCGAAGGGAGTTGTTTAACATTTTAACGTAGCACGCTGATGTCACAGTAACTGCCCTCTTCAAAAAATAGGGTCCAACAATTCCCATCTTTGAAATGTGGCACCACACTGTTACATTTAAACTGTGGACAGGTCTTCGGTGTAATTCATGTGGCTTCTCCGGCGCCCAATACCGACAACTTTCAACATTGACGTAACCGTCTACATGAAAATGTGCTTCATCACTCATGAAGACTGCAGCATCTGCATCTTCCGTAAAAATTTCGTCCATTACGCGACGAAACTCTCTGCGCTGCACAAAATCCCCTTCACAAAGCTGCTGGACGATCATTATCTTGTACTGGTGAAACTTCAGATCATCATGTAAGATGCTGTGAAGCGAACGACGTGACATACCCAGCACTACAGCCTGTCGTGTAGCCGATCGTTTCGGACTAGCAAGAACTGCTGTTCTCACTCGGTCTAGGCTTTCCGGAGTACGAAATGAACGAGGAAGACCAGGTGGTTTCTTTTTCACCTCAGATCCAGTACTCCTAAACGCTGCAACCCACCGGAGTACAGTATTTCGATCAGGCACTGCACCTCGACGTCCAACTTTAAAATTCTGACAGAAAAGACGTTGCACTGTGACTACGGAATCATTTTTTCTAAAGTACTGCTCGACAACAAACACGATGCTCTGCGCTCCAACTCTCCATAGCGACTTATTACGGCATAACTACACTCCTGGAAATGGAAAAAAGAACACATTGACACCGGTGTGTCAGACCCACCATACTTGCTCCGGACACTGCGAGAGGGCTGTACAAGCAATGATCACACGCACGGCACAGTGGACACACCAGGAAACGCGGTGTTGGCCGTCGAATGGCGCTAGCTGTGCAGCATTTGTGCACCGCCGCCGTCAGTGTCAGCCAGTTTGCCGTGGCATACGGAGCTCCATCGCAGTCTTTAACACTGGTAGCATGCCGCGACAGCGTGGACGTGAACCGTATGTGCAGTTGACGGACTTTGAGCGAGGGCGTATAGTGGGCATGCGGGAGGCCGGGTGGACGTACCGCCGAATTGCTCAACACGTGGGGCGTGAGGTCTCCACAGTACATCGATGTTGTCGCCAGTGGTCGGCGGAAGGTGCACGTGCCCGTCGACCTGGGACCGGACCGCAGCGACGCACGGATGCACGCCAAGACCGTAGGATCCTACGCAGTGCCGTAGGGGACCGCACCGCCACTTCCCAGCAAATTAGGGACACTGTTGCTCCTGGGGTATCGGCGAGGACCATTCGCAACCGTCTCCATGAAGCTGGGCTACGGTCCCGCACACCGTTAGGCCGTCTTCCGCTCACGCCCCAACATCGTGCAGCCAGCCTCCAGTGGTGTCGCGACAGGCGTGAATGGAGGGACGAATGGAGACGTGTCGTCTTCAGCGATGAGAGTCGCTTCTGCCTCGGTGCCAATGATGGTCGTATGCGTGTTTGGCGCCGTGCAGGTGAGCGCCACAATCAGGACTGCATACGACCGAGGCACACAGGGCCAACACCCGGCATCATGGTGTGGGGAGCGATCTCCTACACTGGCCGTACACCACTGGTGATCGTCGAGGGGACACTGAATAGTGCACGGTACATCCAAACCGTCATCGAACCCATCGTTCTACCATTCCTAGACCGGCAAGGGAACTTGCTGTTGCAACAGGACAATGCACGTCCGCATGTATCCCGTGCCACCCAACGCGCTCTAGAAGGTGTAAGTCAACTACCCTGGCCAGCAAGATCTCCGGATCTGTTCCCCATTGAGCATGTTTGGGAGTGGATGAAGCGTCGTCTGACGCGGTCTGCACGTCCAGCACGAACGCTGGTCCAACTGAGGCGCCAGGTGGAAATGGCATGGCAAGCCGTTCCACAGGACTACATCCAGCATCTCTACGATCGTCTCCATGGGAGAATAGCAGCCTGCATTGCTGCGAAAGGTGGATATACACTGTACTAGTGCCGACATTGTGCATGCTCTGTTGCCTGTGTCTATGTGCCTGTGGTTCTGTCAGTGTGATCATGTGATGTATCTGACCCCAGGAATGTGTCAATAAAGTTTCCCCTTCCTGGGACAATGAATTCACGGTGTTCTTATTTCAATTTCCAGGACTGTATATATGTGGGGGCAACTTATCACGGGATAATTATATATTTTTGTTTTTTATAATTACACTCCTGGAAATTGAAATAAGAACACCGTGAATTCATTGTCCCAGGAAGGGGAAACTTTATTGACACATTCCTGGGGTCAGATACATCACATGATCACACTGACAGAACCACAGGCACATAGACACAGGCAACAGAGCATGCACAATGTCGACACTAGTACAGTGTATATCCACCTTTCGCAGCAATGCAGGCTGCTATTCTCCCATGGAGACGATCGTAGAGATGCTGGATGTAGTCCTGTGGAACGGCTTGCCATGCCATTTCCACCTGGCGCCTCAGTTGGACCAGCGTTCGTGCTGGACGTGCAGACCGCGTGAGACGACGCTTCATCAAGTCCCAAACATGCTCAATGGGGGACAGATCCGGAGATCTTGCTGGCCAGGGTAGTTGACTTACACCTTCTAGAGCACGTTGGGTGGCACGGGATACATGTGGACGTGCATTGTCCTGTTGGAACAGCAAGTTCCCTTGCCGGTCTAGGAATGGTAGAACGATGGGTTCGATGGCGGTTTGGATGTACCGTGCACTATTCAGTGTCCCCTCGACGATCACCAGTGGTGTACGGCCAGTGTAGGAGATCGCTCCCCACACCATGATGCCGGGTGTTGGCCCTGTGTGCTTCGGTCGTATGCAGTCCTGATTGTGGCGCTCACCTGCACGGCGCCAAACACGCATACGACCATCATTGGCACCAAGGCGGAAGCGACTCTCATCGCTGAAGACGACACGTCTCCATTCGTCCCTCCATTCACGCCTGTCGCGACACCACTGGAGGCTGGCTGCACGATGTTGGGGCGTGAGCGGAAGACGGCCTAACGGTGTGCGGGACCGTAGCCCAGCTTCATGGAGACGGTTGCGAATGGTCCTCGCCGATACCCCAGGAGCAACAGTGTCCCTAATTTGCTGGGAAGTGGCGGTGCGGTCCCCTACGGCACTGCGTAGGATCCTACGGTCTTGGCGTGCATCCGTGCGTCGCTGCGGTCCGGTCCCAGGTCGACGGGCACGTGCACCTTCCGCCGACCACTGGCGACAACATCGATGTACTGTGGAGACCTCACGCCCCACGTGTTGAGCAATTCGGCGGTACGTCCACCCGGCCTCCCGCATGCCCACTATACGCCCTCGCTCAAAGTCCGTCAACTGCACATACGGTTCACGTCCACGCTGTCGCGGCATGCTACCAGTGTTAAAGACAGCGATGGAGCTCCGTATGCTACGGCAAACTGGCTGACACTGACGGCGGCGGTGCACAAATGCTGCGCAGCTAGCGCCATTCGACGGCCAACACCGCGGTTCCTGGTGTGTCCGCTGTGCCGTGCGTGTGATCATTGCTTGTACAGCCCCCTCGCAGTGTCCGGAGCAAGTATGGTGGGTCTGACACACCGGTGTGAATGTGTTCTTTTTTCCATTTCCAGGAGTGTATATTTTATGATTTTGGTTGGGGTGTCCTTAAATATTGTGGGCTAGCATGAGACTTTTATTAACTTATACCGCGCTAACACTCGTACCGACACCGGCTGCCCCAAAGCACGTACGATACATTTTTTTTAAACACAACACGCGACTCACCGCCTTCTAATAAATAGTTATGCGTGAGCGCTGCTATTTAGGAACGAAAATATGCGTATTCTTGGGTAAACTGTAATTATTAATATAGATCTCAAAGGCTACTGGTTATTTATGTACCAAATTTCACAAAGATTAACTGAGATATGGCGGAGCTTATCGAATGGAATGATTTTCAATATTTCTTGTTCATTATTTGCAAGGAAAACCTGGAGAGAATCTCATCTGCCGTTAAGCGGCCAAAATGAAACATACTGAAGTCATTCAGTGCTGTGAATTTTACTACATGAAATCTGTCACTACTCTTTTTAACTTTGAAATTAGTGAAAGATCAACACTGAGAAGTCTCTCGCACTTACATTTAATATTATAACATATTCTGCGTAATGGCCGACCAAATGCTGCTAGCGAAGAAGAGCTCCCCGCAACTCGAACTTCTGAGAAAACTTGGCTAATGATAATTAATGGTTGCGACCATGAGAGGTGACAACTGTGTCAATAATACGCACTTTCTCATAACAATTATATTTTACGAAATTACAACCAAACTTGCATCAAATACCATCCTGCTATACAATGGCGGCCTACCTCTAGGTGAAACAAAATAGGAGAGAGCTTTCAATAAAACAGTAGTCTCTGCTCATGTTCATTTTCATTACACGGATAAAAAAAATGTTCTTTCTTAATCACATAGCTGTTTGTGATTTTTGGTGGTGTTATTTACCTTTTTTAATCTTTCTTACACATTGCGCACACGTACGCAGTCTTGAAATACTTTATAATTCACACGTGATACAAGCAAAAACCTTTTTTCTTTTACTAAAATGTCAATTTATGTGACGTACCGTCACAGACTGAAACCGCATTGAATGGGCAGTCTGCCAACATTCATTCGAGGTCAATACCCCCTGTCGTCGCCGCGTACTAGCGGCTCAAAAAACATGCATTTCTCTGCTCCACCCTGTATATCGAGAGACGGGCTGAAAATATCAGACTTTTAACGGTTGTTCTACAGCAGCTATCACCTGGGTGGAACAGTAACATACGACTTTGAAGTATCACGTGTCGTCGGCGAATGCTCCCAGATGGAAACTGCAGACCTCTACCGACAGTGAAAGGCCGGGAGAACTTCAAAATTACACATTAGTAAATTAAATGTAATGTGCATAAATACGCAGAAGATTGAGAGATAATTTGACTCCACAACTCATGATCAGTCACAGAGGTCAGTCACTGAACTCAAGCATCTTAGGGGGTCTGTTGATATTGATTCAAGATGGAATGGCCACATAAGTCTAGTCGCGGGAAGACAGAACATAGGTGGGAGAATCCTAATGAAATACGGTGCGATTATAGTAAATGGGGAACAAGTATATGAAAGGATCCTTAAGAGAATAAAGATTAATAATGGTCGAGCCCACCCGGTTAGCCGAGCAGTCAAATGCACAGCTATCTAGAGTGGAAAAGAGCACCTGGTCCCTGGCATGAATCCACCCGGCGGACCTGTGTCGAGGTCAGGTGAGCCAGCCAGTCTGTGGATGGTTTTTAGGCGGTTTTCCATCTGCCTCGGCGAATGTGGGCTGGCTCCCCTTATTCTGCCTCAGCTGCACTATGTCGGCGATTGCTGTGCAAAGAAGTTCTCGATGCACGCGTACATCACCATTACTCTACCATGCAAACATAGGGGTTACACTCATCTGCTGTGAGATGTTCCCTGTGGGGGGGGGGGGGCGCAACGGGGTCCAAAATGCACAATAACCCTGGGTTCGGCGTGGGGCAGCGAAGGGGTGGACTGCAGTAGTCGTCGTGGAGTTGTGGACCACTGCGGCTGCAGCAGGGACAGAGCCTCTCCATCGTTTCTAGATCCCCGGTTAACAAACAATACAATACAATAGTGGTCATGTGGACGTGGGACCAGAAATGCGTTTCAAGAGAGGTACATCCTCTTGAAGTTGGGGATAAAAGATCTTTGACAGGGTAGGCTTCAATGAGTTACAGCACGCATGAGAACTCACCGGGGAAGTGAGACTCTTTTGGTCTGTACTACTGACTAAAAAGAGCAGTGGACTAGATCACCATCATGCAGAAGCCACAATAACTTTCATATCACTAAAGGCACATCTTCCAGCTGCGAGGGCAGGGCCACCCACAGGAAGTCCAGATACGCCTCTCCTCTGAGATGTTGTGGAAAGGTGGCAGGTCCCACGGGGCAGTCACCAACAATTCCCGCGCACAGGTAGTGGTTGAAACGGTGCTGATAGTTCCCTGCCACCACAGCATAGTCATTCTCCGTAGTCAACAAGTGGTTCCTGTGAAGGCGTAAGATACCTTTGCAAAGATTGCCTCATATGGGAATAGGATGGACGAAAGAACAAGGGGCAGAACCATCACCGCAGAGCCAAGTCCTCAGACCCACATCGCAAGCGGTACAGTTAGTGGCAGTTGTGGAGAATGTCCCATAAGGCCGTCTGGCTTACCCCATGCTGGGGGGGCACCTGCTTGGTGCTAATAGTGGGCTCACTGTAAAAGGTCTCTTATCTGCACCTTCAAGTTAGTGTGGACATCCAAGCAGTTCAGAGGCAGACTGCCATATTTGTTACCAGTAGGTTCGATCAACACAGAATAGTTACAGAAATGCTTCAGGAACTGAAATGGGAATCGCTGGAGGGAAGGCTACATTCTTTTGTAAGAACACTGTTGAGAAAACTAAGAGAACCAATATTTAAAGGTGACTGCAGAATGATCTCACTGTAATCACCATACATTTTGTGTAAGAACAAGGAAGATATAACACGAGAAATTGGAGCTCGTACAGAGGCATATACACTCTTGGAAATGGAAAAAAGAACACATTGACACCGGTGTGTCAGACACACCATACTTGCTCCAGACACTGCGAGAGGGCTGTACAAGCAATGATCACACGCACGGCATGGCGGACACACCAGGAACCGCGGTGTTGGCCGTCGAATGGTGCTAGCTGCGCAGCATTTGTGCACCGCCGCCGTCAGTGTCAGCCAGTTTGCCGTGGCATACAGAGCTCCATCGCAGTCTTTAACACTGGTAGCATGCCGCGACAGCGTGGACGTGAACCGTATGTGCAGTTGACGGACTTTGAGCGAGGGCTTATAGTGGGCATGCGGGAGGCCGGGTGGACGTACCGCCGAATTGCTCAACACGTGGGGCGTGAGGTCTCCACAGTACATCGATGTTGTCGCCAGTGGTCGGCGGAAGGTGCACGTGCCCGTCGACCTGGGACCGGACCGCAGCGACGCACGGATGCACGCCAAGACCGTAGGATCCTACGCAGTGCCGTAGGGGACCGCACCGCCACTTCCCAGCAAATTAGGGACACTGTTGCTCCTGGGGTATCGGCGAGGACCATTCGCAACCGTCTCCATGAAGCTGGGCTACGGTCCCGCACACCGTTAGGCCGTCTTCCGCTCACGCCCCAACATCGTGCAGCCCGCCTCCAGTGGTGTCGCGACAGGCGTGAATGGAGGGACGAATGGAGACGTGTCGTCTTCAGCGATGAGAGTCGCTTCTGCCTTGGCGCCAATGATGGTCGTATGCATGTTTGGCGCCGTGCAGGTGAGCGCCACAATCAGGACTGCATACGACCGAGGCACACAGGGCCAACACCCTGCATCATGGTGTGGGGAGCGATCTCCTACACAGGCCGTACACCACTGGTGATCGTCGAGGGGACACTGAATAGTACACGGTACATCCAAACCGTCATCGAACCCATCGTTCTACCATTCCTAGACCGGCAAGGGAACTTGCTGTTCCAACAGGACAATGCACGTCCGCATGTATCCCGTGCCACCCAACGTGCTCTAGAAGGTGTAAGTCAACTACCCTGGCCAGCAAGATCTCCGGATCTGTCCCCCATTGAGCATGTTTGGGACTGGATGAAGCGTCGTCTCACGCGGTCTGCACGTCCAGCACGAACGCTGGTCCAACTGAGGCGCCAGGTGGAAATGGCATGTCAAGCCGTTCCACAGGACTACATCCAGCATCTCTACGATCGTCTCCATGGGAGAATAGCAGCCTGCATTGCTGCGAAAGGTGGATATACACTGTACTAGTGCCGACATTGTGCATGCTCTGTTGCCTGTGTCTATGTGCCTGTGGTTCTGTCAGTGTGATCATGTGATGTATCTGACCCCAGGAATGTGTCAATAAAGTTTCCCCTTCCTGGGACAATGAATTCACGGTGTTCTTATTTCAATTTCCAGGAGTGTAGGTAGCCATTTTTGCCTCGCTCTATCTGTGAATGAAATGGGAACGAATAGGAGTGGTACAGGGTAGCCTGCCTCACGCACTCTACAGTGGCTTTTGGCATAGGAATAGAAGTAGATGCAAACATACCTATACTAAGTGATCAAAAGAATCCGGGAACCCCCAAAAACACTCGTTTTTCATTTTAGGTGCATTGTGCTGCCGCCTATGCCACGTACCCCATACCAGCGACCTCAGTAGTCATTAGACATCGCGAGAGAGCAGAATGGGGCGCTCCATGGAACTCACAGACTTCGAACGTGGTCAGGTGATTGGGTGTGACTTGTGTCATACGTCTGTACGCGAGATTTCCACACTCCTAAACATCCCTAGGTCCACTGTTTCCGATGTGATAGTGAAGTGGAAACGTGAAGGAACAGGTCCGCAGCTCGTGGTCGTGCGTTAGCGTTCTCGCTTCCCGCGCCCAGGTTCCCGGGTTCGATTCCCGGCGGGGTCAGGGATTTTCTCTGCCTAGTGATGAGTGGGTGTTGTGTGATGTCCTTAGGTTAGTTACGTTTAAGTAGTTCTAAGTTCTAGGGGACTGATGACCATAGATGTTAAGTCCCATAGTGCTCAGAGCCATTTGAACCATTTTTCGTGAAGGGACACGTACAGCACAAAAGCGTACAGGCCGACCTCGTCTGTTGACTGAAAGAGACCGCTGACTGTTGAAGAGGGTCGTAATGTGTACTAGGCAGACATCTATCCAGACCATTACACTGCATCAGGATCCACTGCAAGTACTATGACAGTTAGGGGGAAGTGAGAAAAGGTGGATTTCGTGGTCGAGCGGCTGCTCATAAGCCACACATCACGCCGGTAAATGCCAAACGACTCCTTGCTTGGTGCAAGGAGCGTAAACATTGGACGATTGAACAGTGGAAAAACGTTGTGTGGAGTGACGAATCACAGTAAACAACGTGGCGATCCGATGACAGGGTTTGGGTATCGTGAATGCCCGGTGAACGTCATCTGCCAGCGTGTGTAGTGCGAAAAGTAAACTTCGGAGTCGGTGGTGTTATCGTGTTTCCGTGTTCTTCTTTGTATTTTTTTAGGTGACTTACACCCCTTGTTGTTTTGCGTGGCACTATCACAGCACAGGCCTGCATTGATGTTTTAAGCACCTTCTTGCTTCCCACTGTTGTAGAGCAATTCGGGGATGGCGATTGTATCTTTCAACACGATCGAACACCTGTTCGTAATGCACGGCCTGTGGCACAGTGGCTAGACGACGGTAACATCCCTGTAATGGACTGGCCTGGGCAGAGTCCTGACCTGAATCCTACGGAACATCTTTGGGATGTTTTGGAACGCCGACTTCGTGCCAGGCCTCACCGACCGACATCGATACCTCTCCTCAGAGCAGCACTCCGTGAAGAATGGGCTCAAGAAAGTTTCCAGCACCTCGTTGAACGTATGCCAGCGGGAGTGGAACCTGTCATCAAGGTTAAGGGTGAGCCGACACCATTTTGAATCCCAGCATTACCAATGTAGGACGCAACGAACTTGTAAGTCATTTCCAGCTAGGTGTCCGGATACATTTGATCACATAGTGTATCTTGGAGCGCATTTCTGGTTGTAAGTCCGTATGATCTTCATTTTATCCCAATCGCTTAAGTGACCATTTCCTGCAGTTTGTCCACGTTTAGTAATGTAATCCTGTAAAATTTTCGGCCATTGGGTACACCACAGTTCGACGACTTGTTGAGCACTGTTCCTTATTCTATGAAGTTTGCGAAGTCTTGTCCCCAGGCGTGTTGCAAAAAGTTCAGACGACAGCTGTAAAGACTGCTGACGGGTTTGTTTAAACAGTGTGAGCGTGTCACAGAAGACCTCATAAACTACCGTGGGAGTTGCTAGAAGAAATGCAAATACACTGCTGGAAATGGAAAAAAGAACACATTGACACCGGTGTGTCAGACCCACCATACTTGCTCCAGACACTGCGAGAGGGCTGTACAAGCAATGATCACACGCACGGCACAGCGGACACACCAGGAACCGAGGTGTTGGCCGTCGAATGGCGCTAGCTGCGCAGCATTTGTGCACCGCCGCCGTCAGTGTCAGCCAGTTTGCCGTGGCATACGGAGCTCCATCGCAGTCTTTAACACTGGTAGCATGCCGCGACAGCGTGGACGTGAACCGTATGTGCAGTTGACGGACTTTGAGCGAGGGCGTATAGTGGGCATGCGGGAGGCCGGGTGGACGTACCGCCGAATTGCTCAACACGTGGGGCGTGAGGTCTCCACAGTACATCGATGTTGTCGCCAGTGGTCGGCGGAAGGTGCACGTGCCCGTCGACCTGGGACCGGACCGCAGCGACGCACGGATGCACGCCAAGACCGTAGGATCCTACGCAGTGCCGTAGGGGACCGCACCGCCACTTCCCAGCAAATTAGGGACACTGTTGCTCCTGGGGTATCGGCGAGGACCATTCGCAACCGTCTCCATGAAGCTGGGCTACGGTCCCGCACACCGTTAGGCCGTCTTCCACTCACGCCCCAACATCGTGCAGCCCGCCTCCAGTGGTGTCGCGACAGGCGTGAATGGAGGGACGAATGGAGACGTGTCGTCTTCAGCGATGAGAGTCGCTTCTGCCTTGGTGCCAATGATGGTCGTATGCGTGTTTGGCGCCGTGCAGGTGAGCGCCACAATCAGACTGCATACACCGAGGCACACAGGGCCAACATCCGGCATCATGGTGTGGGGAGCGATCTCCTACACTGGCCGTACACCACTGGTGATCGTCGAGGGGACACTGAATAGTGCACGGTACATCCAAACCGTCATCGAACCCATCGTTCTACCATTCCGAGACCGGCAAGGGAACTTTCTGTTCCAACAGGACAATGCACGTCCGCATGTATCCCGTGCCACCCAACGTGCTCTAGAAGGTGTAAGTCAACTACCCTGGCCAGCAAGATCTCCGGATCTGTCCCCCATTGAGCATGTTTGGGACTGGATGAAGCGTCGTCTCACGCGGTCTGCACGTCCAGCACGAACGCTGGTCCAACTGAGGCGCCAGGTGGAAATGGTATGGCAAGCCGTTCCACAGGACTACATCCAGCATCTCTACGATCGTCTCCATGGGAGAATAGCAGCCTGCATTGCTGCGAAAGGTGGATATACACTGTACTAGTGCCGACATTGTGCATGCTCTGTTGCCTGTGTCTATGTGCCTGTGGTTCTGTCAGTGTGATCATGTGATGTATCTGACCCCAGGAATGTGTCAATAAAGTTTCCCCTTCCTGGGACAATGAATTCACGGTGTTCTTATTTCAATTTCCAGGAGTGTATTTCTCAAACGAAGTACCACACGACACTCGTGGATGTAGGCCGACGCACAGCTCCTCCACTCACAGCTCCTCCACTCTACTGTCTCGCAGTCCCTCCACAGCGCCCGCCGGCTGTCGCAGCGAGCGAGCGTCAACAGGGCCGGGACCCACCCGCTGTTACCTCCAGCGCGGCCAGACTGCAGCCAGCGCTGCTGCGGTCGGTCATCGTTGGCTGGAAGCACAAATCAGACCGGTAGGCAGAGCCGCGTCTGTGAGAGAACCGCTCACCAGCCTCGCCGCACCTCATCCTCACACTCGTCTTAGGTCTCGTGTAGGTGTTATTAATGAATTATTCCTAATTATGTGGTGCCACCATTATTCTGTAGTAGTTCCCAGTACAGCAACTACTTTCGTTAGTACGGGTTTGCTTCCCGCCCTCTTTCTGTTGGACACCAAGTGAATTTCGTGAACGCAACATAACTGGCGATGTGATCAGACGCCATAACTGGACGTGAAGAAACACCGTAACTGCAACGATTTGAAACGCCATAACTGCCGACAAGTACAAAAAAGTAATATAATAACTGCCGATTAGGAAAGAAGTCAACATAACAGGCAAGAAACCAAAAAGTGCGCCTGCAGGTGAAACTTTTCTAGCAACACATTAGACTGAAATTAATTTCGTATGGCACTGTAAACTACATCGTTCTGTCTGCTACACCTGTTTGCTTTTCAGCAAGATAATGAAGAATTTAATACAGTGATAATTTTCTACTACTACAGTGGCACAGCTAGACACTTTGACGCCGCGTGTGGAGTTTCAACTTTCCCAGACCACATAAAGTAATGTTTTCTTGGCGAATTAATTTGTTGATACGAAAGGTTAAGTAAGGAAACTAAATGTTACCGTTTTTGTAAAGAGTTTTTATGAGTGGATACAAGTAGGGAAAACCCATTTTTGTAACTAATACAGTCTCATTAATTATTAATGAACCATTAGTGCAACCAAAGATCACCTTAGTGGTAGGTGACTGTAGCATGCAGGTTGGAAACGCTTTCTTTTAACATTTTCTACTGCAAATTTTGATATTGTATTATGAAAACCGATACCTTTACCTACATTACCGGAAACTGAGAAGTCTGACAAACTAGAGCCTCATGCTTGACTCATAGTGGACATAACGTAATTCTTATTTACCTTCAATTTTGAAAAACTCCTTTGATGATATTAAAAGACATAAAGTTATAAGAAGTGTTAACGCCAGAACGAGGTTGAGAACAAATTCCAAACATTCTTATTCAACAACCATTAAAATGTCCAACCAAGAGATTCTTCCTTTAGAACTTTGGTAGAATGCAGTAACTTATTCGGCGTGGGATTTCTGCAAGCGTATCATCTTTGGAAATATTGTAATAATTGTCAATTAATCTTTTTATAGTGACAAGAAGTTGTGTTTATGAGATTATACTCTTGCTGATGTGTTCTACAGTACCAAAAGCATCTGATATACATTCCATGTTTTTGCAGCATCTATCTATCTCTCGCGGTAACCTGCCAATGCACGCTAACACTGACCTCTTCAGCGCCTGGTGGCTTTCCATCTTTTCCAAGGAATATTCACTCTAAAAGTCAAAGTGCTTTGTGAAAACGGATAATTTCTCCTCTCTAGAGCTCTAAAGCCTCATCTTAGTACTACACATACCGAGCCTGTCCTCAACAATCTTAAAATTCGTTCAACATGGTTGATTCCCTCCAAGATAGTACTGAAAAAAAAACAGCGTTACAGTAGCTCCTCTGACGTCTATAGTTTCCGAAGAATCACACAATTCCTGAGTAAAATCGATAATCTTCTTGAAGCACTGAGACATAGGCTTATCATCTTCGTTGTGAATCCTGCACCGTATACCTGAAAGTCCCTCAACTGCAACTCCAGTGTTTTTCAGAAGAATGATCCGTCTACCCATTGAAGGTAAGAGGTCCCAGAAAAAGACACAGATAACAGAACTCGTGCAAAACCACGTAATCTGCACGTACTGAGAGACTTATTTGCGCAGGTTACAAATAATGCCTCAGAATTATTACTTGAACTCATGGATGCATATCTGAGACATTTTCATGTCACTACCTCCAGCACATTGTTACAGGGTGTTTAAAAAATGACCGGTATATTTGAAACGGCAATAAAACCTAAACGAGCAGCGATAGAAATACACCGTTTGTTGCAATATGCTTGGGACAACAGTACATTTTCAGGCGGACAAACTTTCGAAATGACAGTAGTTACAATTTTCAACAACAGATGGCGCTGCAAGTGATGTGAAAGATACAGAAGACAACGCAGTCTGTGGGTGCGCCATTCTGTACGTCGTCTTTCTGCTGTAAGCGTGTGCTGTTCACAACGTGCAAGTGTGCTGTAGACAACATGGTTTATTCCTTAGAACAGAGGATTTTTCTGGTGTTGGAATTCCACCGCCTAGAACACAGTGTTGTTGCAACAAGACGAAGTTTTCAACAGAGGTTTAATGTAACCAAAGGACCGAAAAGCGATACAATAAAGGATCTGTTTGAAAAATTTCAACGGACTGGGAACGTGACGGATGAACGTGCTGGAAAGGTAGGGCGACCGCGTACGGCAACCACAGAGGGCAACGCGCAGCTAGTGCAGCAGGTGATCCGACAGCGGCCTCGGGTTTCCGTTCGCCGTCTTGCAGCTGCGGTCCAAATGACGCCAACGTCCATGTATTGTCTCGTGCGCCAGAGTTTACACCTCTATCCGTACAAAATTCAAATGCGGCAACCCCTCAGCGCCGCTACCATTGCTGCACGAGAGACATTCGCTAACGATATAGTGCACAGGATTGATGACGGCGATATGCATGTGGGCAGCATTTGGTTTACTGACGAAGCTTATTTTTACCTGGACGGCTTCGTCAATAAACAGAACTGGCGCATATGGGGAACCGAAAAGCCCCATGTTGCAGTCCCATCGTCCCTGCATCCTCAAAAAGTACTGGTCTGGGCCGCCATTTCTTCCAAAGGAATCATTGGCCCATTTTTCAGATCCGAAACGATTACTGCATCACGCTATCTGGACATTCTTCGTGAATTTGTGGCGGTACAAACTGCCTTAGACGACACTGCGAACACCTCGTGATTTATGCAAGATGGTGCCCGGCCACATCGCACGGCCGACGTCTTTAATTTCCTGAATGAATATTTCGATGATCGTGTGATTGCTTTGGGCTATCCGAAACATACAGGAGGCGGCGTGGATTGGCCTCCCTATTCGCCAGACATGAACCCCTGTGACTTCTTTCTGTGGGGACACTTGAAAGACCAGGTGTACCGCCAGAATCCAGAAACAATTGAACAGCTGAAGCAGTAAATCTCATCTGCATGTGAAGCCATTCCGCCAGACACGTTGTCAAAGGTTTCGGGTAATTTCATTCAGAGACTACGCCATATTATTGCTACGCATGGTGGATATGTGGAAAATATCGTACTATAGCTACATCTTTACTTTCTTAATCTTTACTTAGCACTGAATGCCTCCATTAGTATTCAGGTAATTTACCTTAGCCAGGAACTGCTTGTATAATTCGTTATAGGAGTATATTCGATATTCAATCATTTATATGAAGAGGAAGATTATAAGAAAGATTGAACAATAAAACAAAGATTTTTTTGTCTAGTTGATGACTGGGAGGTTAGTAGTTTTATGAGGGAGCATATATTTGCTTTGTCTTTTGGTAATGAAGATGAATGTATGAATTAGAATTTTTTATGTATAGTTAACTGACATCACCAGAAAGTGTGGTGACTGGAACAGTGTAAAATATGTTGAAGAAATTCGTACTGATAAATTTCGAAAAGGTAGATATCGTAATATATGTAAGGAATTCGCACGTTATTGAACTAAGAGATTGAAAAAGTTGCATATGAATCTGGTAGAGAAGTAATTAGGTGTAAACTCAAACAGATTGTAAAATCATCAGTTTATGACAATATCATTGCTATTGAAAGTCCTAAATAGCTTTTACCGCTATGAATGGAACTAACTTTAACGAAGGTTATGGAGCTACAGACTTTATACAAGAGCTTAAACTGTTGAGGTTATTCCAGTTTACGTAAGAAAGAATTGACATGGCTTATTGGACGTAGTCAGTCATTATTTCCAGTTGCTGAAAATGTCCATCCTTATAGTCGTCAGGTATATTTTCTCCGACGTTTCGGCAGATATTTGCTAGTTCGTTTTTACAATGTGTAGCTGGAGTCACTCCAAACAAATACTGCGCATCAGATCTTTCACGCAACGCCCAGTGTTGAGGAAAAGTGCCAGTTTCCTTACCATTGCAAAGAAAATTATTTGTAAAGCGGAGTTTTAGCTGCCCATTCGACAGAGTGGCCCATCGTGTTTCACTGTCCCAGTTAATACATATCGGTATAGCACTACACTAATATGCGACCTCTCTAAGAAATCGGCGTGTAAAACTCCGCTTTTACCGAGCGACTTGGTTAGCACACTGGACTCTCATTCGGGAGGACGGCAGTTCAAACCTGCGTCCGACCAACCTGATTTAGGTTTCCCATGATTTCCCTAAATTGTTTCAGGCAAATGGCAGAATGGTTTCTTTGAAACACCACATCCGACTTCCTTCCCTAATGGAATGGGACTAATGAATGTCTATTAATCTTTACCTGTCGTCATTTGTGGTTTCTCTTTTGCACTGGTAATGAAACAGTCTCTGCTTCCTCAACCTTTCCCAGATATCGTTCTTAAACCTTGGTGAGTCTTTTTCGTCCTAACTCCACTTGCTTATTACATATTTCTCCAGACCATATTAATAATATATTTGAACTCTGCCCATGATTCCTCTACATCCCTCTTACTGGAACTAGGAGACGTCAGTTCACTGTGGAAGTGAGATACACTACTTATCTGATCTTTCTAACAGAAACACTCGCCTAGTCTTCTTGACTGATTTATTAACTTTCATAACCATAGTTGCTATAATGATATCATGATCACTAATCCCCGTGAATAGTGACGCTGTCGATAAGGTCAAGCCTATGTGTAGGTGCTAGATCCAAGATATTACAACCGCATGTGGGCTGCTGAACTAGCTGCTCCAGATAGTTTCCAGAAAATGTGTTCAAAAGTACTTCGCAGCACTGTCTGTCTCTACCCCCTCAATGAATCCATAGGCATCCCAGTCTATACTCAGCAGGTTAAAGTACCTTCCAACTAATATCTCAACATCGGGGTACTTACGTTATACTAACTCTGGACTTGATTTCAATGACTCTAGAATTGACAGTGGAATCGGATGGCCGGTAAAAAAACATCAACAATAACATACTTCCACCTACACCTGTTATACGTGACCAGATAAATAAACTGTCACCCTTTTCGACCGCAATAGACTCAATAATTTTGTCAACTGCAATGGACACCCCTTTCCCTATGGTGTCTAATCTGTATATGTTCCATGACTCGTTAAATATCCCAGAGCTTTTTATTTTATTTTGCATCCAGCACTCAGTGCCAAGAATGAGAAAGTGAGAAACTCCCTGAAGGGCAGTAAATTTGGGAACTTTGTTACAAATGCCTCGACTCAGTCAAAGGGTCTTTATTCTTAATGCGCTCTGACTTCCATTTCTACGTTTCGTCATGCGAGAGTTCATCAAAGTACCTCAAAGTGCCTAGCCTAAAAACCTCTCGTGTACACTCCACACGTACTCTGCCACCTGAGTAGCTGCTTCCTTTGTGTACTGCGCCCCTGACCTATCAAAGGGAGTCCTACAAAATACCAGCTGATAGAGATGGTCTAGAAATCTGCAGCGAAGACTGTCAAGCAGCCGATCAAGCCTTTTGTTGAGACTCACCACTCAGCAATTTTGGGAACAGCGCTGCAAATTGCGAGCGCTGCTAGCACCCTGCATGTGAGGCCAGCAGCCTTCACCACCTCCTCCAGCTGATGCATGAACTGAGGATGGCCTCAAACCTTATGGGACAGGCGCAGTTGATGCCGACATTAGCCACAACACACAGATGACTGCACCCTACATGCCCGATAGCAAGCCTCCAGCTCCTGGATGAGGCCTCCCAGTAGGTGTATTGAGTGCACATTGGTTTTTTTTCCAGTCTTGAATGCTATCTTTCTAAGGAGCTCCATAGTAAACCTAACACAGGCGCTCCAGGCAAGGGCAGACAGCTAACCTCCGCATTGGCCCTCAGCCTCAAGCAACATCAACACATTACCACCCACCATTTTCCCTGCTGTGAGGGTAGATCCAGCACACACTAGGAGGTGCCTCAGCAGCAGAGAGACCATGGACGAAACAAGCAACACCTGATGTGTCCCATGTGATGTGCTGCAACTCATGGCAGAAGCCTGAAGGCAGCTGACCATAGCCAAAAACGCATTCAGTTCTTTTTGAACAGCAGCCAGCTTCACACCAGGTATCCATATCTTTTTAACTTCTAGAAGTATAAATTACACCTTTATGTTGATTATATTGACTTCACTTGTTTTTTATGTTATCTATATCTAACAGTACAAGTCACTGCGATTTCTTACTGCAATACAATTGTTTTTGCTATATACAATTTTCTTATCGACGCCAGAAATAAATATGCTCGTTTTACTAGCACATAGGTGTCCTAATCCACACCCTGGCAGTCGCCCAGCAACTGTTGAGGTAACGTCCCGAGAACTAACAGCAGCGTTGCATCTGGCACCATTCATCCACTTGGATAAGTGGTATGTGATAGTGCTTTTACATCAGGTAGGTAGGACCTCTGAACAAAAGCAATCTGGGATGACAGGCTGTATTGCAAACAAGAACATAGGTTTCCATACTCGTTATGTAACTCATGATAACGTCCGTGTGCCGTATCATATTAAGTGATAAATATTAGCTCAATTCATTACAGATAACATATTGGTCCCAGAGTCATCTACAAAGGCATGTACTTGTTAGTCAACTACAATAGGCGGCAAAACAAGACAAAAGAACAGATACAATCAATATTATGAATCTAAAGGTGTAATAAATGCTACTGAACATTAAAATGAGATGGAACCATTTTGATCATATGAGTATAGTTTCTTTATGAAATAGATTAGTCATGATATGACTTTCTAGTCATTTATGATATGTACTAGACTGACTGTGGGCGCTGATGACCACGCTGTTTAGCGCCCGTAAACCTCCACCACACACACTAGACTGACTGTTGCCAGAATCACAGACAGTTCAGCCCATCTGCATATGGTTTCAATCTTTATATTGTTGTTGTTGTTGTGGTCTTCAGTCCTCAGACTGGTTTGATGCAGCTCTGCATGCTACTCTATCCTATGCAAGCTTCTTCATCTCCCAGTACCTACTGCAACCTACATCCTTCTGAATCTGCTTAGTGTATTCATCTCTTGGTCTCCCTCTACGACTTTTACCCTCCACGCTGCCCTCCAATCCCTTGTGATCACTTGATGCCTCAGAACATGTCCTACCAACTGGTCCCATCTTCTAGTCAAGTTGTGCCACAAATTCCTCTTCTCCACAATTCCATTCAATACCTCCTCATTAGTTATGTGATCTGCCCATCTAATCTTCAGCATTCTTCTCTAGCACCACATTTCGAAAGCCTCTATTCTCTTCTTGTCCAAACTACACTCCTGGAAATGGAAATAAGAACACATTGACACCGGTGTGTCAGACCCACCATACTTGCTCCGGACACTGCGAGAGGGCTGTACAAGCAATGATCACACGCACGGCACAGCGGACACACCAGGAACCGCGGTGTTGGCGTCGAATGGCGCTAGCTGCGCTGCATTTGTGCACCGCCGCCGTCAGTGTCAGCCAGTTTGCCGTGGCATACGGAGCTCCATCGCAGTCTTTAACACTGGTAGCATGCCGCGACAGCGTGGACGTGAACCGTATGTGCAGTTGACGGACTTTGAGCGAGGGCGTATAGTGGGCATGCGGGAGGCCGGGTGGACGTACCGCCGAATTGCTCAACACGTGGGGCGTGAGGTCTCCACAGTACATCGATGTTGTCGCCGGTGGTCGGCGGAAGGTGCACGTGCCCGTTGACCTGGGACCGGACCGCAGTGACGCACGGATGCACGCCGAGACCGTAGGATCCTACGCAGTGCCGTAGGGGACCGCACCGCCACTTCCCAGCAAATTAGGGACACTGTTGCTCCTGGGGTATCGGCGAGGACCATTCGCAACCGTCTCCATGAAGCTGGGCTACGGTCCCGCACACCGTTAGGCCGTCTTCCGCTCACGCCCCAACATCGTGCAGCCCGCCTCCAGTGGTGTCGCGACAGGCGTGAATGGAGGGACGAATGGAGACGTGTCGTCTTCAGCGATGAGAGTCGCTTCTGCCTTGGTGCCAATGATGGTCGTATGCATGTTTGGCGCTGTGCAGGTGAGCGCCACAATCAGGTCTGCATACGACCGAGGCACACAGGGCCAACACCCGGCATCATGGTGTGGGGAGCGATCTCCTACACTGGCCGTACACCACTGGTGATCGTCGAGGGGACACTGAATAGTGCACGGTACATCCAAACCGTCATCGAGCCCATCATTCTACCATTCCGAGACCGGCAAGGGAACTTGCTGTTCCAACAGGACAATGCACGTCCGCATGTATCCCGTGCCACCCAACGTGCTCTAGAAGGTGTAAGTCAACTACCCTGGCCAGCAAGATCTCCGGATCTGTCCCCCATTGAGCATGTTTGGGACTGGATGAAGCGTCGTCTCACGCGGTCTGCACGTCCAGCACGAACGCTGGTCCAACTGAGGCGCCAGGTGGAAATGGCATGGCAAGCCGTTCCACAGGACTACATCCAGCATCTCTACGATCGTCTCCATGGGAGAATAGCAGCCTGCATTGCTGCGAAAGGTGGATATACACTGTACTAGTGCCGACATTGTGCATGCTCTGTTGCCTGTGTCTATGTGCCTGTGGTTCTGTCAGTGTGATCATGTGATGTATCTGACCCCAGGAATGTGTCAATAAAGTTTCCCCTTCCTGGGACAATGAATTCACGGTGTTCTTATTTCAGTTTCCAGGAGTGTATTTATCGTCCATGTTTCACTTCCATACATGGCTACACTCCATACAAATACTTTCAGATATGACTTCCTGACACTTAAATCTATACTCGATGTTAACAAATTTCTCTTGTTCAGAAACGCTTTCCTTGCCATTGCCAGTCTACATTTTATATCCTCTCTACTTCGACCATCATCAGTTATTTTGCTTCCCAAATAGCAAAACTCCTTTACTACTTTAAGTGTCTCATTTCCTAATCTAATTCCCTCTGCATCAACCGACTTAATTTGACTACATTCCATTATCCTCGTTTTGCTTTTGTTGATGTTCAGCTTATATCCTCCCTTCAAGGCCCCATCCATTCCGTTCAACTGCTCTTCCAAGTCCTTTGCTGTCTCTGACAGAATTACAATGTCATCGGCGAACCTCAACGTTTTTATTTCTTCTCCATGGACTTTAATACCTACTCCGAATTTTTCTTTTGTTTCCTTTACTGCTTGCTCAATATACAGATTGAATAACATCAGGGACAGGTTACAACCCTGTCTCACTCCCTTCCCAACCGCTGCTTCCCTTTCATGCCCCTAGACTCTTATAACTGCCATCTGCTTTCTGTACAAATTGTAAATAGCCTTTAGCTCCCTGTATTTTACCCCTGCCACCTTGAAAGAAAGTATTCCAGTCAACATTGTCAAAAGCTTTCTCTAAGTCTACAAATGCTAGAAACGTAGGTTTGCCTTTCCTTAATCTTTCTTCTAAGATAAGTCGTAGGGTCAGTATTGCCTCACGTGTTCCAACATTCCTACGGAATCCAAACTGATCTTCGCCGAGGTTGGCTTCTACCAGTTTTTCCATTCGTCTGTAAAGAATTCGCGTTAGTATTTTCACCTGTGACTTATTAAACTGATAGTTCGGTAATTTTCACATCTGTCAACACCTGCTTTCTTTGGGATTGGAATTATTATATTCTTCTTGAAGTCTGAGGGTATTTCGCCTGTCTCATACATCTTGCTCACCATATGGTAGAGTTTTGTGAGGACTGGCTCTCCCAAGGCCGTCAGTAGTTCCAATGGAATGTTGTCTACTCCTGGGGCCTTGTTTCGACTCAGGTCTTTCAGTGCTCTGTCAAACTCTTCACACAGTATCGTCTCTCCCATTTGATCTTCATCTACATCCTCTTGCATTTCCATAATGTTGTCCTCAAGTACATCGCCCTTGTATATACCCTCTATATACTCCTTCCACCTTTCTGCCTTCCCTTCTTTGCCTAGATCTGGGTTTCCATCTGAGCTCTTGATATTCATACAAGTGGTTCTCTATTCTCCAAAGGTCTCTTTAATTTTCCTGTAGGCAGTATCTATCTTACACCTAGCGAGATAAGCCTCTACATCCTTACATTTGGCCTCTAGCCATCCCTGCTTAGCCATTTTGCACTTCCTGTCGATCTCATTTTTGAGACGTTTGTATTCCCTTTTGCTTGCTTCATTTACTGCATTTTTATATTTTCTCCTTTCATCAATTAAATTCAATATTTCTTCTGTTACCCAAGGATTTCTACTAGCCCTCGTCTTTCTACCTACTTGATCCTCTGCTGCCTTCACTATGTCATCCCTCAGAGCTATCCATTCTCCTTCTACTGTATTTCTTTCCCCCATTCCTGTCAATTGTTCCATTAGGCTCTCCCTAAAACTCTGTACAACCTCTGGTTTAGTCAGTTTACCAGGTCCCATCTGCTTAAATTCCCACCTTTTTGCAGTTTCTTCAGTTTTAATCTACAGTTTATAACCAATAGATTGTGGTCAGAGTCCACATCTGCCCCTGGAAATGTCTTACAATTTAAAACCTTGTTTCTAAATCACTGTCTTACCATTATACAATCTATCTGATACCTTCTAGTATCTCTAGGATTCTTTGATGTATATAACTTTCTTTTATGATTCTTGAACCAAGTGTTAGCTATGATTAAGTTATGCTCTGTGCAAAATTCTACCAGACGGCTTCCTCTTTCATGTCTCTCGCCCAATCCATATTCACCCACTATGTTTCCTTCTCTCCCTTTTCCTACTCTCGAATTCCAGTCACCCATGACTATTAAATTTTCGTCTCCCTTCACTACCTGAATAATTTCTTTTGTCTCATCATACATTTCATCAATTTCTTCATCATCTGCAGAGCTAGTTGGCGTATAAACTTGTACTACTGTAGTAGGCGTGGGCTTCGTATCTATCTTGCCCACAATGATGCATTCACTATGCTGTTTGTAGTAGCTTACCTGTACTCCTATTTTTTTTATTCAGTATTAAACCTACTCCTGCATTACCCCTATTTGATTTTGTATTTATAACCCTGTATTCGCCTGACCAAATGTCTTGTTCCTCCTGCCACCGAACTTCACTAATTCCCACTATATCTAACTTCAAGCTATCCATTTCCCTTTTTAAATTTTATAACCTACCTGCCCGATTAAGGGATCTGACATCACACTCTCTGATCCGTAGAATGCCAGTTTTCTTTTTCCTGATAACGACGTCCTCTTGAGTAGTCCCCGCCTGGAGATCCGAATGGGGGACTATTTTACCTCTGGAATATTTTACCCAAGAGGACGCCATCATCATTTAACCATACAGTAAAGCTGCATGCCCTCGGGAAAAATTTATATCTATGATTTGAATTAACAGTTCATCTCTTGCAATCATTTTTTGCTTAACATTTGGCAGTGGCTGCATAAACATAGCATGACTATTCTCTCAAAACAGTACTTCTAGACACGTTGTTGCATTTTAACCATCTCCATAGGATGATGGAAAATGTGTTCGTAAGTGAATTTTTTACATCATTTTTCACATGGAAACGAGGTCATTTAGTATAAAATAAGCTTCGAGTACTTCGTACTAGCATTACCAATACATGTCTGTGTGATGTAATACACAATGGACACTTTTAAAGTAAACATATTGGCCCTCCTCATAATCTGTCATTAGAAACTTTGTGTGCATACCAACAAGCAACTATGAAGGTATAGACACTCCTCTTGGCACACAGAACTCGTGTCTATCTATAGAATAACCCATATTGAGAATGTTGTTACATGGTTGCAAGTTGGACACTGGTAAACATTGCGCCTTGTACTGGCAAGGCTATTACTCCTTCGCAGGAAAGTGCTCCACTGAATTTATTCTCAAAATTGCAAGAAGGAAAAACAAGGTACAATCACATCTGATCAGTACAAGATAGTGAAACATTGGAAAATATACGATAAGTGCAGATGATCAGTGTTGCACAATCATAAAACCAGGATGAATATAACCATTTGGTCCCCAGTATCCAAATCCTTAGCATAGGTTAACTATAGAAAAAGTATTGTCCAACCAAACATAGTGTGGATTCCATAAGTATTATCATAAGTGATTCTGATACGAACATGTAGTAAACATTTTACTTGGTAACGAAAACATGAAAAAAAACTATGCTAAACAACTTCCTCTCATTGAGAAACATTTATTTCCAATGGAAGAGACCACTCATGTCTTGTGTACTTGTTCTCGCATATGACGTTTCATTTCCTGATACGTATACAATTCCTTTATTCTCCATGAACCAGGAATGCTGAGTAAATACAATGTGGGCTGTTGGATAGATATAATTTCAAATAGCCCATTCCATAGCTATTTCTGCTTCTTTATTTTCTTAGCTGTTAGGGAACGTTTGGGAACACTGTGAACCAAAACTAAGCCACCGACTTTATAGCAGTGAATCTAACAAACTTTTCCGTTGGTTCGCTTTCATGGATAATCTTATGAACGTTTGCCTCAGTTTTCTCGTGAGATTGCTTAACTCTTACTAATACTGGTGTGGGTTTACACCATTCATCGTATGCTGGATTATAAGACTGCAACTTACGTAGTGCATAACCTGTTGTGTTTAGCAGATCATTTACTACACTCGTGAAGGAGAGCAGTAAATGATCTCAGAGAAGTAGTAGACAGAAGTGGTAGATGATATGTCCATACAGATTTTGTACAGTCTCCTAGTATGTATATGCACATAAATAAGGTCACATAAACATTGTGTGACAGGACTCCCTTCTGGATGGTTTCTTAAAATCATAATTTGTTTTATCCCATTGTTCCAGAGGAAGATTTTTCACTTGTCAATTGTAAACTGAGTGACACTGTCTGAGAGTAACTGTCAGAAAATAATCAGCTTGTGTGTATCTAATCATAGGTGTACTCACCATATTCCTCACAGTGTACAGCTCCAAATATTTCCTAAATATATTATACAATGGTGGTGCATTCACTCATGGGAGATGCCCTTGAATATTTATGGTGAGAAGTTCAGCTGTTTGCTTAGAAAAATATGGTGCAATTTCCCTTTCGTGGAAGTTTGAGGCTTTCGTTTTCTGACAAACCAAGCAGGTCTTGATTGTTTGTTGAAATCAATGTCACATGCTGGAAAATCAGCTATACTCATTGAGTGTATCTGTATACTTATGTACACCGATACAGACTGCATATGATATACATGTGTCAAATTAGGTTTTTGATTGCTCTGTGAGGAACAGACATTCGCCAGGCGCATTAATCGGATTTCTTTGATACTACAAGATCTTGTTATCTACCAACTGCTTATGATTCTGTACCAATAGTTTAGTTATTACTGTGCACCAAGTTGGATCAGTATCTTGCAGATCCAGTGTGCCATTGCAAAGGTGAAGACAATATTTATGCTGTGCTACATCTTTCATTGCCAACATTTGAATACTGTGTCACTTTTATTGTGTATATTATGTGTGAAATTTCCTAACCATTGTAGCAGCGTTAGCATTGCAGCTGTTCCTTTTATGTATACTATTTCAAAATCATATTCTTGTAGTGATAAATGCCACTGCACTAAGTGTAGGAGTCGAAGTCTGCAACTAAGTGGAAAACTGAAAGCTTTGTGCTCTCCGTAAACCATTGTGAGATGTCCCATTGAGTTATAGTGGAAGCACATAAACTACTACCCTTCTTCTAATGTTTCAAGTTCAATTTTAGAAAAAGCCCATTCATAGCGATCGAAGATGTAACTCACAAAACCGATGGCTTGTACCACTGTTTTGCCATCCATGTGTTTAGTTTAGAATAGCCAGCACTTTATTCCTCCTTCGGACTCTTCAGTTGCCAGACAAAAGTATAAATTCATACTGGAATGAGATATTTGTAATCTGACAAAATGGCTATCACCTGATACTCAAGTGACCAATACTCAGTGCAGTCAACACATTTCTATTGACAGCCTGATCATTCACAAATAGTCTATAGAAATAACAAAGGACCAGAAATGACTTAACTTGTTCAGCTGGCCAGTGTGGCTGTGCGGTTCTAAGCGCTTCAGTTTGGAACCGCATGACCGCTACGGTCGCAGGTTCGAATCCTGCCTCGGGCATGGATGTGTGTGATGTCCTTACGTTAGTTAGGTTTAAGTAGTTCTAAGTTCTAGGGGACTGATGACCTCAGAAGTTAAGTCCCATAGTGCTCAGAGCAATTTGAACCATTTGAACTTAACTTGTTCCCTCATTTCTGGATGTGGAAAATTAAATATTGCTTTTATTTTTTCCACATCAGTCCAAATTAAGATTTCTGCAAATTGTCAGTTACAACTGCTTCCCTAAAAGCTTGCAATACTTTTGGAATAATGGTAACATCCTCTGTTGAGGTAGGGGTGCCATTACGAAATCTTGTGCACAAGACTATAGCTTGTTCCAGAAGTTCAGGCCAAGTTCCTTACCAAGAGCAGCTATAAATGTGACTGAGTCAAAAGAGAAATCACCAGTGACGGTCTAATTATAGACTACTATGAAAACAAATGGCTCACATGGCTATGGTCCCACTGTAAACAAAGGTGTTATTTGGCTCTGGCCACTATGTATTCTGCAGCCACATCACCGTCTCCCTCCTACACTCATCTATTCCTGAAAGAAATTGAAGAAAAATGCTGGGAAATTCAAATGGGGCGTTGTCCCATAGGCTGAGGGATAGTAGCATATGTCACCTATAATTTAGTTCCTAATTAGCTTATTGCTATAATATCTGTCCCCTTTATGTTAATTACTGCAGATCATGTTATTTCATTTATCTTAAGTTCTGACCACTATCATAATATCGCTACCTCTGTATTAATTATGATAGTCTATGATGTCAAATACACTCCTGGAAACTGAAATAAGAACACCGTGAATTCATTGTCCCAGGAAGGGGAAACTTTATTGACACATTCCTGGGGTCAGATACATCACATGATCACACTGACAGAACCACAGGCACATAGACACAGGCAACAGAGCATGCACAATGTCGGCACTAGTACAGTGTATATCCACCTTTCGCAGCAATGCAGGCTGCTATTCTCCCATGGAGACGATCGTAGAGATGCTGGATGTGGTCCTGTGGAACGGCTTGCCATGCCATTTCCACCTGGCGCCTCAGTTGGACCAGCGTTCGTGCTGGACGTGCAGACCGCGTGAGACGACGCTTTATCCAGTCCCAAACATGCTCAATGGGGGACAAATCCGGAGATCTTGCTGGCCAGGGTAGTTGACTTACACCTTCTAGAGCACGTTGGGTGGGACGGGATACATGCGGACGTGCATTGTCCTGTTGGAACAGCAAGTTCCCTTGCCGGTCTAGGAATGGTAGAACGATGGGTTCGATGACGGTTTGGATGTACCGTGCACTATTCAGTGTCCCCTCGATGATCACCAGTGGTGTACGGCCAGTGTAGGAGATCGCTCCCCACACCATGATGCCGGGTGTTGGCCCTGTGTGCCTCGGTCGTATGCAGTCCTGATTGTGGCGCTCACCTGCACGGCGCCAAACACGCATACGACCATCATTGGCACCAAGGCAGAAGCGACTCTCATCGCTGAAGACGACACGTCTCCATTCGTCCCTCCACTCACGCCTGTCGCGACACCACTGGAGGCGGGCTGCACGATGTTGGGGCGTGAGCGGAAGACGGCCTAACGGTGTGCGGGACCGTAGCCCAGCTTCATGGAGACGGTTGCGAATGGTCCTCGCCGATACCCCAGGAGCAACATTGTCCCTAATTTGCTGGGAAGTGGCGGTGCGGTCCCCTACGGCACTGCGTAGGATCCTACGGTCTTGGCGTGCATCCGTGCGTCGCTGCGGTCCGGTCCCAGGTCGACGGGCACGTGCACCTTCCGCCGACCACTGGCGACAACATCGATGTACTGTGGAGACCTCACGCCCCACGTGTTGAGCAATTCGGCGGTACGTCCACCCGGCCTCCCGCATGCCCACTATACGCCCTCGCTCAAAGTCCGTCAACTGCACATACGGTTCACGTCCACGCTGTCGCGGCGTGCTACCAGTGTTAAAGACTGCGATGGAGTTCCGTATGCCACGGCAAACTGGCTGACACTGACGGCGGCGGTGCACAAATGGTGCGCAGCTAGCGCCATTCGACGGCCAACACCGCGGTTCCTGGTGTGTCCGCTGTGCCGTGCGTGTGATCATTGCTTGTACAGCCCTCTCGCAGTGTCCGGAGCAAGTATGGTGTGTCTGACACACCGGTGTCAATGTGTTCTTTTTTCCATTTCCAGGAGTGTACTTTGACAATAGGAAGAATGTGGGAAATTCAAATGAGCTTGATACTGTTAATACATTACTATGACAGAGTCACGGTATGGCACACATGATGGCTCTATGATGGGTCAGTACTTATTCTGGTACACTGTCATACTGTCTATGAGAGACTACATGTGCATATAGAATTAAGCTAGTATATGATGTATGGACGTGGTGTCTGTTAAAAATATTGTGAGAGACAATTTGTCAGTATACAGGGTGGTCCATTTATCGTGACCAGGACAAATATCTCACGAAATAAGAGTCAAACGAAAAAACTACAAAGAACGAAACTTGTTTAGCTTGAAGGGGGAAACCAGAGGGCACTATGGTTGGCCCGCTAGATGGCGCTGCCATAGGTCAAACAGATATCAACTGCGTTTTTTTGAATTAGGAACCCCCATTTGTTATTACATATTCGTGTAGTACTTAAAAAAATGTGAATGTTTTAGTTGGACCACTTTTTTCGCTTTGTGATGAATGGCGCTGTAATAGTCACAAACATATGGCTCACAATTTTAGACGAACAGTTGGTAACAGGTAGGTTTTTTTAAATTAAAATACAGAACGTAGGTACGTTTGAACATTTTATTTCGGTTGTTCCAATATGGTACATGTACCTTTGTGAACTTATCAGTTGTGAGAACGCATGCTGTTACAGCGTGATTACCTGTAAATACCACATTAATGCAATAAATGCTCAAAATGATGTCCGTCAACCTCAATGCATTTGGCAATACGTGTAACGACATTCCTCTCAACACCGAGTAGTTCGCCTTCCGTAATGTTCGCACATGCATTGACAATGCACTGACGCATGTTGTCAGACGTGCTCGGTGTATCACGATAGCAAATATCCTTCACCTTTCCCCACAGAAAGAAATCCGGGGACGTCAGATCCGGTGAACGTGCGGGCCATGGTATGGTGCTTCGACGACCAATCCACCTGTCATGAAATATGCTATTCAATACCGCTTCAACAGCACGCGAGCTATGTGCCGCACATCCATCATGTTGGAAGTACATCGCGATTCAGTCATGCAGTGAAACATCTTGTAGTAACATCGGTAGAACATGACGTAAGAAATCAGCATACATTGGACCATTTAGATTCCCATCGATAAAATGGGGGGCAATTATTCTTTCTCCCATAATGCCGCACCATACATTAACCCGCCAAGGTCGCTGATGTTCCAATTGTTGCATCCAGCGTGGATTTTCCGTTACCCAATAGTGCATAATATGCCGGTTTACTTTACCGCTGTTGGTGAATGACGCTTTGTCGCTAAATATAACGCGTTCAAAAAATATGTAGTTGTCCCGTAATTTCTCTTGTGCCCAGTGGCAGAACTATACACGACGTTCAAAGTCGTCGCTATGCAATTACTGGTGGATAGAAATATGGTACGAGCGCAATCGATGTTGATGTAGCGTTCTCAACATCGACGTTTTCGAGATTCCCGATTCTCGCGCAGTTTGTCTCCTACTGACGTGCAGATTAGCCACGGCAGCAGCTAAAACACCTACTTGGGCATCATCATTTGTTGCAGGTCGTGGTTGACGTTTCACATGTGGCTGAACGCTTCCTGTTTCCTTAAATAACGTAACTATCCGGCGAACGGTCTGGACACTTGGACGATGTCGTCCAGGATACCGAGCAGCATACATAGCACACGCCCGTTGGGCATTTTGATCACAATAGCCATACATCAAAACGATATCGACCTTTTCCGCAATTGGTAAACGGTCCATTTTAACACGGGTAATGTATCACGAAGCAAATATCATCCGCACTGGCGGAATGTTAGGTGATACCACGTACTTATACCTTTGTGACTATTACAGCACCATCTACTATACTACAAAGCGGAAAAAGTGTTCCAACTAAAACATTCATATTTCTTTACGTACTACACTAATATGTAATTAAAATGGGGGTTCCTATTTAAAAAATCGCAGTTGAAATCCGTTTGACCTATGGCAGCGCCATCTAGCGTGCCAACCATAGCGGCATCTGGTTTCCCCCTTCAAGCTATCGAAGTTTCGTTCTTTGTAGATTTTTCGTTTGATGCTTATTTCGTGAGATATTTGGCCCGGTCACTATCAATGGACCACCCTGCTGTATCCTGCTGTATTATATATATATATATATATATATATATATATATATATATATATATATATATATATATATATATATGCTTCACAGCTCCAAGAATATCTACTTCGAAGATACTCATGTTGGTGGCTGGTCTTGATTCGAATTCTGGCATATTTTACTTCGATTTCTTTCGTGAAGAAATTTGGGAAGGCCGTGTTTAGTACCTGTACCTAACAGCACTGTCACCGGTAGTATTTCCATTGTTGTCGCACAGAGGAGGTACTGTATTGATTGTGTCTTGCCGCCAGCATGGTTTACGTATGACATGAATGTCTTTGGACTTTCTGCCATGTTTCGAGCCAAAATTTCGTTTCGGGAACCATTATGACATCTCGCATTCAAGTTCACGCTAAATTTCGAGCTTCTGTAAAAAGATCGCCAATATTGGGGATTTTGCGTTCGTTTAACTTTAGCATGCGTTTTCGTTTTCTCTGCAACAGTGTTCCGACGTGTTGTGTGTTCCATTGGGGACCATCTCCGTCCTTTGTTAATTTAATTAAATATCTCATTTCCTATCGATACCATTTCTTTGTATTCAAGCCACATCTGGTCACAACCTCCATTGGTAAATAGGAAGGAGTGGATATTGTCTCTATGAATGCGATAAGTGAATTTTTATATGCTTTCTTGAACTGATATATTTTTCGTTTATTTTTTGATGAGTTGACTACTCACTACGACAAACCTATCCTCACTAATCCCAGTTTTCATGTCTGTTAGCTTGTTGTTAGCTCAGGATTATTTGTTGCTAAGAGACCCAGTGTGTTTTGACAACTGTTTATTATTCGAGTGGGCTCATGAAAAAATTTTCAGACAATGCGTTTAGCACAATTTCAGATGATGCTTTCTGTATACCTCTGGATTTAAACATGTATTATCACCAATATATCGAGGTATAACTGAAGCGACCATCAACTATAATTATATGAGTTAGGTACATGTTTGAAAGTGGGCTCAGATTCTGGTTTGAACCTTTCGGCAGTTGTATCATCTGAGTTAGGAGGTTTGTAAAAGAATCCAATTATTATTTTATTCCGATTGCCAAGAATGACCTCTACCCATACTATATCACAGGAACTATCTACTTCAATTATGCTACAAGATAAACTACTTTTAACGCTTCAGAACTCTTCAGAACGCTGTAAGGCCCTTCGCAAAAATTTCGATGGAACTTATCTCCAGCTTTATACAGCTTTCAGTACCTATAACTATTTGAGCATCAGTACTTTCTATAAGTGCTTGGAGCTCTGGTACTTTCCCAACACGGCTAGGACAGTTTACAACTGTTATCCGATGATTCCTCGGTCTATGTTCTTCTGTGTTAGATCTGCACCCTCCGAGACTGAGGCCCTTGTTGTGTTTCTCTGAGACCCTCTAACCTAAAATAGCACCCAATCCACGCCACCGAGATCTCGCTACCCGTGTAGCCGCCTGCTGTGTGTAGTGGACTCCTGACCTGTTTAGTGGAACCCAAGACACCACCAACCAGTGGTGCCAGTCGAGGACTCTGCAGCCTACCCGGTTTCAAATCCGTCTCAGCCTCTGATTCAGACCCTCCACTTCACACTGTACCAGAGCTCCTGATCTGTCTTGTCGACTGTGCTACAAATGTTGAGCTCTGCTTTCGTTTCGAAATCAAGATTGGCGGCCTATATCACTTTAGATAACCATTTAAAACCAGAAAGAAACTCTTCTGGTGCAAAACGACATACATCACTGGTGCTGATGTTGCAGTTGATTGCACCCTGTATTCTTGATGGCATCTGGATGGACTCATTCCACATCTGGAATGGCTGCACCCAGTATGCACACAGAGGACACACTGACTTTCTTCCTCTCCTTGGCAGCCATGTCACTGCATGGCCCTGTAACGCACTTGGCACTGGAGCTTCCAACTACCAGTAATCCAATCCTCTGTCATTGTCCAGATCTTGCAGGCTGAGAGGTTTCCTCTGAAACAGGACAGGCGACTGCGTCCAGCTGAGTGTCGGCCCTAGACAACGCCTGCAAGCTGTTTTTCAGACAAACCAGAGACCTTACATTCGGCGCTGCAGGAAATTTTTCCCAGCCTGTCACGCCGCGAGCCGACCAACCACTCGACTGCGTGGGAGGCAAGCAGCAACTGATGTGGCCACTGGTGCAGACCGACTGGCGAACTCGTGGGTGGCGCTGCACGCGAGTTGGACCCTCAGAGCTGGCCCACAACAGTGATGCCTATTCACTGGAGCCTCAACATGTGTAACCGAAGGCAACACAGCATGCAGGTGAGAGCAAATTGTCATCAGCTCAACTTGCATCTGCGCACAGCAATCACAGTCACCGACTGCACTGAAGACGGTGGGAAACTACACAGACAAACAAACGAGTATCGGCATATGCTCTGGAACAGCACTGTACACACTAACGAAAACGCGAGAACTTTGTGTAGCAAATTAGATCAACGGGTGGAGGTTCAAAAACTAATCTACCAAAGCACTCAGGTGAGACTAAATAATTTGCTCCTGTTTAGGAACTTGTAACAAGTCGCAAAATCTGTTATTTTCCGACACATATAAACAGGCGAGAGCAGTATCTAGTATATGTTGAATTAAGAAGAGGAAATTTAAAAACCAATCTACTAAATCACACAGCTGAAACGATATAATTCGCTCCTGTTCAAGACCTTGTAAAATGTCACAATATCGATAATTTACCTGTTGCAGCTTGTATTTCGACCAGCTGCCTGACTGATGTTTCCATTATACACCAGGATCCTTGTTTTCAGTTACTTTCCATACTCATTTGGGGTGTTTCCTCACGCTGTTGAACATCACAAGGGTATGCAGCCCCAACAATTGAAATCCCACACATAGTGTCCTCAATACACATTTTAATATCCTGTCACGTTAACGCACAAGACATGCAACTTGAAGTACAAACTGACACAGAACTTACTAGTTTACTTCCATAATTTGAGTGGGTATGATGCCCACTACCCTGTTGAGCTCTTCCATGCTTTCAGGTTGGAGAAAAAAAAGTTTAAATGTGTGTGAATTCCTAAGGGACCAAAATGCTGAGGTAATTGGTCACTAGACTTACAAACACAATGTGATCAAAAGTGTACGGACACCTGGCTGAAAATGACTTACAAGTTCGCGGCGCCCTCCATCGGTAACGCTGGAATTCAGTATGGTGTTGGCCCACCCTTAGCAGCTTCCACTCTGCAGGCATACGTTCAATCAGGTGCTCGAAGGTTTCTTGGGGAATGGCAGCCGATTCTTCACGGAGTGCTACACTGAGGAGAGATATCAATGTCGGTCGGTGAGGCCTGGCACGAAGTCGGCGTGCCAAAACATCCCAGAGGTGTTCTGTAGGACTCAGGTCAGGACTCTGTGCAGGCCAGTCCATTACAGGGATGTTATTGTCATGTAACCACTCTGCCACAGCCCGTGAATTTTGATCATGTGCTCGATTGTCTTGAAAGATACAATAGCCATCCCCAAACTGCTCTTCAACAATGGGAAGCAAGAAGGTGATTAAAACATAAATGTAGGCCTATTCTGTGATAGTGTTACGCAAAACAACAAGGGGTGCAATCCCCCTCCATGAAAAACTCGACAACAATATGGCACCACCGCCTCCGAATTTTACTGTTGGCTCTACACACGCTGGCAGATGATGTTCACTGAGCATTCGCCATACCCACATCCTGCCATCGGATCGCAACGCTGTGTACCGTGATTCGTCACTCCACACAACGTTTTTCCACTGTTCAATCGTCCAGTTTTTACGCAGCTTACACCAAGCGAGGAGTCGTTTGGAATTCACCGGCGTGATGTGTGGCTTATGAGCAGCCACTCGCCATGAAATCCAAGTTTTCTCACCTCCCACCTAACTGTCACAGTACTTGCAGTGGATCCTGACGCAGTTTGGAATTCCTGTCTGATGGTCTGGATAGATGTCTGCCTATTACACATTACGAACCTCTTTAACTGTTGGCAGTCTCTGTCAATCAACAGACGAGGTCGGCCTGCACGCTTTTGTGCTGTAGGTGTCCCTTCACGATTCCATTTCACTATCACATCGTTTAGGAGTGTGGAAATGTCTCATACAGACATGTGACAAAAGTGACACCCAATCACCTGACCACGTTCGAAGTCCATGATTTCCGCGGTGAGGACATTCTGCTCTCTCACGATGTCTAATGGCTCCTGAGGTCCTTGATTTGGAGTACCTGGCAGTAGGTGGCAGCACAGTGCACGTAATCTGATAAACGAGTGTTTTTGGGGGCGTCTGGATACTTTTGGTTATATACTGTACTGTACCACTTAACCGCCTGAGGGAGGACTCAAACGTCCAGCGGGGGAGGGGGGAGGGCGCGGAATCCGTGACACGGCGCCTCTAACATCGCGGCCACTCTGCACTCTGAGCGGCTGAGGTTGGTGAATGATAAGGTCAGTATCATACCTGGCAATGTAGAAAAATAAATTTCATTCCCCAAGCGAATGATGCCAGAAATAATTGTTCTGCTTCCTGGATTTGGCACGATTTATGAAAACATCTTTTCACAAGCTTGCCGAGATATGAATATCGCTTAAGCTACATTTCCCTATAACGCAAAGATCTAGAAGTGGGTCTTTCCATGTGAATTCCTGGATTCTATGGAGAGACACCATGAAAGCACATTGTTCAGTATAACTAGGGTCATAAATTTTGGATCCTGCCTTGTATCAAACTATTGACTGATGTTGATAGCTTGCCTTTTTTCGAATGTGGGATTTGCAGGGATTTCCACAAGTTCGCCCAAGGCGATGAACTGACTATGGGGGAGTACAGATGATCTGATGGTCTGAGTTACATACTTTACTTGGATGTAGGCGATGTCTATGGACAGACCATGCAAGAAACTCTGCAGTCTGGAGGGTTCCAGTGGTTGTACAGAGATGAAATCGTCGGTCTGACGGATAAGAACCTCAGTGTGGCTGCTGATGGCGGTAGGGGATATGTCCTGAAGGCAGACCTGGAGTATCCAACTGATTTGCTTGAGGAGCGCAGCGACCTACCGTTCTGTTCACAGAGTCTAGTCCCCCAAAATAGTTCCATCCCCAAGTTGATGACGATGCTGGACAATAAGGAGTTACATTCTACACTATAGAAGCCTCCACCAATGTCTTACACTGCGGATGCGACTTCTTTGAATCACCTGCTGCATTTCCTTCAAGTAATTCCCCAGTTTGAAGAAGTGTATTGATTTAAACAATAAACAGAGCACTCTCGCAATGTGTGATTTCAGAAAGGTTTTTATAAATTAATACGGATTTCAGTTTTTGGCAAAATTACGAAAAATCTTAGAAACCACCACAATATTCATTTATTTTACTGTGGAGATGGGCGTTATGGTGCAAAAGATTACTCCAGCAGGCCAGATTTTAAGTGAGGCACAATCTTGAATTGACTAGTTCCTGTGGAGATGTCTAATGTTCACAAAGCCTGTCTGCTTTGATATGTGTGGTCTTGACCTCTTTAAAGTCCACATGTACCGATTCTATTGCAAGTATAGAAAACCAAACCTCTCTGATATCAACTTGGATACGGAGATTTTGACCTCTTGGGTGAAAGGCTGCAATCCATATGAAGTAAATGGGTGCAAACCCGAAGTATTCGACTCGTCTGGACATGCGACCGACAATCCTTATGGAGTAACACCACGCGGTTCTAGGCGCTTCAGTCCAGAACCGCGCTGCTGCTGCGGTCGCAGGTTCGAATCCTGCTTTGGGCTTGAATGTGTGTGGTGTCGTTAGGTTAGTTAAAGTATTTCTAAGTCTAGGGGACTGATGACCTCAGATGTTAAGTCCCATAGTGCTTAGAGCCATTTGAACCATTTTTTTTAATAACACCACAGAACACGAAGGTTATCGGTGTGATGAAAGACAGGCTGAATTGCTTGCAGATTGTAGAGTTTGCAGAACTCTGGTCAAAGAAGTATGGATACTGTGTAGGTGTAGATTCTCCATCTTGCGGCCTCACAGGCACTCACAATGGATGGTTATAAGGAGTGCCACTTTTCTGATAGAGTGTCTTGTCAAGTGGCACAGTAAGTAAGTAGTCTCTTGGTCATGGAGCCAAGAGATGCATACTGCACTCCAATTGAAATCTGGTCTGTTGCATCACAAATGTTTCATCTGTGCACATGAGATCAGGGACCCCCTTCCCCACTCTCACACTATTCACATGGGTCTGTGTGTGTGTGTGTGTGTGTGTGTGTGTGTGTGTGTGTGTGTGTGTGTGGAATATATAGATGAAGCATATATCATAGTTATGTTTATGTGTGTGTATTTGCAAGTGAATTATGTATTAACATGTGTACCATATGCAAGACTGCACCCTTTGTGTGCTTGAAAAATAATTGTGTACATATATATTTTGTGTCTTTGTGTGATCATTTACCGTTCTTCACATGCCGCTGTTCATCCCTATATACTGTGAACATCGTTAATAATTAAAATTATTTTCCTCCTATCTTGGAATAATGTATGTCTGTTGCTGTAAAAATTGCGGAATTGGTCAGTCGCTGTTACATAAATAAATTCATTCTGCATTTATCCAATTTCGTTTTTGAAAACAAAGTATTGTTACTGGTATTATGTATCTCTGCCGCTATAAATATTGTATAACTGATCAATAGCTGTTATGTAAATAATATAATTTTGCTTTATACCATCTCTTTTTGAAAAAAATATTGTTGCTGGTATGATGTGTGTCTGTTGTTATTAATGTTTTATGTTTGATCAGTAGTGTTATCTACATAAAATGTTTTCTGTTCCGGTGTTATTATTATTATTTGATCTTTTCACCTTTAAAGTTATTGTAGGGAGGAAGTAAATAAGAACAACATCATAGAACATTTATTTTATATACAATCATTGAATGTTACAAAAGTATCCAATTAATATTTTTTATATTGCTTTGAATTACGCTTGAACTGTATTCAAACCTGTAGGTGATTTTATGTACATACGTAAATTCAGCCTCCACTGATTTTTTAGTTACAGTTTCGACACTACACACTTTGTTACAGGAGGAATACAGACACTGATGCATTCTCTACTTGATTTATATTTAAGCTGTTATTGTGCAAACACTCGATAAATTCATGGTACATCCCTCTCACATATGGATGCCAGCAGATCAATCTGCCTGCAGCAATCAATAAAGCAATGTACAGATTACTTAAATTTGCCACACTAGAATGTTTAATTTATGTGTTGCACACTCGGATTATACCTGAAGAAATGGCTCCTCACACGGATCTGTAAGTGATGTGTTACCATTTAACAGTTAATTTTAATAGAACTATGAGATGGAGTATTCAGTTGTCATCTTTCGGCTTACAGATTCCATTTCACTACACAGTGTCCCACACATGCTATGAATACTGCAGCCTAATGCCAAGATACTGAACGTTCTCTATTCCCACCACATCAACAAAGTCACTGTTGGGTGCTAGACCGAAATTTACACGTTTAGACACATTGGCAGTTAAGCAGTACATACTGCTGAACAGTAGTATTCTGTGAGACTTAGGCTGAGGCTGCTACTGCATCTGCACTATAGTGTAATCCAATGACACCATACCGATAGGTCACCATGACATCTTGCGGGCTGCAGCTGCTGCGGTGCTGCTGTGTGCTCTCGTCCAGCACTGGATTACAGTCTGAACCAATAACAGCAAACAATTGTAATGGAGCTTATACGTTTAACAATGTTAACGGTGTTCATAGTGAGAGATGGGTTGACATAATGCAAACTGGCGGTCTTCTTCATCCCAGCTGATCGCTGCTGCTATGAGCACCGCATTCTGGGTGGCAAATGATGATGCATATGCAGTCACATTATTATGAACAAAAATGCTGAAGAGGTGGGGAGCTGAGCTTGCATGCCATTGGCCACACATTGGAGCTGGGGAGTCGTTTGAGGTGGGAGATGCTTCACGCAAAATTATCAGTGGTGAAGGACGGGTGGGAGAGGCCTCCCGCCTCCACCCCTGCTGTCCCCTCCTTGATGTCGGCATGTGGCAGGACACACTTCCTGGAATGCCCGTGGAGATAAGGAAGTGCTGCTGGTGCTGCTGTCAGCAAAACATGACGTGCACAGACGTCTCGGCTGTCATACGATACCACAGATAAGAAAGAGCTCATGCTGTTGTCAGCACCATTCTCCACCCATACCCGCAGTGCCCCAGTATGCTACCCTACTATCCTACTACTGCAGGTAGATAAAATTTCAAAATGGGTTCACTCCTGCAAACTCGGATTGACGTCAGCTGTTTGTGGCACATGAAAATTTGTGATGACCCAGTACTCGAATCCAGACTGCCTGCTTATCAGAAGTGGTCACGTTAACCACTTTGCCTATCGGAGTCCACAGCCATTACTCTCATGCATTTCATGATCAGTTCAACTCATCGAGAAACGTATGCATTGTACACAGGTACGATGTCTGTGCTTACACAGTGGCTGTTTCTCCATCTTTGAGAAACGTTGGTTTCCTCTAATAAAGTACTAAAATGAAAATAAAAAGAAAAAAGACAACAGAGTTAGACTAGTTCCTCAGACGTCTATAATTTCTGAATAAGCAGACAATTCATCAGTAAAATCGAAAATCTTTTCGAAGCACTGAAACAAAGGCTTCACAGCTTCGTTGCGAACACTCCATCATGTACCTGAAAGTCTCTTAACTGTAATGTTTTTGAGAGGAATCGTCCATCTACCCATTAAGGGTGTGTACGGCACGTTCACACTTTCTGAGGTCCCAGAAAAAGTCACACATACTGGAACTCGTGCAATCCCGTGTAATCTGCACAGAGTGAGAGAGTGACTTGCTCAGCATACAAATAATCCCTTAGGGTTAAGTTCACAAATTATTGCTCGAACTCCTGGATGCGTACCAAGAGTACTGTCATGTCCTTGTATTAGAGCATCCTGTTCAATAAGCTGAAGAAATATCTTTCGTTATCTTAAGGCATTTCTGTCTACTTTACTGAAGATAACCTAGAAACAACTCCTTTTCTTCCATTTTTTTCTACATAAAACTAACGAAAGATTTCTTTGATTTTGTACAAGCAACATGACTGAAAAAATGTCGAAGGTAATAACCCTACAAAAGTACATCCAACATTTTATATCATTTAAAATCTTTTCTTTGACATATTCACAGAGAAGTGAGATAAATCCATTTTGTGTAGTGTGGGATAAACAATCTGAAAAATCTTTTCCTGCACAGTGACTGAGTGATTGTTCTAGCTCGACCAAATGTTCCCTTAGCACAGGATCATACATAGATAACAGTCGAATGAGATTCAGGAAATTTTCTTTGTTTCCTACGAGTGTAAGCTCTGTGTGGGCGCGGAATAGAAGATTATCTTTAGCCAAAGACATCGCCATATCTGGCAGCCTTTTTAAAATATCCCCTCATTAAATTTTTTTTTCTATTTCAGATGCTATATGAGTAACACAGTAGTACGAGGTGCATTCAAGTACTAAGGCCTCCGATTTTCTTTTCTCCGGACTGGAAAGAGATAGAAACATGTACATTGTTTTGAAATGAGGCCGTGTTCATTGTCAATACGTCGCAGAGATGGCAGCACCGTACGGCAGATGAAATTTTACCGCCAGCGGCGAGAATGAGAACTGTTTTAAATACTTAAAATGGCGACGTTTTCCTTACTTGAACAGCGTGCAATCATTCGTTTTCTGAATTTGCGTGGTGTGAAACCAATTGAAACTCATCGACAGTTGAAGGAGACATGTGGTGATGGAGTTATGGATGTGTCGAAAGTGCGTTCGTGGGTGCGACAGTTTAATGAAGGCAGAACATCGTGTGACAACAAACTGAAACAACCTCAGGCTCGCACAAGCCGGTCTGACGACACGATCGAGAAAGTGGAGAGAATTGTTTTGGGGGATCGTCGAATGACTGTTGAACAGATCGCCTCCAGAGTTCGCATTTCTGTGGGTTCTGTGCACACAATCCTGAATGACGACCTGAAAATGTGAAAAGTGTCATCCAGGTGGGTGCTACGAATGCTGACGGACGACCACACGGCTGCCCGTGTGGCATGTTGCCGAACAATGTTGACACGCAACGACATCATGAATGGGACTTTCTTTTCGTCGGTTGTGACAATGGATGAGACGTGGATGCCATTTTTCAATCCAGAAACAAAGCGCCAGTCAGCTCAATGGAAGCACACAGATTCACCGCCACCAAAAAAATTTCGGGTAGCCGCCAGTGCTGAAAAAATGATGGTGTCCACGTTCTGGGACAGCGAGGGCGTAATGCTTACCCATTGCGTTCCAAAGGGCACTGCGGTAACAGGTGCATCCTACGAAAATGTTTCGAAGAACAAATTCCTTCCTGCACTGAACAAAAACGTCCGGGAAGGGATGCGCGTGTGCTGTTTCACCGAGACAACGCACCCGCACATCGAGCTAACGTTACGCAACAGTTTCTTCGTGATAACAACTTTGAAGTGATTCCTCGTGCTCCCTACTCACCTGACCTGGCTCCTAGTGACTTTTGGCTTTTTCCAACAATGAAAGACACTCTCCGTGGTCGCACATTCACCAGCCGTGCTGCTATTGCCTCAGCGATTTTCCAGTGGCCAAAACAGACTCCTAAAGAAGCCTTCGCCGCTGGTATGGAATCATGGCGTCAGCGTTGTGAAAAATGTGTACGTCTGCAGGACGATTACGTCGAGAAGTAACGCCAGTTTCATCGATTTCGGGTGAGTAGTTAATTAGAAAAAAAATCGGAGGCCTTAGAACTTGAATGCACCTCGTATTAAGACTTGTTTATAAGGTTTTTCCATTTTTCAAACCCACATTACATGCCGTTCAGACTTGCATGCATGCATGCATGCATGTCAAGAGGAGGTTGTAACGTTAACGTAGAGACAATGTGTAAATACAGACAATGTAACAGTCACTGTAGGTAGGGGAGACATTAAGAAAGAAACTGGCGAGCTCAAAGGGAAAGTGGAAAATCTTATAGGTATTTTAATTAAATTGAAATAGATAAACCAAACAAAGAGTGTGCAAATGAAGAAGACACACTGAAAGCATTATATTCTGAAATATTTCAGTGGTTTTTCCTTGTTTCAGAAAAATTAAGGGATGACTTCATTAAAATAAAAAGTGAACCGTTTCAAACCAAAGAAGGACCATTTGTTTCTTTTAACAGACAAGGCGATAAGGGCGAGATGAAAGATCCTAACTGGTAACTGATTTCTGATTTCTATGTCAATAAACCAAAGAGGGAGAAAATTCTGAAAAATTAGGTGGCATACTAAATGAAAAAGGAAAGTTTTTACTTTCCTTGATCTAGGTCACCATGGTATTGGCCCTGCAAGGCCAATTTTTGTGTTTCATCATGTTGCAATGAACAACCTGTCTCAACAATGTTATTGTACCAAGAGTAAATTGTAGACCTGCTTGGAGGATCTTTAGCGTGTTCAGTGCGAAACTTACGCCAAACAGTTGTTACAGGTTTCGTTCCATGAAACCAAAACACACAGCAATCGCACTCTGCACAAGTAGCCATGTTAACTGTGCAGGACGCTGGTGATCATGCTGCTGGAATGGGCTACTGGTGCATTACGTGAATCGAGGTTATTCGTTACAAAATGACACACCTACTGATCCTGTAAGTTATTTCAATAAATTTCTATATAATTCCAAAGTTGTAAAGTCAATTTTGACTTTTGTACTTCTGCCTGTCCCACGGCAGACAAGGACTATTTTGGACGTATTGCGGTGCCCCAGTTGCTTCAGTTACCGTGGAGGTGCGGCCACAATTGTCAGCTCTGCCGATCTACGTCGTGAATTCTGTCAGCCTAAATCGGTGGGCACCTGCTGTTGGATGACACCTGGCTGTATTTCTTGCCCTTCCCTCTCTAAGTCTTACTCTCTTTCTCAGTCATCTGTTTTATAGTCCGTTACTTATTTAGCTGACGGAGAGTAGTTTCAGATACACTCTGCTGGATGTACTGTTTGTCTACCTCGCTTTGCATCGGTCCTCCCTTCTTGCAGTGTCCTACTAGTACCCCTCACTTCCCATTCGAAGTAACTCCTACAACCAATAAGCGATTAATTTATCACACTGAATTGTGTTTCCCTTGAAATCTACTATTTGACATCACCCGCTTTTATTTTAAAACCAGAGCTATCCCTGCACTGGGTAGAGTCTTCTTATTTTTCACAAGTTTTCATTTAAATAATGTTGTGTTTCACTACTACCTGGTAACACAAGGATCTGGCACATTCCACTGTAAGTTAAGATATTTTTGTGTTATTCTCAAAGGAATTGTGCTATGTAATACAAGAAAAGACTTTGTGTTTCTGTATTTCGATACAAATCAATAATCTAAGGTTAGGGTGTACCGTCCATTTGAGTTCCAAACCGAATTCTGCATTTTTACTGATTTTACTGTTTGTCAGACAACACAAACAACTACACTTCTAGAGGAGCCTGTAAATCATTACAAGGTTAGTGCTGATTCAGCTCAGCCAGCTTCTACTCTTGTTAAGTGTTGTAACAGTAAACGATTGACAGAGATTTTTTTACCTAAGAGAATCCATAATAACTCATTTAATTTTTGTGAAGCCCTCTTCCATTCCATCTTTATGTTCTGATAAAGCCATAGCCTGAAAAGTAAAATAAATTTTATTATAATCATTGTTTTACAATTTTGACAATGATGATTTGAGTTACTATGAGTAATCTGATTTATTAAATATATTTTGTCCTTGTACAAACTTCAACATTTTACATTTTTTGTTATTTATTTACGTGACAAATCTGAAACTTTAATTACACGTTAAACCCCACTGTATTTGAGAAGCTCATTTCAAAAAGGTATCAAATCCATAAAATTAAATTTAACAGGAGAGACACAAAAGTTTTACAACGAAATCAGCATCAGAATATGTTTCATAGCTTTGTTGCTATATTGAGACAGATGGTGATACACTTTATGCCAAGTATCTCTGTTAAATATCACATACAATGCCATGTAATCAAATGTCGGCCATATTGTGTGTGACATCGTTACCATGACTAGCAGCGACTGGTTTCCGGGATTTGTTACTTCTCGGAAGCGAAATAAGACTGAATTTGGTACCCTTCGCCATGAAGAGCAAGTCTTAAGGTGAAAAATATAATTAATATGGTTCGTTTTGCAATAAATAAAGGTTCTTATTACATCGGTAACGGTTCTACGTAGTGATGCCATCTATTACCCCATTTTTAAATTTTTCGGATTTGGTAACTTTTGGAAATGAGTTTTTCTCATTTACAGTATCAAAATCATTGTAACATTGCCTCTTAATTTTAAGCCTTCTATCTGTGAAACCCACTTTCTGTGGAAGTGTCTGACGCTCTTTTCTAAAACACTGTGAACCACAATTCCTTGTGGAAGGGTGAAGGCATACAAGCTACCAGGCAGTAGAGGAGTGTTTAGTAATATAGTTTGCAAAATTTTTATTTCAGTCTCCAGCGCAGTCTTTTACAAGTTTCCTCCCAGTGTAACTTCTGCTGTGGCTGTGTGACCAAAGTTGCCTGTCTTTCAGAACTGAGCCACTCCTGCCCTCTCTCCCAACCTTGTCACACGCCGCCTCCATGTCCTGGGAGTGGTCCCGGACAGTAACCCCACCGTGGCTTCGCATGACATTGCACACACAGTGAGCGGCGATAACGGAAAAGGAGGTGAATAAATATCTGCCCCCTTCCACCGAGAAATCCCAGTGTCCCAACAAGTCCATATTGTACGGTGGAAATGGTAGGTTAATGAATAACGACAGTCGATGTAAGGAAAAAATAGGAGCCGACACCTTCAGCAGACCACCATAATCACTGAAGCAACTGCAATGACGTCTCTTGGCAGCTTCTCAGTCATTGCGGATCTCGGCGGTTCTGGTGATCCACTCCATGTAGGCGGTCACTTTGGAGTAGGCGCCAGGTGTCTCGTCCGTGCAGGTGCGGTGGCAGAAGCTGGCCACGCCCACCTGCAGGAACTCTCCGTCGTTGTCTATGACGAGGGGGCCGCCGTGGTCTCCCTGCAATGCAGACACTTGTTTCCTCACAAACGCCCACTGCACTTCTGTCACAAATGTTGAGAAGCCTTACGAACGATACGGCACCTTGACCTGTATGAAGGATGCAGTAGGGGTACTGGAGGACTCTACGAAACCTGTGAGTTTACCGATAACACTAATGAAGGGCACAAACGAGGCAAACAGCCAGGGGGATTACGTAGCAGACTTGCGACTGATTCCCAATAAAGAACTATACCTTGCAACAAAATTCTGTACTGCGCGATTGCAGGCGTCACAAGCTGATGTAACTGCGTTGACACTAGGTACGGCTTCATACGTGACAATTCTTGGTATGGAGGTGGAAAACAGACTGAGGTGAAACCAGCACGTGGATACGTTTATTAGGAGGCCCATTTATCCTTCTCTACACATAGAAATCTCTCTTTGAGGCGATATGCAGACTGGTAACACCCACTTCGAATCTACGCACAGTACAAACACTTTGCCTGATATAATAGGGAGATGCAGCTATGAAGAAGAACCATCTACTCTGCGACTGTTTTACACTGATCAGGCAGAGGATTACGACCACCTCCCACAGTGAAGTTATTATATGCCGTCTGGTGGCGTTGTATGCGCGTGATGCAGCAACAAAAGTATGTGAGCGGATCAGCCACGGATGGGGGATCACCCTATGTAAGACACGGGCTCAAAATTGGGTAATCCATTGTGATATGCGACTTTGACAAAGGGGAGATTATTATTGCGCAGAGCCTGTGAACTAGTATCTCTAAAACGGCGAAGCTGGTCGAATGTTCAAAACATCTACAGAAAGAGGTGCAAATACAGTGAGTGAAACTACCACTAGGCGCTAAATTGGTGGACGTCCATTACTCATCACAGAACATGCGGGCTTAGAGGCTTGTCTGTAACAGGATACATGGTGGTCTGTGTGGCATCCCTGTCGAAATACACTCCTGGAAATTGAAATAAGAACACCGTGAATTCATTGTCCCAGGAAGGGGAAACTTTATTGACACATTCCTGGGGTCAGATACATCACATGATCACACTGACAGAACCACAGGCACATAGACACAGGCAACAGAGCATGCACAATGTCGGCACTAGTACAGTGTATATCCACCTTTCGCAGCAATGCAGGCTGCTATTCTCCCATGGAGACGATCGTAGAGATGCTGGATGTAGTCCTGTGGAACGGCTTGCCATTCCATTTCCACCTGGCGCCTCAGTTACCAGCGTTCGTGCTGGACGTGCAGACCGCGTGAGACGACGCTTCATCCAGTCCCAAACATGCTCAATGGGGGACAGATCCGGAGATCTTGCTGGCCAGGGTAGTTGACTTACACCTTCTAGAGCACGTTGGGTGGCACGGGATACATGCGGACGTGCATTGTCCTGTTGGAACAGCAAGTTCCCTTGCCGGTCTAGGAATGGTAGAACGATGGGTTCGATGACGGTCTGGATGTACCGTGCACTATTCAGTGTCCCCTCGACGATCACCAGTGGTGTAGGGCCAGTGTAGGAGATCGCTCCCCACACCATGATGCCGGGTGTTGGCCCTGTGTGCCTCGGTCGTATGCAGTCCTGATTGTGGCGCTCACCTGCACGGCGCCAAACACGCATACGACCATCATTGGCACCAAGGCAGAAGCGACTCTCATCGCTGAAGACGACACGTCTCCATTCGTCCCTCCATTCACGCCTGTCGCGACACCACTGGAGGCGGGCTGCACGATGTTGGGGCGTGAGCGGAAGACGGCCTAACGGTGTGCGGGACCGTAGCCCAGCTTCATGGAGACGGTTGCGAATGGTCCTCGCCGATACCCCAGGAGCAACAGTGTCCCTAATTTGCTGGGAAGTGGCGGTGCGGTCCCCTACGGCACTGCGTAGGATCCTACGGTCTTGGCGTGCATCCGTGCGTCGCTGCGGTCCGGTCCCAGGTCGACGGGCACGTGCACCTTCCGCCGACCACTGGCGACAACATCGATGTACTGTGGAGACCTCACGCCCCACGTGTTGAGCAATTCGGCGGTACGTCCACCCGGCCTCCCGCATGCCCACTATACGCCCTCGCTCAAAGTCCGTCAACTGCACATACGGTTCACGTCCACGCTGTCGCGGCATGCTACCAGTGTTAAAGACTGCGATGGAGCTCCGTATGCCACGGCAAACTGGCTGACACTGACGGCGGCGGTGCACAAATGCTGCGCAGCTAGCGCCATTCGACGGCCAACACCGCGGTTCCTGGTGTGTCCGCTGTGCCGTGCGTGTGATCATTGCTTCTACAGCCCTCTCGCAGTGTCCGGAGCAAGTATGGTGGGTCTGACACACCGGTGTCAATGTGTTCTTTTTTCTATTTCCAGGAGTGTAGTACAGTGCTGGTGCACGCACAAGTGTTTCGAAGCACACCGATCATTGTCCATTGTTGAACGTGGCCCTCCGCAGCAGACCACCCCTGCATGTTCGTGTATCGACCCAACGGCATCGTCAATTACGACTGAAGTGGGCGCGGGACCATCGGGATTGGACCGTTGATGTCAACGCGTCAGCTCTTCAGGTGAATCACATTCACCCTACGTTAGGTCGAAGTTTGCGCGACCGTCGGATGCTATGGGAGACATTCTCCTCCACTTGAATGGGACCTGTGGTAGTAGTCGAAGACACGCGAACAGCTGCGAACCACCTGCATCCCTTCATTCTTGATATCTTCCTCGACGGCGATGTCCTCTTTCAGCAGTGCAGTTGTCCGTCTCTCGGAGCCGTAGCCTTGCTACGGTGGTCTGAGGAGCATTTAGTGAACTCACGTTGATGTCTCGGAGACTAAATTCGTCTGATGTAAGTCCTATGGAAACCATCTGGGTCGCTATCAGGTGCCATAACCATGTACGGAAACGAGCGGCCCGTCATTGACGCGAATTACATGATCTGTGCATAGATATGTAATGGCAATACTTGCACAACCTATCAACACTGTCGGAACGCTGATACGCTGGACCAGTGATGTATTTCGTCCCAAATACAGACAAAAAAGCTATTAAGCAGGTGGTCATAATCTTTTGGCTCATCAGTGTATATCCGATATGATGGTCGAAGAATATTCCTACCTTGTCCTCAAAGACACTTTTTGACACTTCCCTAGAAAGTTTTCGTGACATTTATTGCGTCTCTGCTCACTAACATTTTCCTGCACTTCTGGTGCACTCTTTAGTAAGTCAAGTGAGTATGTGACCATTCACACCACTCATCTTCGTATGATAGCGATGATTCTTGCCAACCGAGCGAGGTGGCGCAGTGGTTAGCACACTGGACTCGCATTCGGGAGGACGACGGTTCAATCCCGTCTCCGGCCATCCTGATTTAGGTTTTCCGTGATTTCCCTAAATCGTTTCAGGCAAATGCCGGGATGGTTCCTTTGAAAGGGCACGGCCGATTTCCTTCCCAATCCTTCCCTAACCCGAGCTTGCGCTCCGTCTCTAATGACCTCGTTGTCGACGGGACGTTAAACACTAACCACCACCACCACCACCGATTCTTGCCATTCAAACGTAACATAGACCCCACACATCTGAGCAGTAATCAATTATGCGACCTACAAGTCATATGCAGTATCTTTTGTGGAGAACCTGCAGTTTGCAGGTATGGTAGCAATGAATCGTAGCCTACTACAGTATTTATGTAACCTAGAACACATTGTAACATAGCTACACAAAATACTACATATTTCTTTTATGAACGAAGAAATCTTTTAATTTTTCTTCATTTGTAAGAAAATTATTTTCATTAGTTTTAAATATTTGAGTAAATTGTTTCATACTGCAACTGTGTAGTCTCAAAAATATACACTGCTGGTCATCCAAAAAGCAACATCGAGAAGGAGCAGACATATCACAGCCAAACTGATTTGGGAGAAAACACATTGTACAAAGATCATGTGACTGAAGAAACTACAGAACGATGTAAAGTGAGGAAGGTAATGAAATCAGTATTGAGTGTTTCTGCTATTGCTGGCTGTAGGCCGCTGCTACACGCCTCGGCATTGAAACAGAGAGGCTCCTAATGTATTGTCGGTGTATAGCATTCCATGCTGCTTCCACATATGGCCGAAGTCGGTCTGATGAAGCAACGGATAGGTATCCCGGAGCACTTGTTCTGCTGACGTTTTCGATGGGCGAGAGATTGGGTAGCTCTGCAGTCCGATGGGGGATGAAGAAGTCTCGAACATTGCGCCCCACGTGTGGTCGCGCTTTATCCTGTTGGAATGTGGCCGTTTGCGAGCTCGTTTGAAGGTAAGGGAGGTCAACAGGCTCCAACACTGCGGAGATGTAAAGTTTGCCGGTTATTATACTGGCAATGCGTACTAGGAGGATGCGGGAGTGGAACCCGGTACCAACCCAAACCATTATATACTGGGTTCAGAACCAGTCTGGCGATGCATATAGCAACAGCTCAAGAATCTCTCACCGCAGTGTCTCCGGACTCTAACCCGACCGCTGTGGCGGTGCAGGTAGAATCGGCGTTTGTCGGTAAAAACTACGTCGTTCTTTTCGGTTGTCCATGTCCACCCTTCGCTGCATCATTGCCTGCGCTAACGCCTGAGGCGTTGACTCACTGCTAAACGAAACAATGGACGCCTCGCCGACAGTCCACTCTGCTCCAAACGACGTGGTACAGCACGCGCGGACACTGTTTGTTGCGCAACAGACCGAATTTGTTGCAATACGGTTCGTGATGTAGCAAAGCGATCCATAACTGCCACGCACATAGCATGCAAGTCATCACATACATTGGTCCAAAGAGGTTGTTGCAATCGTTCCTGACGATCCGTTGTACCCTCTTGCAAATGGCAACTACAGACGCACATCTCAGTTGTTCGGCTCTGTCCGAAGTGATCACCGATTTCTCTGAAGGATAACCCAGGGGTATTGCATTTGGGTGGGCAGGGTATTGCATATGGGTGGGCAACAGCGCAGATGGGAATATATTATTGCCACTGGTGACACACAACATCCTGAGCAAAGACACCATCGTAATATCAGACAACGCAACAACCTCGCAAGAAACTACACGGAAAAATGGAGTGGAGTGTTACAGTCCTGTTCATTGTACCCACACACGACGTGGTCCTAGCAACAAGAACGTCGGCTCCATCCTTCAAGATCTATATATTCCCAGACGACACGGTGGTGGGATCACACGATACAAATGAGCTACAGAAAGGAATAAATGCTCTTGGAACATGGGCCGAACACAACGCACTGCAGATAAACGCAGATAGACTGTACACATGGTCTTCAGGAAAAAGAGGACGCCCATCCACGGAGGACAGAATGTACCTCAAACGAGAACCTCTACCAACTACGAACAGCTTCACATATCCTGGCGCAACGGTTGAGACAACAGCTCACTCATACAGAATCCAGACTACACAACGAGCAGCAGACGCAACCAAAGCCGTCTACGACATCAGGTCACTAAGCAAACTATCCCTAGATACAGCCATGGCCCTCTTAGAAGCCAAAATCGTTCCTGTTCTAACATATGGAATAGAGATAACTTGGGAAAAGCTAAGCTATGGAGACCCGCTACGAATGGAAAAAGTGAAAGCCAGATTCCTGAAGGCAGCCCCGAAATTTCCCAGTACACCAAGTCAAGATTAGCGTAAGAACTCGCGATAGTAGAGGACCTGAGATGGAAATTCCCTACGCGGACAATTGGAAGAGAGTGTGGCTAGAGAGGGAGAAGATACAGCCAGAGGTCTACTCTTCAGAGGCCATGATGAACAGAGCATCGACCGGCGCAAACCAGGAGCTGTCGCTGCACGGCTGGCGGTCCACGGCTACCATCACATAATCTGCAGGACGAAGACATACCAAGACCCGGACTCGATATGCATATGTGAAATCTGTGAAAAACATTGTGACCAATACCACGATTTTTTTTTTTTTGTCATCAGTCTACTGACTGGTTTGATGCAGCCCGCCACGAATTCCTTTCCTGTGCTAACCTCTTCATCTCAGAGTAGCACTTGCAACCTACATCCTCAATTATTTGCTTGACGTATTCCAATCTCTGTCTTCCTCTACAGTTTTTGCCCTCTACAGTTCCCACTAGTACCATGGAAGTCATTCCCTCATGTCTTAGCAGATGTCCTATCATCCTGTCCCTTCTCCTTATCAGTGTTTTCCACATATTCCTTTCCTCTCCGATTCTGCGTAGAACCTCCTCATTCCTTACCTTATCAGTCCACCTAATTTTCAACAATCGTCTATAGCACCACATCTCAAATGCTTCGATTCTCTTCTGTTCCGGTTTTCCCACAGTCCATGTTTCACTACCATACAATGCTGTACTCCAGACGTACATCCTCAGAAATTTCTTCCTCAAATTAAGGCCGGTATTTGATATTAGTAGACTTCTCTTGGCCAGAAATGCCTTTTTTGCCATAGCGAGTCTGTTTTTGACGTCCTCCTTGCTCCGTCCGTCATTGGTTGTTTTACATGCCTAGGTAGCAGAATTCCTTAACTTCATTGACTTCGTGACCATCAATCCTGATGTTAAGTTTCTCGCTGTTCTCATTTCTACTACTTGTCATTACCTTCGTCTTTCTCCGATTTACTCTCAAACCATACTGTGTACTCATTAGACTGTTCATGCCGTTCAGCAGATTATTTAATTCTTCTTCACTTTCACTCAGGATAGCAATGTCATCAGCGAATCGTATCATTGATATCCTTTCACCTTGTATTTTAATTCCACTCCTGAACCTTTCTTTTATTTCCATCATTGCTTCCTCGATGTACAGATTGAAGAGTAGGGGCGAAAGGCTACAGCCTTGTCTTACACCCTTCTTAATACGAGCACTTCGTTCTTGATCGTCCACTTTTATTATTCCCTCTTGGTTGTTGTACATATTGTATATGACCCATCTCTCCCTATAGCTTACCCCTACTTTTTTCAGAATCTCGAACAGCTTGCACCATTTTATATTGTCGAACGCTTTTTCCAGGTCGACAAATCCTATGAAAGTGTCTTGATTTTTCTTTAGCCTTGCTTCCATTATTAGCCGTAACGTCAGAATTGCCTCTCTCGTCCCTTTACTTTTCCTAAAGCCAACTGATCGTCACCTAGCGCATTCTCAATTTTCTTTTCCATTCTTCTGTATATTATTCTTGTAAGCAGCTTCGATACATGAGCTGTTAAGCTGATTGTGCGATAATTCTCGCACTTGTCAGCTCTTGCCGTCTTCGGAATTGTGTCGGATGATGCTTTTCCGAAAGTCAGATGGTATATCGCCAGACTCATATATTCTACACACCAACGTGAATACTCGTTTTGTTGCCACTTCCCCCAATGATTTTAGAAATTCTGATGGAATGTTATCTATCCCTTCTGCCTTATTTGACCTTAAGTCCTCCAAAGCTCTTTTAAATTCCGATTCTAATGCTGGATCCTCTATCTCTTCTAAATCGACTCCTGTTTCTTCTTCTATCACATCAGACAAATCTTCACCCTCATAGAGGCTTTCAATTTATTCTTTCCACCTATCTGCTCTCCCCTCTGCATTTAACAGTGGAATTCCCGTTGCACTCTTAATGTTACCACCGTTGCTTTTAATGTCACCAAAGGTTGTTTTGACTTTCCTGTATGCTGAGTCTGTCCTTCCGACAATCATATCTTTTTCGATGTCTTCACATTTTTCCAGCAGCCATTTCGTCTTAGCTTCCCTGCACTTCCTATTTATTTCATTCCTCAGCGACTTGTATTTCTGTATTCCTGATCTTCCTCCTTTCACGTACGAACGTGTAAAAACCATGTGAAAGCGATCATAGACCTCTGTGTTAAGTAATGTATCTCAATATGCACAACTTGTGCACAATAAAGTTTACTATATATTATGATGTGTGCATCATTTTGCTAAGGGTCATAGTCATTGTGGTACTTTCGTGGAAGTAAGACACTGCACGAAATTCGAAAAATTTTGCAATGAAAAGTATGGCTCACTATGCTTTTGGCGGATATTACACACTACGTTACTGCCTCCGAAATGTAGCTAAGGTACTGACTTTTTCTTTAGACTTGGCTGGAGGTCTCTATCTGTCACCAATCTCGAGAAAACTGACCTGACGTGGTGCACTCATTTGCGCTCGCACCACGCCAGGGATAAAGCCAAGTGAAATATCTGCCACATTCCTCATATTGCGAAACGGTTTTATATATCGAAATGAGATTTTGGCAAATGACAGCACACAAAGAGGAAAGTATTTTACTGTATGGTCATTACGCAAAACTTCATTATCTACCATCTTATTGCACTAACTACAGACTATTATGATCAAAGAATGTAATTTTTAAGGGCCATCTATACCTGGTGAAAGAGAAATACTATGGGTTTTGTAACAACATCTATTTTGGACCGAGGTTTTGCTTTTTCATAAGTCGCTGACATTATTTGTCCTCAGTTCCTTACTTAATACACTTAATAAACCACTGTTTCAGAATTCTCGTTCAGCTGTGTCTGTACAACATGTTAGTGAGGTCAGACTCTGTAAATTCGACTGAGTTTTGGCAAAACAACCAAATTTTAACAGGGAAATAGGAGAAAAGTAGAGGTTTTACTGAAAATTCCCCATTCGTGACACTTCTCTGAAAGTTACAAATGCTTAACAAAGCAGACGAAAACAAATCGCTGCATTTCTGGGTTCAGATGGTTCAAATGGCTCTGAGCACTATGGGACTCAACTTCTGAGGTCATCAGTCCCCTAGAACTTAGAACTAATTAAACCTAACTAACCTAAGGACATCACACACATCCATGCCTGAGGCAGGATTCGAACCTGAGACTGGAGCAGTCTCGCGGTTCCAGACTGCAGCGCCTAGAACCGCATTTTTTGTGTAATTGTTTTTAGCTACTAACTAATGAAGAGATGATAGATCTTTTTGAATGTCATCATGCAAGTGCAGGCATGCTGGGGCCCAACTTAACATTTCCCAAAAACTGTTATTGTAGGCTTCAGTTTAGAACGACACTTCCCCTCCAGCGTTCGGCGTTTCCCCGACAGCGTTCTGAGCGCCCCCCCCCCCCCCACCACCACCACTGCCGCTCTCTCCACGCTCCCCCAGTTGACTCCACATTAATTTGGGCGCACTATACATCCCAGTGTTGCAGAAAACTTAGGACTCCCTACCACACACACTGCAGCCAATGGTACGAAGACATCAGTCAACAGTGAATATTATACTGTGGATGATCTGTTGCCAATCAGTTTCTAGCTATATGAGTTTCCTTGTCTAGTCACTAAATGGAGTCTATCATATAGTCACATGTTAACAACAGTCAAGTCCAAATTCGAAAAATGTGTCGTCAATGAAGCACAATGTTGGAGCTGAAGCAATTATTATGAACACCGACTTGGAAGAAGAAAAATTGTGATCTTCTGGACAAGGTTGCCGCCGTTTCTGCAGCCATCGAATATTCCAGAACATACAAACATCAGAAATTCCGAGATTCGACCATAACTGACTAATACCACATAACAGACAACTTTCCAGCACTTGTGTTTGAACAACTGGTGACCTGCAGCAAGTCAACCAGCTACTCTAACCACTGCACCACACTACATGCTCCAGAGCTCACACCATTGCTCGCTCTCCAGGAGAAACAGTGACCAGCAGAACACATGGAGCTATCCACAGAGCCCTGGATATAGATATTGTCTTGGTGCTCTGTATGCTAGCAATGGCGAACCCTCCATTCTGGTTGTGCTGTTGCATCTTATTCACTATGATGATCCTCAAAGTACAACTCAGCATTTCAGTACAGCTCCGTACAGAGGATATAGACGACGTCACTGCATTTTTGTCTTTTTGAGTAAGGGTCAGAATCCTTGACTTCATTTGTGACCTCTGATAAACAACGAAGGATACCACACAGCCCAAACTAGCACTTTAGTAACTTGTTTGACAGTCTCACTTCCAGCACAGGCGTGAAAATCCACATGAAGTCACCTGAGTTCTACTTCGCTGGTAAGTGCTTGGCATTACTGTGCTCTTGGTTCTTCTCCTGGGTGTCCAGGGTCCATATGCGAACCAGATGCCTTGCTTCTTCTATCCCTGTGATGAGGTGTTTCATGGATGCAGGAAGGGATTAGTGTTTAACATCCCGTCGACAGTGAGGTCATTAGAGATGGAGGACAAGCTCAGATTAGGGAAGGATGGAGAAGGCAAGCGGCCATGGCCTTTTGTAGGAACCACCTGGCATTTGCCTGACGCAGGTTAGATAAATCACAGGAAACCTAAATCAGGAAGGATGGGCACATGTCGGAATCATGTGCTAACACCTGCAGTAACTCATGTAGTAGTTTCTTGTAGTCATACTGAGTATTGTCAGGTTGATATGGGATAGTGTATCCACTGTTGTTTCACCCTCACTATTGTGGAGTTGAAATAACACTGTGAAGCCAGTAGTATCTTGCTTCGACATGTCATATGTGTGTGATGTGTCTGTTTGTTCAACACCGACAAACATAGAGGAAATCGAGTTCATACAAGTTGTGAATATTTGAATACTAGATTTGTAGGAGAGCTAATTTGTAAGGTGTTCTGTGTGGTCATTCGTGCCTGAGTGGGAAGCAGTTGACATTCTGTGGACCATATTGCAATGTGAAATTCGTTCTGACATTAGTCTCAGGTCGTAAAAGCTTCAGCAGTCAGAGATTAGCACTTGGGGTGCATCTTACTTAAAAATAATGTCTTCTACAAGGAACATTGCAACTTCTGGAGCTTTGACAGTCAGCTTTGGTGACAGTGTGGTGGAATAAATGAAAATTGCCAATTGTCCCCTCGCACCCCCACCGTGTGGGGCGATCAGCAATCTACTACATCCAATATTATTCCTCTTTATCTTAACCCTTACAACCTCCTTTTAAAAAATAAATTCAACAAAATATAATCAATAAATTTAAATTAAAAATAAAAAAATTAATTTAACCAGATATAAAATAATTTGAAAATCACATAATTATACATTTTTAACACTGAATAAAAATGATTGAAATCAGCTACATATAAATTTTGACCTAAACAAAAAATCTCACACATGAAAAAAATTTAAAATTTTGAGAAGAAAGGAATCAAAATATTTATAAATTTAAAAATATTTCTTTATATGAATGGATTCATTTCTAAATCAACTCAAGCATTCTAATTTTTCAAAAAATTAATGAGTTAGACTTAAATTTGTATGTATATTATTGGTTGCGAATATTTAAATACAACATATGGTGAAAAAGTTTGTGTGGGGCTTAGTAATGAATTTAGAATTATTTTGGAAAACAGATATAATAAATAAATTAATTATATAATTTTTAATTACAAAGGAATAGAAACAAATAAAATAATGAGTTTAATGATGTGCAATTCACTAGAACACCATAAGTGTTTCACTAAGTGAAGTATCATCTAAAATTCAGTTTTTAAAAATTCAATAGATAATTTTTAAACTGAAAATTGTAAGTCTAATAAAAATATAAAATCTTTTTTTTTCATTTTTAAAAACATTTATAATTTTTTATTTTTCATTTTTAAAATCTAATAATTTTCCATCTTATGAACTAACTCTTTCACCACTCTAGTATTCAAATATTCACCAGTGTTTCCTTTTCACCACTCTAGTATTCAAATATTCACCAATGTTTTCTTTTTTAAACATCTACTAAATGGTGTTACATTACAAATTAGCTCTCCTACAAATCTAGTATTCAAATATTCAATAAGGGAGCAATTGAACAATCTCACAATAGCTCAACTTCCCCACTGTTTACTTGAACTCATTCTTTTTTTCTATACAGCCTTTATATAACTGTATTAATTCCTCTTCCATTTTACATTCACCAAGTTCAAGAACAGATGGTAAAATGCCTTCATAAACACCATCTTGGAATTCTTCAGCTAACTGCTTTTATTATATTCTTAAATTCTAGAAGTTAAACACATCTTTTGCTTCAAACCAATGATCATTTTTCATTAACAATAATTAAAACTTATTTATTATTAGATGTAAGCATGTTGTTGACAAGGTCTATGAATTGGTCCACTTACTTGAAAATTTTTTTATTAGAATTTTTTTATTTTTAGATGATTCTTTTTTATATTAAAAATTTTTTATTTTCGATTTTCGATACATGAAAGCCATAGAATCTAAGATTTGTAAAAACTACAGGCTTGAGAAAACAACCAAATATTTTACTTCACAAAACTATACAAAAGATGGTTATAGAACAATTTGTATACTATGTTTATGTAAATACCATCAAGAAACATATAATAAAAATCAAATTCTTTATATGGTGGAAAATATGTTTTTAAACATTATTACATAGAAAGAGAACATTATAATAATTGTTAATTCTATCAGCATTAGCTAAAAAGTATTTTTCTATGTAAATGGGTCTCTCTACAGTTTTGGAAGAGTTAGATAATCGTAAGAAAAATATATTTAAAAAGAAACATTGAACTGACAAATGTACAAAAATGGTACTATCACATATATATTCAGTATTGAGAATTGTGATAAAAAAGTTTTTCAGGATTTCTGGACATTACAAGTTAAAAACTAATTATGATAGTTTTAGAGTATGCCTCAGACACATTACTTTATTTCTTAATGAAAAACATAAATATATTAAATGTGAATTTTACAAAAATTAATCTAATCATTTAATTGTATAATTTCAATATGGTACTGTGTCTATTTCATTTTCTAAAACATATCTTTGACTATCATGAGGATTGAAAAATTATTCATCAGCTGCAAGAGAATAATTTTCGTGGTTAAAGCTTTGCATTAAATTCATAGTTCTATTTGCTATTTATTGTTAAATGTATTTTTTTGTTAATTAAACAATGTATAATCTGAAACCCAATTTTACTTTCAAGGCAAATTTATTCACTCCTTTTAATTTTTTCTTTTCCTTATCATCAACTTTAAAAGCTTACATTTTTGCTCTTAAACTGCAAAATTCTTCTATAATTTTACCATTATATTAATTTTTCAGTTTTTCTAACACTTTTTTATTAATGTTAGGTATATTATAAATATTATTTTCTGCGTAATCACTAGTATCAAAATAATCAATTTTTATCTCTATACCATCATAAAAAACTTCAGTTTCTAAATCATAGATATATCTGTCCATATCCTGATAACAAAGATCAATATTTTCTTCATATTTTGGTTTTATAATGTTACAGTTAAAATTTTACATTAATTCTTTCGATAAATTAAGTATAAACATTTCAGTATAAATGAGATTTATAGTATTAAACAAAATGTTATGTTTATTCACATGGATAACAACTAAACTAGTGGTGCAGGGTACCCTCCACCATGTAACATACAGTGACTCAAGGAGTATCTATGTAGATGTAGATACAGATGTAAATGTTCAGTTTGTTTGCCAAAACTAATATTTCTCTTTCATTATTTGGTATTAAGTCCAGCTCGTTTTCATTGTAACCAAGCTCTTTCACACGAAGGTAATAATTATAGTCACATAAATTATTGATCATCATGATGAGCTTTCTTTCTTTTTTGTATAATGTTTTCTACACACAGAACCAATTTCAGTTTTATTATGTCTTGATTGTTCTTCAAAAGTGAAAGGTTTCATTTCTTATTCTTCAGAATCAAGTTGCCCAATTTAATCAGCTTTTCATACATTCAGTAAAAATTTTATTACAGCTGGGACCACTATACATGACTGGATATTTATAGTATTCATTTATATATTTAATATAATAACAAAAACCACTTGGTTCACGTTTTTATTATTTTATAGCATAAGATTGATATTTAATTTTTTAATTTTAATTCGATTTGATTTATATGTTCGTTGTTGGGTTACACATATCATTCAGTTCTCTGTACAGAAACCATTAGAACAGCTGCTATTTCTAAATTTTTTAAATTACGTGTTATAACAAGCTTCCAAAAACTCCATAAATAAAAAAGTAGCTCTTTGAGCACACTTATGATTTTCAGATTTCATGTATTTACCTTTTCCTGGTAGTTCTAGATTTAATGATTATTATTTAAACAATTTTTGAGCGATTGTATAATTTTCCTTTACTATTAAAATGTTATAAATGTAAATGACAAATTTATTTTAGATGTCCATTTTTATTAATGTGTCTTGAAATATGTTCAGATAAAGCTTTTATTCAACACTAGTGTGAATAGTATAAATTAAAATATAAATTTTAAATATTGTTATCTAATATGTTTTAATTAAATTACTGTACCTTTTATGAATATACTTTAAATTTTTATGAAATGAATAAACAGTTTCAGATACATTAATTGTAGTCCATCATTTTGAAATATTGTTAATTTGAAAAGGAAACGAAATATTACACATTATTTCTTCAAGCTCTAAATAAATTTATTGTAATTACATATTCTATTTGGATTTTTACATTTCTTTCTGCCAATGACAATGTGTGTTACTTGATCCTACCTTAAATTAAGTGTACACAATTTCAATAACCAGCTCAGCCACTTTTCATAATACGATCGCAAAACTCGAATTCGGAAAGTCCAGAGACCTGGATTTAATGCTGAAGCTGTAGTCCATAGAAAACATCTTTGCTCATTGTTTTTAACTTTACTATATGCTTGTTTTTCTTTTATTTTTTCTGGTGTGAACCTCTTAATGGAACATATCTGTGAATTGCTACTTGTACTCCAGTAATAATATTTAATGTACAAGCAGAACCTCAAGCTTGATAATTAGACATTTGTGTCAAAGTATTTTCTTTCCTTTCTTAAATTTTTAAAATATAATTTTGCATAGTAATCCCATAATTTTGAGTTTGATGCCCAAATTGCAAAACTTTAGTGTTCGACTTCATTTTGTACTCATAATAAATTATAAAATCTATATTCAGTCCATTACATAATTTTAAATCTCGGTCAGTTACATTCATAATTTTGGTTTCGATACAAGAGAAGTGTTAGTGTCAACAAAGTTCACTCTATTTTGGAAATTAATAGTTTTTAATCATTTTAACTTCTTTATCAGCTAAATATTATTTCACTGTTTTACCAAAAATGTAGTAGAAAAAGTAAATATTTCTATTAATGATTTAGCTCCATAATTTTTTAAAACATCATCACTTTCTCGATGTTATAGAGACGTGGTCATTTCCAGCTTTTTCTTTTGCTGTTTTTCTGATAGATGATAATGTGTTTAATTGTAAAATTAATTAAATTACCTTTCCTTAATTTATAATATCACCTTAAATTACTTAATTTACAGTAGTTGTGAAGTTGAGCAACTGTGAGATTGTTTAATTGCTCCCTTATATATAAGGAAAAAAGTTTTATACTTAAAAAATAAAAATTTAATATATTAAAATAAAAATAAGAAATTTATTACGTTTTTTTAAAAAATAGAGTTTATTGTTGGTTTTGAATATACAATTAATGGATTTCTGGGAGAGCTAATGTATATAAAGTTTATAAGATTTTAGAAAATGGAAAGTTGCAAATATTTGAAAACTAAATTGGTGAGAGGGCTATTTTAAAAATAAAAACAAAACATTATTAGTTTTTAAAAATTAAAAAGGATTTTATATTTTTAAAATTTTATGCCCTTTTATTTTAAAAATTCTGTATTTTATTGCTACAAACTGAATTCTTGATTGTATTTCACATAGTTAAAACTTATGCAGTTAATGTAGTGTGTTCCAGATCATGAAACTCATTGTTTTTTTTGTTTCTCTTCCTTTATTATTTAGTTTAGCGTCTTCTTGTTCTAAATAATTAAAATCATATTCATTAACTAATTTATTATATCTGTTTGGCTAAATAATTCATTATTAAGGTCCATACAGTTTTTTCACCATATCTAGTATTTAAATATTTACAGCCAGTGATATACACAATCATAATTTAATTCTAACTCCTTAAATATTTTGGAAGAATTCGAATTGTTGAGCTTCTTAAGAAATGAATCCATTTATTTACAGAAAAATTTTTAAACTTTTTTCATGCATGAGATTTTTTTATTCAGTTGAAAATTTATATTTAACTGATTTTCATACATTTTTATACTCAGTTAAAAACTGTACTGAACTAATTTTCAAATTATTTTATATTCGGTTAAAATGTATAAGTTTTCCGATTTTATTTAGTTTACTTCATTATATATTAAATTTTTTTTTGTTAAAAGGAGATTAGAGTTTTGAATGAAGGTAAAGAAAAGATCGTATATATTAGATGATCACCCCACCAGTTTGGGCCAGATTTGTAGTTTTCATCTACTTATTGAGTGAGATAGTCAGTGCAGACTATTAGCCATCAATTCCAGTTTGTTGACTCCTAGAACCTCCCCAAGAGATCAGTTCATGAGAGTGGTACCAGACGGCCAAGAGGTAATTGTAGCACATGTTTCTGTTGCTGGCATTCCTTACAGTGGCTCACATAGTGCCTGTCAGATCAGTAGAGACAAGGCCAGTGAGACCAGCGTCTGATACTGCCTGGAGTCTTCCCTGATTCCAGTTGTCCGTATGTTGGACTGTTGTAGAAAAACTGCAGGGTAGCTAGCTGCAGGTCTGGGACATCCAACTGGAGATGGTGGCTGCAACAGATCGTAGTTTCTGTCACATAATTATCCAACTATTTATTGGACTTCTTCTTTTGTCGGTAACTCCTTCTTTAAGATAGTATGGTTTTCAGCAGTCCTGGATCTTCCCTTGTTCAGCATTCATGCCATTTAAAGCAGTGATGACTGAGATTTCGTTCACACTGCTATGTCCTGCCAAGTTATTCCTTGAGAGACAATCAGCGTCCTTGTGATCCATCTGTTTTGTATACCACTGAGACGTGGCACTCTTGCAGCCTCATTGTCTATTTCATCAGTCGATCTGGCACATCCCTCAGACTGGTGACCCAGCATAGAGAACGATGGTCTGTCATAATGATGAATGGTTTGCAAACTAAAGAAGGCAGGTACGTGTCGATGGCCTATTCTACTACAAAGTAATTTTTATTGGTTGCAGAGTAACTCATCTCTGAGTGGGAAAGTACTCTGGAAGCATCCTCCTTAATTTGCACTAAAGGTACACCTATCCCATAATCTCTAGTGTCAGGGTGCATATCTGTCTTAGCATTCTCGTCATAAATGCTAGGATTAGACAAGATGATGTTAATGTCGCCTTACGGACAGGGAAAGCTCTTCCTGTTTGTGCATGAACCAAGGTATGCAAACACACAGATGGACATTTTCATCCTTCTTCAGAACACTCTGTTCCCACTGGCTAATGCAGGGGAGAGCGAAGCGCAACCACTCGCCATATTGAATCTTCTCCGAGAATATTTGCAGACGCTGTCCAACACGTATTGAGTATTAGTTCCCTATTCAGCCTCCCACAGCCCGACATGGATAGGTCAACTACAGCCTCGTACCCCACCTGTCCATTATGACAGGCTCAGTGACAGCTCACGCCATAAGTCACGAACGTCTATCCATTCTGGCGACTGGTTATCTCCTCCACGCATCCAGACACCAAGCAGAGTCGTTCTAGAAAACCAGTCACACATTTATCGGTGTAATTACAATTATATTTCGGTCGCAGCTCCAATCCGGTTATATTAGACACTGAACGAAATATTGGAAACAGTCACTATGACGTCTGTGGCTCTGGAAATATCAGTGTCACACGTATATCTGTATCCTCCTTGTGACTGAACATAATTTTCCATGTAAAATGTATCATACCCCTTATGCTATCACTGCGCTGAAATCGCAATTTACCGCATCAAGTCAACACCTCCTGTATGAACGGTCAAAGTCCCATTGACATCACTTTCTTTTGCACATGTCAGAACACTGACCACAGTAACTTCACACTCCAACAGATACATATTTCAGACTAGCAGCGCAATTATCGTTTATATGTGCACAGTGTCTGGAAAAATTTTTGTATGCCCCCACTGACACAAGTAACGTGTCTCGATTCTCCTCAGCTCTAGGAGATTGTTTGATGTTTTTGCCTTCCAGCCAATCAGATTCGAGAACAGATTCCAGGTATTTTCAGCCAGCTCTTCTCTAGGTGCTGCATCCTGCCAAGACTCTCCCAAACAAGTGTTGTAAAGCACAGGCGTCCCACACTATGTGATAATCATGGAAGAAAGGGTTGGACGTCATCACCGATATGGATTTGTGTACAGTAATAAACATCACAGTCGATAGTGCGACAAAGGACATGTGAGAATGTGCTTAGATGAGCTGATGAGAGCACTTTCTGCGCATCCATGATGTTACAGCCATACTGCCTGCCCTGTTTGTGTACTATAGCAGGTCCAGTTGAACCCTTCCGTTGCTATATTGTGCAGCTGTTTACGAAACGAATCTGTCACCCCTTACTTATGAATGTGTTGAAATCACAATTCCCCCCGTAAAATGCACCCCACCCCCATCTTTTCACCTACACGTACGTAAATTTTTACAGGAATAGCAGTCTGATCACGACCCACACACTCTTGGTGAAATGTCGCAGCACTAAATACAGTAACTTCACATTCCAGCAGCATAACATTCCCGACCAGTAGCGTGATTATCATTTACAGGCGCACAGCTTCTGAAAAATTATGGTATGGCCACACGCACACCAGCTGGGTGTCGTTGTGCACAGCCGACTATATCTCCCCAGTAGCGAAACACTATCACCTCACATCCCTATCACATATATAAAATTGTCTCAAAATCCCATCACATTTCGAGAGCACTGTTCCACAGTTAGAAGGCTGTCTAGGCATTCATCCGTCACTGACTAGGTACAGAGCTATCACAACGAGAAAAATGGCACACTAACTTAGAGGATGTAATTCACAGCAATGCACAGTGTACACAGACTGCACAAAAAAATTCAAAAGCATAACAATTACAACTCATCGACATCGATGTCTGTTAATAAACATCCCTCTTTATATGTCCTAGTCTCCAATATCGTATTCTTATGACTACCGCGCTAGAAATACGATAGCGTAAAGGTGTAGGAGTCTTCACTGACAGGACAGTGTCTTTCTCTCTCCCCCTACCCTCCTCTGTCTCTCCGTTATTGTTGCCTCTACTGGAGGAACACCATATCACACACACTGTTAGTCACAATAGAGGGTTCTTGTGTTGTTGTTTCTTAAGCATAAGCAGACTGATCCGTTGTTGTCTGCTGTAAAACATCGAAGAAGTATATGACTACAGCTGCATACACAGCCATACATCTACCATGAATTTGTGATATGTGTCAGGTGCTAAACCCACATTAACACGTTTCGTTACATTGGCTCTCATAAAAAGTTGGACATTGCATGGTGTAAGCTAAAATGGTTCTACAGCACACAGAGTGGTTGAAATAAGAGACAGAAGACGTGTTTCTTATTAACAGAAAAGTGGAAGACATCGCAGCATTTGGAAGCTAGAAGAGTTAGCGGCATTGTGGAGCGTTTCGAAACAGCTGTCTGAAGGTTATGACCTTTTAGTTTCATCTTCCACAGTGACGAGGTAGCAGACGTCACGATGTTCCGTTTTCGAAGAGACCAAGAGCATGGATTCCTCATATTGGTGGTGCACACTGCAAGAAGTTATATGATCGCTGTTTTAGTTGTTCTAACTGGTTGTCATTCTGACCTCCAAATCTTTGGACACTGCATCTATAGACTTGCAATGCATAACCAGATGTGGAAAAAGGGGGTATTCTGCAGGACTTAAATCAATAGACCAGTCAGTTGTCAGTCCGACCAGTGGAGGAATGGAATGATTTTCATACTTCCAGACGAGCATGGAAGTACCCTCATCCCTCCACATTTTTGTCGTAGTTTCAACAATTTTACATATTTTCCAAGTTTCATAATTTTATCAGGTCTTCCATAACATCAACGAATTTTACCAAATTACTCGAGGTCCAAACCGCCATTCTTGACGAGTTCTCAATTCAACATAACGTATCATCTCGTGACATTGTTAAACCACCCAGCCTATGACTTTAAGAGTGTCATACACATGCAGACACATCACGAACCCTGTTACTCTGCCTACATCACATGACACAAATACTGTTTATTAGTGTAGGAAATAGCCATCGGCAGAGAGGCGGTGCAAAACCGAAGCACTTTATAGATTCGGTAAGATTTTATTTCGACTTGCCATCTCCCACTTTGTGGATGGGACTCACAAAGTATTCTCACATTGTAGGATAAGGTCAGAGATTGAAAGATCTCGCCAACACCTTTGATTATTACCACCCCAACGAATGAGACGTGTCCATAGCAGCACTCAGCCCTGTATTTCGAAACGAGCTGCGCCTTCAGTCTCCAGATGTAACCACGAGTGCTGCGTCATGCTCGATCTCTCTAGATGCATGCATGCTGAGGAGGTTAGCACTCCTTATTGGTGTGTAGAAGATACAAGCCTCATAAATTTGAGAGTGTTGTGGTGATATAACAGACGGTTATAAAGAAGAAGAAGAAACGTGTGGTTTATGCATGATGGAGGTCCGGATGGAAGGAGTTTAAAATGTTTTACATAAATTACTTGTGCTATCTCCTCTGTAGTATTGTTGCAGTGTTTCGACTCCATACTCAGAAGGTGTTTAGTTGTAACTATACGAAAATTCTTCCATTACAACCTATACACTGTACTGTACACTGTGACATCTTATAGACGTAACCTAACGGAAACGATTAACAGAGAGAACTCCTCCTGCTACCTGATAGACAACTGAATTAATTCAGATGGTGAGAAATAGGGGTGATATCCTTAAAAGTTTGAAGCCAAATCTGACATTTGAGCTTTACAGAGAATGCAGGAATGTATGGACCAGGGCAAATTAGTGCAGCGATACTATATCGACGACTCTGTGGAAGATCCTACATCTTCATCTACATCTAGGTGGCTACACCGCAAATCACACTTAAATGCCTAGCAGTAACGTTCATCGAACTACCTTCACAGTGATTTTCTGTTATTCTACTCTACAAAAGCGCGCGGATTAAGTCAACACCTATATCTTTCCGTGAGAGCTCTGATTTCCCTTATTTTATTATGATGATTGTGTCTCCTTAAGTAGGTCTGCGTCAAAAAAAAAATTAGCATTTGGAGGAGAATTTCGTGAGAAGATACCCCTTTGTTTTAATTATATCCACACCAAATGCTGCATAGTGTCCATGACACCCTCTCCCCTATTTCTCGATATTACAAAACGTGTTGCCCTACTTTGATCTTTCTCGATGTTCTCCATCAATCCTGTCTGGTAAGGAGCCCAGAACGCCCAGCAGTATGCCAAAAGAGGATGGACAAGCGTAGTTAAGGCAGTCCCTTCCTTAGATCTGTTGCACCTTAAGTGTTCTGCCAATAAAACCCAGTATTTGTTCGCCTTCCCCACAACAGTTTCTGTGTGTTTCTTCCAATTTAAGCCGTTCGTAATTGTTATTTCTAGGTATTTAGTTGAATTTATGGCCATTGTATTTGACTGATTTATCGTGTAACCGAAGTTGAACGGATTTCTTTTAACACTCTGTGTGTCAATAGACCGCTCTCTTCAAGGTAAGAGTCTTGCTAGCTTTGGTGTCGGCAAGGCAAACTCAGAAACTGCTTTTCACGTCACAGTTGATGAACTGAATAGCTTCTTCTCTGCCTCTTTCAATCCCTATGTGTTACACCCAAGTTCTTCACTGATCTGTGGTATGCTATTGAGCGCTGTCGAGTTGTATAGGAAGCAATTTTGACTTATTAATGTCTAATGCGACACTAAGATTACTTGTGACATTTTTTTCATTTCTTTTAAACTCCAGGTTCTTCGCCCATATTATCAGAGAAGAGAGATCATCATTCATCTGAATGATTGCAAATATTCGTATCCTCAGGTCTGGCAGCTGAGTAAAGTTGGAAGTCGTTTGCATTGATATGGCATTTACAGGACAAAACCAACGAAATGTCATTGACATACGAGGAAAAGTCGGCCCAAGACTGATCCCTGTGGTACTCCTGAGAAATCGTTTCCAGGAGGGTTTTCCATTCCCACAGATAACTCACTGCTGTCTGTTTCTCAAGTGGCATCCAAACCACCCCAGACCAATACCTGAGAAACCCAACTGTCGTTTTCTGAGTACTACGGCATAGTTGGCAGTGATAAAAGCTTTGCTTAAGTCTAATAGTATCACTATTGTTTTCTCACAGTTGTCGATTTCATATTTCAGGTCGTCAGTTACCTTAACTAGTGTAGTGTTTGTGGTACTGTGTTTACAAAGCCCAGCCTAATATTTGTCATATAGGTTGAAATTGCGCAAGCGTTCAGTGGTGTACTCCTGAAAAATATATTCCAGTGCTATGGAAACAAAAAGGTAATGTCCTAACTGGCTGTTAATCGCTAGGCGATTGCGAGTTTTCGACCTTAGGAATGGCTTAAAATATGCTTCTTTGCCACAGAGTTGTATGTAGGGGTGAACATTAATAAAACTGACAAACTCCAGGGACGCATTCCTGACTTTACATGGAGGAAGAAAGGTCCTATGAACATATGTCAGGAACTGGATAGTGTGCACGTGACGGCAACAAATCGTCCCCTAATACAGTAGAGAGCTGCATCGCATCAACATGTCACTACAGTTATTTAGAGTGGTCTCCATAGGATTGAAGATGATAGGGACAGCAGGGTTTCTCATGCAGGATACACATAATTGTACTTTGACTCACACCATGTTGTTGGGCTACTTGTTCGGAGCTTGCAGAGTCCACACACAACAACGTGGCCAGTAGGAGCATGATCAGCAGGGGACACATGGGGAGAGTGGCAGTGGTGGGGGGTACGGGCAGGCTGAAGGTCACATTTTTTACGAATATTAAGTCAGCCTCTCCACACCCACACATACTTGATGACCATTCTAAAGTATCTGTCACTTCTGCTTTGGTTAGTACCTAAAAAAATAATTCTGCTGAAAATGCAGATATTTCATTTCGCTTGTCTTGTTAACCATTTGTAACTTTCAAAGAACCGTCGTGAATGGTGAATTTTTGGTAAAAACTACTCATCCCTCTGGTTGAAATGTTGAAATTTGCTTCTTTTGCTAAAACACACCGGAGTTATAGTGTCACCTCACTAACGTGTTATGCAGACCAAATTGTGTGGAAATTCTGAACCAGTGGTTTATTAAGTTTAATAAATGAGGAACTGAGGAAAAGAGGTCAGTAGCTTCTGAAAAAGCATATCCTCGGTACAAAAAAAAGTTTAATTTTTTCCCTTCTGTTGTTTAAACTCATAACATTGGTCAACTGTGCCGAGAATAATGTCACAATGTCCCAGGAAACTTACACTGGCCTTTATTCCCTCAAATGGTTTCGGAACATATTTCCACGGCATTTGAAACGTGAACTCCTGCAATTACTCGTCCTACCGAATCTCTACTGTTGTGATGCATTTCAACATGGCATGTGTAGTAAAACCAGAAAACACAACCATACTGCTGAGGTCATCGGTCAATAGGCTGACACACTACTTAATCTGACTTGAACTAACTTATACTGAAGACAGCACACACAGGGATAGTCGCGTGGACCATGGCAAGGCGCCCAAAACCACGCGGCTACACCGCGCAGCCGAAAACCGTGACAGTGCTTGATACGTCAGTCAGGGGGGCTGCACCCAGGTAAATTACGTCACTACCACACACTGTGTCCGCTTTACTGGCACACCATTACCTCGCACGAGAAACTGAACATATTTATTGCCATCATAACAGAGACACAAGGCCCCATTTATCTAGTGTCCTAGCTGCCCACTCACAAAAACCAAAATATCCGCTAACTCCTCTGCCTCTGGAACAATCCGCCGTGCACACTGTGCGCAGCTCATTGCTCTGCCGCTTTTAAGAAGCAGTGGAAGCGTCTCGTTCTTCACCTCCATAAAGTTTTCTTTAAAAATTAAAGTATAAAGCCGATTCTGTCAAATAGGAATGCCAAGGCTCCTGTCCTCTCCCACCTGTGCTCCTTCCTCCATTCATTCCTCTGTGAGTCTCACCATCATATTTCCCCTTATATTTCTTAACTGTGTGTTATCACGTTTGTCTTCCCCTGCCTCCACCATCCCTTCCTCTCATGGTCACTGCTGCTAGATTTCATAGCTTAAAATCCACCATACTGTAATTTTTGTTGACTGCTGTACTTCTAATGTATGAACATAAACTCCACATGATGTCTTTTTTATCTGTGTCACTGTAATTTCTAAATGTAGTACAGTACACTTATTGAGATACACTGATTAGCCACAACATTATGACAATAGCTGGTACGTCCACCTTCAGCATAGATAACTCCACCAACGCATTGTGGCATGGAGGCAATGAAGCCTTGATAGGTGACTAGAGGGACTTTGCACCACACCTACACATAAAAGTCACCTAATTTTTGTATCTCCTGGGCAGTGGTGGTGATGAGCTCTAATCCCAGACCTGTTCGATCGGGTTCAGATTTGTTGAGTCTATGGGCCAGCACATCAGTCTGAACTCACCACTGCATTCCGCTAACAAGTCCATCACGATCCTGACCTTGTCACATAGCGCATTATCTTGTTGCAAAATGCAGCTGGCTTGGGGAAACATGATTCTCATAAAGGGGTGTACGTGGTCTACAACCAGCGTACAATTTTCCTTGGCCATCATGGTACCTGGCACGAGCTCCACTGGACCCATGGATGCCCACATGAATGTTCCCCAGAGCATAATGGAGCCGCCACCTGCTTGTCTCTGCCCACTCAGTACAGGAGTCAAGGAGCTGTTCCAACGAAAGACAAAGGATTCACTCTGTCCCATAGGCATGATGAATAACATCAGACCGTGCAATGCCCTACGGCTGCGCCACTACCCAGTGGCGACGGTCATGTGCCCGTTTCAGTAATAGTTGCCGATGTCGTGGTTTCAACATTGGAACGTGTACAGGTCGTTGGCTGCAGAGGCCCATCATTAGGAGTCTTTGGCCCACTGTGTACTTGAACTCTGCCCAGCCTTAAAGTCTGGTGTTAGTTCCGCCACAGTCCTGTTTTACCAGTCCATCCAGCCTACGATGGCCGAGATCTGTAATGAGGGATGGACGCCCAATCCCTCGACATCTAGACATTGTTTCAGCTTAGTTCCACCACGTGTTGAAGACGCTCACGCAGCACTTCTCGAACACCCGACAAATCGTGCAGTTTTCGTAAAGCTCGTGCCCGTACCTCGGTCAAATTCACACAGATTGCGCACCATTCCCCATTCTACACACGGACAGCACGTTCACTGATCTACACGCACATGTGTGCGCAGTGATTCCTCGCCAGATAACGCTGCTACCGCTTGAACGGATTAATATAGACAGTAGGATGGCGGTCATAATGTTCTGGCTGATCAATGTACGAGGTGCAGTCAAGTTCTAAGGCCTCCGATTTTTTTTCTCCAGACTGGAAAGAGGTAGAAACATGCGCATTGTTTTAAAATGAGGCCACGTTCATTGTCAATACATCCCAGAGATGGCAGCACCGTACGGCAGATGGAATTTTACCGCCAGCGGCGAGAATGAGAACTGTTTTAAATACTTAAAATGGCGACGTTTTCCTTACTTGAACAGCGTGCAATCATTCGTTTTCTGAATTTGCGTGGTGTGAAACCAATTGAAATTCATCGACAGTTGAAGGAGACATGTGGTGATGGAGTTATGGATGTGTCGAAAGTGCGTTCGTGGGTGCGACAGTTTAACGAAGGCAGAACATCATGTGACAACAAACCGAAACAACCTCGGGCTCGCACAAGCCGGTCTGACGACATGATCGAGAAAGTGGAGAGAATTGTTTTGGGGGATCGCAAAATGACTGTTGAACAGATCGCCTCCAGAATTGGCATTTCTGTGCACACAATCCTGCATGAACACCTGAAAATGCGAAAAGTGTCATGCAGGTGGGTGCCACGAATGCTGACGGACGACGACATGGCTGCCCGTGTGGCATGTTGCCGAGCAATGTTGATGCGCAACGACAGCACGAATGGGACTTTCTTTTCGTCGGTTGTGACAATGGATGAGACGTGGATGCCATTTTTCAATCCAGAAACAAAGCTCCAGTCAGCTCAATGGAAGCACACAGATTCACCGCCACCTAAAAAATTTCGGGTAACCACCAGTGCTGAAAAAATTATGGTGTCCATGTTCTGGGACAGCGAGGGCGTAATCCTTACCCATTGCGTTCCAAAGGGCACTACGGTAACAGGTGCATCCTACAAAAATGTTTTGAAGAACAAATTCCTTCCTGCACTGCAACAAAAATGTCCGGGAAGGGCTGTGCGTGTGCTGTTTCACCGAGACAACGCACCCGCACATCGAGCTAACGTTACCCAACAGCTTCTTCGTGATTCCTCATGCTCCCTACTCACCTGACCTGGCTCCTAGTGACTTTTGGCTTTTTCCAACAACGAAAGACACTCTCCATGGCCGCACATTCACCAGCCATGCTGCTATTGCCTCAGCGATTTTCCAGTGGTCAAAACAGACTCCTAAAGAAGCCTTCGCCGCTGGTATGGAATCATGGCGTCAGCGTTGTGAAAATGTGTACGTCTGCAGGGCGATTACGTCGAGAAGTAACGCCAGTTTCATCGATTTCGGGTGAGTAGTTAATTAGAAAATAAATCGGAGGACTTGGAATTTGAATGCACCTCGTATATGTAGTGTGAAATATGTAGAAAGCCTGGTTAGATGTAAAATAATGCCTCATGGTCATAATCCTGCCAGCTTAAACAAATAAAAAACGTCACAGTACGCAAACTGGAAGCTCTGTCATTGGAACTCACTAGCACCTCGTTAGGAGGTTGGCACAGGTGGGGACCCAGAACTCAAGTGACACTCTCAGTTAATTTACAAACAGCATTTTTTGTTTGTTTTTGTGGTCTGATTTCTCCCTACCTTTGTGCCTGCACCGTTGGTGGGCGCCAATCTCCCCAGGACCTTGGTAAGTCCCTGCAAGCCAGCAGACTTACCTGACTTTGATACCAGTAGAAAATTCTGTTAACGGGTTAGTGTGGTAACATGATACTGAATTTTGGTAAAAAAATATTTTTGCTTCAATATATTCTTCAGTATATGCACTGTTACAGCGCCAAAGGGTTGTGTGAAATTCGAAAGAGAAGTTTAGATAAACTTAAAATAACTTCAACTGAATGGCTATGGGAATACAGGAATTGTGAAGCAAGGCCATGTGTATCACATTGCGAAATAACTCAGACAGTATTGAGAAATATGGTGAAGGAAGTCGGGCACAAAACATGAATCTCGGTGGGAAAGCACACAAAAGTTTGAAAGACGAAACAATTGTAAAGCTGACTCATTACTATAGAAGAGCCATTGCTGACAATGCTCCAAATACTACAGCAATGAAGAGTGCAATCTATGCAACAGTGTACCGCTGGATGACCATTGACGAGAAGCCGCAACACATAAAGTGTCCAAAAGGCAAGAATTCTTGGTATTTCTTTAATCGTGCCCTTGCCAAGAGAGAACAAGCAGAACCACATAAAACCGCTATCCATACCGCTCTGTTTATCAGAGGCGCATTGTGATACAATTCTCTCCCGATGTACAGCTGGAAAGACACAGTATGCAAGTGAGTGTCTGCATAGTATACTTTGATTAAAGTAGTCAAAGGACGCATTTGTATCCAAAACGAAAGTAGAACAAGCGGTGACAGAAGCTGTTTCACAGTTCAATGAATGGTGCTGTCTGGCAGAAGCAACACGAACAGAAAAACCCCTCCCTGTTAGCAATAACGACACAAAGGAGTAAAGTTGCAGACGACCGAATTTGCATCCAGATTTACGGCCATACAAGCTGAGGAAGCTCAGACGAGAGCAGAAAGAACAACTTACAGCCCAGGTGCGTTTTAATCAAGAACTGGGGAGTGTTCCTGTTGTGTAACTTCAACAGCGTTTATCTCTGATTTTTTAAATCGAACATTCAAACGTAATTTTTCCTTATTCCCCAAACTGGATGAAACTTTTAAAAAACCTCTTACCATAACAGCTAACGGTCTTGAGCACAATTTAAAAAAAATCAGAAACGAAAATATTGATATGCAAATATTTTGACTATTTCAACAAAAAGATACAGAACTTTAAAAACTAATTTTAGGGTCACTGTAAAAGATATCCAAAAAGGGTTACACAAAGCAGTCTATATTACTGGATACAGTCTTCAATTTTTCAAGCACATTCAACTAAATTTACTGTAATACATAAGACTTTCAAAAAACCGTGCAAAATAAAATAATAATTTCTCACTGTTGGATAGATCGAGTTGTAGCATCATTCGTATATTTAGCAAAGTGCAGAAATTTGAGACCAAGTGATATTTCTGGGAACAAGTTTCATTTTTTGCCAGGCTATCTTCGTAATTCTATAAAATGAATTGTTAGAATATTAACTAACTACAAGGTTGCATTGTAAAAAGAATGTATGTTTTCATAACTAATACAGAGTTTGAAAGCCAGAGAATAAGCAGTTGCTAAGGAGTAAGTGATCAATACACTTTCTACTCACATGGCAAAATCCAGCGTAATTGTTTGTGGCACACAATATTTTGGATGTAATGCGATTCTCTTCATAGTACAGTTGGCATATCGAATTGGGGATAATAGTCACCTCAGTCCACCGAAGAATTTCTTGATTTTCTGTAGCTGGAACAAACAGAATTAATCATGTCATCTTCGTGTCTCTTTATCATAAGGAATACACAGTTACTGGATGAAGCAACATTAAATAAATGATCGCTATCAGTTCCAACGGGTTCACAATGTAAGAATGTTTGAGAAATGAACTGCTGAAGTCAGAATAAAGGATTTCGTTATAATTAGATAATGTTGTTAGAATATTTACTGAACTTCACTTTTCCAGTTCTTTTCATTATGATAGAGACTGAATCGGTTTCTGTGTGATGAATAAATCACATGTTTGTGTACATAGTTACATACTGACTGTTAACAGACGAATGAACGACACAGAGAAACATATTAAAATGTTCATATGGAATTATATTATCCTGGAGAGATATGAGTCTCAACCTAGCTGCAGAAATGATTTAAAATTTCTGCTAAAGCCAGGACTTGAACCTAGATCTGTTCTTTATTAGGCGTGTGTGCTAACCCCTGCAGCTAAAACAACTGCATGGACTACTCTAGTTCAATACCCTCTCTAACACAAACTTCAATTCATGCCTTCAGATTAATTCAGATCAATACCTGAGGTATAGGCAAGATTTCCTCATTACATACAAAGCTGGGGCGCTATGCCAATGTCAGAGAACCTTGACAACACTGACGATTTAAGAAGGGGGAAATAGGCTGAAGGCATGAATTGAACCTGGTGTTAGGGAAAGCACTGGTAGTTGTTTTAGCCACAGTGCCATGGTGGTGTAGTGGTTAACACATCTGCCTGATAAGCAGGATCCCTGGGTTCGTCCGAGCTTTGGCACGAATTATAATTCATTTCTTCAGCTCCTATCATTATACTAAATTGCGTTCAGGTGTATCCATATTAGTCTCAATCCAGTCACATGATTCCAGCGAGATTCACCTAAAGTGAACAAAGAAAATATGAAGTTAATCCCTTTCACCATATATGCAATTTCTATTTAAAATTCGTCTCTGAGATAAAAAAAACAGGTTGTCCAAAACAAGCAACTACATATTAAGTGAAAATTGTTTTTGTCTCTCTTGACTTCTCTTGTTATTTAGGAGGGATTATTGTGACATCTGCATCTACATTACACCCACAGAGTGTCTATAATTCCAGTTTCAAAACGCTGTAGAAAGACAAACAGTTGTAAATTTCCCAACTGGTGTGCAGCAGGATAGTAGGTCTTCTTACCGATAACATTTTCACTGACAGTGCTCAGGCAGAAACAATTAATGTGCACTCAGTTGTGAATGGGCTATCTGATCATGATGCACAGTTAATTGAAGCCCGCATCTCGTGGTCGTGCGGTAGCGTTCTCACTTCCCACGCCCGGGTTCCCGGGTTCGATTCCCGGCGGGGTCAGGGATTTTCTCTGCCTCATGATGGCTGGGTGTTGTGTGCTGTCCTTAGGTTAGTTAGGTTTAAGTAGTTCTAAGTTCTAGGGGACTGATGACCATAGATGTTAAGTCCCATAGTGCTCAGAGCCATTTGCAGCAGTTAATTGAAATAACACATATAGCACCTTACAGGATTTAGGCAAGTTCATAAAAGGTGGGGAGGCTTATTAATGCGCACAGGATACAGACCTTTAATGGGGTGAAGTATACACAGAAAATGATGCTGATGCCAAATTCAATTTATTCCACCGTAAATTTGTCTCAATATTTGAGAGTTGCTTTCCTGAAACGTTATCCAAAAATGCCATTACAAAGTCAAGTAAGCCATGGATTACTATGGGAATTAAGATATTGTGTAAGAGGAAGAGGGAAATATATGTACAGGCCACAATAAGTCAGGATCTGATGTTACTTGCTTACTACAAAAGATACTGTAATATTCTAAGGAAAGTCATTAAGAGGTCAAGAAGCTTATGTGCTCTGACGGAAATTAATAACACAGATAATAAGATTAAAACTATATTAAATTTTGTCAAATGGGAGATGGCGCAGGCTGACAGTTCACAGCATACCATAGCAATAAAGCTAAATGATAATGTTGTGAGTGATAATTCACAAGTTGCAAGTATTTTTAACCATCACTTTCTGAATGTAGCAGCAAAAATAGGGTTGAAGGGTTCAGCTGAAGAAGCAAGAAAAAATGTTAAAAATGTCATTCCCAGGACTTTAGGCCTTTAGAAATAGCACCAGCATACCCCACTAAAATAAGGGAATTATAAATATACTGAAAAACAAGAGCTCATGTGGTGTTGATAGAGTCTCTAACAGACTTTTAAAGTGTTGTTCTAATTTAATAAGTGGAGTCCTTAGCGATATATGTAATGCTTCGCTGGCACAGGGAATTTTTGCAGACAGATTGAAATACACAATTGTCAAACCTCTTCATAAGAAAAGGGACAAGAGTGACATAAATAATTATAGACCAATTTCATTGCTGACTTCATTTTTTAAAATATTCGAAAAAGTTATGTATTCAAGAGTAGTCTCACTTTTAAGCGAAAATAATTTACTCAGCATGTCACAGTTCGGAATCCGGAAGGGATACTTGACTGAGAATGCTACCTACACATTCATGCATCAAATAGTACAAGCCCTAAATAACAAATTTTCGCCAGTTGGTATTTTTTGTAATCTCTCTAATGTATTCGACTGTGTGGATCATGTCACACTCTTAGAAAACCTCCGGTTTTATGGAATTGAAGGCTAAACACACAGCTGGTTTGAATCATACTTAATGAACACAAAGCAACAAGATGTGCTGAATAGCACAAATGATGTTGGGAGGTGGTCAATTTTAATGACTGGGAAGTCCCACAGGGTTCAATTTTAGGTCCTCTGCTGTTCCTTATTCATGTGAATGACGTCCCAATTAACGTTCAGCAAGCTGAACTAGTACTTTTTGCAGATGACATGAGTGTTATAATAAATCCTACTCCAGAAAAAGCAGCTGAAGATATTTTTAAGGATGTCTTTCAAACAATTATTAAGTGTTTCTCAGAAAATGGAGTCTCCTTTAATTTTAAAAAACTCACTATATCCAGTTCTGTACACCGAATAGAGTCATACCGACAATTGATGTAGCTTATGAACAGGGCTCAGTTAACAGGGTAGATTTGTCCAAATTTTTGGGTGTTCACATTGTTGTCAACTTGAACTGAAAGAAGCATATTAGTGAGCTTCTCAAACAACTAAGTTCAGCTTCTTTTGCTCTTTGTATGATCGCTAGTCTTGTTAATAAATAGATCAGCCTTCTAACGACCTTGCAAATTTCCACTCAGTAATGTCTTATGGAATAGTTTTCTGGGGTAACTCTGTACTCAGACATAAAGTATTGATTGCACAAAAGAGAGCAGTGAGAATAATTAGTGGTGTTCACCGAAGGACATCATGTAGGCACCTTTTCAAGGAGTAGGGTATTTTAACTGCACCATCAGAGTACAATATTCGCTAATGAAATTCGTTACAAATAATCCATCTCAATTCATGAAGAACAGTGATGTTCATACATACAACGCTAGAGGGAAAAATGACCTTTCCTATCTGTTATTGAAGCTGTTAGTTGCTCAGAAGAAGTACCTTATTCAGCAACAAAAATCTTTGATCATTTGCCCAACAACATAAAGTGTATGGCAGATCAAGTTTTAAATCTAGTTTAAAACCATTTCTTTTGGACAACTCCTTCTAGTCCATGGACGAGTTTCTGTTTCAGAAATGGTAAAAAAAAAATGTAGCTCTAAATGTAGTTGCAAGTGTAGATCTAAAAATTTCAGTTATATTAATATTAGCACTATTAATGTGTGTATACATATCTTGTAATCTGCCTTATTCCACATCATATCGATAAAATAATCGGGAAAATGATCTACAGAAAGTGACATAACTAAAACGAAACTAAACTAAAACTAAGCATTGACACATTGGGTGTGGTCCTGAACTACCTGTTCGAAACAATTTTCTGAGAAAGCACTCAGTAATGTTTCGCACGACGTTTTATGCCTTCTACCGACTTCGAACATGTGTTTTTGGCAGGACATCGAGAGTAGATTGTGTCACCACCAACTATAATTGTATGAGTGCGGTACCTATTGCAAATAAGACTCAAATTTTCTTTGGACTATATAATCTGAGTCAGGGGGTCGGTAAAACGAACCAGTTATTAATTTATTACGGTTGTCAAGTATAGCCTCTACCGACACTAACTCACAAGAACTACCTCAATTTTACTAGAAGGTAAACTACTTCTGACGGTAATAAACGCTCCATCACTAACCGTATTTAATTAATCCCCTCTGAAATTTCGGCTGAACTTATTTCTCGCTTTAGCCAGCTTTCCGCACCTGTAACGATTTGAACTTTCATGGTTTCTATAAGCGCTTCGATCTTTAGTTATTTCGGACCACAGCTATGACAATTTACAACTACAGAACCGATTGTTACTAAGTTTATCCTCTCATGTTTGTCTTTCACTTCTAAATTGATGCTGTTTCTGCACAAGACTTACCACCTCGCATCGCCAGTTAATAATTGCCTAGGTTTTTTTTTAGCAATTAAAATGAAGCAGCCAATCAATTTCCAAGATGTCGGAACCCCAGACAAACAATCTTTGCTGTGCTGAAAAATATTCAAATCATCTGAATTATTCGGCAAGAAACTGCATTCGCAGTATTTCCACACATAAAATACATCACCAAACACACACATACTTTAAAAAATATGTAACGTCTAACTGTATTGCGTAAAATGGCGCCAGGTTAATCAATTGTTAACTATATTTTCATTCCTGATTATGGACTGTCACATCAGTTGGATCAGTAAATTTCATTTGAGACTGTACTGCATTTGCTATGAAGAATGAGAATGCGTAAAAACGTACTCTACATAAACAGTTAAAAACCAATAATTGCTTCTGGACTGTAGCTTATAAAAATTATAAGCAATGCTAATATGTTACTAACAAGAGTCTCACAATGCTAAACTTTTTATTTATTGCGTTTTGTGTGTGGTCACTTATCAAGTGATCAGAATACAATGTTAATAAAAGACTCTCAGCACACACTATGTCAAGTGTTAAAAATTCACAATGATAGAACAATAGTGGCAACTGATCTACATCAACGCCAGGGTTTGAGTTTAACTTTAAATGCTCTACTGCAAACATTCATACACTCGAAATAAAATCAACAACTGACTTATGTTGTGTTGCTTGTCTTCACAGACCGATGAATGCACTCATAAATGTCCAGCGCTCGACTATAATGCCATGCTTGGCTTAAGACACAAAAAAGCCTCAAACTAATCACTTTACACATCTATGATGCTTGTCAAAAGCGACACTGTTAATTCAGCATCAAAACATCTGCAAAAATACATCAATAGCGCTTAAAGAAAACATAGGGGCAATATTTAAACACATCCTCGGCGTTTGCGTAGTGGTGGAGCATGACATGTTACCTCATCCACAGCAGTTAAAGAGTTAATTGTGGTCTGGTGCTCGTTAAGTCTCATAATGTTTTCTCGAAGTCAAAAATGCAGTAAACGCAATGTTTACATCAAGTGTCACAATAGTATCTACCATAAACACGCACATGTCCATCAAAGATAAACACGCACATGCCCATCAAAGAGGTGCCTAAAAAGGATTATGAACTGTGCAGTATGAGCCCCAAAGCGATTGCCATGCCTTAATATAAAACGAATTCTTGAAATATTTGCACATCAGAACTATGGGACCAAGGCTAAAACGATTGAAATCTGCATTTTTTATGATCCACTATTAAGTAACAGCAACATCTAACTAAAGTACCGATGTTGAAACAATCACTTTCAAAACATTTGGGAAGGAAAGAAGAAACTGATTTTATTACTATGTATCACATAAACTGTAATATGATTTTAGATATGAAGGAAGAACGTGCTTTTATTACAATCTACCACTTAAGTTCCAGAACATCAGCTTTGTTTACACACAAAACAAGATTAAAGATGGTGGTATAGGTGCAGCATGTTCAAGGAAGTTATTAGAGTTGATATTTATCGCTTAAAAAGTATTAAAAAAATACATGTATGTTCCACTCATCTATAATTACAAATCTCTAAAATCCTAGCTTTGCAACAGAATAAAATTGTAAGATTACGTGCAGAAAACGCACTTTACAAGCCGAATGCACCTTCAAGTCCTATATTTCCACATATAAATTGTTTGTAGAAGTACATGAGACCTGCTTGTTAACACATGAAGTACATGAGACCTGCTTGTTAACACTACTTCAATCAACCATGTGCACTGAGGTGACAAAAGTCGTGGGAAACCTCCTGATACCGCGTCAGACCATCTTTTGGCCAGCATAGTGCAGCAACTCGATGTGGCATGGTCTAAACAAGTCTTTAGAAGTCCCCTGCAGATATATTCAGCCACACGGCACCTAAAGCCATCCATAATTGCGAAACTGTTGCCGGTATAGGATTCTGTGCACGATCTGACCTCCCGATTACATCCCATTAATGTTCAATGGGAATCATGTCGGACGATCTCGGTGGCCAGACCGTTTACTCAAATCGTCCAAAATGTTTTGCAAAGCAATAGGAAACATCTGTGGCCCAGTTCCATGGTGCATTCTCATCCATGAAAATTCCATCATTTCATGTAAATACAGCCCAAACCATTATGGAGCCTCCACCAGCTTGCACAGAGCCTTCTCGACAACTTGGGTGCATGGCTTCATGCCGCACTCGAACCCTAACTTCAGCTCTTACCAGTTGAAATCGGGACAATTGACCAGCCCACGGTTTTCGGTTGTCTATTGTCCACCCAATGAGGGAAAGCACTCGCGTTGGCCGTCTGCTGCCACAGCCCATTAACGCCACATTTCGCTGCATTGTCCTCATGGCAACGTATCTCTTATGTCACCTCAGTGAATATTCCGCACGTCAGTGTTCAATTGGAATTATTGTGCAGACACATTATATGATCGCCAGTTAACAGACATTGTAATCAGATTTCGTTTTTGTCAGTGGTTCTTTTACTTTTTTTGATCAGAATAAATATATTTATCGCAACTGTGTACTTTATAAATTCCTGTAGCCACTCCATTATCGTAGCCCACATCATGATCATAGAGTAATGGGATAAGGGTGATTTTGGAACAGTTTTAATTTACTCAATGTGGTCGACACTCTCCCCCTTCATCTCTGGGAAATCCCTAGCCCATTGGGCTTAGCCTAACACTCCCTTTCTGAGAAATCCAAATCATCTCTATCTCACCCCATCCCTCCCCTCCTCCTCCCCCTCTCTTCACCTACTTGGAAAATGTTGGAGGAGGTCGCACAGTCTTTTCTGAGATTTTGGACAAAGGGTAGTTTATTTTCTTCATTTTGTGTGTTATCCTCATGAAAATTGGTGAGACTGATGCACCCAGTCTTGTGATCATGATGTCAGGGATATAAGGTGAGCACAGTAGCCTGACAGTCTCAGCTAGTGGAAGGATCATGAAACGTTAACAGCAACAGCAACCAATATCGTCTGGCACGTCCCAGCAGACTAAGAAAATGTGGAAAAGTAAGCACTCACTACATGTCTTTGCTCTTGTTATTGCTTCTTCTGTGTCCAGCTCCATTTGTATGTCCCACATGTACCGGTTCTTCTTCTTCTATGTAACACAGCTGACATGACCTCCAACATTTTGGGACCTGCAGCAGTAGTTTCCAAAATGTCAGGACCTGCAGCAACCTCCAGCCTGTCAGGACCTGCAGCTGTAGCTGGCATGTGGGAGCCTGTAGTGTGTCTGGTCAGCATGTAGGTGCGGCACAAAGAGCTGCTATTGTCCACGCCACTCAATAATGAAGACACTCGTAGTGTCCCCAACTCACAGAAATGCACCAGGAGTCTAATGCAGCAGGGCACAGTGACTCCAAGATACAGGCCATCCATTGAACTCTGGAACATCCCTGTGATACTACAACGACAGAGAGTAGAACCATTTTGTAGGTTCTAGCTCACTTTGCTCAGTCCTGGCTCATGCCAGGACCAACCCAAGTTACCAATAACCTACATAATGGTTCCTTTATTGTACATAATTTTAGGTCTAACTCACATAATTTCATTTAAAAATACCTATTTTTGTAAAATAACTTAGAAAATTAATGAAAAGGAATATTTTTTGTATCGCATTCACCTAGTATAAAATAATTGTTTTTGCATACAAAACGTGAAAGTAAGAAAACAAATTTATTATTTTTATATAAAAGGCACATGTAACAAAAAAATTCATTCTCACAAAGAATAATTAATATTAAAATTTTGCTGGCTCTCCAGTTTAGTGTATTTTATTATAAAAGCCGAAGTTAATAAATAAAAACTGTTCTATTCCTTACCCAATTTTTTCCAATTCTTTCTTCTTAAGCAGTTGTAAGATTTTTATAAACAGTTGAATTTTAATAATTTATTTACAGTTTTACCACATTGACATGTAAGCTTAATTTTTTGCTAATAAGACAGACATACATTACAAATACAACGATATCCATCTTTTGATACTTTTCTGTAAGAAATTCATTAATATGCTTTTTCTCTAGATAGTCACCACACTGCTGTAGCTGTTTGGTATTGTCCATTTACAGGTCATAAAAATGAATAGGAAAAACACAGCGACTTCAAGATCAAAAACTTCATTATTTCTATTTTTAAACTCTAAATTCTTTTATATTTCAGTATCATCTCCACTTTTTCAATTAATTGAAATTTACAAGCAGTAATTAAATTATAATACCTGTCTGGTAAAATAATCTTAAATTCATTATTAAGTTCCACTCAAATTCACATCCAGTAATATTATATAAAACATTAACCTACAGCTCAATTATTTTTTTAATCTCTTTCGAGAGACTTGCATTGTTGAGCTTCTTGATTAGAGTTGCAATTTATATAGAAAAATTTTTACTACATTTTTTTATAATTTGTAATGCCTGTATGGCAATGTATCTACCTTATTCTCCTAAACATATGTTTTGTAATCATAAGGTCACAATGCTTTGTTTATTTCAACCTTGTATATTTCGTGTTTTTCACTTTGAATCATATTAATTATTCTGTACTAGTCCATTATGAAGAAAACAATATTTACAATCTCCTAACTTTATTCTATTTTTGGCAGTTCATTCCTTAATTTCTGTAGTGTTTTTCTATTTTATCACGAACTTTACAATCATACAAATTTCTTCCATTATTTTTCCACTATGTTTACCTTTCATTTTTCCTAAAAGTTTCTTGTTCACTTGTTGAATACCAAAAATAATATTTTCAAGATAATCACTAGTGTCGAATTTATCGATCGTCGATTTCATATCTTCATAAAATCTTCAGTTTGCGTATTATAGACATAATTGTCTATATCTTGATAACTCAACTCAAAGTTTTTTCCACAATGCTGTTTCCTTATTCTATAGTGAAATTCACACATCAGTTGTTTTGATAAATCAAGTATGCTCATACCAAAATAAATGGATTTATTTATAGTAATTTTAGTTTTATTCATATGAATATCAGCAAGATTTTCATTAAACATAGTTCTTGCTTTAGAGTTTGGCTCTGCTCTTAATTTATTACACTTTTTTCCATGTGATACTAATTTTATTTAAACTCTAATACTTTCCATTGAATTACCAAGCATACAACTATTCATCAATTTGATAGAAATCTTTTTCAAAATCATTTTTAACTTTAGTTCTCATTTCTGTATTTGTACCAGTATACTTCTTCAACCAATAACTTAATTTTAAACCTCTGTGCATATTTATTTATATCATTCCTACAGACAGATTGTGCTTAAATTTTCTGTACTGAACTATATTATTAATTTTGTCATTCAGAGCAGTCAACAATTTGCTTACTTTAGTTCCTGGTACAATTTCATTTTCAGGAGTTAATGGCAAATCTTTATGTACATAATGTAAGTCTTTTGGATATACTATATCCACTTTAAAAAGATATCCATTTTTAGAAGTATCTGATACTTCACTTATCACAATCAAAATTAATTCTTTCATCACATTCAAATCGACAATATGATAAATATTGACTCATAGTGTAACCATATAAATTATTCATACCTACATATGTTACATGAGTTGATATAATTTTGATATCAGTATCCTTCATATATATATATATATATATATATATATATATATATATATATATATATATATATATATATTCCTTAAATGTATCTTTCATAAGACTGTGTTATTCCGCCCCTAATTCCCTATTCAACCATTAAAATCATTTCATAATCATGTAATAAATCAAAGATTGTTTAGTCATTTTCAACACTGCATTCCAAGATAAATTGTGGGTAGTAAAATTTTGAGATGATGGATCAAAATAATATTCTTTCATTGAAATTTCACTAAAATTTTCAAACATGTCAGGCAATAATAGTACATCAATTTTAAGATATAGATCATGATTTCATCTAGATTTATAACACAAAATCTTTCTCAAATTATTTTTGCATTTTTAAAATTTCACCACTTGTTTTATAGTCATTTAACTTATTATAAAATTCTTCTTCTGCTGGTGATTGAGTCTCTTCAAATTTCTTCCAAGAATCCATGTAATCATTTGGATATACACTGTTCCTGATCACTAGATTAAGTAAAACTTCATAGAAAAAATTTTCTACTGTTTTTAATATTGTATCTCTTTAATTTGATGAAAGTTTATCAAGTGAAGAAACCTGAATTTAAACGTATCAACAAACTTCAGTATCAACTGTCTGTACTCTTACCAAAGCTAAAAGATCTGTCCTCATTGTTTGGTATTAAATCTGTTTCTTTTTCTATCATAAACAAGTTCTTTCATAAACAGGTATGAATCATATCCTAACAAATTATGTAAATAACTCAGTACAAAACTCAGATGTTTTAACTATACTGTTACATTTATTAGGTAAAGGATTGCAACATTTTATAGCTAAATTATCATGATGTCTTTTTTATTTTTCTGTAAATAAAGGTATTTATATAGTGTGCAAATTTTAAATTTATTATGTCTTGATTGCTCTTCAGGAGTTAGTGGTTTCATTTTTTCAGTTTCAGAATAATTATTCCAATTTCTTTTTTAGTACATGCATATCAAAATTTAGTTCATTATAAACAAAATGACCTTTATATTATTGATTTACATATTTAATACACAGTAACAGCAGCAATATCGCTAATGTTTTTGATATTTCATTGTATATGAATTTTCTGAATTCTGTTGACAGTTGTCCATCTTAAATAGTAAATTTTCAAAATCAGCATATATAATAAATGGAACTTTTGTGTATGTTGATGATTTTAAAACAAACAGATTGACATTCATTTGACAATTCTACTTTTAATGGTTACCTAACTAAACAACTTGCTGTGTGATTATCTAATTTTTCTTTACTGTGGAAAGGGGGTAACCAAAAATCATAAATAAATTTCGTTTCTTCATGTTTACTAAATTCTGTTTCTTCATGTTTACTAATTTGACATTTTTTGTAACAATAATATGAATTAACTACAGGTTTGAAATAAAGAAGATTTACGAGTTTCTCCAGTCTTCATTTCGCAATTTTTAATGGATGCACTTGATATTTTTCTTCAAGTGAATAAATATTATAAATACATTAATTTTACTCTTAAATTTTGTAATATGATTAAGTACTATAGGAAATTCAAATTCTACAAGATTCTGATCAAGGTCTAGTCCAACATTTGTATATTTTGTAATTCTTTCTGAAATTTTCTCTACGTAGAAAATATTTTTTATCTTTATTTCTTACATTAATATACGCTTTTCTATTATTTTATCTGGTAATTCAATGTAACTTGACCCTCTCAGTGGAAAATATCTAAAATTCCTTGCTTTCTGTTTAATATTCATCCTGATCCATGTTGTTGGAAATTACCTATTCTTGACAAAATATTTATTTTACCAATCTTAATTTATTAATTAACTCATTTCCATTTGTAATCCAATAGTTTTCTATCTGGAAATGAAATCCCATAGTATTTATATTTATCTGCATGTGGTACTCACAAAGAAGTTTAAAAGTTACATTCAGTCCACGATGTATTCTCATATTTTCTTTTACAATTTTCGTAATTTTTACTGCAGCCAAGAAATGGTTAAGTTTAACAGAGTTTATATTATTATCAATATTTATAGTTTGCAATGCATTACGAACTAGATAATAATGAACTGTTTTCCTGTCTCTTGGTTTCTCGAAGTAATCATTATAAAATGGAAATAACATTTTATCATTAGATCTAGATTTTTGTTTTGCAAAGACATTGGTAGAAAATGGAAATATTACTCCTGGTTAAGATCCATTATTTTGAAAAATGTCATCATCACTTACAATTTAGTAATGAGTTAATTATTTCCAAACACTTCATCCTCACATTCGATGTTGACCATTAATAAATCTAAATAGATCAGCTTTATTTAATTTGCTATGACCTCATAAAATATTTCCTTTACATTAATCACAAAGTTGAAAGATTGTGAATTGTTCCATTTGGCCCTCCTATTTATAGAAAATTAAACTTATTAGATTTCCAAAAAATACCATTAAAAATTTCGTTGGCTAAGAATTCTTATGTAGAAGATGATTAAATAATCGCTTTTTCTTATTTTTCACATATTCTAGAGCACACTTTTTACATTTATTGTTATTTTTATCTTTGTATGATTGATTAACATAGAAACAATCTGAATTTCTCATCTCTTGACAAACTTAACATTTTTTGTAGATGCATCAAGTTCTTTCATCATTATTCAATGATAGTAATATATTCGAAGTTCTTCACTCAGAAATCATTGTAAATGATTTTATAATATATAGAAATATTTTCCCACATACAAAATGAATTCGTTTCCTGTTGTAATTTTTTACAAGATATTCATCTACACCTTGTCTACTTATCGTTCTATAACCATCTTCTGTATATTACTGTCAAGTAAAATTACTGATTGACTTCATAGTGTTACAGTATTTACAAAATTTAGATTTGACACAAGACTCCTCTGGTTGTTGTTGACCTGTTCCATTTATATTGAAAAAATTTAATTAGAAAATAAAAAATCTAACAAAATTTTTTCTCTTAACTGTAGTGATTACAGATATTTTGACCAATAAACTTACATATAATAATAAACGTGGATGAAAAGAATAATCTGTGGTTTTGTGTAAATCAAGTTGCTGATCATTTAGGGTACGTTCCACCTAGGAAAGGAATTCACAAATTAATTAAACAAAAATGTTGTAAATCATTTAAACATCTTGGTAGTCTCATTTTGGGACTCTCCACTTATACAAAATTCGGGAAAATGTGTCAGTGAAACTGGTCTATACTCTTTCGTTATGAGATCCAAAATACATTTTGCAGAAATCTTACAATATTTGGTTCATGAAGAAGTTTTGCCCTAAATTTGAAAATGTGAAGAATACAAAATTAGAATAGAAGTAGTATCTTTTTGTAAAGATCAGATAAATCACAAAAATTATTGTGTAGAACAACTAGAAAAAATAAATACAGAAATGAAGAAATCATTAAATTAAAGGAAGAACCAATAAAAAATTTGAGAGAAACTGTTTATATTGCTTCAGAAATAATAAGCGAAAGAAGCAAGGAAATAAATACAATATTACTTCATGTTGTTCCTCAAACAGTCAATGAAAATTTGAAAAACTTTTATTCTTTTAAAATTATTGGTCAATATCATCAAAATTCTTATTATGTAATTAGAACACAATGAAAAACTTACAAAAACAGTTTTATAGAATCGAAGCTAGACATCCTAATTCTGAAGAAATTTTAAGACCTAATTATAATCCTAAATCAATAAATTTAAATCAATGAATGAAAGAAACTTTAGGAATTCATTTTTGGCACAATTATTTTAATATTTTAAGTGATTTCACACAAGAAGAATTGATTTATGACATAATAAATCTAGGTGTGAGAAATTGAATTAATATTTTGTTAATAACATTTCTACACAATCGATAAACAATTTTTCTTTTAACCATTCATTAATACACTCTTTACCAAAAATTTGATTACATTTTGTTTCTGCAAATTAGTGATTTTCATTACTTAAATACATAAAACAATCTATTATCTTCAGATCGTTCTGTTAGTTCACATGCCATACATACTTTTTGTTTGAATGATTGAGATCATTCTTAGTATTTTTTATTTATTAACTATTTAATTTATCTTGAAATTCTATTATGAACTGTTCAGATAATATTTCTTCCCTTGATATTTGATCCCAGTTTTCCTTATCTTTAAATTCTCTAATAAGATCTTCAGGTAATTTATGTTTATATGATATATCATACCAATCTACTTTATCTGTAATTCTATTACAAAATTTTCAGATGAATTAAAATGTGATATTTCATCCCAGTTGCTTTATCTCTAAATTCTCTAAGAACGTTTCCTGTAAAATTAAGATATCTTGATACGTATTTTCAATGTACTTTATCTTGAATTCTGTAATAAAATCTTTAGGTAGTATTTTAGTATGTGATAGAAGCCTCCAATTCAATTTGTTTTGAAAATCTCGCAATTTACGTTGTCATATTATATCCCAGTTCAAATTATGTTGAAAATCTCTTACAAGAATTTAAATAATTGTTTTCACTTAATATAATTTCCTAATCTAAGTTGTCTTGAAATTTTCTTATGAAGTCATTATGTAAATTATTATGAGTTGTTGCATTGGAAACTATTTTATCTTAAAATTCTCTCATAGAACTTTCAGATAGTATTCGCATAGTTGATAAAAAACAATATTATTTCTCTTATATTCTTCTCATAAAATCTTCAAATAAAATTTGTCGTAATATTTTTATAATATTCTAACCTTACTTCTCTTGAAACTCTCTCATAAAATCAACAATTAATTCATCCTGGCCAGAAATTAGATTCCTATCTGATTTATCTTGAAATTTTGACTAAAATCTTTAGTTAATTCATACAGTTTTGATGTAAATGTCCATTCTGTATTATATCCATGGCTATTTTAAATACGAATACCAACTTTATTTCTACATGTTTCGGGTATTGCAGAAAATAATTTGTTATCATCCCTTAAAACTACAATTTTTCAAAATCAAAATTAATTATTGTGATAAGTTTTTCCTTTTTTAGTTTGTAATATCGTTTAATTCCTAATTGTTTTGCTTTAAGTTTTGATTCTTTTACAGTACAATTTTTCACTTCAATGTTGTTGTCATTCGTTTCTTCATTAATATTATGATTATTAATAAAATCAATAAGCTGTTGTTTTCTATATTTAGAATAACCTGTGCTAATTCTTTTGCCATATATTTTTATTCATTGACTTTTAAACCATTTAAACTTGTCGTCTATTAGAAATAATTTTTATTATGTTTCGAAAAAAATTTAAAATTAATCCTCTTACTTCTTAAAAATACCCCGTTTTTTAAATATATTAAAGAAATAATCATAAAGGAAAATTATTATATTTTATGGGACTTCTTCACGAAAGCCAGTGGTTGGAAAAATCGATTACTGAAAAAGTTTAAATAAAATTAAACTATAATAAAATTGCTTCCAATAAATGACAGCTATTGGAAGCACATCTAAAACTGAATGATCTATTTCAATTTATTAATCATAGCAATTGCCAACTAATTTGGTTTAAACATATTTGGTTTCCATTATTTGAAGAATAGAATTTCTTTATTAGTGATGATATTTTCTCATTTCTGTACAGGATTCCAGAGGAGTCTAATTATTCCTGTGAAGTTTGGTTAGAGGTTAAATTTTTACCCCTTTTTGATAGTAAAGACTTTCATAATTATAAAGCAATTTCTAGATAGGGTGGGAACCAATGAAGCTAATAATACAACAGCATTTAATTGTTTTATGGAACGAGAATAATGGAAAATTATTTATAAGAACCAATAACATACAATGAAATGGAAACTACAATTATTTATTAATTATTTCTCAATAAAAGTAAATTTTAAATACTTTTTTATAAATGTATTCTATATAACATTCATAATAATTTTTATATACATCCAACACACAAAATGAATCAAAACTGTCAAATTTCATCAACTCCAATTTAAAATCCTCAAATAATTCTGCCATTAAATCATTTTGTTAACATTTGTCTTAATATCGAAACATACTGTATCTTATTTAATAAAAGAATGAGTAGAATGAATATTACACTCAGTACCAAACAAGTTTGAACGTTTAATCACGGCTTTCAGTTATACGCACATCAAAAAATGTTTTGCATATCTTCGGTTCCGAAAGTTCTGGAACCTGTACAGAAAATTGGAATAGAGTTCAACATAAACATAATTTCCGCCCTTTTTATTGCTCATGAAAACCAGACATAGCGTGTTGCACCACCAATCAGCGAGACCTTCAGAGGTGGTGGTCCATATTGCTGTACACACCAGTAGCTCTGATATCCAGCAGCATGTCCTCTTGCATTGATCCACATCTGAATTCGTCATGGCATACTATCCACAAGTTCATCAAGGCACTGTTGGTCCAGATTGTTCCACTCCTCAATGGCGATACGGGGTAGATCGCTCAGAGTGGTTAGTGAGTCATATCGTCCATAAACAGCCCTTTTCAATCTATCCCAGGCATGTTCAATAGGGTTCATGTCTGGAGAACATGCTGGCCACTCTAGTCGGGAAATTTCGTTATCCTGAAGGAAGTCATTCACAAGATGTGCGCAATGGGGGCGCCAATTGTCGTCCATGATGACAAATGATTCGCCTCTTTGCTGTCGATATGGTTGCACTGTCGATCAGAGGATGGCATTCACGTATCATACAGCCATCATAGTGCCTTCCATGACCATCAGTGGAGTACATCGGCCCCACATAATGCCACCCCAAAAGAAACATGGAACCTCCACCTCGCTGCACTCACTGGACAGAGTGTCTGAGGCTTTCAGTCTGACCGGCTTGTCTCCAAACACGTCTCCAACGATTGTCTGTTTGAAGGCATATGCGACACTCATCAGTGAACAGAATGTGATGCCAATGCTGACCAGTCCATTCGGGATGTCGTTGTACCTATCTGTACCATGCTGCATGGTGTCGTGGTAGCAAAGATGGACCTAGCCACAGATGTCGCAACTGGAGTTGTGCATCATGCAGCCTATTGCACACAGTTTGAGTCATAACACAACATCCTGTGGCAGCACAAAAGCATTATCCAACATGGTGGCGTTGCTGTCAGGGTTCCTCCAAGCCATAATCCACAGGTCGCGGATATCCGCTGCGGTAATAGCCCCTGGGCGGCATGAGTGAGGCATATTATCGACAGTTCCTGTCTCTCTCTGTATCTCCTCCATGTCAGAACAACATCGCTTTGCTTCACTCTGAGATGCGTGGACACTTCCCTTGTTGAGATCCTGTCCTGGCACAGAGTAACAATGCGGACGCGATCGAACCGCTTTATTGACCATCTAGGCATGGTTGAACTACATACAACACCAACTGTGTACCTCCTTCCTGGTGGAATTACTGGATTTGATTGGCTGTCAGACCTCCTCCATCTAACAGGTGCTGAATCATTTGTTTTCTATAATTCATACTCATAAAATTGCGTTTTACTTCCTCACCATTTAAATCTCTTAATTTATATGTTATTGGATTAGGAAGAATAACATTTTGGATATCAAAAATGTCTGTTACCAATTAGCTGTATACCCTTTCTCAAATATTTCTTTTAATTTACTACTTCAAACCTTATCACATTTTTGTAATTTCGGTTTATCATTACATGTTAATCTTGTCTAGGAGTCTGTTCGTAAATTTTTTCATTAACTTCTGTCGGTTTTATTTTTTTATAGTTGATATTTTGTGTTACTATATTCATCAACTAATTTTGAAACTAGCTCAACCCATTTATAATTTCCTTGTGAGTCAAAGCTTTTCCACATCTTTTGTTTATGAGCTCTGTCAAATCTTTCAAAAATAAATGCTTTTGTGCTGTCAAAATTGAATAATGATTAATATTAAATTGTTTAATCAGTTCATGAAAGTTTTGTTATAAACTTCTTTGCCATTATCTGTTTGTAAATTTTTTGGATTTCTATCTCAAATATTTTTTCAAAACCATCAGCTACATTCTTTCCTATTTCCTCATCAGCTGGAATCGGCCAAGGAAATTTTGAAAGACATCTATACGAGTTAATAAATACTTATATCCTTTATTTTTTTGTAATTCCTTTCAGATTACCTACATCCATTTCCTCTTGTCATTAATCATCAATACCAAGAGAAATTACATTTCTTCTTTTAAAATTTTTTCCCATTGATTATGTAATTCATTAACAATTTCTTCACGAATATTTACACTTTTGCCTACAAAAGTTTTATACAAATCTACTCATTTTAGTTTTACATATTGTAAACAGGCCTTCTATTCATTATCTTCCATTTTTAGTTATTACTCTGTGAGGATTATGTGTTTAAGTAATTTTTTTACTTTTCAAACAGTAAATGTAATTCCACAAGATATATAAGATTATGTGCAAATTTACAGCAACTGTAACAGCTTTGACAGAACCTTTTATTCGTGCAGTCAGAAAGCTTGTTTTAACAAGTCAATTAATTTTTTCAATAACTTGTTGACTGCTGTCATAATTACTGAGTTTGGTTAGAATACCTGTGTATTCAGGTTATGTAAAAGATTTGTTAACTCATTTTGTAAGCACCATTTTGTAACTGCTTCATAACCATTTACTGGATCTATAATATACTTTAGCTGATTCATAAACTTATGTAATTCCTTAAGAAATGGTTCAATAAAATTACTAGTCTTGGGTCAGTTTTCGTTTCTAATTCATTTGTTTAGGTTTTATAAATTCTATTAATCTTGTGAGCTTTATACTGCAAATTAGTTCCAAGAATTTCGATTTCTTAGATTCAAATTATCATTACATTTATAATTATCTGATAAAAATTTTTAAACAGACATAAACGATTACAAATTACTTCATCAAAGTTTTGTGTTCTCTCAGTATTGTAGTATTGATCGTTTTTTCTCAAATAGTTAACTAGTTGTTTAGGTATATTTCCTCCAAACGAATCAAAAACACTATTTATATCATTTTTTTGTGGTAATAAACACAATAAGTACCAGGATGATCAGATGTACCTAACTTTACTATTCCACTTTCTAAATTTTTTGGTTCATTAGGTAATTCATCAATCATAAAAACACGTCTAAAATATTTAATTTTCAATTACAAAGACTCTTATATCAAAATTAGATAAAGGATTACTATCTTTTATGATTATTACTTTCTAATTTTTTCTACATCTGCTTCATTTCTTCTCCATTGCTCGATTATGTCTTTTTTATTCTTCTAATTCTTCATCAACTTTTTTCTTGTTTATTACTGCATTTGCGATTGCTGTAGAACTACCAATGAGTGAATGAATAGTTGCTAACAGTAATGGTAAAAATCCCCTTTCATGTTTGTTAATCTCTCTTTCTTTTTTTGTGCATCAGTGAAAAATTGATCAATACTATGTGACCGTTCATTATTTTATTTTATTTCATTTTATTTTAATTTGGTTTAGTTTTGCCACTTGGTAGAAAAGTGTAATCAATACTAAAGTTATTCATTCATATACGAAAAATTTATAAAGATTAATAATCTAACAATCCTCAAACATTTTGATCAACATATAAACCCATTCCTAATTTTCGTTTTCCATATTATTCCTCTAACTTCAGTTTCAGATATTTTTTGTCCCAATGAATCATCTCTTGCATACATTCTTCGTTTCGCAGCTAAAATCCAAATATTCACATTATGGCAGATGAAATCTTTAAATAGAGTTACTATTGAATGTGATGTAAAACTGCATATGGATACAAAAGATCATATTGGAAGAGTCCTCAGATTTACTAGACAAGCCGGTGAAGCCAATAAAAAAACTATTGTAATAATGATCCTCAAATTATTCCATTTGAATTAAATAATATAAATTTCAATTTTGCTTGTGGACAATTCGCTATACATACTGACCATTTTCATGGAGAGACTAATATTGCTTAATTTAAACCTAATGCAGAATTTGATTCTATTCAAGATTTAGAAATTACTATAACTGATGAAAAGGACAATCTGATTGACTTTAATTATGTTTGTGTAATAGTTGTTTTAGAAATTACATAATAAACTTTATCCTTATGGAATAATGAACAAAATTGAGAGTTATCAGTTCTATTGATTTTTTGTGAATGAGAAAGTGAAAATAATTTAAATGTAGCAAGCAAGGATACAGAGATTAAAATTAATGTTGGTGATAGATGGCACATTCAATCATGCACATTTATACATGAACTTTAGAATTGTTATAGGTAATCATGGTGGATCAGAATCATATTATCTAACATATGGTGGAAATACAATAAAAAATCAGCAATTCCTTCTATTTCATCAACAGCTATGTTAAACCTGACTTCATCTGTTACTGATTAAATAAGTTAAAACAGGTCCTGTGCCCATTAAAAGGGATCGAGAATGGCAGGGCCTCCCCTTCACCACATAATGTGGATTGTGCTCAGAACTGCCCTATCAGTGTGCCCTTAACTAGAAGGGAGGACTGGGGTTAAATTTCATACAGATAACCACATACAAGAGTCGTCAACTCATCAGAAAGGATTAGGGCCTGGCACAACGACTATGAAACTGTGTGCAACTTTGAATGAGAAAATTCCTTCAGATACTTCATTGTATATAACGATACATGGTAAAAAAAATTTAACTTATGATGCGCATCACAAAATACTTAATGAAAATTTTTAGCTATATAAATGAATAAAAAATTATAAAAAGTTATAGAAATGTTAACTTCATGTTTGCATTTCCTTTGGAAGCATGTTCAGAAAGATAGAGAAAATAAAAACTGAAAAAACTGAGTATGTCAATTAGAATATGATATTTCAGTAAGATCTTGTTATGTCGATTATGTTAGCATTTTGAATTTTCAAAGTCGGTTCATGTTTGCGCATCGGTACAAAATAACATAGGTCTTGCCTGTGTAAGCCTTCTTAGGCAACTGATATCTCTATGAATTTACAGCTTGTATTTATCTGGCACTGAGTGGCGTCTAGATAAGACAATGTTGATGTAGTGTAACAGAGTCGACAGTGCTGGCGTCAGAGGAAATGAGATAAGACGCTCTCTGGCTTTTTCCAGTTTACTTCAAGCACATCTTGCTTATACATTCTCTCTGCACCATTCACTAAGCAGTTCATAGCTTTATTCAGAGATGGCGTTGAATTAACTGCCATTTACAAGAGTATGGGAATATACTTCGTTTTTAACATATAGTATTCTTCTTAAATCTTATTTTGAGTGTTGTAAACGAACATTATATGTTACTTACATTTCATCACATCAAGTAAAATAGGAAAATGTGAAGAAAATAATTTACTTACACTCAAAAATCAACTAATGAAAATAACATTTTTAGAATGTACTTTGCCATTCAGATTCCAACTATATACTGCATTTGAAAAGCACTGCTCCCCTAGTGCCTTCGGCCAGAAGGGGGCTGGCCACCCAACCAGATGCAAAGAAGAACAGCTCCATGGTTTTCGAGATGGACTTCGAAAAACTCCGTAGGGTGGAAATGAAATACAAAAGTAAAACAACAAGAAATTGCCCTGTGGGTTTCCTTTTGATGATGTCGAAGGTTTATGGAATTTTTGAGAATAAATTTATATTTAAATATTAACTGTCCAGTTAAATAATAAAACACACTGACCGTAGAGCCAGTAAAATTTTAATATGAATTATTCTTTGGCAGACTGAATTAAATTTCTTTTCTTATGTGCATCTTTTCTAATTTATTTTCTTAAGTTCACATTTTGTATGAAGAAATAATTATTTTATAATAAGTGAACATGATAAAGAAAAACATTCATTTTTGGGTCATTTAGTATGTATTTCAAAACACAGACAGTATTTGAGAAGTCATACCTACCAAACTGGTCAACCGAGATATTTACAGTTCCCTAGGAGCAAGGAACGAATCCTAGAATTTATATGTTAAAGAACAACTGTAGTACAGAAATTGCAGGATGCTTTTACATGGAGGGAATGCAAAAAAGCTCAGAACTTGATGTGTATCTCGTAAAATGTGTTTTAAGGTGTCAAGGGAATCAGATGCTAGTTACATGGCTTGGTTTTCCTGCAACGCAAAAGGATTAGATTGACATGGAGCATTTGCTACATAATGGGGAGCACAGAGTAGTGTATCATATCTAATAGGACACACATTAGAGGAGGTGGTGGTATTCTTGACAAACTGCCAGTCGAATTATACGTTTTGGGATATAACTACTGTGAACCCCGAACAGAGCTTCAAGAACAGTTGGCATGTGATGACAAGGGGATTAATCTGCTTGACAAGGCATGTATGGAACACGATGTTACATACACAGCAAATGAAACTCTCCCAGGAAATCATGCTGCAGATAGAATTTTGGCTGACAAAGCCAAGGCAATACATGCAAGAAGGAATGTTGGTGTAGGACAATTGTGGTTTGCAGCTGAAAAAACTATGTGTGGTAAAATGAAGTTGGACTCGGGGATGAATTTTCAAGCTAGCTATGAACGCAGCATGACATGCACTGAAGAAGAAGAAGAAGATGATGATGATGATGATGATGATACCCAAGACATCAGTTGGAATTATTCCCTTCCTCACTCCGGTCCTTACCAGTTTCTTAGGTGGCTTGTGGTGATTTGGCTATTGACAGGACAGTTAAGGATGCACAGATCTCCCAGGAGCAACTGGAGGAAGCAAGCAGACATAAGTGCATGTTGGAAGCAGCACCCAGTGGTAAAGAACTATATCTGAAATCCTACAGGTAAAGGATAGGGCTCTTCATAAATAAACAAAATTCTTAAGGCTTTCTACCACATAGAAAGCTTGCAGATACAGATATGTTTAAGTTTCTTAGAGAACAAAATTTAACAATTTAACATTCCTACATTTCATGGTGAGTTTATGTGGTATACATTACCAAATAGTATGTGGAAATCCAGAGTATGTGGAATTATGAATTTAGAAGTTTCTGGAGGATCTGGAACCAACTGGGAATATATGTAAAAAAAAATACAGATATCGTCCACTCTTGCAACTCATTTTGTGACCTGCAACCCCCAGAAGAATTACAACGATACTGCACCAGCAGAAGACATGTGTTCTGCAATTTTCGACGTTACCGAGACTTTCATACTTAAGTATGGGTTCATGTATGTATCATGCTCGTCCTAACGTTTACAAAGCAGTATATACAAGACAAGAAGGTGCATCTAGCTTCCATTCACCAGTTATGGTTCAGATGCAATGTCATATACCCTGATCTTAAAATAACAGTCATCAGTATTACATGCTAATTTCTTCCCCCTCATTTATTCAAGAATTTTAGAATGGAGTACTGCGCTGAGTGGGCGGGAGAGATACAACACCATCCTGAATATCACAGAGGCTAATGATAAACAGCATCTGGAAGTTAGTGGCAGAAAAGAAATCGTGGAAATAGGACTTGGTGCATACGATACTGATGATTTAAACAAAGTTTTGAAATGGTCTGGAAAAGGGATTGAGCTATGTGTAACATCAATATACTTAAATCCGAAATAAGGGCAGTGGATGCAAGATTGAATCTAACCAAACGAATACAATACGATGGTTATTGTGCTTTATAAAAGGACAGGCTTTGTAGAAGGATTTTAGTAAATTTCATAGATTTGATGAGGCAACAGACAAGGACATATCCCCTGTCTGTGTGCAATCCATGTCGTGTGTAACATTGCAATATACTCCTACCTCAATGACAAATTGATTCATACAATTTACGTTTCTTCTCGTCACTTGGATCGGATTTTTGAGACCTCCACCAACGACAGATACCTCTCAGTGATAGTTCCGACATTGGGCTATCTGTATCTCTGTACTGAGGACCAGAATAATCAACTTGTTGACTACCATGGTGAGGAAATGATTGTGTCACTACATCTAAGACAGGCTGTGTGTACGGTATTAATCCAGCACACACAACCCTTGGCACAGCACTTTACAGCAGAACTGCACAGTGATAACATGTGTGAAATATGAGTTTCTTAAATCAGTGGGCCTGAAACCTTGCAGTGACATTGCTCAGTATAATGGCCCCCGTAGAATATGATGAGTGAATAATATGCCAGTAATACATCTCACATAAACTTTATGCTTCAACAACATTTAACTAGTATGACGCAATTAGGATTGTTATCACGCACAGTAGGATGATTCAGCAGGCTCTAGCTTAGTTTTTGTGAGTTAATTCACTCACTCGTTTAACTAGCTCCTTCCGTTGTTCACAAAATCTTAGCTAGAACCTACTATCTGCATATTACAAGACACAGTTAATGCAATTTCGTCAGGGTCTACAGCAGATTTCCGTGGCGCGAGTCGATAGTCGTTTGTTTGCTTGTTTTGAAAACTAAAGACCGCTTGTTGGCGTTAGTCAGCCAGTCAGTCAGGCAGCAGTAGCCGGCCGAGACAGACGCAGCAATAGGGAAGTAACTGCTTTTGTGACATTTACGAGATCGTAACCAATCATCTGTGTGCTTTAATAGCTTAGCTTCTTGAGTTTCTGAGTGTAAATTTAATATCTGTTTTAGCGTTTTCTATTGCATTGGAAAGTAAACCAATATGGTGACTTATTACAAGTTCCTAATCGGGGCGAATTATTTAGTTTCACCTGAGTGCTTCGGTAGTTGGGTTTTTGAATACCTGCGTATTATTAGACACAGTTCCTGCGATTTCGTCAGGGTATACAGTAGAGTTGCGCAGCACGTGCCGATAGTCCATTTATCTGCATAGTTTCCACAGTCTTTAGTATGGACAGGGACTGTGATTGTTGTATGGGAAACTTCAGGCTGTGATGGTTTCGTTTACACAGCTTGAGGCTGCAGTGGATGGGCACCACTGCTGTGAGCTGGCTGTGGGGATCCAACGGACGTCCAGCACGTACGAGTCCTCCAATCAGTCCTCACCAGTGGCAAACCCAGATACTGCTCACACTGAGGCTGACCCCTTACCTGTAGTTGAGTGGTAGGTCGTCGCCCTGGGGCGAAGCAGGCGGCGAAATACTTCACAGGCGGCCACACGTAAGCCCCTCCCCCTCCCCCCAGTTTGTCTGACGAGCAGGTTCCAGGTGCTGTCTGTTGCTGACACTGTCGCTGAGACAGATGCTGTCGCCTATCCTGTTTCAGAGGAAACCACTCAGTGTACAAGATCCGGGCAACCACAGTTGGTGGGATTATTGGTAGTTGGGAGCTCCAGTGTTAGGCGGATTATGGGGACCCTTAGGGACTTGCTTGACAAGAAGGGTAAGAAAAACAATGTGCACTCCTTGTGTATGCTGGGTGGAGTCATGCCAGATGTGGAAAGGGTCCTCTCAGATGCCATGAAGAGCACAGGGTGCAGTCAACTGCAGGTGGTTGCTCACGTAGCTACCAATGATGTGTGTCACTTTCCATCAGAAGAGATTCTCTCTGCTTTTGAGTGGCTAACAGAAGTGGTAAAGGCTGCCAGTCTTGGTTGCAGGATGAAAGCAGAGCTGACCATTTGCAGCCTAGTCAACAGTACTGATAGCGGACCTCTGGTACAGAGCCGAGTGGAGTGTCTGAATCAAAGGCTCAGACTGTTCTGAGACTGTGTAGGCTGCAGATTTCTCGACTTGCGCCAAAGGGTGGTTGGGTTTCTGATTCCGCTGAATAGGTCAGGTGTCCACTATAAGTAGGAGGTGGCTACACGGGTAGCAAGGGCTGGGCGGTTTTTTAGGTTAAAAGGTCTCAGGAAAACACAAGAAGGGCTTCAGCCACAAACGGTGCAGGCTGAACACAGGAAGAACGTAGATGCAGGAACCACTGGTAAAGCAGTTGTAAATTGTCGTAGCTGTGTTGGGAAAGTACCAGACCTTCAAGCGCTAATAGAAAGCACTGATGCCCAAATCGTTATAGGCACTGAAAGCTGGCTAAGGCTGGATATAAGCTCACCCGAAATTTTTGTGAAGAAAATAATGAAGAACATAAAGAACGAAATGATAGGCTAAACACGGTTGGTGGTGAAGTGTTTGTTGCTGTTTGGAGTAGTTTAACTTGTCGCAAAATTCAAGTATATACTTCCTGTGACTTAGTATGGGAGGAGGTCATTGTAGGCAACCGGAATAAAATAATAATTGGATCCTTTTACCGACCTCGCAATTCTAATGATACAGTTCCTGAAAGGTTCAAAGAAAACTTGAAATTGATTGGTGACTTTAATGTACCCTCGATTTGTTGGTGAAAACACATGTTTAATTCCAGAGGTACGCATAAAATATCATCCGAAATTGTGCTTAATGCATTCTCTGAAAATTATTTTGAGCAGTTAGTTCATGTGCCCACGCAAATAGTAAACAGTTGAGAAAACACACTTGACCTCTTAGTAACAAATAATCCTGATTTAATAACGAGCATCAAAACCGGTTCAGGGATTAGTGAGCACAAGGATGTCGAAACGAGACTGAATATTGTAATCCCCAAATCCTCGAAAAATAAGCGAAAAATATACGTATTCAAAAAAGCAGATAAAAATTCACTTCACGCCTTCCTGAGAGACAATCTCCACTCATTCCAAATTAATAATATAAGTGTAAACCAGTTGTGGCTAAAATCAAAAAAATAGTATTGGCAGCAATTGAGCGATTTATACCAAATAAATTAATAAACGACAGAGCTGATTCTCCTTGGTACACAAAATCGGTTAGAACACTGTTGTAGAAACAACAAAACAAACATGCCCAATTTAAACAGACACAAAATCCCCAAGATTGGCGATTTTTTACAGAAGCTAGAAATTTAGTGCAGACTTCAATGCTAGATGCTTATAACAGTTTCCACAACAGACTTTGTCTCTAAACCTGGCATAAAATCCGAAGAGATTCTGGTCATATGTGAAGTATGTTAGTGGCAAAAACAATCAATGCCTTCTTTGCGCTATAGGAGTGGGGATACTATCGAAGACAAGGCTGCCAAAGCAGAGTTACTAAACACAGCCTTCCGAAATGCCTTCACAAAAGAAGATGAAGTAAATATTCCAGAATTCGAATCGATAACAGCTGCCAACATGAGTAACGTAGAATTAAATATCCTTGGAGTAGTGGTGGTGGTGGTGGTTAGTGTTTAACGTCCCGTCGACAACGAGGTCATTAGAGACGGAGCGCAAGCTCGGGTTAGGGAAGGATTGGGAAGGAAATCGGCCGTGCCCTTTCAAAGGAACCATCCCGGCATTTGCCTGAAACGATTTAGGGAAATCACGGAAAACCTAAATCAGGATGGCCGGAGACGGGATTGAACCGTCGTCCTCCCGAATGCGCCTTGGAGTAGTGAAGCAACTGAAATCACTTAATAAAAGCAAGTGTTCTGGCCCAGACTGTATACCAGTTAGGTTCCTTTCGGAGTATGCTGATGCATTAGCACCATACATAATTATCATATACAACTGTTCGCTCGACGGAAGATCCGTACCCAAAGACTGGAAAGTTGCACAGATCACGCCAATATTCAAGAAAGGAAATTCACTAAATTTCAGGCCCATATCTTTAACTTCGACATGCAGCAGGATTTTGGAACATCTATGTTGTTAGAGCATTATGAATTACCTCTAAGAAAACGGTCTATTGACACACAGTCAACATGGGTTTAGAAAAAATCGTTCCTGTGAAACACAACTAGCTCTTTATTCACATGAAGCTGTACCACACAAGCGGCTCGTAGAGAAATTGCGTGCTTGTGGAATATGGTCTCAGTTATGTGACTGGATTTGTGATTTCCTGTCAGAGGTCACAGTTTGTAGTAATGGACAGGAAATCATTTTAAAAAATATCTGAATGGTGCGAAAAGTGGCAGTTCACCCTAAATAACGAAATAACGAAAAGTGTGATGTCATCAACGTGAGTGCTAAAAGGAACTCGTTAAACTTCGGTTACACGATAAATCAGTCTAATCTAAAAGCCGTACATTCAACTAAATGCCTAGGTATTACAGTTACGAACAAATTAAATTGGAAGGAATGCATAGAAAATGTTGTGGGGAAGGCTAACCAAAGACTGCGTTTTATTGGCTGGACACTTACAAAATGTAACAGACCTACTAAGGAGACTGCCTATACTATGCTTGTCCATCCTCTTTTAGAATACTGCTGCATGGTGTGGGATCCTTACCAGATAGGACTGACGGAGTACATCGAAAAAGTTCAAAGAAAGGCAGCACGTTTTGTATTATCGCGAAATATGGGGGAGAGTGGCACAGAAATGATACAGGATTTGGGCTGGACATCATAAAAAGAAAGGCGTTTTTCGCTGTGACGGAATCTTCTCACGAAATTCTAATCACCAACTTTCTCCTCCGAATACGAAAATATTTTGTTGACACTAATCTACATAGGGAGGAACGATCACCACGATAAAATAAGGGAAATCAGAGCTCGTACAGAAAGATATAGGTGTTCATTCTTTCTGTACGCTATACGAAAATTGGAATAATAGAGAATTGTGAAGGTGGTTCGATGAACCCCTTGCCAGTCATTTAAATGTGATTTGCTGAGTATCCATGTAGATGTAGATTATCATACTATAATCCAATTTTCAGGTCTAACTCACATATTTTCGTATAAAAAAGGATATTTCATATAAAAGTACTTAGAAAAATTACTAAAAATAATTATTTTTCATATCACATTCACCTATTTTCAAAATAATTACCTTTTACACAAAAAATGAATGTAAGAATAAAATGCATTATGGTGAAAATAAGAGATCTATTCCTTCCATAACATTTTTCTAATTCCTTCTTCTTGAGCAGCCATAAGATTTTTATTAACTGATTGTGAATGTTTTTAATATTATTTTACCTACATCTTCCCTCATTCACATGTAACTTTAATTTCCTGATGTCACGATACACATTCTTTTCAAATCCTACAAAATCCATATTTTCGATACTTATCTTTACGAAATTCATTAATATTCTTTTTCTCTAGGCATTCATGACACTGCTTTAGTTGGTTAGTATTGTCCATTTAAAGAATATAAAATTTAATAAGAAAAATAAAATATTCAAAACATTTTCACAGAGTGAATTCCAGATCGTGAAAATCCTTTAAAATTCGTTCTCAAGAAGTGCAGAACGTCCTCTATCGAACATCTTCCACAGGTTTATTCCTATAGACTGAGTGTCTGGCCTCAGACCTTCTGTACATCAGTACATCATGGGGACCTGCCTCTGAGTTATCAGATGGCTCTTTTATTTAGGGCTGAAACACAACACCCACCCCTTAGGACAGGTCTTAAACTCATCTGTGGGATGGTGATGAATGATACAGAAGCAAGAATAGAAAAAGTTTTGTCAAATGGCTAGGTCTCTTCGCACCATTCACACTTTGATGACTTCATGAGATAATAGGCATAATCCTTCAGTCTACATACTCGTTTAAGAGTTTGACAGAATATAGAAGATCGAAGATTGTATATATATTTGGCATTTGAGTGACAGTACATTCTAAAAAGCACTACTTTCATGAGTTTATTTTGGACATAAATATATGATTTTCTTCAGATTATTGTACTTCATTTGAAGAGATGAAGTGTAAATTACTAGTAATTGTTAGTATGAATACTGAAAATAACTTTAAAGAATAATTAATTTGTGTACAATGTGAAATATGTTCTCAATTATTTTCATTGGAATGTATATCAGTGCCATCTCTGAATGAAGTTATAAACTGCCTAGATAATGGCCCAAGTGAATGTGTACACGAGGCAAAGCCAAGTCAGTGAGCACTGACAGAAGTGTTGTGCTTGATCTCTATCAAGTTATCTAGAAGCCACACACTGCCAGATAAATATGAGCTGTAAATTCTCAGAGCTGTCAGTTGTCTGAGAAGGCTCACACAAGCAAGAACTATGTTGTTATGTATAGTTGTGTGGGGGACAAGCATCGATCTCACACAAATATTAACCGATTTTGAAAATTCAAAACGCTAATATATTTAACTGATGGACTAAATATTTTCAGTTTTTAATCCTATATCTTTCTGAAACAAAACTTCCAAATGAATTGCAAATATGAAGTTAAGACTTTTATAACTTTTCATGACTTTGAATTCATGTACATAGTTAAGAATTTTCAATAAGTATTTGTGCTGTGCATCACTAGTTAAATTTTTCTTACCATACATTTTTATATACTCTAAGTTATCTGTAGGAATTTATTCATTAAAAGTTGCACAAAGTTTCATGCCACAACCTGTATAGTTTGTAGTTCATAAAAACATATTGAAACTTCTGCATTTTTCAGAATATTTTGCTGTTGTTCTGATTTATAAGTTGCTTCATATTTAACAACTGGCATGCAAAATTCCATCCTCTCTATTATAATATTTCCTCCCTTATGAACTGTATCTTTAATTACAACTCAATCGTCATTATGAAAAGACCATCTACGAATTGCATTTCCAGAACTAGAAGCTGTAGTAAAAATTACAGTCAAATCTGCTTCCCACATTATTTCTTATAATCTTTAAAAAATCTAACAGGTAGTCCAAGTGGGTAAAGTAGCCCATTTTTCCTACTCCTTGTTTTCCCATTGTGAAGAATATGTCCTACCAAGCTTATTTTATCAGTAACAGATGATGTCAAATGCAACATGACCGTTGATAAAATAAAAATATGTTCCATTCTAGATAAAATATTATTTCCCTTCTTTATGGTCACAAAATCAAACAGTTTTGCCACATAATTTCTGCTTATTTTTTATTGGAATTCCCACTATATGTTGGGTAATCTGATGCTGATCCACCATGATTACCTATAACAATTCTCGAGTTCATGTATAAACGTGCATGATTTGGATAAAGAAATACATCACCAATATTTATTTTAATCCCTGTATCCTTGTTGGGCAAATTAAAATTATTTTTAATTTCTCATTCACAAGGAATCAGTAGAACTGATAACTCTCGATTTTCTTCATAATTCCATAACGAAAAAATTTATTGAGACTTTAAAACAACTGTTCCACAAGCACAATTAAAGTGAATTAGATTGTCACTTTCATCAGTTGTAATAATTTCTAAATCTTGCATAGGTTCAAAAATATAAATCCCTACACGATAATGTGGTTCATAGTATTGGTCCACCAAATTCTGCATTTGGTTTAAATGAAGCATTAATATTAGTTTCTCTATGAAAATGATCTAGATTAAAATTTATATTAGTTAATTCAAATGTAATAATTTTAGCAACATCATTACCAACAGGCATTTAATTGCTTCAACTGTTTGGCTGCTAAATCCTAGCACACTTGTAATACTATCTTTTATATCCATATACAATTTTACATCACTTTCAATTGAAATTCTATTTAAAATATCATCTGCTGTAATGTTAATATTTGGATTCTTTGACTGAATAAATTTTTCTAAATTTTTCAGACTATAATGACCTACACAAATTTCTATTATTTCACTATTGCTATACAGTTTATCAATATTCAGTGTAATATTTGGGGTAAAAAAAGTTTTATAAAAAGGTACTAAGGTAACATTTTATAAGCTACTCTTACTGGAACAGAGAATTCTTTTTAAGAACAGATGATTTATCATTCAAGTGAAGAAAACAAACCATCTACACTAATAAAACTTTATTTAAATAAGTGGCAGATTGAGAACTAAATTAAGTATTTCAGAGAATTAATCAAAAAATAATCAAAATAAACTGTTACCAAATTCTATTTGATGTGCAATAATAGGCCCAAGTGGTTGTGGAAAAACAACATTAATGACTGGTACTTGAATTCCAGCTCCAGGATGGATGAATTGGAATAAAATTAACCCTTTCTATTATTATTCCAAAAATTTAATTCAACCAAATAGCCAGAATTTATAAAAAGATATATATAAATTGAAGACAGGCATAACGAAAAAATTGGTAGTTATTGAAAATAATGTTGAAATTATTCCTTTGAATCAAGCCTACATAATTCAGTAGTAGCATTTGAGACTTCATTCTAGAAAAAAAAGGATATATTTGGAGAATAGAGGAAGGCATAAAGGAATAGATATTTTACTTAGCTTAGACTTATTCAAAAATTCCAAAATAATTACTTAGAGATAAAGAGTAAAACAAGGAATCAAAGGACTAAGTGATAATGATTTGAAAGTTATTGAGGATAATAGAGAAGTTGAAAAACAAAAAGTTCCTTATCATCAACATCCTCATCTAGAAGACTTTCGAGATTTCTCGCCAATTAGACTAGTACATGATTAGTTTGAAAATGATATTGTTAAATATAAAATCAACTGGAGATAAAAAATGTTAATATTTGATGAAACAAATTATTGATGACTATTTCCCCAACTTAAAAACATTAAGTATGTTTTATTGAATGATGTTAGAGATTTAATCGATAGAATGACAGTAATTCATGGAGAAGAATTAGCTGGAAATAAAAATTATCATAATGAAAACGTTGGAATAACATTGATGTAAAGAATAAATTTAGCGATTTCATTATTAATAATCCCAAAGAAATTCAATACTAGGTTAGATTTTTTAATAATCTTCCTCACACATTTTGATAAAGAGAAAATCATGGTAATGAATTAGTAAACACTTCGATTAGTAAATTACCACTTGAGATGCATCTTCGAGGCTACCTGCGGCCAAATTAGAAGAAAGAAATGCATGTGGAGATCCAGAAATTAATAAATTAGATGAAGCTTGTAGGAAACGTGATATTGCTTATAGAGATAATAAAGATTTGAAAAAAACTCGATGCTTATAAAGAATTTCAGTTACCTGCAAAAGAAAGAATGTGTGCAAGTGATGCTACATTAGGAGAAAAAACAGCTTCAACTGCAGTTAGAAAAATAATGTATGAAAAACGAAAATTAGGTCTAGACATTCAACTAGACAAAAATGGATAAGGATTGTAAAATTATTAACCCTTATAAATTTTTTGTCTATTAAAATGAATAACATTTCAATTTCTTACACTTTGCTATCAAGTGGCAAAACGAAACAAAAATCAATTAAATTTAAACTGACGAATGAACAATTATATCACATTGAACCATTTCTAACTGATGTTCAAAAAGGAAAGAAAGAGACAAAAACTGACACAAACCTACTTGTCACATTAGGTATTCATGTTGTAAAACAGATTATCAAACATCAAACAATAAAGAAAAAACACAAAGGACTAACAAAACAAGAAGGTGGTTTCCTTCTATTACTACTAGCTGCATTAAAACGTCTAGGAACTATTGGCTCCGTTACTGGTGGTTCTGTTACGATCACAAATGGAATAATAAACAAGCAACAAGGTGACGAAGAATTAGAAGAATAAGACATAAACAAACGATGGAGAAAAAAACTAAAGAAAGTTTCCAAGAAATAAGTACAAAGTTCAATTATCCTTACCTAATTTTGAAGTAGGAGAATTAGTTAAGCAATTAAAAATTTCCAGAATGAGATTTTCACTCTGCAGCGGAGTGTGCACTGATATGAAACTTCCTGGCAGATTAAAACTGTGTGCCGGGCCGAGACTCGAACTCGGGACATTTGCTTTTCGCTGGCAGAAGTAAAGCTGTGAGGACGGGGCATGAGTCATGCTTGGGTATCTCAGTTGGTAGAGCACTTGCCCATAAAAGGCAAAGGTCCCGAGTTTGAGCCTCGGCCCGGCACGCAGTGTTAATCTGCCATGAAGTTTCATAATTAAAAATTTAATATTTTCGCGGATTTTTTGTGACTGATAAATTACCTAATGAGCCAAATAATTTAGAATGTGCAATAGTAAATGTAGATACTGATCATGTTGGTACTCATTGGATTTGTTATTATAAGAATAATGATAAAATATTTGTGTTAGATTTATTTGGTTAAATATCTGGCTCAGGTGAGATGTGCTATAATGGACAATGAATTCAGAATTTTGATGAAGTAATATATGGTCATTTGCATCTATTTGTTTGAAAACTATTATGCACAAATTGTAAGTTTAATGTTGTTTTTAATTTATTAAATGGACCCTTTTGGAAATAAGGTACAGCCTAAAGGTTACACAATTAATGGTCAGAGGAATTTAGAATACGTAAATGACGAATTAGAAGCGAAAACTGATCCAAAAATAGAAAGGTTAATTAATAAGTTTCATAAAGAATTACATAACATTTTAAAGCAACTAAAACATATATTGATTATAAATGTAGAACAATAGTAGATATAAAAGATCCACTAAATGGCTACAATGCTGCTACAAAACAATATTTAGAAAAAGAATGTATTATTAAACCTGCATATACAAGTATTATAATGCAGTTGAATGATGATGTTAATCAAACAGATTTAACTCCATACTTAAACGAATTAAGTAATATTAATGTAAAACTATACAGTAAGCAAATAAATGAATTTACTTCTATGAATGGAGGTGAAAAAAATTGCATGATTTCAATTAATACCATTTTATTCTTAAGATATTTGTTGTTTGGGGTGAAAACATAAACAGAGATTTAATAATCAATGATTCCGATCTTTTGATGAGTGTTTTTGAAAAACTTTACAAAGTAATGCCTGATATCCAATCAATAAAAATAGCACAAAAATAAATTTTATAACTATAAGATTAAAATATTCTGTTAAAACTGTTCCAGTTGATGTAAAGTTAATTATCTTTGGCGAAATAATTTATAACTTATTACATTTTGGTTGTATATAAATCGAAGACCATATCTACTGTTTGAAGTGTAAACAATTTACTGAAACACATATTCCTCACAGAGCACCAGCAAAATTGGAAGACACTGAATGAAAGGTTTTTGTACAGTATTAAAGACTGAAAAGAATAAATTAGGTAAAAAATTTAATAGGGGAAGGGAATAGCACACTTTCAGTGTTTGATTCGCTCACCCCTTCAGATACTCATGAAGAAATTATTTATGAATTACATAAACAATGAGAATTCATTTAAAAGAAGAAATGTAATTTCTATTGATATAGACGATTTATGGCACACAGATCTAGTAGATATGGATTTAGGTAATTTGATAGGAATTTCAAAAACAAATAAAGGATATAAATATTTATTAACTGATATACAAGTTTCTTCCAAATATGTTTGGGCTATTCCAGTTAATGATAAGACAGGTACGAATGTAGTTGATGTTTTTGAAAAAATATTTGGAGAAGGAAGCAATCCAAAAAATTTACAAACAGATGAAGAAAAAAACTTTATTATATAGATTTTAAAGAATGATGAAAAATATGTCACTCATTTTTAACTTTTAACAGAATTAAAACCATCTCATATTGAAAGATTTACTGGAACATTTAAGGAAAAGACGTGGAAAAAATTTCTGTACAAGGAAATTATAAATGGACTGATCTAGATTCAAAATTAGTTGATTATAGCAAAACAAAACATTCAACTATAAAAATGAAAGTAACAGAAGTTAATGAAAAGAATTATAAACCAATTGTTATTGTATCTAAAAATAAAAATAAATTTAAAAAAGGATATAAAATTTGAGTCACTAAACTTAATGGACTTCTTGAACCAGGATATATGGCCAAGTGGCAAATATACAAAGGAGAAAATTGGCACTTTCATTTTTTCTATCTGTGTGTTATATGATGATGAAGAAGATATAGACTCTAAATTCGTAAATCAATTAATACATGAAAATGTATTTTATTTATACAGTCTCAATGGAGACGAAATTTGTATTGTTTGTCAATACTTTAAAAAGCAATTTACTGTGTAAAGTTTATTCTTAAAATATCTGCTATCTCTTTCCATATCTTTTCCTTTCCCTTAATTTATTCCCCTTTGATTCTAAAAGATCTTTGAACGTTTCTTTACCAACAGTATCTTTATCTGGACATTCTTCAAAGATTTCAGCAAGAACTGAAGCCAATTTTTCCCTAGACAATACTTTGGTTTTTATTTTATGCATTTTATTTCCAGCCTTCCACTGTTCTACAACTTCTTGTTCAATAACAATTGCATCAAACACTACAGGCCGTTCAGTTCATGTATTAGTTTATATTCTACTTCTATGACAATGTATTAAATCACCATACTTATTCATATGTTCACAGAATAATTTGAGCATTTAAGTGTATTTGAAGCATTTCATTCCGTATATTATCTTCTTGTACACCTAAATGTTTTTAGCTACGTTTTTAGTGAATTTCTACTTATAACATTCTTGAATGAATACATAAAATAATTTATCATTATCTAACGTACCACTATTACCTGTAGAAAACCTACCTTTCAAATGTAATTTCGATTGAACTCCAGCAACTTTAAAATAACTTTTCTTTGCATAATTTCTATTTGTGGCAATGTAAATAATCTCTTCTTTTTCCATTTCTATGGCGTTATTTACTACAGTTTTAGAATGTAAGCATTCTTTCTCTTTATCTCTTAATTTCTGTTGTAGTAACTAATTTTCTTTATTTTTTAATTCTATTGTTTCTTGTAAATTATTATTGCCTGTTTTTCTAATTAATGTGTTACACATTTTTTAAAATCTTTTGCAGCTGGAGGTCTGATCATAAAATAAAAGAATAAAGGCCTGATTTCTTAGTAAAAGTAGTATTGAGATGTATATTTGAAGAGAGCGATTTGAAATTGCTATTTAATTGTATTGAATCTACTATGCACATTACATCATCTTAATTATCGTTTATCCTGATAGCACTTCTTGGTCATTAATAATCTAAAATTTCTGCAGTATCGTTTCCTTTAAATAACGACTTGTTCCCTTTTTCAGTTATCAAAAAACCTCTCTATTGTTAAATACAATTCTGTTGCCATTCTGAATAAATACAAAAATATTCATCATAGGTGTTTTTGAACTAGCAACAACTGCATTAGCGTCAGCTAAAGCAGACTTAAGTCTGTGACAGGATGTACTTGTCACTGTTACAGTTGTTGCTGCAATGGTTGAGATTTAGTAAAATTAATTTTTATTGCATTTTTTACTTTTTCAATAAAAATTATAAATTTTGTCACTCTTATTTAGTGGTTGGCACATTTGACTGCTGACTTTTTTATGTAAATTATTCGGTTTTATATGCTTAGCAGCATTTTCAATACATTCACCCCCTGAAGCTAATTTATCATTGTAATTCATTTCTGAATATTCTAGATTATAATTTTTTAGTATTTTTTATTAAATCTCTTTTAATACCTATTATTTTTTCAGTCTGTATGCTCATACAGACTGAAATTACATAATGAATAAAGTTTAAAATATTATTTTTATAGGGGCCAAAATGGCTCCACTAAGATTTACTAATGTATTTTTCGCTCCTTGATTTGTAATCAAAACGTATTTCTGTAGAAAAGTTTTATAATTTCTTTTATGATTATAAAAATCTACATTTTATGTCCACTTGAAAATCTTCACAAATAAACTATAAAATATCATTGGTTTAAAATTTACAGAGGGGAAATTTTTCCCCTCTGCATTTCCATCATGAAGAGATGACATGTAATTTGTTCTATGTTTCTAATTTTTAAGGGGTCAGCTTGCTGTATCCTGAATTATCAAAATGAATAATGTTCAAATTTTTCACATTAATAACTGCATTCCTCTGTAAAAATATTACTTTTCCAATTTTTTCAGCACCTCTCATCGCAGACTCTGAAATTCAATTACCAATAAAACACAATATATCATTAATAATCAATACTGTAGTTTTTCATTTGTCAAATGTTTTCAGGGTCTATGCTCATATAGTCCAAAAAACCACATTTAATGAAATATACAATATCATGTGTTTTAAATTTACCAGGCAGTATACCTCCTAGAATTCCAAGTAGAAAATATAAAATCAGTTTGCTGTGTCTGGATGTACTGCACCATTAATCAATAGTTCTTGAGTGTAATCATTTAACGTATTAAAATAATAATACTGACGAATAATTCTCAAAGTTTCTGTCATTCATTGATATAAATTTAGTGAAATAGGATTGTTATTAAGTCTTAACATTTCTTCACAATATGGATCCATATCTTCGATTCTATATAACGGTTTTTGTAAATTTTTCCTTTGAGTTCTAATGACATAGCATGCATATTCACATAATTGTCAAATAATAAAAGAACAAAAGTTGGGCTTAAATTTTTATTAACTGTTTGAGATACAACATGAGAAACCATCTATACTTTCATCTCTGGTTTATTAAAAATTTTATGAGACAGGTATTCTCTCTTTCAATTTATATTTGTGATGTTTTCTAAAGGATGGTAAAACTTCTTCATACACCCAGTATTCAAAATCTTGTGCAAAAAGGCATTTTGGTTCTAATAACTACAGAAAATAGATGTGGTTTATTGATAATTTTTTTTTGAATTTTTAAACATTTAGGTAGTCCTGCAGTTGTACTACTAAGCTTTTCAAATGATTTACAATATTTTTAACAAGGACTGGAATAATATTCCTAGGTCCAACATATTCTAAAAGATCAGTACCTTTATTTGCATAAAAGCATGAATTATTCTTTTTATCAATATTCATAAATACTTGCCTAATATTACATGTAAGCTTGTTGTTACCTAGATCCATATTCGACTCCGTTTAAGAAAAAAATTTTACATTTTTAATTTTTTGGATTTAAAAAATAATCAGTGAAGTTTTTATTCATTAATAAAATTGTTATTTGAATGTTAGTGTAGCTGTTGGCTTAGTAATCTGTATAATATTTTTACATTTGTTCAAAATTATCAGGTGGGGAATTTTTTCATCTTGAATTCCATAGACAAAAGTTAAAATATCATTTTTAATCAATGCATGTGTTTGTTCAAGCAATGGAATATTTTTAAAGGAAAATAACAATGTTTTACATTCTTTTTTAAATATAAAAAAAAATTATTTCCAATTGGCAAGTTTAAATAGTGTAAAGTAACCGAAAGAGCAAAAGAATTATGACTTAAAGGTTATTAAAAACTGAGAAAACAAGAACTTATTGAACTTATTACTAATAATATTAATAAGCCAAGCAGGAATTATTCCCAGCACAATGAGCTGAATGAAAAACTTACCCAGGTGATTCATCTTATGTACAAAAAAATTAACTTTGATCAATTATATGACTTGTATTTAACAACAAAACATACAGAGATATAGTTGTTGATTATATTAAAAATGAACACCCATTAAGTGACTTCTAATGGAAAGACTTAAGAGAGATTTTATAATATTCCGTAAAAATTTATGAGGAAAATTTATGATAAATTAGATTAGGGATGAATACAAAGAAATAGTGAAATATTAGAAGATTTTACAAGAGAATTTCAAAATAAATTAGATTCAATAATATATAAAAAAACATCAAAAAATATCTGAAGGTTTTACAAAAAAATTAAAGATAGGAAATAATTCTAAATGCTAAAATCTATCATGATATTTATATAAAAAACAATTAAACCTTATGAAATAGAGACAGACCAATCTACAGATTATGAATGTTCAGTGTGCTTAAGTAATGAAAACTAATAATTTATAAAAAAAACTGTAATAATATTTTTCATAAGAAGTGTATACATTAATGGTTAAAAGAAAAAAATAAATGTCCCATGTGGATAAGTGTTTTTCAAAGGTATAATGTAAAGTTTATTACAACTCAGTTTAATGAAGATTTATTATATGATATTGGTTTTTTTGTGGTGACAATGATGATAGTGCTTGGGATTAGATTAATCTTATAATATTCGATCTGTATATAAATGAAGATAGTTTTGCTTTTGTTGCTTGTGATAACAGTGGTTTCAGCACCAGCTGGAGGCACCAGCCGGATAAGACTAGACCTATTAAAAGTGTGAATGATATTGGTTATGTAGATCAACCGAATGATACAAAAACTTACTCAAGAGAGTGATGATTTATTATGAGAACTATCAATGTTATTTCAACTAACACACAATCTTGAGATAAATGGCGAGTTAAGTGAAGAAACTTTAAATTCTATGAACAGATCTAGATGTGGTATACTAGTTTCACTCTGTAGATATCAAACAAGTATTTGTAAATTGAATAAGAAAAGCATGAATTGGAATTATAAAGGAACAAATAAAATGTGTTAGAAGTAACAGATGTTTTAGTTCTTGAAATGGGTCACTCGTTAGGTTTATATCATTCAGATGTCTATGAATCAATAAGGATCTATCACATAATAGCACACATTTAGAACCGTTTCAAAATGATATTGGTGGTATTCAGAATTTATATGGTACAGCACAAATGACTATAGAAAAATCTGCATCATTGTACCAATAGTTAATTAAAATGAATCAGTTTAAGTGGTATGTGAAATTAATAAATTTAATGACTTATTAATGAGGAAGGGAATTCTAACCCCTTTTCTGTAAGAAGATGGTATGGATAGGTTACAATATGAATTCACAGTTAATAACTAATTGGTTAAAATTTTTACCTCAAGATTTTAAAAAAATAAGTAGAATGTATCAAAGACCATGTGGTAAAGTGTATTATTTCTTCACAATATGATATATGACCAATTTAGAAACATTACAATTAATTTCTTGATATGCAAAGTCAATATCTAGTACAGGATTAGGTAAAAACTTAGTATTAAATTGTGTACTCAACACTTATTCAGGTAAAATTTTTTTATTCTTTAATGAACTTTTCTAAATGGAATTAGATGAATGTAATTCTACATATAAATTACAAGGAGTTAAACTAGAGTATTTCCAGCTTTACCTACCAGAATGAATTCTGGATTCCGATACATTAATGTATTGTATACATATAGCAAGTTCAGTAACAACCAGTCAAATACAAATTTTGTAAATATTGTAACATTAAGAAGTCAATCGATAATTTTACTTCACAGAAACATGCAAAAGATGGATATAGAACGATATGTAGACAAAGTGTAGATGAAATCACGTAAAAAATAACAAATTGCATTCCTTATGCACATAGAAAAAATATATGTAAATATTATTTTAAAAATCATTTACAACGAATTCTGAGTGAAGAACATTCAAAAATATCATTATCTACAAATAACAATGAAAAACGAGAAATTGATACAGCTACAAAAAATGTAAAACTTGTCAAGACATGAAAAATTTAGATTGTGTCTACATTAACCCATCACATAAAGATAAATGTAATGATAAATTTAAAAACGTAGTTTAGAATATCCGGAAAATAAGAAAATATGATTACCCCATGCTTAATATTTACATATCCATTAAATAAGAAAACTCAGAACAATTTGAGATCTTATTTTTTACAAACCTTTTAAATTTAAGTTTCTGAAAAAGAGCAGGAACAATATGGAGTGATTCACAGTTATTAAACTTCATGATTACTGTAGAAGAACTAATTAGAGAGGATACAGTAAATTAAATAAAGCTGATCTAAACAGATTTATTAAAAGACTTCTAGTCACAGAAGAAAGAAGTCTTTGGAAACAATTACCTTATCATAAAATTAAAAGTAATGATAATATTTTCAATAATAATGAAGATAAATTGTTGAAAAAAGTTTCCACTTTCTAATGACATCTTTGAGGAATGGATAAATAGAACTAATAATGAAGATAAAGTATTGAAAAAATATTTCCATTTTCTAAAGACATCTTAGAGCAATCTAAACACTAGAAGTAATAATGAAATTAAATTTTCTTTTATAGTAAATTATTTAGGAAACTAAGAGACATGTTAGAAATTATATAGTTGAGAGATTTTATAGCTGACATTGCATTTGCAAATAGATTACAAAAAATAAATTTTGAAAATAATAAAATCTCAATTTAAACTGATCATTTCTTAACTGCAGTAAAACAAACAAACAAACAAACAAACTGTAATAGACATTCTAAGAATACATCACAGATTGAAAAAACTTTAAGACTTTTTATGAGTATCAAATGCATATAAATAGAAATATTATGAAATTTCAGTTCCAGAGAGAAAACTATAGAATTAACAAATGCATAAGAGATAATTGAAAAACTTAGGATTGGTAAACAATATATTTTGTCGAGAATGGATGATTTTCAAGCATATAGACCAAGATGGACATTAAGTAGAATTAATGGTTTACAACTAGGAATTAACAGATATGTTCCATTGAGAAGACCACATTACATCGAATTACCAGATAAACTAAAAAAATAAAAAGGATGTATTTGTGTAAAAAATAAGGATAAAAATTTTTCCTGTTGCCTATAAAATCTGCATTACATCCTGTATGGAAAAGTTCAGAAAGAGTCATGAAATATTAAAAAGGTTGGTAGTGAACTGGATCAGACACATAAAAATTTTGATTTTCCTGTAGTGGTTGATTCTATTCCAAAAATTGAAAATAAAATTAATGTATCTATGAATGTTTGTTCGTTTGATGGAAAATGTCAAATGTATCCATTAAAAATTACTAAAATTAAGAAAGAGAAATATGTATCTTTCCTGTATTTCAAGGAAGGAAGTAATTCAGACTCTTGTTGTATAAAAATTTATCTAGGCATGTTTTGAATCAAATTAATAAACATGAAAAAGTATAATTTATTTGTGATATGTCTTTGCTCCATTTCACTAGTAAAGAAAAATTAGATACATAAATATCAAGCTGTTTAGTTAACAAACCATTAAATGTAAAAATGCCAGAGAAAGGTTCCTATGTAAGTTTTAAAAATTATCAGCATATGCAGAAAGTTCCATTCATTATTTGTGTGAATGTTTTCTATTGAAGATAGCAACATCAACCAAATCCAGAAAATTCTAATACAATGAAATACAAAAAACATGAACCAAGTACATTCTGTTATTATATTAAATATGTAAATGGACCTATGAAGGTCCAGGCATTTATAGAGTAACAATTGTCATAAAAAATTTATTAAATGTATAAAAAAGAAAGCTGAAGGATTTGGAAGAATTTATTCTGAAGTTGAAGAAATGAAACCATCATCTGTTGAAGAACAATCAAGACATAATAAATCGATCGTTTGTAGTCTGTCATTACTCACTCTGTACTCTGTCATTACTCACAGAAAAAAAGAGATTAGACATCATGATTATTTGAATGGAAAATATAAAAATCCATTACATAATAAATAGCTCTGTACATGATTGAGCATTGCCCTGCGAAATAGTGGTCAGGTCCTGCAGAAAGTGTCATCACTTCTGTCTCTGTGCTGTTCATTTTTGGAACACAACCTACAACCAGCTTAGAGACAGAAGTAATGAGACTTCCTGCAGGACCTGACCTTCATTTTGCAGGACAATGCTCAAGCACATACTGATGGGGCTGCTAAGTGCTATACCACCTACTGCACTCCCCTGACTTAGCCCTCCTGAGTTCAACTCGAATTCTAAACTGAAGGAAACACTTCACAGCATTCGCTTCAGAACTGCTACAAATGAGTCTGGCAAGGCACTGCGCTGCTCGGACTGTCAACACAAGTGGCACTCCTAAGACGACATCCCTGGCAACGGGTTATACACCATGCTGGTGACTATTCTGAAGGTCAGTAAAACATTGAAACACGTATCTATTTTGTACAAGCTGTAAGTAAATAGTTGCCACTATTAAAATTCCAAACCTCTTATATAAATGGAGACTCAACAAACTACGTGTCCCATAAGAGATAAAAAACCTGAATTACAGGTAAATGTTTTATAAGTGATATTACTGGATATGCATGTTTATATACTAGATAGTGAGAAAGAATTGGTATGGAGCTTAAAAGTGAGTTTAAGATTATTTTACCTGATTGGTATTCTAAATTAATTACTGACTGGGATTTTCTGTTAACTGAAAATGGACAGATGAAACAGAATTATAAAGGAATGAAGTAACTTACAAATATAAATAATGAATTCCATGTCCTGTAATTCACCCTGTGAGAAATTTGGAATTTTGATAGTGAATTTATTTATTTACTTTTTACATTCATCACAATTCATTTTATTTATTTCCTTACATTCACCTCTTGTTAAAAAATATTAAATTATTTCCTTATGTTTGTCATTTGTTTCAAAAAAATTTAATTTATAATAAATGAATGTGATACAAAAAATATTCATTTTCACTATTTTTTCTAAGTAATTTTATATAATATACTTTTTATGTGAAAATAAGGGAGTTAGACCTAAAATTGGAATATAATAGGATAATTCAGTAGGTTCTAGTTTTTGTGAGCTAGTGAAGGAATGAGCGAAACGAGTGAGTGACCTACCTCACAAAAACTGAGCTAGAACCTACTGAATCATCCTATTCAACACCAAGAGAATTTAACTGTTTCATGTAAGAATTTAATATATTGGATGGGATATTTAGGAAAACCAATGGTTCTCTAACAGTGGGATCGAAGGTAAAATGTAATGCTCTAGTATGACCTGTTTTAGGAGAGACAATATGAGCTTAACAAGGTTGATAGACTCTATGCATAACAACATAACATAAAAATAGCATCAAGCCTTAAAACATATGTATCTGCATCACCCTCGGATTTGAATGGTTTAGAAAATGCAGAATGATTTATAGATGGGCCAGTTGGTATAAAAGTGGACAATTACATTAGATGCACTGCATCCATACCTCTAAAGCTGTTTATGGGGTACTTTGAGGATATGCAGATAATTATTATGAATGAGAAACAGAAACTTATTCTGATATGAAGTGCGACAGCTAACAACTATTACATTCAAAGAATCCAGGAGGAGAATGAGATCATCATCAACAAAATGATATGGAAAATGCCTCACATCACTGTAGAAAATGAGAAGTGTTTGAAGGTATTAAAAGTTCTGAATGCAGGTGCATGTTTGTCATTAAGTTTCTGATCGTGGGAGCATTTTGAGTACCCAGTGCTATCGATTGCAACCAGACAAACGAGGGGCTACTGAAACTTCTGTTGAATTGGATACACCTAGATTCATCATACTCGCATTTCAGACAAAAAGAAGGGTGCATATTGCAAATAATATCAATGCATTTGACAAGTGCAGCTTAAGTTAACTAATGGCAGAGTCTACTTGAATTCAGAATTCTATCCACATGAATTTTTGCTGCTGTAATGGGATGAAAATGTATACAGTCTTGCATTTAACATGTATGCCAAGTTTCATGCCTCTTACTGTGAAATAGTCGAAAAGGATGTCTACTCTTGTAACACACTGCTCAAAACAGAACGAGATAATTAAGTCGAAAACCGAGGTATGAACTGAATTTGAATCTTCAGCAAATTTCCCATAATGCACTATGTGATATGCTCTAGTTCTATATAATTGTGCGATTAACTATCGCTCACGCTGTATAAATGAACAAGGTTTGTGCCACACTCAAAGCATTTCACAATGGCGTCTTAAAGTATAACCCTCACCATAGACGTTCAAGTTTTCTACGATAATGAATGTAGATGGTTCATATGTAAAGATACTGCATTCATAGCATGCACAGAAGATGCTGGTGTGATAGGGACATTCTCAGCAAGCATTGCATCACCAAGGTCTTTCAAGGTTGCAAAACGTCCTAAAAGATGGAGCAGTGAAAGGACGTTGTTTTTTTTTTTTTCATGGAATGCTCTGGGACGATCCTGGTATACACTATGGTGACATCGTTTCGATTATTTGACTACACGGATACTATCATCTATGTCAAAGGAAAGGAGAAGATCCAATTGATGTGTCGAATCTTTTAGTTCGCAGCTTTTCAAGACCTGGAATTCTACAGGTAACATACCGTCCATTGACTCAGGAAAAAGATGTGTTAAAATAGTGTTGTGTCTGCTTATGAAAACGTGAAATTACATTTAGGCTGGAAGAGAAATAAATGAATTTTTTACCTTCATTCTGTGTACTTTTTCACTGATTTCACACTTTGCTACTTATGTAGTACGCAACTTCGCCCTTATGCCACATCCATGGCTCTCCTAAAGCACAGGTGATATGCGCAGTAAGATAAGCGAAGTCCTATGGATTACTTATATTTTGTTATTCTCCATCTTAAACTTCACCTCCTTATTAGTACTCAAGTTAAAAACTAATGTCATATGTGCGTCTTCCATACTCTTTATGTATACAATGCTATGGGGAATACATTTTCTGTAAAGAAGAACAACAAAGATGTATATTTTGTTCTTCAGATACAATTTGGTTCTTTTTCACAACATTGATAAAGCATAGATCTTTTCACATAATATTTTTCAATGCAGAGATACTTTTTCTGTTTTCACACTATTACTAATACTACACCACTGGCCATTGAAATTCCTACACCACGAAGATGACGTGCCACAGACGCGAAATTTAACCGACAGGAAGAGGATGCTGTGATATGCAAATGATTAGCTTTTCAGAGCATTCACACAAAGTTGGCGCCGGTGGCGACACCTACAACGTGCTGACATGAGAGAAGTTTCCAACCGATTTCTCATACACAAACAGCAGTTGACCGGCGTTGCCTGATGAAATGTTGTTGTGATGCCTTGTGTAAGGAGGAGAAATGCATACCATCACGTTTCCGACTTTGATAAAGGTCGGATTGTAGCCTTTCGCGATTTCGGTTTATCGTATCGCGACATTGCCGCTTGCGTCGGTCGAGATACAATGACTGTTAGCAGAATATCGAATCGGTGGGCTCAGGAGGGTAATACGGAACGCTGTGCTGGATCCCAACAGCCTTGTATCACTATCAGTCGAGATCACCGGCATCTTATCCTCATGGCTGTAACGGATCGTGCAGTCTGCGTCAACAGATGGGGACGTTTGCAAGACAACAACCATCTGCACGAACAGCTCGACGACGTTTGGAGCACCATGGACTATCAGCCCAGAGACCGTGGCTGTGGTTACCCTTGAGAATGCATCACAGATAGGAGCGCCTGCGATAGTGTGCTCAACGACGACCTGGATGCACGAATGGCAAAATGTCATTTTTTTCGGATGAATCCAGGTTCTGTTTACAGCATCATGATGGTCGCATCCGTGTTTGGCGACATAGCGGTGAACACACATTGGAAGATTGTGTTCGTCATCGCCATACTGGCGTATTACCCGGCGTCATGGTATGGCGTGCCATTGGTTACACATCTCAAAAAAGTCACCTCTTGTTCACATTGATGGCACTTTGAACAGTGGATGCTACATTTCACATGTGTTACGACCCGTGGACATTCGATCCCTGCGAAACCCTACATTTCGGCAGGATAATGCACGACCGCATGTTGCAGGTCCTGTAGGGGCTTTTCTGGATACAGAAAATGTTCGACTGCTGCCCTGGCCAGCACATTCTCCAGATCTCTCACCAATTGAAAACGTCTGGTCAATGGTGGCCGAGCAACTGGCTCGTCACAATATGCCAGTCACTTCTCTTGATGAACTGTGGTATCGTGTTGAATCTGCATGGGCAGCTGTACCTGTACACGCCATCCGACCTCTGTTTGACTCAATGCCCAGGTGTATCAAGGCAATTATTACGGCCAGAGGTGGTTGTTCTGCGTACTGATTTTATTTTCACCCAAATTCCGTGAAAATGTAATCACATATCAGTTCTAGTATAATATATTTGTCCAATGAATACCTGTTTATCATCTGCATTTCTTCTTGGCGTAGCAATTTTAATAGCCAGTAGTGTAATAACTATGACTCGAAAAACCTCCCCACAGTCCATCCAACAGTAGCATTGTTTGAGCATTTACAATTTTCAGGGCATACAGACACTGGCTGAAAGTGTTCAAAATTTTTTCGGTTGGTAGTACTGGTTGCAAGTATTCAGAATTTTTTTCGGCGGACTGGTGTTTAAATATGTCTGCACTAAAAACTAATCAGACTTGGATGGCTAGCTGCAGGTGAAACTGAAAACTGTTTTATTTATATGACATGCAAGGATTATTTGGAAGTGCACACATTTTAAGGGCTATTTACAAGAATGCATTCTGTCAGCACATGTGGTGTACATACATGTTACACGATTATTGGTCTATTTACTCTATCGATGCACGTATGGTGTGTATAAGTTTGCAGTTGCACAACTGTGTCTGCCCACATGGCATGCATTTATTTTGCACTGGTCTATTTACAGTATCATTGCACACATGGTATGCATAGATATTTACATGTGCACAACTATGTCAACACATGTGGTATATGTATGCATTGACACTAATAAAATATTTACACTATGATAAATGAATCATACGATCCCACATTCAAGCACTATTCATACAAATTCTCAATATTTTTCACTGACATGTAGACTGTCAGGTGAATACTGAGAATACATATGAGTTTCCTTCCCCTCAAATGACCCACATACTATCATGAGGCGACAGGACAGTTTTAGATTACAGCATAGTGTACACCTTATGCCCTTGCAATTCAATACTAGTTTGCTGCAGCGTGTGCTGCGACTGTGATGGAGCACTGTGAACACTACTGTACAGCCACTGCAAATAATCGTCAGTCAGAAGGTCCCTAATGCCACACAATGCACACCCTTTGTCCACCTCTGGATGGCACCTTCCAATGTGTGATATGCATACACTTTGGAACTTAGACTGAGAAACTCCATAATTGCTGACCGATTTGCCTCATCTTACATTAGGTTGATAGCCTTTTTGTTCTACAGGACAAAACCATAAGGATTACTGGCCACCTAGGAAGATGTATTAAATGTACTGATGCAGCACCTCATCACTTTATATGGATCACAGCCCTTCACCCAATAGATGAAACTATCTGTAACCATATAAAGTAATTTCGGATCAGCAAAATGAATTTTCTCAAACTCATAATGGAATCGGAACAGAGACAGGTCTAATAAGCGCATAACAACATAGACAGGTTTTATGAACACTAGTGTAGTCTCCGCCATCCCCACAGCAACTAAGTTCTGGTTGAAGATTATGACCCATTCAAAATTTGGTCTGACGATACATTTCCTTTGGTCCCAACGTGTGTCCCAAGGTGACATATGACATAAACCGGCGAAACGGTAGTATATTCTATGTCATCTTTCACTAATAACGATGGGTGCATTATGCAGCATTCATTGTGAATGGGCCGATATATTCTAATAGTGTAAGTCGGGGTAGTGTGTTCGAACTCATATAAATTCATGCATAGTTTGTTACATTTTAGGCATAACCTGGTTCAGAGGTTTTATGTTTAAGATTTTCAACCTTTCTATAAGTTATTTGTTTTAAGATATAACTGTGTTGGTCTTTTATCTTTGACAGTCTTGGTCTCCATCAGACATGTGCAGTGTTCCCCGCCATGTTGATTTGCAGCGCTTTATCTAGTCCTACTTAGTTTCACGTGAGCTCCTGAGGCCCACCGCACGGCGTCCATGGAGACGAGGCGCACGGCAGGTTTAAGTTAAGTCTTGGTGTAGATTTAGTACTTATGTACCGCGTTCTGAATAGGTGACTACGCCTGTTCACACTGTTTTAGTTTTATTTCTAGGCCATGCCCTCTTAGACAAATTATAGATTCAGGTATATCTTCTGAAGAAGACTCAATTATTTGGGCTGAAACCTAGTTTCATTACCACAATAGAGGCTGATATTTTCTTATATATTGTACTGTTCTTTGTTGGTCTTTCTAGGAAGCTGTCACTACAGGTTTGCTGGCTCAAACACCCTGCAGGTTGGGGAGGCTCACGAGGGAAGACTGTCCTTCAGAGGAAATGAAGGAAATATATTGTAAAGTGAGCACTCCTTCCAGGAAAAGTCTTTGATACAACCACCACAAGCTGACAGACAATATCAAAATGAGACCGACACAGCAACCACAAGACACTGCTTTTGATCTCCTATCAGAGTGGGGACAAAAAATGTAAAAAACTGAGAGAACGTTTCGTTCTCAAAGATATGCATAAGAATATGCAAGTGGTTGCCTACCAACAGAGAAGAAAGCTGCCTGCACATGTTTCTAGTGGAACCCACGAGTTCAATGTGTGTTTTACAACATACAAGTAGTGCTCCATTCCCATGGAATATTCAAGTGCTCTGCAATGCATGCAAGTACCGTTCTCTTCCGCGATCTTTAGAACTATGTATTAAAATATTTTTAACTATAGTTTTATCATAATCTGTATATTTACCACTAACTAGAACTATGTATTAAAATATTTTTAACTATAGTTTTATCATAATCTGTATATTTACCACTAACTTCTACATGTGATCAGTTTCCTGTGATTATTTCTATCTCTGATAATGTTTGTAAGTAACCATTTTTTCGTGATATGTGTGATTTCCCGCCAATTTCTGTGTGCATGATCGGTGACGGTTAAGTTTTTTTTATTATTTCTATGTGTGAAGACGATTTTAACTACCTGTTTTTCTATGATATATGTTTTCATGATATGTATTTTTCAAAAAGACCTCTGTTTCACACGATATATCTGGGCTGACTATATTTAGTGATATAATTGAGATCTGTAGCAGTATAATTACGTGCAGTGAGTGTTTATATGACGTTGACGCCAATTTCGTGGCTGCATTGGACGTACAATCCGGTAAAAGCGACCTATTTGCATATTTAGTCACTTTTTGAAATGTCGATAATTTTTTCGAAGCATTTTACAAGACTTAAATCTTCCAAAATTAAATAGACAGCAGAGAGTGATGAGCTTTTCCCGCAAATTTCCAACTGGATAACAAGCAAAATGAAGAGTAAATTAACCTGTGTCCATCTACACTAACAGCTCAGAACAGACTGGGCAATTTTGCCCATCATTTTTCCAGATGAATGAGGGGAGGGAAGAGGAGAGGAGGAGAAGGATAGGGATGGGGGAGGATGGATGGGCATTTCCTAGAGGGGGACGGGGTAGTTAGTCGACCAGGGGACAGGGGAAGGGGTGGTGAATCTCCACCATCTTGAATAAATTAAAACTGTCCAAGAAGCACCCTTATCCCTCTACTCAGTGATCTGGTGCACAGTAAAGTTGGCTCACTGCATGGCTGACATGTAAGAGGCGACACCCACACACTCCTGCTTCAAATTCATCAAAAGTTATGGAAACACAACTGGGAAGCTGGAAGGTGACTGGTAACTTGCAAGTCGCACTGCAAACCAAGTCAAAATGGCTGTCACACCCTCTCTTCCATTCAGAGATACAGTTACATGTCACTACAATAGGTCGCAGAACTCTCTAGTTTAGAAAACAAATCCCACTGTGCCGCTCTATTCTCTTCTGCCCTGAGTTCCCCCGTACGTAAATTTGTGTAGAAGCTCTTCTATCCTATTACTCAATGTTGTAGTGATCTGTTGAAATACGATAACATTACTTTTCAGTGCATTCCTCAACATTTTGTAGGGCTGTTTTGTTATAGTAGCTTTTCTTTGCATCAGCATGCTTGAATGCAAAGTAATCGGAAAAAGATACCCCTCTGTCACCGGTAGCTATGGGGATCTTCTTTTGTGTGACGATGGCCCCACCTCAAAGAAGTACAGACAACCTATCTTTCCCACTCTGATTGAGCTGTAGATCATGCCATTTTCTCCAAATTGTAGGAACTGGGGTTTCATAAAAGTGAGCAGCAGATTCATCAACTCCGTGGTCATATGGCTGAGGTGTCGCCCTAGGGTCGAACACGCTGCTGCAAGCCCTCCACAAAACTCACGCTGGTGTGGGCAGTTAGTTATAAGTCCATCTCTGTCCTGGTTAGCCGTAAAAACTGAACTGTCTATCTGTACACGTCACATACTCCAATCTACCTTAGGTATATACAAACATTATTCAGAGTAAGGCTTGTACATGCCTAAGTTTGGTTGGAGTACACGTCAGCCACAGCAGATTACAAAGAGTGTGGGGTCTGTGGTGAACTAAAACGTCAGCTGGACCACACATACTTGTGTGGACTGCGTGATAGTCTGCGACAGCGTTCCCCGGGAATCAACTGTCGTGGTTACCTGTCGCTTTTGAGTTTCCCTTGTCGTGACCATCTCCTCAGCCACGAAACAGTGGATTGGAAAGGAGTCTTGGTCATTCTCTCAACATCAATGTGAGGACTTCTAAATCAGAGATGCCATGAATTGTAAGATGTTTTCGGAAGATAGGGTCGACGTAGGCCTCTAGTAATGTGCATTTGTCCTACGACCCTTTTTGAAAACAGGAATGACCTGCTCTTTTTTCCAGTCTCTAAGTGCCCTTCGATGCTCCAGTGAACTTCGGTGAACTGCTTCTAGAAAGGGAGGAAATCCTTTCGCATAATCTTTGTAGAGTCTTATAGGCATCTCATCCAGTCCTCATGACTTTCCAGTACAAAGCGACTGTAGATGCTTTAAGCTCATTTCATTAAAACACCATGTACAAGTACAGGATAATTTAAATGAACTGTTTCCAGCTGGATTAATTGTTCGAGCAACTACCTTCAGTGGTCACATAATTTTCTATACACAATTTTCCGGCAGATAAGGTGAATGCGAATTGCAGAATAGCAGTGAACTTCAAGACTTGTACTGCAGCAGTGGATATTCGAGGATTTGCTTTCCTTCAATAGGTGTTACAACCTAGTAAGGTGGAGTAATGCTTGTAGATGCCTAAGCTAGATTTGAATATGAGTCGTTATAACCATTTTCAGTCTACATGACATAAGGCACTAATGACAGCTGCGTGGTCAGCTGAAATCTAGATGTGCAATAGAAAATACAAATGACGGTATGATTGATGCTGACCATCTTTCTATTCTAAAATCTGCATTTCAATTCATCATGAAATCCTTAAAGCATTCACATTAAATTATTAAGTATCGCGAACAGTCATTACAAGTCTTGGTGAAACAAAATAAACACACACAGAATTATTGCTTGTACCGCTGCTGGGCGTCTAGCTGGTGACAGTCGTTTTCGTAACTCGATATTTCGACAGAGTACCTTGTCTTCATCTTCAGGTGATATCTGTAGAATGAGCGTCTTTGCTACATCCCACCTCCTTTATTCTCTGACTGCCCCCCATTCCTTCCTCCACCACCAGTCGCATGTCAGGGAAGTCATTCTCGACTGATGCTGCGATTTTAGTTGGCTAAGTGTGTGTGTGAAATCTTAGGGGACTTAACTGCTAAGGTCATGTGACCCTAAGCTTACACACTACTTAACCTAAATTATCCTAAGGACAAACACACACACACACACACACCTGCCCGAGGGAGGACTCAAACCTCTGCCGGGACCAGCTGCACAGTCTAAAATTGCAGTTGGCTGAGTGCTGGGCCTCAAGCTTTGCTCACGGTGAACCAAGTGTCCCTGTTGATGAGCCCATCAGCCTTTCGCATTTCAACGGCCTCCTTCACAACACAGTCCCAAAACGCTGAGATCTGATCTAGGAATTCTGTTTCTTCGTACTTTATTGAGTCCACTGTAGCTATGCAGTGTTCTGAAACCGCACATTTTGTTAATTGCTTAAGTTCAGTACGTCTCCTGTGTTCCTTGCATCTTTCTTCAATTGTCCATACACTCTCCCCAATCTATGCCCCCCCCCCCCGTTTACATGGAATACAGTAAACGCAAGGTTTTTGGACCCCAAGACATCTTTCATCATACCTGATGGAGCATTCCGGAAGTGGATGAAAAACCCATTCATTGTTACATTGAGTCAGGATTCTGCCGATTTTATTTGATACTTTGCCGGCACACGGCAGATACTCCATTGACTTTTAGGCTTCTGTCTGCTGGTCTTCTACTTTCTGCTCGAAAGCACGTAGGATTTTGTTGTATCCATTCTTCTCCAAAACGTGCTTCAGATGGCTAAGTTTGCGTACCACACCCTCACCGGTGGAAAGTCTGCCTCCATAGCGTAGCGGTAGCGTTACCGCCTACCACACAGGGGTCCGGGTTCGATTCCTGGCAGGGCACTGGGTGGTGTGTGTTCCTCTGAAGTAGCCAAAGTGGCGTCAACTAAAAGGACTTGAAATACGGCGGCCGAAAGCCCCCGAAATGTAGCCTCCTGGCCAACAATGCCATACGATCTTTTCCATTTTCCAACGCTGGAAGGTCACTGTTCTCCCCCACCTCCACAGTGAATTTGACGCTAGGCTGGAGAGAGTACCGATGTTGGAGGAACTCCTGAAGTCCTCGTCTTCAAAAATGGTTCAAATGGCTCTGAGCACTATGGGACTCAACATCTTAGGTCATAAGTCCCCTAGAATTTAGAACTACTTAAACCTAACTAACCTAAGGACATCACACACATCCATGCCCGAGGCAGGATTCGAACCTGCGACCGTAGCAGTCCCGCGGTTCCGGACTGCAGCGCCAGAACCGCTAGACCACCGCGGTCGGCAAGTCCTTGTCTCCCATGTAGCCACACCACAAATGTGTCATCAATTGAAAAAGCATTTAGGGTTCAGTGCAGTTGTTTACATAGCTTTCTCTTCCAAGTCCTCCATAAAATAATTTCGTGCAACTGGTGACAGAGGGTATCCCTTGGTGACGCCATCTGCTTGATCATAATAGTCGCCATTGAAGAGAGAGAATGTCGATGTACACACTCATCAGCCAGAACATTATGACCACCAACCTAACAGCCAGTATGCCTCTTTTGCCATGGATAATGGCAATAATGCTTTGTGGCATGAAACCAATGAGGCCTTGGTGGACCGCTGGAAGGATTTAAAATCACATCAGCACTCACAAGTCATTTAATGCCTGTAAATTGCAGTGAGAGGGCGATGAGCTCCGACACCACGTTCTCTCCCATACCAGGTGCATTCGATTGGGCGCAGATCTGCCGAGTTGGGGGACCAGCACGTCAATTGGAACTCGCCGCTGTGTTCCTCGAATCACTTCATCACACTCCTGGCCTTGTGACAAGGTGCATTATCTTGTTGAAAACTGCAACTGCCATTGGTAAACATGATCGTCACAAAGAGGTGTATATGGTCGGCAACCAGCGCATGAGACTCCTTGGGTGTCATGGTGCCTTGCACGAGCTTTACTGGGCCCACAGAGACCCACGTGTATGATTCCTAGAGCGTAATGGAGCCACCACCAGCATTAAAGACTGATGTTAATTCCACCAAATTCTACCACCTGTCCTATTTTACCCTCATCATGTTTTGAAGACACTCACCACAGCATTCCTCAAACACCTGACAAGTTGTGCAGTTTACAAAACGTTCGTGTCGATCCCCCAGTCCATCACTGTCTGCCCTCAGTCTAACTCAGATAGAACGCCCACCTTTCCCATTCTACACACGGACAGCACATTCACTGATACTGCATGCATCATGCATGTGTCATTCCTCACCAGGTGACACTGCTTTCACCTTGACAGATCTGTATTGATAGCAGGTCGGTGGCCATAATGTTGTCGCTCATCAGTGTAAATAATTTTTTTTAATTTGTAAAGTAATAGTTGTTAAAATCATATGCCGTCCATTTTGTAATCTTATTTGTTAGTACTTGTTGGTTGCAATGTGGAAATAGCAAGAGCTGTGTTTCTGAAAACTAGAAATCTGTTAATAATGAGTATGTTTGGAGGTTTTCTTCTGAATATATTTTTGGGGACTATAGCCCTCTATATGCTCAGACTACAAGTGAACAGAATTTTTTGAACTGTATTGCTAAAGGCTATCTAATGAAGAGGCACTGCAACGAACCAGGCTGAGAAGACATTTATGGTGCAATTTCACTAAAGAAAGGGATCAGCTGATATGAAAAATCCTGAGGTATCAATGAACTGTGAGTTTGCTAATGAAAGGAAGTGTGGGATCGGGGGATTGGGTAAGAATTACAGAAGAGCGTCATAACTTGACTGTTGTAAGCAGATTCAGGCGGATATGGGTTACTGTAGGTACAGAGATGGGCGAGATTGGACAGGGCACACTGGCTCTGAGAGCTGCAGCAGACTGGTGCGCAGGCTGATTTCCGGAACACCATAGCTTTTATCTCGCAAAGCCACTTCAATTAAATTTCTGTAAATAAAGATCCCAAACTAATAAAACTGACATTTTTAAAAATTCTCCCACACTACATTAACTTGTGTTTTAATCTCATTTTCGGCAAAAAATAATATTATTCAGCATGGCTTGCAACTCCTGACTGATTTTTGCAGACAATGCTAACTTCAAATAGAAACGCTTCGTGCAAAAGTGGAAGCCACTGCCAAACACCCGCAAGAACCAGTCGTGCGCCTGCAACTATTTGTTTGTCGATATGTTCAGTCTGACAATATGTGAGGCACGTTGGGTCGCAGTGCAATGGTGGTGTTTCTGCTTATATGCAGTGAAATCGACAGTATTTCTTTACGTTAGCTACACAACATCCAGTAACCTAGTAATTCCACAAGAGTGAACTTAAGAATATTCGGCACCGTGTTACACACACTGATAAAAATGCGAATGTATTTATTAGTGTGCAAATGGTCATTACTGAACATGTGTCGTTTGGCAGCTGTATTTCGTCAGTCACGAAAGGGAATCAGAAATACCGTAGAATGTCACACCTTCCAACATGACGCAATGACAGATTCCACTCTGGCTATGAACACAAAGGATCCAAACGATAGAAACAAAATTAAATGTCTTCTGTACTTCGATAAGTGTCACAAAGTGAACTGATTCAGTAAACTTACAGTTTAAAGTCTGTCCCCAGCCGCTGACCTCGCCAGTTAGTCCCGTGAGGATGGTGTTCTCTTCATCAGGAGAAGGTAACGTGACCACCTTGACGTAACCTTGAGGACGAAACAGGAAAACATATTGACAAGATGTTATTTTTGGCTTAGCTAAATGTGGAATGCAGTATCTAAGTACAATGAATGATATCCTACGTCTTTGGAATCTGCGCGTTAGCTTTGCCATATGAATTTTCTGCAACAGGCTGCTTACGAAGAACGATTATTGTTAAGTGACTAATTTTTAAATAAGCTACAGCCCCTTCGTTCGTCTTCTTGTCAGGTCTAGCTTCAGCCTGACACTCTTGGTAGTTACGGATTTTTTTCTCTTTCCTTCCACCTCACTCTTTACCCTCTTGCGCTGCACCTGCGTCACAGCCGGAAGTCGTCCGATCCGGTACGGCGCCGGCCAAGGCCGGAGTAGGCAACAAACAGCAGGCGGCTGCTGCGCGTGACTACGGTGGAGGGGGACGCGCAGTACGACGTCGACCGGCGCCGGGCTGCCGGATTGGCCGACCTAACAGCATTGTTTCCAGTCCGGCGGCGCGCCACGAGCGGGGTGGTCGGCAAGGAATTCCTAAAGCATCTCGTGAGGAATGATCCTCGCCTGTGGAACCAGCGGATTAAAGGCTACGATAACCGTGATATTAAGCGAGGACTGTGGGAATCTATTGGGGAGCAACTATCAGTCAAAGGCAAACATAGAAATCATTTTGCAATAGTTTTAATGCTTGATTTCAATTCACTACATGTTACTACAAATCAGTACTAATTTCAACATATTACTTTTAACATACAATTATTTTATCAAATTGTCAAAAAGAGATAAGTTTTTACCTGCTAAAATACTACACGATGCGTTCGATTTGCCACGGAACGACGCCAACCCCATTGAAGGATGACTTTAACTTGTCTCTGTTAATTTGAGCCTGCTGTGATGGTCTGTTGAACGTTCCTGATGAACCCCTTTCTTGACGTGGTGAAGCACTTGCGTCTTCTTCTAAACTTGTCGAGTTGAAGAAGTCACCACCTACACAGTCAATAATTATTTTCTGCAGTAAGCACATACATTTCACAATCCTCGCCGCTTCACCAGGTTCTGTTTCAATACATCTGCCCAGTAGACGGCACCTGCCAGTCAGAACACCGAAAACACACTGCCCTCGATAGCCTGTAATTGAAAACTTTTTCTTCGTGTGAGAGACGTCGTTTGGAATAAGGTTTCATGAGATCAGTTTCCAAAGGGTATGCATCATCTCCAAGCAAGATAAACGGCATATCTATAGTAATTCTTTCGACAGGTTATGTTTCCGTAGGGTAGTGTGACTGTTCTCCAAGAATGCAGACAAAGTAGAAGCCGAAAACGTTCCTCCGTCACTCTGTTTTCCACAACCTCCCACATCTCTTAAAGTAAATCGACAACGGTACTCCACCAAAGCTTGTAAAACTACTGTTGTAGTTTAAAAACATAGTTCCACTTTGTATTGGACATTTAATTCCGATATGCTTGGTGTCAATGCATCCACGTGCATGAAAAAAATTGCACTGCTCGTGGAATCCTCTCGCTATTTCCTCAAAACTTTTCAGATCAGGAAAGGGTAGGTGTCGCCAACAGAAATTCCTCCATATCACATCCACAACTGCCGAGACACACTTACCTACTGTGTAATCACTCAGTCGAAATGTTAGGCGCAAGGACCGAAAAATCCCTGTTGCTACGTGTAAGTACCTGAAAGAGTCAAATGATAATTGAATATTACTCAAATGATGTGGGTAGTCTTTGTTAGTGATATTTCAGTAATCTTAAACATATATAAACAATAACACAACATTTGTCCAAAGATCGGACAACATCTTCTGTGCTGATTTTGTGAGATTTACGTTTCCTTTTTCAGATGTACAGGCTCGGATAAAGTGGCAGAACTTGCGAGATGCTTTTGGGAAAAGCTATAAAATACTGCACGACTCCAAGAGCAGTCAGGAAGCTACTGCACCTGCTAAATGCCCCTATTTGAAAAGCATGGGGTTTCTGAAAGACATTATAACACCTGGGCCAAGCTCAGGAAACTTGCTTGCCACAGAGAAAGCGAATGAGCCTTCTCCACGTGATCGAAGTCCCACCATAGCAAGTTAGAAAAGTACAAATGATGGTGAAATGTGTCTCTCTTCAGAAGAGTTAGAGGTCTCCGCTTTTACGTCGTGTTCTGTGAAAGCAGAAAAAAAGACCAAAAGTCATGTAAAAAAATATGATTATGATTCACAGGCACTGGACAGCGAGAAAAGAAAGATAGACATATCTGAGCAACATGTTTCTCGAAAACAGATATATCAGGATGATGACGACTACTTCTTCTTCATGAGTTTACTGCCATCATTCAAACAACTCGATCAACTGGAGAAAATGAGGATACTTATGAAAATCATGGGGGATGTCACCGAAGACTTAGAAGCTCTCAACGTTAAAAATTAAAAGAGATTGTCAAGTTTTATGCAGACACGCGTTGGATGTCCTTTACCATTGCTACAGTCGTCGCCCTCCCCATCACCAAGTGCATCTAATTACGCCCAACATTCGTCCTCCTTTGTGAGCATAGTTCAAATGTGTCCTCCTGCCCAACAACCTGATGGCATTTCATTTTAATGGGCTATCCCTAATGTACTGTTAATAAGTTGTTATGAATTATTTTCCACAATTTTCCTCATCACATTCATCGCTGATATTTGTAAGTCTTGAACCAAACAATTGTTTCATTATGATTTTCAGATCATACATAGATACCTGTTTACAGTTGCTTATTTGTTAATAATATCTAATACTACTGTGAAAGAACGTAAACAAATATATGTCTATGTTAATGCATATTTTTATTGTAACTGAAGCCAGAATTTATTTATAATATTCATATATTATTTGACCAGTTATGCCACTCACAATAAAAATAGGCTATCAGCTGTTTTTAACTTTGACTTACCTGATTGCGATAGTAAGTTTTTCTTCTGGGGTGATACATTCCCTGTAGTTGAAATGGCCAGTTATATTGTCTCTTATGCCTTCAAGTACATAGTCAAACGTTTCTATAAGCATGCGGTAGTAGTCTTTGAACTTGTCTGGAAAAATTCGCAGTGATCAGCAAGTTGTAAAAAAACTCCCCTGCAAATCTGTTTTCACTAAAACGATGCACTCAAGTCCTATTGCTTTGTCTTTTAAGGCGAACATTCTTGTCTAGCAGCAGCCAACACAAAAAATCATCATCCGAATCACTCATGATAGCTTCTCAACAACTGCAGCTGCTGACCTACGGCTTGTAACTGAGTCCACTGCGGAAACTGACGACTGACGACAGTACCCTGGGTCGGCGCTCAGTGTAACCTCTTCCCGTCCTACGTGCGACAGCTGCCCACCGTTGCCGGATCGGCTCGCACCCAGTGTAAGGCGTTCACGTCGGACGACGCCAGCTCGAGTTCGTCGACCTTCACCGGACTCGATCGGAACGGACTACTTCCGGGCGGAGTGTAGGTGCAGCCTTAGTAGTACAAGGAGCCAAATAAGTACGAATCTATGTCAGGACACGAAATAACTTTCTACAACTTTATTTTTGCTTCTTAAACGAAGGAACGGAGCCAAAGCGAGCCTGTGAATGCTGGTTATGAGACGAAACAGAGTGCAGAAAATAGTTACAATACTTGCCAACAGAGTTCAGTTCCTCATTAGGAGATTGTACAGTCCCTGGGCAATTTATTACATGCACTACAGTTTTTAATCAAATTTTGATTTATATCTGACGAAATTTGTTTTTTTAATACATAAATTGTGATAAAATGATTATGTGTAGTCTACTTCATAACTACACTCATATAACAAATAACTAAAACGTAGTATTTGTTGAAAAATATTTTATTTCAACAACTACAACAAAATTTAAATATTGTGAAAATCTAATCATTACTTTTAATATCTTGTTGAGACACCTTCTGAAGCTATGACAGCCTTAATACGACCCGGCAAGCTGTCGATGCAGTACTGTACTGTGTCCTGCATTTGTCGATGGCGATACCACACATGGATGATCTCTAAGAGCTGTGGTTTTGTTGTGATGACATCTTTTGCCACCTCCCTCTTCATTAGTCCCCATACATTTTCTATGGGGTTCATGTAGGGACTATTATCTGTCCAGTGTAACACAGGGATATTTTGTTCCTTCAGAAAGGATTTAACTGACCTGCCTGTGTGACAGGGAGCTCCACCCTCCATAAAAATAAGTGGATCCCCATTCGGGAAGCACTCTTTGAGCTGTGCTATTAAAGGTTTTTGCAGGACTTCCGTGTACTGGTCTTGCCTCATTATGCCATTAATCACACAAAGAGGTCCTGTGCCCTTGCCACAGATGACAGTCCAAATCATCACCTTAGTTAAGTGTTTTATGATATGAATAATGCATTAGGGGTGAAATGTTTCTCCTGTTCGCCGGCGCACATACTGATAGTTAAAATTTCAAACGTCTTTTTATCGCTGATCCAGACCTATAAAAATCAATAAACATAATTACTATACTATGAATAAATGTACATAGCTTATATCATATCGTAAATAATAATTGTAAAGTTAAATTACCGATCTCCAGATGTCCACATCCTTATCACACCACTGTTTAGCTCACTTCAGACGCTTTGCTTTCATTGTGGCTGTTAACTATGGTTTTGTAGATGATCGACAAGTCTTGAAATCAATATTTCAACTTCCTGTGAACAGTGCGTTCAGATGCATTCAGATCAGCCTCTTCCACTTGAGATTTTATCTGTTTCGTTGTTGCAAATCTGTTTTCTAGGCTAATTCTTCTGAAAAATCTTCCTGACCTTGGGGAGAAAATTGTATTTCATCCACATTTATACTTCCTTCTGAGGCTCAATTCTTCACTTGAATGAATTTTCTTCTGTATCCGCCTTGCGCTAGCTTCGTGAAATTTCCCTATTGGAATACATTTTCATATTAACGAGGGTTTTGACCTCAGATTTTGTGCGGTGAAATGTCCCCCTTTCACCCATTTTTAAAGGTCACAGCTAGTAATATCAGGCTGTTAATCAGTCAATTGTGATGTAGATATTACGAAATTGATAATCAAAGCGAACAAAGTATTACACCCATTACACGTGAGAATGCCACTGAACACATCCTTTCCTGTATGCTGTACTCTGCACATTGATACCTACAATAAGTCAACAATCCAATGTCACGTAGCAACAATAGATACAAAATTTAACAATGTAATAATTTTGCTGAATAACTATAACAAATTTTCCGATTAATCGCATTAAATATAGTACTCAACACTTAGTTATTGCGAATAACATTAAAACTGTGCAGTGTGTCTAATACTTTGGCCAGGGACTGTAACTGCTACTGGTGGACTAATGTAAACAAGGAGGTACAGTGATGAGCCAAAACATTATGACCATCTGCTCAAGAGCTTGTTTACCCGTCCTTGGAACTAAATACATCACTGATTCTGCGAATCAGGTATCCGGCAATTCGTTGGTAGGTTTGTCTACGCACAGTTCATGTAATTTGCGTAAATAACGGGCTGCTGATTGGCATGCGTGGTAGTGGCGCCCGATAGCGGCCCCGGTCTCTTCCATCCGGTTTACAACAGACGAATTTGGTCGTCGAGACATCAACGTGAGTTTACTACAATGCTCGTCAAACCACTGCAGCACGGTTCTGGCCTCGAGACACGGACAACGATACTGCTGAAGGATGATATCGCCATCAGGGAAGACATCATGCATGAAGGGATACAGGTGGTTCGCTGCTGTAGGCATGTCTTTGATTGTTACCACAGATCCCATGCCAGAGCAGTAGAATTTCCCCCATAGTATAGTATTGCTCCTTCCAGCCTGTGTCCGTGGGACGCTGCACGTTTCGACTGGCTTCACCTCTATGACGGCAAAAATGAGATTCACTCGAAGAGCCGACTGTTTCCATTAATGTATGGTCGAAACCCGATGGTCCCGTGCCCACTGAAATTGAAATTGATGCTGTCATTGGGCCAACATGTGAACACGCATGGGTGGTCTGCTGCAGAGCTCCATGTTGAACAATGTACGACAAACGACGTGCACCGAAACACTTGAGCAAGTGGCAGCCCTGTGCTCTTTCAGCAGACATGCCACAGATCACCATCTGTCCTACTTTACAGAGCAGACAAGCCTACGAACCCCAAGTTCTGTGAGGAGCAGTAGACGTCCAGCCACTTTGCACCTAGTGGTAGTTCCACTGTCCTTGTACATCTTTCCATATATGCTCATGACAGTAGCATGTGGACATTCGACCAACTTCGCCGTTTTCGATATACTACTTCACAGGCTGTGCATAATAATAATCTGCTCTTTGTCAAAGTATCTAATCCCAATGAATTTCCCCATTCGCAGCTCGTATCTTCGCTAGGGTCATCCCCCATCCATGTCTGCTCTGCTTAAGTACCTTTGTCAGGTGGCTGCAACGACTGCTTCTTGGTCTTAACGTCTGTCACATGCAAGCAACAATTTTAAACAGAAAATGTTACAATGCTATTATGAATAACCCAGTGTCAGTTAGGCATTTCCAGACGTTTTTCTCGTCATATACGCTTATTTTATTCTGTAATGTAGGAATCTAGTTGTTATATGTTAACTAATCAGCGAGAGAAGCATGTGATATAAAAAGTCTCCTCTCGTAATTCAGCATTTTTCTGAATATGGACTGCCGAAAGTGATGTCTGGGCTATAATCTCTTCCAGAAAGTAGTGAGGACTTATTTTGCTATTGGTCGGATTTCCATCTGTCTTCGAGGCAGCTTTCACTGGATCGGGCTGATAGAAAATCTGAAGTAAAGAGAGAGAAATAAAACCATCATGGTAAGATTAAACAGTACATCTAATATTATTGTATATAAAAGAAAGTATTGCTTGACCAAGTTCATACATCAACGAAACGTGATCCCTTTACACATTAGACTATAATCAAAATGAATAGTACACCCTTTTTTATCAAAACATTTCTACCAGAAGCTAATGTTTGGGGCAACTCGTATTGTTGGAATTAAACTCCATTATATTTTTTGTGCATGTTGGGGCACTTACCACGGATTTTTCAGAGAAATAAGATAAAATTGGCATTTTTCGACGTGTCATTTTCCTTGCTGGGGTGCGATATATCGAAGTGACGATGTGTTTTTTAGGTCTGAAGCCAATGTTCTTTGATAAACATTTTATTAATTTTATTGTCTGAAAGGAAAAGATATACTGACAAATAATTTTAAAATATGGTGTATAAAAAGTATAAAAAACTTTCGAAATTGGCCTTGAAAAGAATTTCCTAACATAAGGGGCAGAATGGAAAAAGTGATGGACTTTGGCAACCTAGTCAAGAATATCAATGTCTGGAGAGAGTCCTATGTATTTCCAGAACTATATCATCATCAAATTGCTAATCAAACTGAAACTTACTTTTACATATGCGTTAACAGTTATTTGTGGTTCAGTCTACTAGTCTGATATATAAATGTTATTTTCACTCGCCACATACGATAAGTACATCTGGGTTGCTTACGAATGCACAAAGAAAGTGCTATTGTGATCATAATTTCTGTCGTATCCAACATGCTAAGGGACGGTGCTGACTGAGATCAACATGTAACAGCAGCAGGTGGGCCACAGGTGGTTTATACAGCATCTTTCCTACTGACTGAGGTACGCCGACCAGTGAATGAACTGAAAAAATGAATCATTTATCAGCAACCATGATAGACTGGAGACTTTCGAGGTTTTCATTTACAGGGAAACAGAGATCAGCAGACTGAGTAGAAAGTAATGCAAGAAAACTTCAGTTTGCTTACTATAATAACAGTAAGGGATTATCTCAGTATTTTATTTATATAAAAGTATTTAAGCAGCTCGATTAATGGCCAGACTGTTCAAATTTCAGATCAGCTCAGCAATTCTCTGAAGTTGAACTGACAAAATATATGGATTGTTGTATTTACGCCGAGGTAGTACAATTCTAAACGGTATTTGGTGTTAAGAAAGGGCAAGGAAAACCAATATGGAAGTTTTTATTACTGTAGAACATGTATAGGTGCAAAGTAGTTGTGAGTGGTATGTTGGTGATTTTATTTTGTAGCTCTGATAACAGTAATTTAGTTGACTGAGTAAAAGAAATTTGTAGACGGTAGTGACTTTCGAAAGAGACCAGAGGTGTGCACTGTGAAGGTAAAGTCAGTATACCATCAAGCTACGTTTGGTAGTTCCTACATAATGTATGCATGAAATATCGGTATTTACTGCAATTTGTAACCCGAGAGGGAAAGGGATAGATAAGAAAAGTGCCAGGAGAGAGAAAAGGAGAAGCAAGAAGAGAGCGAGAGCTACTCAAATATTTTAAAAAATAATTTCCTGATTTTAAAAACCAGGTGGACAGTAGTCTTTACCAGCAGTTAACTTCAACAGATGATAAAGGTGTAACACTGAATGCTTCAGTGCAGAACAAATTGTGAAGGAACAGGAGCATTGTGAGCAGATTAAAAATTTACAACAGATACTAGGAATATTTATGAAGGGAAATCAAAGTGACAAAATAAATTACAATAGAAGCTAGATAAAATATTGCTGAACTTGAGTGACTACAAAAAAAAAACGGAGAGTGCGTTGTCTGTGGACAAAATGATGCCACAAGTGATGAATTCTAGTGTGATTAGAAAAAAAATAGGGAAGTAGAATAGTTAACAGTAATGATACTACACAACAGTACAGTAGATGGGATGGTGTCAGTAGACTCATAGGACCTTGAGTATACGTCGATGCCTGTTGAAGGAGACTTGTAAGTGGTGCCAAACGAGATTTAAGTGGTATACATGAGGTGAATTACTGACAAGAAACACATAATCCAATCCAAATTGTCAAAATAGAAAAAAAAAACGAGAGATCAGGCAGGTGCAAAGGAGATAGAAGTTCTTGGCAAAAGCCAAGACCAGTGAACAAATATTTAGGAACAGTGAATTTGGTCAGACCATTTAATCAGTATCATATTATTGTCTCTAAGCAAGCAAATAGTGTGGAATGCTGTATGAGGAAAGAAAAAGTCAGCCAACTGGAATTCTTACAATGTGAGAAGGGGAATGTAAAGGTCAATGTGGTTGCAAGAAAGAGTGGAAGAGAGTGTAAGCTTCAATGCCAGCTTAATATTGAAGGGCAAGTGAAGAATGAAAGGGTAAATTTATTAACTGAGTAAAATACAGGAAGGAGGCACGGTCTCGGTCATTTAAGGGAATATATTTACAAGGAATATTTAGAAATGGAAGCAAAGTGGTGGCTAGAGTGTATTTTCCATAAACAGTTTCAAGTACCTCCATCCAATGCACAGGATGTCAGACCTAGCTGCATAGATTTTATTGGAAGTAGATTGGTTGAAAGAATACTAAGGAAAAATATTATTTAGGGGTCAACAATTAAGTTTAAGCTATGAAAGTAAGCGTAAGAGAGTTAAATTTCATAGCGAAAATGCTCATATTGCAGTTGAAAACATGGAGAATGTAGGGAGAACAATGAGAGAAAATTTCGTTTCGAAACATCACGCCAAAGTGAACAGTAAAAGCATAAAATGATTATTTCTTGGAAACGAGTAAAAAAAATTGCAAGCCAGCAGAAAACGAATTAATGTTTTTTATCAAAGATACCTGGCTGGCATCAATAATGGATATGAGTGTAAATTGAAGATGAAAGTAGGAGCCCAGTATCATAAAACATGTCAGCTAATGCCTTTAAGGTTGAAGGAAAACATACAGGCTGAAAGTAATCAAAAGAGGTCATGGTGTAATTTTGACCGTCTGCACACTCCTTTTAACAATTCTGTTGAGCCTATCAAACAGCCGTTTGGGAAAATTAGATTTGTTCTGGATGTAAGAATGATGAATCAGTATGTAGAAGTTGAGAAAGTTCCTCTTATTAGAATAGAAGAAGTGTGAATGAAATGTTCAGGAATATAATACACTGACACAAAAATGTGAAACAACGAGAAGTCAATGTTACTTTATTCAGAGTCTCATCATGAATGAGCATGTAAATGATTGGGGGGGGGGTACTATTCTCTGTGTTACATAGAATGGCCACTGGCATTTGGCATTTTTGCTTTTCGGGTTTAGTGTTGTAACCAGACCCACTAGGATGCAAAAAGGGCGGGAGGAGCGGTAGATGTTGAGTGATCACTGTGAATGATGGTGATGTCACATATGCATGTGACACAGCGTTATCACCACATGACAGAGTATGAAAGGAACCTAATTGCAGGTCTCCATCTGCTGGTTGGTCGAATCCTGCAGTATCCAGATCTGTGGGGTTTTCAAATGTGACAGTGATCCAAAGTTCGACTACATTAGAACGCAGGGGCAGGCATACTTCTCGCCAAGGTTTCATTCCCCATGACTGCCCACCACAAATGATTGGAACTGAAATGTGCACCAAGTGCTTCATACCTTCTTCACTTGTACACTGGTCAGCTCAGAACAAGTAATGGACCTCCTGCAACATGCTGTATGATAGCGCACCATTGGTCAGAGACTAGAAGCAGCCAGTCTAGGGAATTACCGTCCCACACACAGCCTGTTGTCACCACCACAACAGAGATGTATGTGTTTGGAGTGGTACCATGAGTAGGAAGCATGGACTGCTGCTGAATAGCACTGTACTGTGTTGAGCAATGAATTAGAGTCCCTCATTCCCATAGACGACCATTTTCGACGAAAGTGCTAGCGATCTGGAGAGCAGTAACATTCTTGGAATGTTTTGGAGATTGACCGGCAAAATCCCCACATCTATCTCCAATAGGACATGTTTGGGACCAGCTCAGATGTCAACTCCATCCCAGTGCCTCTATAAAGGATATCAAGGACCAGATTCAACATTTATGGGCCAGCTTGCCTGAGGAGAGGATTCAATAGCTTCATGAAACCCGTCCCAACTGAATCAGAGCATAAATCAAGACCAGAACGGATGAAACAGCATAGCAAATGGGCTTTGTAATCACAGATACAACACAATCCATCTTCTCAACTGAAGGAGTTCCATTTCGTTTTCTCCTCCTTTTTTTCCTCTTTTGGGCACTTCACTTTTTTGTGAGGCAGTGTATTTTAGTTATCTATATCCAAGCACTAGTTGCTCGCAGGGGCCATTAGTAGAATAAATACATAAGTTCTGGCTCATTTTCCCCAAATCGTCGGATAACCATAGAATTTCTCGGATTCCCAAGAAATTTTCTGCTGATTTTTCCAGAAAAATAACCCAGAACCTCCATTTGCTTGTCTTAGCAAAAATTAGGCGAATGGGGGTTAATGCAGGTAAATGGAGGGATATGGAGGGAAATGGAGGTAAACATAGGCAAACAGAGGGAAATGGAGGTAAAAGGCAGTAAATTGAGGGAAATAAAGGAATGTCATCATAGGAATGCTTCACCATATGTAATTTTTTATTTTTTTTAAATTTTTTATTATTCCAGGAGGGATGCTTGTCCCCCTGAAATTCCATAATGAATAAAACATTTTTATCTTCAAATAAAGTAAGTAGTAAGGTAAAATAGTCTTAACGATATCCATAGGATGATATCTAGATCATGAAGTTCATTATTATTATTTTTAAATTTCTTCATTCCATTGTATCCTAATTTAACCTTTCCATCTTCAAAAAATTGAAGATGTCAATCGCTTATTAATTTCAGATAAATATCTGGCAACATAATCTTAAACTCTTTATTAAGTTCTATACAATTTTTTTCTCCATATGCAATATTTTGCAGCCATAAATGTTGTGCAAAACATTCACTTGTAACTCATTAATTTTTTAGATATATCATAATTGCTTACATTATTGAGCTTCTTGAGTAGGGGATCCATTTAAACATAAAAATTTTCGCTAACAGGATATAAATTTTATGTGTCATAGTATGTAATAAATCTGAATTATTTTTTCACATTTTAAGGGTGAATAAGAAGAAGAAGATGAAGAGATTCCAGATTTTGATTTCCATGATGAAGAAGATGACAGAGGCAGCTGACAGTGTGACAGCTAAAGTAGTGGCAGCTGAAGCAGTCTCTGGGCAGTGCCCAGTGTCAGACTGATTAATGTTCACATTGTAATGTATTTATCTTATTTTGTAAAACATGTTTTTTGTTTTTTATCATCATGAGGACTCACCCAGTTGTGTACCTCAATTGAATAAAGTTCATGTGTAATGCTTTGGTTTAAATTCCAAGCCTATTATATTTTTCAAAACATATTTCTTTATGCCTTTTGATTTCATCTCCTTCTTGGCACCAACTTTATATAAGCATACATTTTTGCTCTCAAACCAAAAAATTCTTCCATTACTTTTCCATTCATCTTTCATTTTTCCAAAAACTCTCTTGACTACATAGCGAATTATGTGTCTATTTTTTTGGATAATCGCTTGTGTCAATGACATTAACCATTGATGTCATGTCTTCACTGAAATCTTCAGTTTGCAAATTGATATGTATGTGTCTGTTATCTCCATGGATCTCCACACCATAGGTCAATATTTTCACCATATTTAGGTTTCATATTTCTGTAGTGAAAATCATACATGTTTATTTTTTTTAATAAAAAAATCATTTCAATATAAATCGGTTTATTAAACTTAATTTTGGTTACATTCATGAAAATTGCAGAAAGATTTTCATTAAATATTGTTCGCCCTTTGAAGTATGGCTTTGCCACAAGTCTTTCACACTTACCTGCATCTGAAACTATATTTATATTCCGTGTGTATCTTACGTTTTCAATTGTCAAGCAATTCATCAACTTCTACAAATTCTTCTAAAAATCATTCTTCACTTTGGTTCTCATTTCTGTGTTCAAGTTTCTAAATTTACTTAACCAGTTAGATTGTTTAAATTTTAAAATTCTTTATATTTTTGATATCTTTGTTCATAGAGGGACGTATTGTTTAAGATTTCTATGGTGAACTACATAATTATGTTTATTATCCAAAATAGTAAACAATTTACTTTCCTTAATTCGCTTTCAGGAGCAAGTTGTGTACCTTTATGGAAATCATGCTGTGCTTTTGGATATTCTAAATATACTTCAAATACATATCCCACTCAAGAAGACTCCAACATCTCCTTTTATTAAATAAAAGAATCCAGATCATCCCATTCACATCCACCATGTGGTAACTATTGACTTAAAGCATAACTGTAGAGAATGTGTCTAAATATGCTGAACAATGTAACGTCTTTCTTGCTTCATAATTTTTCATATATTTACTACTTGGCTTTATATGTCTTTTACAACATTGGGCTGTACCACCTATTATTTCTTTTTCAATCATTAAAATCATATAGTAATCATTCTTAGCATTCCATAAAAAAATAAATCAAGTGCACTAAAATACCAAGATGAGTCTAAACCTTATACTTTTTGGTAGTTTTTGTACAGATTTCAAATGCATCAGCTAATAAAAAAACATCAGTCTGAAGACAGAGCTCACAATATTAACCAAGATTCTTAATACTGTATTTCTGCAAACTTATTTTGCTTGGCTATAATTTGCACCACTTATTTCACAGTAATTCTGTTTATTGTAATATTGCTCGCTTGATGGAATCTTTGTTTCTTCAAAATTCCTTCTACTATCCATATAATCAGAGGTATAATCACATTTCTTAATTACTAGAGTGTCTAAATTTCCTAGAAAAAACTTTTTAATCTTGGTCAGTTAATCTTTTTTCAGATTTTAAAGAATTTTTCACGGTTTGAAATCATGAATCTAATTCCATCAATAAACCACATCTTCAAATACTTTGCTTTCTTATCAAAATTATTATATTGATCATCACTGCTGAGTATCAGATGTATTGTATTTTCGTCATAACCAAGTTCTCTTCTGAACAAATTTGAAGTGTATCCTGAGAGATTATTTAAATAAATTGGCACAAAACTAAGTTACTTCAGTTGAAAAATACACTAATTACATGGTGGAGCTATATATTTTCCAGATAAATTATATGACAAACTTGTTTTTTATAATGATATCTACCTAATGAGCGTATTTTAGATCCTGTATGCCTTAACTGTTATAGCAGTGGTAATCGTCTCATTTCTTCAACTTCAGAGTTACTTCTTCCAATTCACTGAACCACTTTTTTTTCATACATTGAATGAAATTTTGAAACAACTTGGTCTTCAATATATGACAGTATCTTTATAGTCCCCAATAACGTATTTGGTAAAGTAACAAAAGCACTTGATTTATGTTTTTGATATTTCACAGTACCAGATGTGGCTATTTAATTCTAATTCTATTAGATTTATTCGTTCATTGCTAATTCTACATCTATCTTTTAATATTTTGCTCTACAAAGCATTACCATTATCATTCCCCATTAACACTAGATATTTTAGAATTAATTTTAAGAAGTTTGTCAGTTTTGGATTTGGTTGACAGACAATTTTTAACAGCAGATTCTCAACATCTGCATAAATAACAAATGGAACTTTCTGTGTATGTTGATAATATAGGAATCTGTCTCTGTGAATTCTACATTTAATGGTTTTTTAAATAAGCAGTTTTGTGTGTGACTATCAACTTTTCCTGACTGTTCAAGTGAAGTAAACACATAACAAATAAATTTTATTTTACTCAAAAGAATCCTAGGTAAATCTGTTAACCAACAGTAGCGTGAATTACTCTAATTCTTGAAATAAAAGAGGTTCACATTTTTTTTCTTTTTCTTACAGTTCGTAGCTTTTAATGGACACACTTGACATTTTTCATCAAATGAAAAAACATTACTAGATACATTAATTTTAGTCTCAGATTTTTTTATATTATCAATCACAACTGAAAACATAAATTTTTCAAGTTTTTGATCAATATAAAGACCAACATTTCTATGTATTGTAACTTACAGTGCATCTTTATTTTCAGGAAACAAAGCAGATTTTCTAATTTGATCATTATTTTTCACATTAATAGAAGCTTTCCTATTTCTTACTGTTTCTGGCAAGTCAACATAAGATGAGAATCTTAATGCAACATATCTATTAATTCCTAATTGCAAGCCAATAATACTGCTTAATGTCTAAGTAGATTCTTGTGAATGAAAATTAGACGTTTATGATGCAAATTCTCTTTTTATTTTCAGATTTTTAATCAAATCTCTTTCATTCATGAATGTATAATATTTTTTATGAAACATACAGAACATAATTCTGTGACCTGTAGGCATTTGATACTCATGAAACAGGATAAAATTAAGTTTCAGTCCAAAGCAAATTTTTATATAATTTTCCACTATTTTTATAATTTTTTGTTTCCGTGGACTCAAGAAACGATTAGGCACGTTTAAGTACAGATTATTTTCGAAATTTATACTTTTTAGTCTTTGAGCAAAAGTTTTACTAACTATATGTTTTCTAACTGTTCTCCTGTGTCTTCATTCCTCAAATACATTAGTAGAAGGAGGAAATCTGTCCTTCAATGGTTTAGGTTCATTATTTTGAAAAATTTCATCATCATTTCCAATTGTAGAATAAAGTAATTGTTTACAAGTATATTCGTGATGTTTATTAGTATATGTAGTTATAGCAGTTTTTTTCAAATTCCTATATCAAATCTAATTAGTCCTTCTACAATAATCACATAGTTTGACAAATGTGATACGATCAGTTTTGATCCTTATTTAAGTCAAATATGTTTTTAATAGTATAAATGTAATTGGGATCCTGATTTCTAATGGGAGCTTTCCTATTTTTGTTATATTCTATACAATATTTTTTTATTTTGCTTTTATGTTTGGCTTAGACTATGGATTTAAATAAAAAGAATGTAAATCTTCAATTTCTTGTCAGCCAATAAATTTTTTTGGAGATATTTTTCCACACTCATCTTGTTTTTATTATTTTTAATGATATCAAAATCTTGTCATGTTCTTCACTCAGAATTCATTCTAAACGATTTTTATAATAATATGCAGAAACGTTTTTTTCATATACACAAGGAAGTCATTCGCTATTATATACTGCAGTACAACATTCACTTAATGTGGTTTATACATTGTCCTATAACCATATTTTGCATATTTCTGTAACAAAATTATCAATTGTTTCCTCTACTTGACTTGTTTTACATATTATATATTTGATTGGTTCTGGTGACAACTTTTTATCTTTCTTAATTACATCCACTTATATGGCAAAAAATTAATAAAAAATAAAATTAGTGTACTAGAAAAGTTACTAGCATTTACAATATATGTTTTGACACAGTTATTATTTAAGGAACTAATGCTGATAATCTACTGCAATCAATACCATATAATGATAAAGCAGGCATACCAGTTCTCACTATCATTTTTTTGAATTCATTGTATTCCTAGAATGTCATACTTCAAAAAATACAACAGTCCATTAATATAGTTGTATGCATAATTTTTTGCACTGGGTAATCCCTAAAATTCTCTAATTATATCTCCATGTATTTCACATTTAAAATTAGATTCAAACAATTCTGCATGGAAAAAATCACTAAAGAATAAAAAAACACTACCTGACTATGTATTGTTAACACCATTTACTGCTGCATGCTGTCATAATCATATACTAGATAGTGGCTTTAGATATCCTGGAATTAATTGCAATGTTTGTAAATTTACCACATGCATGAAGCTGGTAACAAGTAATACAACTTCAGCACTAGGTCTTTTATATGCTCCATCAATTTTTTGTATATCTTGTGGTAAGATAGTTAATTAATTATTTATTAGCTGTAATTTATCATCCACCCACACCCACTTCTGATAAAAAATATATGAAATTCTTTTCATAAATAAAGGTTGAATTTCATAATTTGACATAATGATTCACTTGGTTCAGGTGGTACAATATGTACCTGGTGTAGATATTTCTGTGTCACTGGTAATGACATTTTTTTACCATACAAACTATGAATACCATTAACTTCACCTTGTGATAAGTGTAAATTAGAATCTACATAGACACAGATACATATTGCTCCATAAATATCTGATGTATGTGCACTCTCATGCTTAATACTTCAAGTACACTAACTTGGAATTTTCGTGTATTACAGTCTCCAAGTACCACATTTCATATTTACCATTCTGTATCTCTACTGCATCATTATTCATAGTTGGAAAAAATGTGTGACACAACACATTACTTTTCCATTTAATTCGTTTGGACATTGATGCTTACACATTTCATAGTTATGTGTTAGTTTTTCATCATAATCAAAATATCTGCAGTACCACTAACATGAAGAAACTGAATATCTATATATTTTTCCATAAAATAAATTTGCCTTTGATACTTACACTATCTTTGATTTGCTAATTTATAGTGTCACAACGTATTTTTTTACTTCCGTTTATACATTCTAGTTCTATAATCAATATCTGCATATTTTACACTACATCCAGGTCTATTCATAAAATTTAAAGATATGTAAAGCGAAATATTTAAAAAATTTAACCCCAGCAAAACATTGGGTTAAAAGGTAATGAAAAATCAACTACAGTTATCAGTGAATCGGTGTTATGTTTGAAAATTTAGACCCCTCTAATCCAGAGGTACTGAACAGAAACGAGAATCAATTATATTTATCGATGAATGTAAAAAAATTACTATTTAAATAGTTTTCTGTTAAACTCAATCATCAATCTTGCAAACAACAAGCTTACATATGATAAATGACCGGAAGAAAACTTTATAGTTTTCTGCAAAGCAAATTGCTATTCTTTTAGGATATAAAGACACACACAAAGCTATTATAGATTATCTAAGAGAGAAACATGGACAAATATACAAGAACATAAGGGTAGTGAAATGGAAAAACTAATAGTGTTTTCCATTATTTTCATTTTGAAATAAAAAAATGAAACTAACTGACCAATCCCAAGATTTGGTAACTCAAGAAGTTTTACCATCCATTCGAAAACATGAAGAATCTAATATTAAGGAAATGTATAAAGGTGAAACGGCCCATTTGGAAAATATAAGTATAATTTGACAAGATTGCATACAAAATTTAAATGAAATAGTTGAAAATGCTTCAGGAATAATACAAGAAAGAAACAGAGAAATCGACAACATGTTGTACCTCAAACAACTTATCGAGATTTGGACAATCTGTTCTTTCAAGATTATCAGTGATGACTATATATATAATTATTACATGATTAGAACACAAAGAAAAATCCTACAGAACAGTTGAACAATATTGAAGCTATACATGCAGATTTTGTAGAACTGATAACACTTAATTATTATCCTAGCCCAATAAACTTCTACCAGAGTGCAACAGAAAAATTATGTATTGTTTGCTACCACAATTATTTCAGTATTTTGAATGGCTACATACAAAAAGAATTGAATTATGCTATAATTAGTCTTATGAGACTGAATTAGTATATAATTTGATTCCAAACAAGAAATATTTGTACTCTTCTAATTTTATCTTTCAATAAAATTCCTACACATGTTGAATCATTTATGCACATGTTGTATCACAACACTCTTAATGAAACACATGATTACATTGTGTTTCCTTAATCTGACAGTTTTGATCAATCAAACGAACAGACCAATCCACTTGAGGCTGTGCCATTATTATGTAATGTGTTATTACTCTGATGTGAAAGATGCTGATATGTGTGGATATTTTAAAATGTTTTCCCAGTTAACTTTACCTTTGAATTCTGTAATAAAATCTTCAGACACTATGTGTACATATGAAATATCCTTACAATTTAATTTATCCTGAAACTCTCTCATCAGCCTTCAGACAATTCTTGTTCATTTGCTGTGATATCACAATCTAATTTGTATTGAAATTCTGTTATAAAGTCTTCAGACAATTCTTGATCAACTAATATGTAACCCCAGTTTAAATTATCTTGCATAAAATCTTGAGATAAATGCAGGCCAAATCATATATCATAGCAACTTCCCTTATATTACAACTTTCTCGTAAAACTTCAGATAATTTTTGATTATGTGATACACCAACTCAACCTGTTTTGTCTTGAAATTCACTTACAAAATCCTGTGATATCTTGATATAGATGGCCAATTTACTTTATCCTGAAATTCTCTCATGAAGTCTTCAGATATTGATGTGTACACTCAATAAAACTTATCTTCAAATTGTCTCATGGAGTTTCCAGATTATTTCACGATGTCTTCATTTATATTCTCTATGTAATTTAACTTGAAATTCTCTAAAATGTTTTCAAATAATTTATAATGTTGTCATATTACATGTTTCACTACAACTTCGCCAAATGAATATTTCCTTTTAATATAATTAACAACTATTGCTCCATGTGCTTCATCTGTTAAATACAATTGGTATAATATGAATCATTTCAATGTGTTGTTGTAATTTATCTGTTTGTTCATTCACCTCATTGTTCTAATTGTTGATGTTGTTATTGTTGGTTTCATTGTTAATCAGATCAATAAGATGTTTTTTTCTTAGCTTGGAAAATCCTGTAATCCCAGTTCCTTTGCTTTATCTCATAGTTCTTGTACAGTAGAACTCATCAGTCCATTGTTAATTTGTTTGTAGCCACTATGGGAAATGTTTCAGCCTTGGTAGCTTTACATTTCATTTCATTATGGTACTGCATGGTGGATTATTCAGAATAATAACAGGATTCTTTATAACAATAAGCAAGCATTTATGATATCTGATAAAGAGAATAATCCTTGGTTTAAAGCTATGGTCGCTGCACTGAAGATATTGAGGTGAGAAATATGTTTGTTCTTTTAAATTTTTTATGATGAATTTGAGTATGATTGCTGTGTAATTAGACGTCAAAGAATAAATATTCAAAGTAAATTTATACACGTGAAGAGAGACATCTAAATTGTGGAGAATTAATAAGGATCGAATTCAACCAAAACTCACATTTTACTGGAACAACAACTTTAACATGGTGTAAGAAACCTCTTATAAAATTGCATTACTTTTATTTGCCCACCGACTGCATGTGTATTCGAAACCCAACCATTAAACATATACTTTATCTCCTTTGTTTCACAAAATTTTGTCAACAAGGTATAGAACAAGATAATGTGTTTTTCATAAAAATTTTCTTTCACATCTTATCCATCCAATGTCTTCAGCTTGTACATGACTGGATTAGAATGGATAACATGATCAATCATAAATATTTCTTTGAACAACTAGCTGTGTATTCCATTTCAAAAATTCCTTTAATTTTACTGATTCTAGCTATATCTCTCATTTTAAATTATGGTTTGTCATTTGATACAATGGCAGGTAGTTTATAATTTTTACTATACCTTCTATGGGCTTCATTTCTATTGTTGAATGTTATTATTGTTGTATACATGAATTAGTTTTATAATGAAGTCAACTCACCCATAACTTTCTTGAAGAACAAATCTCTTCCACATTATTTCTTTAAATGTTCTATTAACTCTTTCTGCAACTGGTGCTATTAATTCAGTTGAAGCTGAATAATCAATAATGTTCTTGAAATTCCTTATAGCATAATGCTTTTCCATTGTCTGTTTGTAGATTACTTGGAGTTACTTTATTTTTTATAATGCATAGCTACATTTTTACCTTTTGTAATTGTTGTTCAGTAATTGCATCATAGCCACTTATAGGATATTTCAGAACTACTAACCTTCTACTATTAAAATCAATACATCCTTTAGTTACTTTAACGTTGTTATGTAATTCTTTATGGTACTGTTTAATTAAATTTTCAATTTTCGGATCAATGTTTGATTGCAAATTTTCGATTTTATTTCTGCTGTTTCCTAATTCTCCAGTGCTTTACCCATTATTGAAGTAACCTTTATGTTGTACCCTATTTCCGAAATTATCCATTTATTAGCTTTAATATGTTATCAAATTCATAACCATCTGACAACAGCTTTAGCATAAATATAGACAAATGACCAGATTAAGTTCATTGTAATCTTGTATTCTTTCAATACATATTCATTTTGACCTAGATATTAAACCAGTTATTTTGATGCATTGCAACCAAATAAATCAACACAAATTTCTTTTCTTAATTCTTGTAATAATATAACCAGTATGTGCCATCATTATCAGATGTATGTAAGTCTACTGTACCACATTTTCTATACCAAAATCTGATAAAGGTTTATTATATTATTTGATTACTTTCTATTTTTTTTAAATCTTTTATTCCAGCATCTGCAGACGCAGGCTTTTGACTGTGCCCAGTTCCTTCCTTCTCTATTGTAAATTTATACCTTTTTTTGTTGTTACAATTCTGCATCACCTTCCTTTTTGTTTATGACTGCATTTGCAACAGCAGCTGCGCCACAAGCTGGTGAACCAGTGGTAGCTAAGTACAGCAATCCTGCGTAAAGTAATGGAAGAAATCCTCCTTAATATTTTGTTAGTGCATGTCCTTTCGTTTTAGTTAGATATTTAATATTTTTTTCATAACAGATTTACCTAACGTTATGATTGAATTGCCACCAGTTTTTCTATCTCTCTTCTTGTAGCATTAGTTAAAAATTATAATAAGTATTTGTTCATTATTGAGTTTAATTTCAATTGCTTTGTATTCAGTTTTGGCACTAAGTAGCAATCTGCAATCATTCATTTATATTAACTATTTATATTATTTATTTACGCAGAATAAAAAATTTTATGATTATGAATATTTTAATAGGTACTGAAACGGTTCTATTGAAATTTTTCGATACCTGTGATTTACACATTACTCATTCTAACAGTCCCCAACCATTATCATCAATTACATGTCCATACAAAAATTTGTTCCATACTTCATTCTTCTAACTGCAGTTTCAGGCAATTTTTCTCCTAATCACATAAAATTTGTGTTATTCTTATTTTTGTTAAAATAATTTTTATTTATTCACTATAAATTACTGCTTATCTACTAATTGGGTGCTGTAAATCATTCATCCAAATGTATTCAACTTGTTATTCAGTATGTACTGAATGGATTTTTCCATCTGGATAATCTTCAGTTATTGAGTTTGACTGTAACTGTCCTAATTTTGGGAAGTAACTTCAACAATTTCTTTTCTCATATTTTCTATTTATTACCTCTATTTGATTTGATTTGATTTATATTATTATCAGAATGATGGTACAATATAACCAAATAATTTGATAAATCAGTAACATCAAATTTTTCACCCATATCATCCATACTAATTAGAATTTTTTCTAAAAAAAAAAGAAGAGTTATCTGTCCATCAGTACCTTCATATTCTTCTCCACCAAATATTCTTTCACTGAAATTTAGTACTTTCCCCTTCATTCATGTTTTAATTTGTTTTTCTTGCTTTATTTTAATTTTCTTAATGTATAATCAGGCTGACAACTTTCATATTATTTAATTTGTTGTATATACCCAAATTCTTCTGGAAATGGAGTGGTATGATGGTGGGCACAAGGCCTCATATTTTTTTCAACTTCTCTACTTTATGCACTAACTTTCCGAGCATTATCAAATAACCATATGATTCCTGCTTTTGCTTTTTCTACTGCTTCAATAACAGGTTGATTTCCTTTCTTTATATTTTTCATATTGTATTCTGGGTTTCCATAATTTGAATCTCTCTTTCAGGTTTCTCTACTTTATTCTGTTTTTTAGCTTTCTTAACAACTACTGGATCATATCTACTAAAGATAAAAACATTAATAATTTACTTTTTAATTTAGTGAAGGCAACTGTAGCAATATGGGAATGGTTGGTTTTTATACAACCTTTTTGACTCATTGCATAGAAAAATAATAAATTGTATTGTGCTGAAGAAACAATAGAAATTACTGTTGGTCACTACAGCTTGAAAAACGTGGAAAAATTTATACATTTAGAAAGCCTAATATACACATTAAGGCAGATGAAATTTTAAATAGAGTTGTTATTGAAAGTGATGGCATAAAAGATAGTAGTGGGAGTGTGTTTGGGTTCAGTATGCAGACTACTGCAGCTAATAAAAAAGTGTTACTAATGATATTCCTAAAGTTATTCCATTTGAATTAGTCAACATAAATTTTAATGTAGTTATTGGGATGATGGTAAAGCATAAAGGCTCTTCTCATCAAGAAAATAATAATACTGCTTCATTCAAGCCTAATGCTAAATTTTGTAAACCAATAATTCGTTAACCACATTATCACACATATACTTAAATTTTTTATATTATTCAAGATTTAAAAATAACTATAACTACTGATGAAAATGATAATTTAATAAACTTCAATGGTGCTTGTCTGACAGTTGTTTTAGAAATGGGTCAGCTGCAGACTAAAGCCTGCTTTAGATGATGCTAAGAAAATTTAAGATCAACAGCTATTTGTGCTACTCATTCCCTATGAATGTGAAAAGTAAACATAGCCTAATTGTTCCTAACAAGAATGCTGAACTTACCATAAATATAGGAAATGGAAGGCTTCATCCTAATCATAGTCAGTTGTACTTGAGTTTTAAGATTGTTATTGCTGATGTGTCAGGTTAACCAACATATTATGCAAAATCCAATAAAAAATTTATCTATAATTATGTGGCAAAGCTATTTGATTTTATAGCCATGAAAGAAAGGAAATAATATGGTATCTAGAACAGTACATCACTTTTGCTACATTTGACTTCATCTCCTGATGAAAAATATGCATGAAAGGGCACACACTTAATAATGGTGAAATAAATAGCAAGAAAAATGAAGTGCTTTATCCACTGGAAATGCTTTGTGCATTTTAAAAGATTATAAACAAATTACAAGGGATGGGCTTTTCCACTTCACATTCCTGTGGAGATGCTACCCTGAGATAAACTGACCAAAGTGATGCTGGAATTAAATAAAAGAAATTCTTCCAGAAGGAAGTAGAATTTTTGGATAACCTATGGATAATCGTGTACCTGTTCTAAAATATGAAGCAAACTATGAACTTCAGTGATGAGAAAATATATGGGAAAACATAAGAGGGAAGAAGAATTCTGAGCTTGATATCACAAATTACTATAACTCAGTGGAAATTGATATGCCTTTGTTTTTTTGTGTTTCAGACTAATCATAAAAACAATCATATGCTTCATTCAAGTGAAACTACAGAATTTCTATTTGAAAAAGTGGAGAAATCAAGTTTTCCCACAAAGGCTCTGGAATATTTAATCCAACAAATAATTTTCTCAGAGCTTGTGATCCATTTCTGGATTTTAAACGCCTCACACCGTTAATGGGCGCTGTAGCCTTAAACCTATGTAATTTCATTACTAATTATCCAGTTTATACCATTACTATGACTCACAGGACAAAGTATTCTTACAAGTCAGTAGACAACAATGAAACTGTGTGCAACCTTTAATGATAAAAGTTCTTCAGATACCTTATGTTATCATGTATGGAAAGAAAATTTTGACATATGATGCACAACACAATAGTAACTAAGATTTTCAGGCAGCAAACACAAAGGTCTGTATGAACAATTCTAATATTTTACTCGTAATTCTTAAGCTCTCACAGAACTTACGTAAATAGAGGTCTTCCTTTCACAGGGATCATAAGTCAACTGGATGAAACTCCAGCTGTGTGACTGCAAAGTGAAAGAGGAGATGAGATACAGCCTGAAGACTATTTAGCCATTGTGAGATAATGTCGAGAACTTGCACTGCTTGAGGTATGAAAATAGAGTGGATTATGCTGCCTTTTATGGTTACCTCAATATATAAGCTAAGTGTGTTTCGATTCCTGAAACATTTGCTAGCGATATTTTGTGGTTCAAATCCACTCAAATACTGGGAATTTTTTTAAAATCCTGTGTTGTGTAGTCTAGGGTTTCTCCACACAAGAGAAGTTTTGTGGGAAAAACTGTGTTTTAATAGACAGTTTTCAAATAAATGGAGCCCCTGCTCAAGAAACTCAATAATCCAAGCAATTTCAATTTCTTTAAAAAATTGGTAAGCTACAAGTAAATGTTTTGTATAAATTTACTGGCGGTGAAAATTTAAACACTAGATGTGGAAAGAAAACCTGTATGGTATTGATAAGGATTTAAAGATTATTTTGACAGATAGATATTTGAAATTAGTAGCTGACTGCGATTGTCAGTTTTTTGAAGAGGTATAATGTAATGAAGTAATTTAAAAATAACAGTAATGAATTTGTGATCCACAACTCATGCTATGAAATCTATAAAAAAATTTGCGTCAAAAAAAATATTTTCTATTTTATTCATTATGGAATCTCATGGGGGACAACCATCCCCTGGAATTATTAAAAATATAAAAATATAAAAAATCATTCCTTTGATGGGATTACTCTGACAGTAATCCCTCCATGTATCTCTATTTCATTCCATTTACCTCAATATCCCTCAGTTTTTCTCCATTTATCTCTGTCTCCCTATTTATTTCCTACAAAAAGCGAAATTACTAGGAAAAAATGGCTTATAGTAGAATAAATATGTAAGTTTTGGGCTAAATGTCAGTCTGTCGGAATTTATAAGGGCAATGGATAAGTATTAGATGAGAAGGTACTAGAAAATTAATTTAATTGCTATTAAAATGTGGGGAGGAGGCTGTCCAAACAACTCTGGAAGTTGCGGATTGACTTGAGAAAACCAACATCACTATCAAACTGAGGGATGTTAATATTGGGTTGTACTGAAATAAAATTTTTAGAATATATGATTTTTAATGGAAGTGATGAGCTGAATCCCAACATGAGTGACTTGGAAATGGACTGCACAACAATAAAAAAATTTGAGCAGATAAAAGAGATTTTAAAAAGAACAAGGATACTAAGCTGTCCCAACCTTACTGAGAATCTTCATATAATCACTGAGCTTTCGGATGCATAATATCGTCAGAGATTTATCTAATAAAAGAGGTGTAAAAGTAAATAATGTAAAGAACTGTTATTGTCTTTTCCAGTAGAGTGCTTACAGAACGTGAACATAGTCACTCTATCACTGGGAAAGAGATGTTGGCAATAGCCTGGACTTTCAAAATTATTCATTTACTCGCAGGGCATAAGGTTATCATACTATCATATCATAGAGCAACTGTTTCTCTGATGAGCCGCAATTTATTAAACAATAGACAGGTGTTATTCATGCAAGAACAGGATTCTCTGGCAATGCATGTAAATGGAGAAATGTACTGAGTAATAAGTGCTCTATCGAATTTACACTGGTAATGAAAGTGAGCACTGATGATCATGAATTCATAGATGATCTTTGAGTTTATGTTTTGAAACAGGCCATCAGCACCAGAAATCTCAAAGAATTAACGACTAATATTAGACAAAAATAATTATCTATGGATTGCAAAATACTGAAGAAACTGCAAGCAGATGAGGTTCATCACAGCCTAAGAGAGAAATTTAATGTAACAAAGTTGCAATTTTGGGAATTCATATTTGGCGACTTTGTGTCTTGTATAATTTATATCACTGGTCAAACGTCAAATACATACATACATGATATTGTCATTTTGACCACAGAAATGCAATAATGGCAAAATGAAATGCAAAGGGAGAATAGAAGACGCAAAATCATGAAAATAGTGTGAGCTATGTCGGAAAACAGAGTGGAGTGCATAAGGAATTAATTATGCCTCTTATTCAGTCTTGTCAGTAAAATATAGGAACTAGCAGCAGGAAGTCTTTATCGAACATCCACAGCACGAGTTTTTGTCATATTAGAAGTTTGGACAAAATTGGAGAAACTTTAACTGATAATAAAGGCAATTACAAAGATATTTATATGTATTTCAGTAAAATATAGCGATCAGAGAAACTGTTGTCAGGTAATGAACCTCTGTTTACAACTACGAATTGCAAATGCGTGAGGTACTGCCAGAAGTGATTTAAGGAGAAGAGATTCAGATTCAATGGGTTTGAATAATGGGGAAATCAATGTAACATTGCACTAAGGTACCACTTTTAGAGTACTTCTACAGGAATTCTGGAACAGCTTTGGACAACCAAATAGGGTGTGGTATGCAGTAACTGAATTAAATGAACGAGGAGTAAATGAAAGAAGCAGTAGTTAAGTTAACAAAAGAGGTAAAGGATGTATGATATGCGTTTTAGTCAGTCAATGTCCGTGTTACCAAAGATAAGGGTAAACATTTTAATTATCTTTAGACTGGCTGTTTGAGCAATAAGCTTAATGAAAACAGTATAAAGCAATTTAGTAAGAAGTGTTTCTGTGTGCTACAACTATCAATAGGGCGAAAATTAGAGAAGGAGAAGTAATGGAAAAAAGTAACGGAAAGAGAAAAGGAAATAAATGTCGTTCAGAGCAAATTTACTGAAAGCATTAAGTTCCCCTCTCATTATTAACTAATATTATTGATCCAGATACTTAGTTTCAATCTTCTTCTGATTTTAGGCGGTGGTGGGTAATGCGTACTGATAGCATTTCATAGTTGCCTTCTCACTACAGAACACAGGTCTCAAATGGCCTCTATTGGGTGAGAGTAAAAACAGGGATGGAGAAGCTTGATTCTGATGGGTCAACCACCTCCTTCCCACAACTTGCCCTCCAAAACCCTCCCCTCTCCCTCTCTGGGGACCTGGGTGTGTGGTGCAAGTGACCTTGAATATGACATGCACAATATTGTGTCAGCTGTAATAAGATGCGAAAGGTCAATTGAAGGCTGTCCCATACCGGCATTGATACCCTGCTGTCAATAAATCTACAATCCAGTGTCACCTCCTTTGTATGGTGTACAGAGTCACTGCCTCTCATTTGAATTTCTACTGACTGCATTACACTTGTCTCACAAAGAATTCCTTGAGTGTGAGATTGCAAGAGGTCAATGGTATTTATGACATTCCACATCCCACATATTGTCTACCATGCAACCACAATATTGGCTGCTAATCGCTGCACTGCAGGTATACTGCTTAGTCGATGAGTAACTCACAACAGTGTTACAATGCTAGTGGCGTTGATACAAAGCAGAGCAATGGCAATGTTAAACAATGCAAATATTACATTATTTCTACAATAACAATTGCCAAAGTTGACACATCGTCAGAAAGAAAGCCAAGGAACTGCACAGAGTGAGAAAGAAGTGTGAGATGAAATATTATCATTTCTACAAGATGGGTCAGTGGAATGTGTGGTGTCATATATGCACAACTGTGCAGGCAATGTATATGAAGAGTACAATGATGACGATACACGTTTATTAAGTGAAAGCGATATTGAAACAGATGTCGAGTCCTGTAGTTGACCATGCTTGTCAGATAGGAAGCTACAAATCCCGTGTCTAGTGAAACGCAGTTAAGGGAAATTATTGTCGAAGGAGCGGATACTAAACGTAATTACATACGTGGAAGATTATCCTCAGAATTGTAAAAAGTACTTATGAACAGATTTCGGATAAATCCGTAGCAATATGACGGTGTAGTACATAAAAAAGCTGTGGATATTCAATGGAGGAAAAGGCGCAATTCTTACAAAAAGTGGTGTTTGTGCATTTCGAGGATGGTCATGAAAGTGACATACTACGTTATGCACGTCAAATTGTGCGTGATATACAGGGTGTCCATAAAATCCCTTTACAATTTCAAAATTTTATTATAACAGCAGCTGTTGAAATATTTTAACAAAATTTCTTTTATTGTAATCAGTGTTTCTTAAAGTTTTTATATACTAATTTTTTTTTTTGTTTCAGAGACTCTGTTGATGGAAGGATCTGCACCTATATAAAATGGCAACTCCTCAAGAGAAGGCACAATGTGTGTCCTGGTTTATTGAGACAGAATTGGATGTTCAGGCTCAACAAAACTTCAGAGTGAAGTACGGAAGAGATCCACAATCGCGACATTCACTCCATGAATGGCACAAAAAATTTATGGATACAGGGACAGTGTTGGATAAGGGAAGGAGACAGTGACCAAGAACATCGGAGGAAAACGTCGCTCTCGTTTTAAACGTCTTCACTCGTTCATCTACAAAGTCCATCCGCACTGCTGCCAAACAGTTGCAACTACCATGTTCAACTGTGCATAAGGCCCTCCACAAGAACTTACAAAGTGTAGGTGTTACAGACACTTGAGCCAAATGACAAGCCAAAACGGACTGAGTTTGCACTGAACATGCTGGAATGCCTTTCGGAGGATGAAGCATTCCTCAACGAGTTTGTTTCAGTGACGACGCAACTTTTCATGTTCACAGGGATAGTCCAAAAGTGAACGTGTGGTGTGGAATCATGTGCAGAGAAATAATTGGTCCATTTTTTTCGACAACTGAACAATTACTGCAGATGTTTACCTCGACGTTCTGGCCGAATATGTAGCACCACAACTGACTGAATTACAACCATCATTTTCCAGCAAGATGGTTCACCACCACACTGAGAACTGCATGTTCGTCGGTTCCTCAATGAGACATTTGCAGGCAGATGGATTGGGATCGATGGGCCAATTCCTTGGCCACCGCGTTCGCCAGATATGACTCCCTTGGACTTTTTTCCATGGGGCTATATGAAAGTATTGCGTATCAAACACAGATACGGGACATTGCTGACTTGAAGCAAAGGATTCGTAATGCCATTGCCACCACTGATGACACTGTGCTGCAGCGAACATGGCAAGAAATCGAGTTCCATCTTGATGTGCTTCATGCAACTAAAGGCCCCCATATAGAAGTTGTAGAGGACAAGGGGTTTAGTCCGCAGCTCGTGGTCGTGCGGCAGCGTTCTTGCTTCCCGGGTTCCCGGGTTCGATTCCCGGCGGGGTCAGGGATTTTCTCTGCCTCGTGATGACTAGGTGTTGTGTGATGACCTTAGGTTAGTTAGGTTTAAGTAGTTCTAAGTTCTAGGGGACTGATGACCATAGATGTTAAGTCCCATAGTGCTCAGAGGCATTTGAACCATTTTTTTTTAGGAAATATGGTGCGAGATTGTGATTTAGTGTGTTTCAGTTCGCGATGCGCCAGCCTCATGGCAGACGGCGGACGAAGGCTGGCCGGCGCGTTATGCAGGTGACATAGTTTCGCAACGAGCGTCGGTATGTGTGTACGTGCGTGGCAGCCATCAGCAGCCAGAACGCAGCATTAGAAGAATTACGCAGGCGCTGGCCGCGTGTGGCGCGGTTGCGTTAGCCACCTCATCGAGAACGTTCTAATAAACACGGCACCAAGTAACTGGTGGATTCAGCAGCGGTCTGCACTATTTAAGGACATAAGAGGTGGGCGTCGGCATCGGTTCGTCCGATTGAGCGTTCGTTCGCTGTTACGTCGTCGCCATCAGTGACGCTGTACCCGACGACCGGCCAGCGATGGGCGTTGCCCACTGCTGCACCGGCGACTCCCGGCATCGTCACGAGCTGCCGCGTCTGCAGGAGGCGCGCCAGGCCGGGTCTCGGGGACGGCGTCACTGATGAGGACGACGTAACAGCGACCGAACGCCCAGTCGGTCGAACCGATGCCGACGCCCACCTCTGATGTCCTTAAATAGTGCAGACCGCTACTGAGTCCTCCAGTTACACGGTGCCGTGTTTATTAGAACGTTCTCGACGAGTTGGCTAATGCAACAGAGCCTGCGTAATTCTGCTAATGCTGCATTCTGGCTGTTGAAGGATGCCGCGCACGTTCCAAAACTGTGTCACCTGCATAAATCACCGGCCAGCCTTCGTCCACCGTCTGCTGTGAGGCTGGCGCATCGCGCACTGAAACACACTAAATCACAATTTCGCACCATATTTCCTAAAAGTAACCCATTGTCCTCTACAATGTATATTAAACACTGTCATAAACTTTTATAAACACTGATTACAATAAAAGAACGCATGTTACAATATTTCAACAACTGCCGTTGTAATAAAATTTTAAAGTTGTAAAGGGACTTTATGGACACCTTGAGTATTACAGTGACTTTAAGGGAAGCAATGGATGGTTGCATAACTTCAAACAGTGCTACAGAATTTGAAGACATAACATAACGATATTTCAAACAAAGCATCGACTTGACGATGCACAGAAAACTGCGGAAACGGCTTGAAAATTTGTAAATGATATAAACAAAGTTATCCCACCATTTAGTAACGAATTCGTTTTCAGCTCCAACCAGTTGGAATTTGAAGAGGAAATGCATATGAAAGAAACACTGTAAATTAGAGGTAGCAAGAGAGTTGTATCAAGATCAACTAATGCATGCAAACTGTTAATCTGATTGTAAATTGTTGGGAAGTTGTGCTGCGAGAAGCTGGAGGTGCTGTGCCCCCTATGATTTATTCTTGTGTGCGTGAACCTGCTAGGGCGGTAGGGAATATTTACGTCACAGCAAGCAGGAGTTGGAAAATGGGCATAAGAGAACTACAAGCAGGGGCGCCTCCTGTGTTGGTTTGCAGGTTTGCCCCACCCTCAGGAATAATTTTGTTAAGCTGTGCTAACATTTTCAGCTTTCCATTCGGGTGAAGAAGCAGCACAACATTTATCTCTTTCGAAATGCGCGCGCTCTGACGCCGAACGCAGCCGAATGGGATGGAGACGTGCCGACACTGACTTGGGCTGCACTGCGCTTGCAAGCTTGGACCTGGTGTCACAGCGTTGTGCAGGGTACTGGGGAATGCTTGGCAACACTGTTCTCGTATAAGGACCTTGCATGTACAAACGCCTACAGCGATCCACCTGTGGGCAAAGGGGGAAGCTGGGGAGTGGAGGAGGATGGCGGGAGCAGACTGAGCAGCAGTCTAGTGGTAGGCCAAACAGTTACACTACTGGCCATTAAAAGTGGTGCACCAAAAAGAAATGCAGATGATAAACGGGTATTCATTGGACAAATATATTATACTAGAACTGACATGTGGCTACGAAGTCATTCGCGGCGTAATTTTTGAATAAAAGTCTCTCAGTGTACATGCCGCGTCAATTCACGATAAAACTCCAAGCTTTCGACCTCTACCTCCATGGTCATCGTCAGGGCTAAAAATGACTATCGTAAACAGTTTTTTTTTCCTTTATTGTATTTCAATTGCCCATCGGGGAGGGCTGGCAGAAGCATAAACGCTGCTCTTGCCGAAAGACATAGAACAAACAAGAGAAGACGTTTAAAAATATATAAAGGACAAAATATGGTGAACATACACTCCTGGAAATGGAAAAAAGAACACATTGACACCGGTGTGTCAGACCCACCATACTTGCTCCGGACACTGCGAGAGGGCTGTACAAGCAATGATCACACGCACGGCACAGCGGACACACCAGGAACCGCGGTGTTGGCCGTCGAATGGCGCTAGCTGCGCAGCATTTGTGCACCGCCGCCGTCAGTGTCAGCCAGTTTGCCGTGGCATACGGTGCTCCATCGCAGTCTTTAACACTGGTAGCATGCCGCGACAGCGTGGACGTGAACCGTATGTGCAGTTGACGGACTTTGAGTGAGGGCGTATAGTGGGCATGCGGGAGGCCGGGTGGACGTACCGCCGAATTGCTCAACACGTGGGGCGTGAGGTCTCCACAGTACATCGATGTTGTCGCCAGTGGTCGGCGGGAGGTGCACGTGCCCGTCGACCTGGGACCGGACCGCAGCGACGCACGGATGCACGCCAAGACCGTAGGATCCTACACAGTGCCGTAGGGGACCGCACCGCCACTTCCCAGAAAATTAGGGACACTGTTGCTCCTGGGGTATCGGCGAGGACCATTCGCAACCGTCTCCATGAAGCTGGGCTACGGTCCCGCACACCGTTAGGCCGTCTTCCGCTCACGCCCCAACATCGTGCAGCCCGCCTCCAGTGGTGTCGCGACAGGCGTGAATGGAGAGACGAATGGAGACGTGTCGTCTTCAGCGATGAGAGTCGCTTCTGCCTTGATGCCAATGATGGTCGTATGCGTGTTTGGCGCCGTGCAGGTGAGCGCCACAATCAGGACTGCATACGACCGAGGCACACAGTGCCAACACCTGGCATCATGGTGTCGGGAGCGATCTCCTACACTGGTCGTACACCACTGGTGATCGTCGAGGGGACACTGAATAGTGCACGGTACATCCAAACCGTCATCGAACCCATCGTTCTACCATTCCTAGACCGGCAAGGGAACTTGCTGTTCCAACAGGACAATGCACGTCCGCATGTATCCCGTGCCACCCGGCGTGCTCTAGAAGGTGTAAGTCAACTACCCTGGCCAGCAAGATCGCCGGATCTGTCCCCCATTGAGCATGTTTGGGACTGGATGAAGCGTCGTCTCACGCGGTCTGCACGTTCAGCACGAACGCTGGTCCAACTGAGGCGCCAGGTGGAAATGGCATGGCAAGCCGTTCCACAGGACTACATCCAGCATCTCTACGATCGTCTCCATGGGAGAATAGCAGCCTGCATTGCTGCGAAAGGTGGATATACACTGTACTAGTGCCGACATTGTGCATGCTCTGTTGCCTGTGTCTATGTGCCTGTGGTTCTGTCAGTGTGATCATGTGATGTATCTGACCCCAGGAATGTGTCAATAAAGTTTCCCCTTCCTGGGACAAGGAATTCACGGTGTTCTTATTTCAATTTCCAGGAGTGTAGATTTAAAAAAAGGGGGAACATCATGGAAGGCAATAGACAAAAAAAGTGGCGACTGTAAAATGGAGATAAAAGCCGTAAAAAAGTAGAACACACAAAAAACCACACACTGGGACAATTAAAAGAACACAAGGCACAGTATGACCGGAGCATAAAAGTATCGACGGATGGCGTAGCACATAACAAACACTGACAGTGAACCTCAAGGCAGCACACAATGAAAATCACACCTCTTGACGCACAGGAGAAACAGCACTAAACACAACACTCACGTGGCACACTAACGATGATCAAAACTGAGGATCTGCCAGGCACAAGGAGATGAGGGAGACTGGAAGAAGGGAGGGGAAAAGATGGGGAGATGAGTGGGGGGCGCGCTGAAGAGGTCCAGGTAGGGAGGGATATGGGAAGGAAAGAGGCAAGGATGGGGTGCAGGGTCTCGGGGGGGGGGGGGGGGAAGGAGGAAAATCCGCTCTGGAAGAAGGAGGGGAGAGGAAAAAGGGGGGCCTGGGGAGGTGGGGGAACAAGGCCGGGTTATAGTTGGAAGGAAGGGTAGATGTCACGGCGAAGTTCGTCATCCGGGAGGGGGAGGCGCTGGAAATTGCCCTGATGAAGGAGATGGAGGGTGTGAAGGTGGGGAGAGGGAGGGATACAGCCAAAGAGGCGCGTCAACGGGCGGGGGGTGGAGACGAAGGAGGAAACCAGAGGGTGGGGCGGATCGAGCCTGCAGACAATGTAAAGGATGTGGAGATGTTGGAGGAACAGGAGGAGGTGGGGGAAGGGGATGAGTTCATACAGGAGCCGTGCTGGGGAAGGAAGGCAGATACAGAAGCCAATGCAGAGTGCATGGCATTCAAGGATTTGGAGGGCCTTGTAAAACTGGGTGGGTGCGGAGATCCAGGCAACACTGGCATAACAGAGGACAGGACGGATGAGGGACTTGTATGTGTGAAGGATGGTAGAAGGATTCAATCCGCATGTCTGGCCAGACAGGAGATTCAGAAGGCAGAGGCGGGAATGGGCTTTCTGCTGGATGATCTGGATGTGAGGGATCCAGGTGAGGTGTCAGTCGAGGCTGAGGCCAAGGTATCTCAGAGTGGGGGTGAGCTGGATGGGACGACCATAAAGGGTGGAGACGAATGTAGCAGGTGGTGCAGCCTATGATGATTGCCTGGGTTTTGGAGGGGTTGAGACGAAGGTTCAAATGGTTCAGATGGCTCTGAGCACTATGGGACTCAACTTCTGAAGTCGTTAGTCCCCTAGAACTTAGAACTAGTTAAACCTAACTAACCTAAGGACATCACACACATCCATGACCGAGGCAGGATTCGAACCTCTCGCGGTTCCAGACTATGGAGCCTGAACTGCACGGCCACTTCGGCCGGCGAGATGGAGGAACCACTGGTTACAGTGGTGAACTGGTTAAGGTGGGTTTGGAGGGTATGTTGGGACTGTTGAAGGGTAGGATAGAGAGCCAGGAAGGCGGTGTCATCAGCATACTGGAGAAGGTGGACAGGTGGGGTTGGTGGCTTGGGCATATCAACTGTATACAGTAGATAAAGGAGAGGGGAGAGGACAGACCCCTGGGGGACACCAGCAGTGGGATAAAAGATACAGGAGTTGGTGTTGTGGAGTGTGACATAGGAAGGATGGTGCGGGAGGAAGGAAGCGACCAGATGGACAAAATTGATAGGCAGGGCGTAGGTTTGGAGTTTAAAGAGAAGACCGGGATTGCCATACATGGTCATAGGCATTTTGGAGGTCAAGGGAAACAAAAATGGCAGAGCGACAGGACTTGAGCTGGAGGGACAGAAGGTGAACGAGGTTAAGGAGTTGGTCTTCAGCGGAGAAGGAGGGTCGGAAGCCACACTGGGTAAGGAGGAGGAGATGGTGTTGAGTAAGGTGCTGATGGATACAGTGGGAGAGGATGGATTCGAAGACCTTACGGAAGACGGAGGTGAGGCAGATGGGACAATAGGAAGAGGCAACAGAAGGGATTTGAGGAATAAGAGGACGTTGGAGGTCTTCCAGTAAAGAGGATGACGTTATAGAGATGGGCAAGGACAGGGGACAGTCAGGAAGGAATAGGGGCTTTCTCGAAGGTGGTGGTAGGTGACACAGTCGTGACCAGGGGCCGTGATGCGTTTGGACCAAAGGATAAGTTTAATGTCTTGTGCTGTGATGGGAGTGTTTATGTCAGAGGGGGGCAACTGCCCCAAGTACTGGAGACTAGGAGCAAGTGGAGCGACTGAGGTATCGGCACGTTCCATGACGTTGGGGAAAAGGGAATAATCAAAGTGGGGATCATCTGGGATGGAGAAGACCTCAGAAAGGTGGGAAGAAGTGGTTGGCCTTACTAAGGTTGTCAGGAAGGGGGCGATCGTTATGGCAAAGGGGGTAGTGGGGAGCGGAAAGGGAACCAGTAAGGCTATGGAAGGCGGCCCAATACTTGGAGGAGTGGATAGGGAGGGTGGCGTTGTCGTGTACAGGTCTGGCGCCAGTCTCGGAGTTTCGTTGCTGTAATAAGGTTCCACACGTGTCGCTGTATTTGCCAGTGGCGTTGGAGTGTATCCCTGTCACGAGTGCTCAGGAAGGAGCGATAGGATTCACGGAGGAGGAGGACAGCCCGCAGAGGGAGAGTGGGTGGATGGTTTTAGTAGGAACATGGGCCTCCACAGCGTCAGTAATTACCTTCTGAAGGAAGGACAAGGCGTGGATGATATCGTCAGGATGGCGATAGGTAAGAGGGTGGCTTGCGACCTGGGTGGCGATGGATTCCCAGTAGGCATTCCAGTTGGCATGGTGGTAGTCATGCAGGGTGGGGAGCTGGAGGGGGGCGGTGAGCAGACGGTATGGTGAGAAGGATGGGGAGGTGATCGCTACCTGTGGGGTCAAGGACGGCGACGGCTATATGCCCAAGGAGGTTGGCGGAGGCAATGACAACATCTGGGGTGGTGTCACTTTCGGGTCGGATGTGCTGGGGAAGGGGAACAAGGTCACCTTGGATCGTGGAGAGGAACTGCTGCCATCGCCAAAGGGTGGCCGGAGTGTGGCTATGGATGTTTAGGTCAGCGGCAATCACATAGGTGGAGAAGGTGCGGTCAATGTGAAGTCATAAGGAAGAGGAGCAGTGGAGCGGACATAGATGGTGGCACAGGTAACGGTGAGGGAGGGGAAGAGGACGCTGAGGATAAGGTGTTCAGTGGGATCATTGAGGAGAGGTTGTGGCCAGACAGGGATATGCTTAAGGTGGCCAATCGTGACTCCACCCTGCACATGAGGACCAGGAGCGTCAGTGCGGTGGAGGATATAGGGAGAGGTGCAGACAGAATGGTGGGGCTGGAGAAAGGTTTCATTCAAGAGAAAGGTGTCAGCCTGGTGGTGGGAGAGGGTGTGCATGAGTAGTTATTTGTTGGAGCAGAAGGAGCAAATGTTCTGAAAGAGGGAAAGGAAGAGGCTTAAACTAGGGTGTCGAGGTGGGGGAAGGTGAAGTGGGCTTGGTTGTGGGAGTAAGTGGTAAAGGTGTTCAGGTGGAAAACGGAGCGAGTGGCAAGGGAGATTTGTTGGAAGGTGTGGGGGCGCTGTAAAGGGTCAATGTTTTGGAGTACAATGGTAAGGAACTGGACGATGTCCTCGGCCGTGGAGGGTGGACAGAGGGAATGTTGGGGTGGACAGGGGGATCAACAGGGCGAACAGGGACTGTAAGCTCAGAGGTGCCTGGAGCGGGTTTGGCTTTACACTTGTGGGAGTAGGTGGTATGGGGGCCATTGCAGGTGTTACAGGAAGGAGGAGCAGCGAGGTTGGGGCAGTTCTTAAGAAAGTGGGAGGCCTTGAAATGGGGACAGGTGGGGGGAGGGGTTTGCAGTTGGGTGTCAGGTGGTCATTGTACATCAGGCACCGCTGGCAGCAGTAGAATTGGGGAGGGGAGGCGACCCTAGGTGAGGAGATGGTCAATGGAGCGGGCAGACTCAGAGAAGACCCGTATGATGTAGGTGGGACCAGAGGCATTATGGATACGGCGGGCAGAGCGGATTTCCAGGTCTGGGTGGGAGTTTAGTTCCGCCAACACTTCATCCTCTGTGATCACCAGGCTGAGCTCGATGATCATAGTGGTGTAGGTGGGGGAGGCGACGGGGAGGCTGGGGCTGATGAGGAGTGGAAGAGGAAAGGAAGGGTGTCAGAGATGCATGGGGGCCAAACATAACTCGTGGGAGTTTACGGAGGAGATCTGTCTGAAAGGAGGGGAACGGAGACTTGATAAGAACTGAGTCCCTGCGAGGAATGAGTTGGGAGATGGCAGCACCAGGTAAATACTTTCATATCTCCATGGTGAGGGTATAGGCATCGAGGAACTTAGGTTCGGGAGTTGACAGGACATAGGTGTGGAGGTTGGGGGCCTGGGTATGGGTGGCTGGAGGAGGGGTGGTGTCCATGGAGACGACAGAAGGAGAGGGAGGTGGCGTTGACTTTTTGTGGGAAGTGGCGGGAGCAGAGTCGGTAATGACGCGCTTTTGGGGTTTTTTGGAGACTGGGGGCTGGGAAAAGCGTTGAGGGACAGGGAGGAAAGGGAGATGGCAGGTGGCGGATGCCTGTGGCGTAGTGGAGGTGCCAGGAGAAGCAGCCGGTCCAGTGGTGGCGATGGTGGCTCAGCGTGATGTGATGTGTGCGGGAGATGCAAGTGATGAAGTGATGGGGTGAGTGAGAGAGGGGAAGCCAACCACCTGAGTGGTGGCAGCAGAGGCGGCAACAGAGGCGTATGTGATGGCGGGGGTAGTAGTGGGAGCTGTTGAGGGTGGAGGAAAGGTGTAGAGGTGGGGGTATACAGCAGGGGAGGAAATGGGGGAATGGGTAAGTGGGGGAAGGGGAGGTGAGGTGTAAGGAGGAGGGCCAGGGGCGGCACTCCAGAAAGTGACTGTGGAAGAGGGGGAGGGGGAGGTGTAGATGACAGTGGAGGTAGGAGTACTCATGGTGGACGAACGGCGACGGAAGGACGGACAGCAGGCGGTGGCAGTGGCTGCGGCGGAGGCGGCGGAGGAGGCGATGGACGGTGACGAACAGACGGACGGACAGCAGGCAGCAGCGACAACGATGGACGGCGAGCAGGCAGGCAGGCAGGCAGGCAAGTGGATGGATGGATGGACGAAAAGCTACAGCAGCGAGTGGCGGACGGGCAGGCAGACAGACAGGACAGACCGACAGACAGACAGACAGCAACAGCAACAATCTTCGGAGATGGAGATTCCACCCTGAGAGTAGCCCAGGCTTTGCAATCTGACGTTTTCGAAGGAGGGGATCCAAACCTCTAGATGGTCATAAACGTTTGGCCAAATTGGATACGTGGGCTTCCATCAACTCCCCCTCCTGGATGATGCCATCTCTCCCTCCATTTATCCCTCCTATCAACTCTGATCCTCACTCCCCCTCCTTTCCTCCATCCTTTCCCTGGGCTCCCTCTTCCCCCCTTCCATCCTGTGTTTCTCCCCGCCTCCCTACCTCGCTTCTCCAAACCCGAGTCCTTTTGCCATCCCATCCTCTGCCTTCCCCACTCCCTGTCGCTTCTGCACAGCACCCCCCACCCCTCTATGGGTCCTCATCCTCCATTGACTCAGTTCCCCCTCCCCCTTCGCTTTTCCTCACCTTCCCCCCATTTTTTACTTTCCCATCATCTGACCAGATTGCCTCCTCCTGCTCCTGCTCTCGGCTGTGGTATGTCAAATTTTAGTACAGTGTTCCAGTGACTGTTCAGTGTTTTTTCTTATTGTCTGTCTATTATTTTACCTGTCTTCTTCATATGTATTTTATTAGCATCATCATCCCTTTGTCCTCTGTTTCAAGTACCACGATTTTTTCGCCATGTTACCCTTTGTCTCCGATTTTGTCGCCTGTTTTTTCATTGCATATTATCTTCTCCTTTTTTAAAACAAAGTCTGTAGGCTGAAGAGCGGCATACTAAGCTGCTGCCAGCCCGCCCCCTTCGGGGGCAATCGAAATTCAATAAAGAAAAAAAACAGTTTACGACAGTCAGTTTTAGCCCTGACGACGACCATGGAGGTAGTTGTCGAAAGCTTGGAGTTTTATCCTGAATTGACGCGGCATTCAAGAAATACGTCGCGAAAGACTTCATAGCCGTATTAGTTTCCTCTACGGGGAGGATATAGCGTGCAGCGTTCGTCACCTGGAGAAGCTGCGCCTGAAACAGTCTCAGTTGCTGAGCAACCTGGCTTTTTTACAACGCTGTCGTGACAAGGAGTACCAAAGTTTGCAGTCGTCAAACACCACATCAGAACTGCTGCAGTAAACAAAATTTTACGAAAGACCAGCCATGTTATCGTGAAAGAGAGGATACGTCATACCAGGTATGAGCTAGACATGAACACTCGTCTGTTATTTAGTTGCCATTTATTTTTGGCTGGAGTCCTCTCACCATTGGACTGAGAATGTGTGGATATGACTCTGGCTGCAACCCAACGAGCCAATTTAAGCAGGTCTACGGCGAAACAGGCCAATAAATTTGAGCGGCTTAACCGTGATCAAGGAACCACTGGGTCCAACGGCATTCACCGCACTGACTTCTCTGACAAGCAACTTGATGAAGCTTTGCCCCAGCTCCACGTAAGTTACCTGTGGCTGAGATTATTAGTGGAGTGGAACAAGCAGTTCGTCATCTTCCTCAAGAAGCAGCGGATGACGTAAGGCTTGCTACTAACCGGATTTTAGCGACATACAAGCTGCCTAAGTCAAACATCAGCAGAGAGGAGAGACAAGGACTAAAATTGTTGCAGAAGGATGAAGATCTAGTTGTTTTACCTGCTGACAAGGAGAACGCCACGGTAATCCTCAATGCTACAGATCACCACAAGAAAGTTGGATTGTTACTGGAGGATAGGACATATCGGATTCTCAGACGGTATCCCACATCGGCGCTGAGCAGGAAGACAAGGGAGCTACTAAAAAACTCTGGCCTCTCCGACGAATTGGTAAAGAACTTACGGCCGAGAGCACCTAGCCCACCAAGATTGTACAGTTTGCCAAAGGTTCATAAGTAGAGCGTCCCGTTGAGACCGATTGTTAGCGCTATTGGCTCTCCTACGTACAGGCTTGCATAACACTTAACTAAATTGTTGGCCTATAGTTGGTCACTGCCCACATCATATTAAGAATTCAAAAATGTTTGTTGACATCATAAAACAGATGAAGATAGGCCCAAATGATATCATGGTCAACCTCGACGTGGTTTCTCTGTTCACCAAAGTACCTGTGGATGACACATTATAACTGTTGGCTGCCCATTTTTCCTCGGAAATTTTGAAGTTGTTCCGGCACACTTCGACGACCACTTACTTTTTATATACAGTGGAAATTATTGTGAAATGACGGATGGAACAGCCATGGGTTCGCCACTATCACCAGCAATAGCGAATTTTTTCATGGAGGATTTTGAAGAACGAGCGTTGAGCAGTGCTCACCTCCGCCCATCATGCTTCTACAGATACGTCGACGACACCTTTTTAATCTGGCCGCATGGCAGTGACAAGCTGCAGCAGTTCGTCGAACATTTAAATGGTGTACATCCAAACATAAAATTTAGAATGGAGGTAGAGAAGGAAGGGAAGTTACCTTTTTTAGATGAGTTGGTGCAGCGAAAACCAGTTGGACGACTGGGCCATTCTGTGTACAGGAAGCCAATGCATACAGACTTATATCTGCATAGCCACTGCTTCCATCATCCGTCTCAGAAGAGAGCTATGCTGAATACTTTAGTACACAGAGCCAGGACTATTTCCGACAAGGACCACCTAGGTCCCGCGATTAACCATTTGATGACTGTTTTCAAGAGGAATGGTTATTCTGCCGGTGAAATTAAATCAGTATTGTCCAAGAAAGTAAGACACGATGCCGTCCATAAACAAGAAGAAGACCAACACATAGCACGGCTTCCATTTTGCGGTGCTACAACAAGCAGGATGGGCAGAGTCCTAAAGAGGCAAGAAATAAAACCAGTTTTCCGACCACCTAGGAAAATAAAGGAAATGTTGAGACGAGTCAAAGATAGTCCCGGCTTTAGGGCGCCGGGAATTTATAGTATTCCTTGCGAATGCGGCAAGAATTACGTGGGCCTGTCGGTAAGAACCGTTGCAGACCGTTGCATCGAGCACCAGCGCCACCTGAAATACAGGTAGTTCGAAAAATCAGCGGTGGCTGAGCATAGCCTGCTTAATAAGCATAAGATTTTATTTGAAGAAACGAGAGTAACAGCCGACACATCGAATTACTGGGACTCTGTGATCCAGGAAGCAGTCGAAATTAGACTTACCGATAGTAACTTTAACAGAGACAACGGTTATGCACTTAGAAAAACCTGGAAGAGTGCACTGGATAAAGAAAAATCGAAGAGGAAAACTTCCCGCACTTTACCTCCTGATTCAAGGGATGCCGCTGCAAGCAACGCGGGATAGAAACTACATCTATGGAAGTAGAGGGCCCCATTTCACTACGAGCCATATCGCTGTTGCTATGACGTATTCCAGCCAATCAGAAGTCGTCCTTTGCATATAAAAGTTTACGACTTACGACCTCGTCTCCTTCCCCCACCTTCTCCTTTTCCTTGAACACATCCGCACACTATATATTATCCGCCGCCTTGATCCCCGTCACCCCCAGGGGTCTCCCTTCCTCTTCACCACCAACCAGTTGACGCGCCTTTATCATTGTGTCCCACCCTCTCTCCATCTTCACACCCTCCATCTCCTTTCCCAACACATCTTCCACCGTCTACCCCTCCCGGATGATGAGTTTCGCCCTGACATCTACCCTTCCTACCAACTCTAATGCCATCTTCCTGCCTCCTCCTCAGGGCTCCCACTCCTCCCCCTCCCTCCTTCTGAGCGGCTTCCCCCTTCTACCCCCCCTCCATCTCTTGTGCCTCCTTTCAGTGTCTCTGCGCTCCCTCCTGCCCTATCTTCCCTCTTCATCTCCCGCCCCACGTGCCTCCTGCCTCTTCGTGAACCCACTGATGCCCCTCCTCTCTTCATCCCGCCGCTTCCCCTGCTGCCCCATGCTCTCCCCTCCTTTTTCATCCTCTCTGCCCTTTCCCTCGGCAGGTCCCGCCTGGCAGTTCTACTTTTCGTCGTGTGTGCTCCAAGTGGGTTTTACGTGTGTTGTTCCCGAGTGTTTTCACTACTGTGGCCGACTTTTAACGTGTGTATGTCCATTCAGTGTCTCTCAGTGCTCGCTGCTGCCTGCAATCATGGATGCCCCAACTACCACCATCATCTACACCTCACCTTCACCTGCCACTGTAACATCATGGAGTGCTTCCTCTGGGATTAACCTGTCTCATCCACCTCTCCTACTCACAGTCACTTCCCCATCTATCTCCTCTCCATCACTGTATCCCCACCTGTATGTCACTCCTGCTCCTACCTCTGCTACTGCACCTGCTGCTGCTCCTGCTCTTGCCCCTGCCCCTGCCCCTGCTCCCACCCCCACCCCCTCCCGCTCCTGTCGCCGGCCGAGACGACTTTCCCCCTCTGCCCCCTGCAACTGCCACTGCTTCCCCTGCCCGAGTCGCCGCCAGCCGCGCCACAGTCGCCACCACAGAGCGCCCTACCCTCTCATCCAGTGCTACTGCCTCACAGGAGGGCCCTGCCTACCAACACCTCCCCATCCATCCAGTCCCTCATCCCTCTCCCCAGGCAACATCTGCCAAAAAATCTTCCGAACGGCCCAGTGGCGACCTCTCCTCTACTCCCTCATCCAAAAAGCCACTGCCCACCCCACCACCCGCTGACCCCACTATGGATGCCACCCCACCTCCCTCCTCTCCAGCCCCCTCCCTGTATACCTTCGTCCTAGCCAACCCTGATCCGAAATTCCTGGATGCCTGCAGCCTCACCCTTGAAATCCGGAGGTACATCCCCAGTGCACCCATCACCCAACTTATCTCTCGCAGAGACTCTGTTCTCATCAAGTCTCCATCCATCCATACTTATCTCTTCCGGCGCCTTCCCCGCATCACCTTTGGGTCCCACGCATCCCTCACCCCATTCCTTACATCCTCCTCTCCTCGTCAGCCCCAAACGCCTCGTCGTCCGCCAAACCTCACCGCCGTCATCACAAAACTCAGCCCTGTGATCACGGAGGCTGAGGTCCCACGCATCCCTCACCCCATTCCTTACATCCTCCTCTCCTCATCAGCCCCAAACGCCTCGTCGTCCGCCAAACCTCACCACCGTCATCACAAAACTCAGCCCTGTGATCACGGAGGCTGAGGTGTTGGCGGAACGGAATGCCCACCCCGCCCTGGAAGTCCACTCTGCCCGCCGTATTTACAACTCCTCTGGCCTTACTTTCCTCGTGCGTATATTTACGGAGTCCGCCTCCTCTGTCGACCACCTCCTCACGCAGGGAGCCCTGATTTTCAACTGCCACCACCCTGTTGACCTGTCCCATTCCCCTCCTCAATCCCACCCCTAACAAGCGCTGTCTTCTGTACAACCACCACCTCACCCAAAACTGCAAGAACCCACCCACCTGCCCCCATTGTAAAGCCTCCCACTTTCTTACAGTGTCCCAACCTCGCGTCTGCCCCTTCCTGCACACCTGCAATGAACCTCACCCCACCTATTCCTCCAAATGCAAAGCCAAGCCCCCTCCCACCAACCCTGAACTCACTGTCCCCATTCGCCCCATTGACCCACCCATCCACCCTAACAATTCCCTCCGCCCTCCCCCTACAGCAGAAGACATCATCCGGTTCCTCACCATCGTCCTGCAGAACATCCACCCCCTCCAGCGCCCCCACGCACTCCAGCAGATTTCCCTTGCCGCCCGCTCTGTTTTCCACTTAGACACCTACGCCACCTACTCCCACAACCAGGCCCACTTTACCTTCACCCACCTCGACACCCTTGTTTAAGCCCCTCTCTCCCCTTCCCACACCCTTCCCACCTCAAACCTTCTGGCGAATCAACAGTATCGTCTCCTCTACCTCAACATTCGCTCCCTCCCTGCAAACAAATACCTCTTCATGCATACCCTCTCCCAGCAGCAGGTTGACTCTTTCATCCTTAATGAAACCTTCCTCCAACCCCACCATGTTGTTCACACCTCCCCCTCTGTCCTTCACCACACTGACAATCCCCTTCCCCTAGCCCGAGGCGAGGTTGCTATAGGCCACCTCGGGCATCTCCCTGTCTGGCCACAACCCCTCCACAATGACCCAACCAAACACCTTCTCCTTAGCCTATTTTTTCCCTCCCTCACCATCACCTGTGCCACTATCTATATCCGCCCCGCAGCTCCTCTCCCCTTTGACTTCATTTCCCATGTTGACCATACCTTCTCTACCTATGTGACCGCCGCTGACCTCAACATCCACAGCCGTTATCCTGCCACCCTTCGGCGGTGGCATCAGTTCCTTGCCACCCTCCATGGTGACCTTGTTCCTCTCCCACAGCACACCCATCCCGAAAGTAACTCCACCCCCAATGTTATCCTCGCTTCCCCCAACCTCCTTGGTTGCATCACCATAGAAGTCCTTGATCTCGTCGGTAGTGACCATCTCCCTGTCCTTCTCACCATCTCCTCTACTCATCCCGCCACTGCAGCCACCTGCCCAGCTGCCCCTCCGAAGTCTGTCCATGACTACCACTGTGCCAATTGGGATGCCTACCGGGAATCCATTGCCTTACAGGTCGAAAGCCGCCCCCTCACCTTTCACCACCCTGATGACATCACCCATGCCTCTTCCTTCCTTCAGAAGACCATCACTGATGCTGTGGAGGCTCATGTTCCTACCAAACTCATCCACCCTCATCACCATACGCTTCCTCCACAGGCCGTCCTTCTTCTGCATGAATCCCACAGGCTCTACCGCTCCTTCCTCCACACTCATGACAGGGATACTCTTACCTGCCACTGGCAATTACAGTGACATATCTGGAACTTCCTTACAGCAAAGAAACGCCGGGACTGGCGCCAGACATGCACATGCCTGAACTCCACTCTCCCTGTCAACTCCTCCAAGTACTGGTCAGCCTTCCACCACCTTACTGGTAGCCATCCCACCCCGCATTACCCCATCCTCCATGACGATCGACTCTTTCCTGACAACCTCAGTAAGGCTAACCATTTTGCTCCCCACCTATCCGAGGTCTTCTCCATTCCTGACGATCCCCATTTTCATTACTCCCTCTTCCCCATCGTCCTTGACCGCACTGACACCTCTGTCCCCCCTGCTCGCCCCTAGCTTCCAGTATTTGGATCGGTTACCTCCATCAACACTCCCATCACCACACAAGACATCACACTCGTCCTCCACTCTAAATGCAACACCGCCCCTGGTCATGATGGCGTCACCCACCATCACCTCAAGGAATCCCCTCCATCCTTCCTGTCTGTCCTTGCTACCCTGTACAATGTCCTCCTCTCCATTGGATTTTACCCTGACCTATGGAAGACTTCCCATGTCCTGCTGTTCCCTAAACCTAACAAACCCCCCTCTGACACCTCTTCCTATCGTCCAGTCTGCCTCACCTCTGTGTTCAGTAAGGTCTTCGAGGCCATCCTCTCTCACTGTATTCACCGCCACCTTAACCAGCACCGCCTCCTTCCTCTTACCCAATGTGGCTTCCAGCCTTCCTTCTCAGCCGACGACCAGCTTTTTAACCTTACCAGTCTTCTTTCCCTCCAACTTAACCCCTGTCGCTCTGCTATCTTTGTTTCCCTTGATCTCAAGAACGCCTATGACCGTGTCTGGCATCCCAGGCTCCTCTTCAAACTCCAGACCTATGCTCTTCCCATCAACTTCGTCTGTCTCGTTGCTTCCTTCCTCTCCCATCGTCCCTCCTATGTGACTATTCACAATTCCAACTCCCATACTTTTTATCCCTCTGCCGGCGTGCCCCAAGGTTCTGTCCTTTCCCCTCTCCTCTATCTCCTGTACACTGCTGATGTGCCCACACCTCTCCCTCCTGCTCATCTTCTCCAGTTCGCTGATGACACTGCCTTCCTAGCCCTTTATCATACCCTTCAATGACCCCAACGTACCCTCCAAACCCACCTGGACCAATTCACCGCAACCAGTGGTTCCTCCGTGTTAATCCCTCCAAGACCCAGGCGATCATCATAGGCTGCACCACCCGCTCCTTCCAGCTCCATGATTTCTACCTCACCATTTATGGCTGTCCTATCCAACTCACTCCTACCCTCAAATACCATGGCCTCACACTCGACCGCCACCTCACCTGCACTCTCCATCTCCTCACCATCCAACACAAAGCTCACAACCGCCTCCGCCTCCTGAAACTCCTGTCTGGCCAGACGTGGGGTCTGCATCGTTCCACCATCCTTCATACCTACAAATCCTTGATCTGCCCCATCCTCTGTTATGCTAGCGTAGCTTGGATTTCAGCCCCTCCCCGGTTCTATAAAGCCCTCCACATCCTCGAACGCCAGGCGCTCCGCCTCGCCTTCCGCATCCGCCTTCCGTCCCCCACGTGCATCCTCTATGACCTCATCCCCTTCCCCCACCTTCTCCTTTTCCTTGAACACATCCGCACACTACACACTGTCCGCCACCTTGATCCCCATCACCCCCTGGTGCGTCCCTTCCTCTCCACTCCCAACCAGTTGTCAGGCCTTTACCGTTGTGTCCCACCCTCTCTCCATCTCCCTCCACCTCCTTTCCCCTCCCAGACGATGAGCTTTGCCCTGACATCTACCCATCCTACCATCTCTAACCCCATCTTCCTGCCTCCTCCTCAGGGCTCCCTCTCCTACCCCTGCTTCCTCCTGAGTGGCTTCATCCTCCTATTCCCCCTCCCTCTCTTGTGCCCCCTTTCAATGTCTCTGCACTTCCTCCTGCCTTGTCTTCCCTCTTCATCTCCTGTCCCACGTGTCTCCTGCCTCTTAGTGTACCCGCTGATGCCCCTACTCTCTTCATCCCACAGCTTCCCCTGCTGCCCCTTGCTCTCCCCTCCTTTTCCATCCTCTCTGACCTTTCCCTCGGCAGGTCCCACCTGGCAGTTGTATTCTTCGTCATGTGTGCTCCAAGTTGGTTTTCAGTGTGTTGTTTCAGAGTGTTTTTAATACTGTGGCCGACTTTTAACCTGTGCATGCGCATTTGGTGTCTTCTCTCTGTTTTAAGCATCGCCAAATGTGTTTTTTAACTTTCTGGTGACTTTTTCAACTGTCCCCCATGAACGTCTCCATGTCACTGTAGTTTTACCTCCATTTTCTCCCCTTACTGTTTTATGTTCCCCTTTTTTATCGCCTTATGGATGTATCATTTTATTCTTGTTTTAGTTGTCGTGTCACTCAGCTGAAGAGCGGCAGATTGTGCTGCTGACAGCCCTCCCCTGCTGAAACAACAATAAAGGAAAAAAACAGTTTATGATAGTCATTTTTAGACCTGATGACGACCATGAAGGTTGTGATCGAAAGCTTGGAGTTTTATCCTGAACTGAGGCGGCATGTACACTGAGAGACTTTTATTCAAAAACTGACATGTGAATACATTTTCACGCAATTTGGGTGCATAGATCCTGAGAAATCAGTACCCAGAACAAACACGTCTGGCCGTAATAACGGCCTTGATACGCCTGGGCATTGAGTCAAACAGAGCTCGGATGGCGTGTACAGGTACAGCTGCCCATGCAGCTTGAACACGATACCACAGTTCATCAAGAATAGTGACTGGCATATTGTGACGAGCCAGTTGCTCGGCCACCATTGACCGGACATATTCAATTGGTGAGAGATCTGGAGAGTGTGCTGGCCAGGGCAGCTGTCGAACATTTTCTGTATCCAGAAAGGCCCGTACAGTCGTGAATTATCCTGCTGAAATGTAGGGTTTTGCAGGGATCGAATGAAGGGTAGAGCCACGGGTCGTAACACATCTGAAATGCAACGTCCACTGTTCAGAGTGCCGTCAATGCGAACAAGAGGTGCCCGAGATGTGTAACTGATGGCACCCCATACCATCATGCCAGGTGATACGCTAGTATGGCGATGATGAATACACGCTTCCAATGTGCGTTCACCGCGATGTCGTCAAACATGGATGCGACCATCGTGATGCTGTAAACAGAACCTGGATTCATCAGAAAAAATTACGTTTTGCCATTCGTGCAGCCAGGTTCGTCGTCGAGTACACCATCGCATGCGCTCCTGTCTCTGATGCAGCGTCAAGGGTAACCGCAGCCACGGTCTCCGAGCTGACAGTTCGTGCTGCTGCAAACGTCGTCGAACTGTTCGTGCAGATGGTTGTTGTCTTGCAAACGTCCCCATCTGTTGACTCAGGGATCGAGACATGGCTGCACGGTCCGCTACAGCCATGCGGATAAGATGCTTGTAGTCTTGACTGCTAGTGATATGAGGCCGTTGGGATCCGGCACGGAGTTCCGTATTACCGTCCTGAACCCCCCGATTCCATATTCTGCTAACAGTCATTGGATCTCGACCAACAAGAGCAGCAATGTCGCGATACGATAAACCGCAATCGCGATAGGCAACAATCCGACCTTTATCAAAGTCGGAAACGTGATGGTACGCATTTCTCCTCCTTACACGGGGCATAACAAAAACGTTTCACGCCGGTCAACTGCTGTTTGTGTATGAGAAATCGGCTGGAAACTTTCCTTATGTCAGAACGTTGTAGGTGTCGCCACCGGCGCCAGCCTTGTATTAATGCTGTGAAAAGCTAATCATTTTCATATCACAGCATCTTCTTCCTGTCGGTTAAATTTCGCGTCTTTAGCACGTCATCTTCGTGGCGTAGCAGTTTTAATGGCCAGTAGTATATTTAGCAGTACTAGTTACCACATTATGGTTATTCTTTATGGTTATTCTTTATACCAGTCATTTTTAACAGTTATTTTTAACTGTCAGTCATTTCTACTACCAAATTCTCCTGTCGAGGCTAAAGTTAATTCTGAGCGCTCATGAAACATGGGCAGCTAGATTTGCCTCAGCTCATGAATGTGCTAACTCAGAGAATAATGTCTCTCTAATCTATTTCTTATGGGCGCGACTTTTGTCGCTTAATCTCTAGGCAGTGCAGTCTCTAAACGTAGCCAACTGGCAGTGCCTTGTCGCGCCAGCACAGTTATCTGATGTCACAGCCCATTTTGAAATATTTTTGTTAATTATCATTTCTCAGTTTTTGTTTTTTGTTATTGTTGTTCTATAGTTAAATCTGCGAAACGTACGATGTGATATTTAACTTCTTGTATTTGATTTGCCAGTTGTGCGAGTAGATTCTGGCATGCGGAATCTGGCAAACAGCTACTGCACAGAGCTTAAGGGGAGATGGACGGCAAGTGGGCTTCAAAAATTCGAATTTTAGATTTTAACATATTTGAAATGCCTGGTCTTTCCTGCGTGAAACAGTTTTTGTTTTATATAAATACGACAATTTTTTCGTGAGATATGGCTGTTTTCCTGACGCTCTGTGCAATCTCGCATTTAAAGGCAACGCCTTCCTTTTTGCGCCATGCAGAGATGATGCAGAGCATTCTTTTACTCCTTATATATTATTTCTTGCTTCCATTATTTTATCGCTTCAATGTTTCCTACCCTTATCTACTATCGATACTCGTTTTTCCAATCGTGTTTGTTATTGTTTTCGAGCATTAATAGTTGTACTTAGTTAAGTTTGTTGTGAGTGAAGTACATGTTGATTCCTTTCCTTTGGTTCCATGTGTTTTCGTAAAAAATGCCACGAATAAAGAAATTCTCTCCTAAATTAAAATTAAGAGAAAATAAATACGTAAAGGTAAATGAGGTTAGTGGGTCAAAGGACCCAAGAATGCTAGACATAAAGAAAATCAGCACATCAAGAAATAAACTGCAGTGCCTCAAGGCATTTCCTCCCGCTCAGCTCGTGGAGATGAACACTTTTGGAAATATTATGGTGAACCTTAGAATGCTCTGTGATTTCATTTCCAAAAATACTGTGTGCAGAATATGTGGTGGTGACGTATCTTTGGGTGAGAATCGGTGCCTTCGTAAAGGGATTGTGTCTAATGTGACATTGAGTTGTACAACATGTGGTGCAGTTGCTATAACAATGTCATCTAAAATAGCAAATAATAAATTATATGAGAACAACATAAGGCAAGTTTATGGTCACAGATATATTGGTAAAGGGATGGAGGCAGGCAAACTCTTATGTGCATTACTTGACCCTCACAAATTCAAATAACCAAGTACAGTTAAACTCCACTCGAGGGTGGCTAAAATTTGCCAGCTAGAAAACACACATTGTTGCTCACGAGAATATCCCAAAAGCCGACAATGAACTCAAAACGACACAATGTGAACAGTCGTGACTTGCTGGTAGATTAAGTCAACTTTCATGCCCAGGATCGGTGAGCCGCGACCTCCTAGCAATGGGAACAGCACCACACAGTCCGACACCACATAGAGGCCGGCAGTGGGCCCGGCTAACCTACGCGCTGTGGAGATTTCCTCACTGCTCCACCAACCGACCAACTGCCAGGCCCGGAAATGGTGAAAGACCAAATATACGTCAGCAAATGAGACGATTAACCGAACGACCAACCAACGGAGGTCCCACTCCAGTCTCCCTCTGTCGGACACTTCATGTGTGTTGCCAGCGGTCAGCGAGCACTGACGTCGGCGCCTCATCAGCGCTCCGTCCCCCGACTTCACTGCTGCTGCATCCCGACTGCACTGCTGGTCCGTCTCCAACTGGCTGCCAAACACACGACGACCCAGAAATACTATCAGTCGCTCCAGAGATGGTACGGCAGTGCACTTATCGATACGCACTGCTGCTGCTGCTCACAGGCAAGTAAGGCAGGAAGTTAGTGACGCCAGTAAATGGAATAAGATAACGAGGCGGCAGGTCCGTAATAGAAGATGACAAACAATAAATGGGATAAACGCGAGCCGTGCACAGCTCAAAGTCGACACATAACATGCAACCCATTTCCTTAGATATTTTTTATGTTACCTCGGACCAGGTACATACCATCTATTTTGATACTGAGATTTATGTGTTCTTTGTAAAATTCGCAGATCACCAACAAGTAGACAAGTGCCTGTTAAAGCACAGTACTCTGTTTCCTCTCCAGTACAGAGATGGTTCGCTCTGTATGGTGCTCCTTGAGAATGCAGATACTGAATATATGAATGTTCGAATATTTAACCTTCCTCCACAAGTAGAGGATATTTATCTTAAGGAAGTTTTGGCGCAATATGGTGACGTGAGGGGCATTTGCCATGAATGATGGTCAAGTTAACACAAACAACAGTGATATAGCGTTCAGTGGAAACGGTAATGAAAATGAAGTTTGTGGCTATCGTATTCATGTTACATACAACGGACAGGTGGGACCTCCTTTCTGTGCAACGAAAGTGGCCATCTCCGAATAAACTCCCCATGGAGAGTTTTTGTTTTATGGTCTTCCTTGGAGAACTGCCGTAAGTTTATGGTTGCTGACGTTGTCCCCTATGGTAACGAACTTGCGCCTACATCTTCCCTCGTTTCTGGAGAATATCCAACAGTTCACTGTGACTGCAGGTGATTTTCCACAGTCGCAAACAAAGCCTGACCCCGTTCCTGCTACTGCTTGGACGGCAGTACAAGTGATTCATAATAAGCATCATCACAAACAAGATGGTGATGAGTTAGTTGTTCCTTCCCTTGTTCCACTTTACCGTGAGACGCGCTTGTCTGCCACTCCTACCAGTAGTGTGGTACCACATGGCCCTGGTGAGGTGGAGACCAGGGAGGCTGTATCTGGCGTTCCTGCAGCTGCAGGGGTGCTTCCCATGGAAGTGCCCTGGACCGAGTGTGTGTTGAGGCCGCCTCCTTCACACCCTCCAGCGCTAGACCTATACAGCAGTGCCCTCCTGTTCCTCTCTCTGCTCTGGGCCATGGGGATCATGATTTGTAGCTTATTGCGGCTCACGTTATGGAAACTGTTACCCCAGAGTCATCTCCCACTGTCTCTGAGATTCACTCTGACGGCTCTCCACTGGGGAGTCGGTGTGCCTTGCAGAGTGACCCTTCTGTAGGGCAGCTCTCAGGTCCTGGGCAGCCACGGACTGATATGCATGTGGTGCAGGACCCGCCCACGGCGCGTGCTGCGGAGGCTGTTACACCCTGCACCCAGGTTAATCAATGTGTACAGCCAGAAGTGCAGTGGCACGAAGGACAACCAAGGGTAAAGGTTCAGTTGGGCTGTTACTGGCCCCCTGCTCTCGGATTCGTTATTTGCGATGGGCTGTGCCGGGCAACTGGTAGAATGGTAATGCTGCTCTGTTGTTCTTCCTGTGTTTTTTTCTTTTGACGGATGGCTCAAGCAGATAAGCTTGTCACACTAACTGTTAACAGAGTGGTATCAGGGCAGCGCCTAGCTTCGCTGCCTCAGTCTATATACGACCCCTGTGCGAATAAAGTGTTCCTGCAAGAGATTTTATTTACCAGCTTCCCTCTCCCTGGATTTCCCACTGTTTCTAATGTAACGCCCCTAGTTTCGACAGGAACTGCCTTACTGTTTCACGAAGGTATTCCCATAACCGAGGTAGAGGTTCTTGAATATGGCAGAGGTATAGGCTGCAGACTTTTTGAGCTCACCTTGGTTCCCTTATGTGCTCTGTTTCTGGTCACACAGTGGAACATTCACTTTTTTTATACAGTAAAGCTGCATGCCCTCGGAAAAAATTACGGCCATAGTTTCCCATTGCTTTCAGCCGTTCACAGTACCAACACAGCAAGACTGTTTCGGTTAGTGTTACAAGGCCAGATCATTCAATCATCCAGACTGTTGCCCCTGCAACTACTGAAAAGGCTGCTGCCCCTCTTCAGGAACCACACGTTCGTCTGGCCTCTCAACAGATACCACTCCATTGTGGTTCCACCTACGGTACGGCAATCTGTATCGCTGAGGCACGCAAGCCTCCATCTTACTGAGACTTCTAGTAGCAGCATTGGTCGATTCTACATGTGATCAAAGTATCTGGATACCTGGCTTACAAGTTGGTGGCGCCCTCCATCAGTAAAGCTGAGATTCAGTATGGTGTTGGCCCACCCCTAGCGTGGATAACAGCTTTCACTCTCGCAGGCATACGTCTAATCAGGTGCTGGAAGGTTTTTTCAGGAATGGCAGCCCATTCTTCACGGAGTGCTGCGCTGAGGAGAGGTATCAATGTCGGTTGGTGAGGTCTGCCATGAAGTCGGCGTTCCAAAACATCCCAAAAGTATTCTATAGGATTCAGGTCAGGACTTTGTGAAGGCCAATCCATTACAGTGATGTTACTGTCGTGTAACCATTCCGTCACAGCCCGTGCATTATGAACAGGTGCTCGATCGTATTGAAAGATGCAATAGTCATTCCCGAATTGCCGTTGAACAGCGATAAGCAAGAAGTTGCTTAAAATATCAATCTAGATCTGTGCTGTGATAGTGCCACGCAAGACAACAAGGGGTGCAAGCACCGTCCTTGAAAAACACGACCACACCATCACACCAGCGCCTCCGAATTTTACTGTTGGCGCTACACACACTGGCAGATGACGTTGACCGGGCATTCGCCATAGCCACACCCTGCCATCGGATCGCCACATTGTGTACCTTGATTTCTCACTCCACACAACGTTTTTTCCACTGTTCAGTCGTCCAATGTGTACGCTCCTTACCCCGAGCGAGGCGTCGTTTGGCATTTACCGTCGTGATGTGTGGCTTATGAGCAGCCGCTCGACCATGAAATCCAAGTTTTCTCACCTCCCGCCTAACTGTCATAGTACTTGCAGTAGATCTTGATACAGTCTGGAATTCCTGTGTCTGCATAGATGTCTGCCTATTACACAGTACGACCCTCTTCAACTGTTGGCGGTCTCTGTCAGTCAACAAATGAGGTCGGCCTGTACGCTTTTGTGCTGTACGTGTCGCTTCACGTTTCCACTTCACTACCAGATAGGAAGCAGTGGAGCTAGGAAGATTTAGGCGTGTGGAAATCGCGCGTACAGACGTATGACACAACTGACAACCAATTACCCTGACCACGTTGGTAGTCCGTGAGTTCCGCGGAGCGCCCCATTTGCTCTCTCACGAAGTCTGATGACTACTGAGGTCGCCGATATGCAGTACCTGGCATCAGATGGCGGCACAATGCACCTAATATGAAAGACGTATGTTTTTGGGCTGTTCGTATACTTTTGTTCACATAGTGTATCTATCGAATCCGGTGCGCGATCGCTTTCTTGCAGTCGACGTTATCCCTGCTAGTTTTTCTGATCACTGTGTTTTGGCCGCCCCTCTACAACTTGACTGGCAATCGGTGAAACTATTCCTTCTCCAGTGAATGTTAAATGTCCCTAACTTGACGGATCCTTGTCTCTGTGATGCGACACACAGGTACTCTACCACTCGGGAATTGTAGACTGGCCTGGCTAAACCGGTATCTACGTCAAACTTTGATTACTTATTGCGCTGATAGGGTGAGGGATTTTCGGACAACTCATGAATTTTATTATTCTCTCTTGCGCGACTTGTATGACGGTACGGATCGCTCATCCCCCTGCGGCTTGTAGATGTGCGATATATTAAGGGGCTCCGGAACGCCCTATACTTGCAATGTTAAAATAACGCTTATAAATTACATCTTTCCTCACAAAGTATTTGAGGTAGGAAGTTGAACATTTTACAGATTATTTATTGGAATATGGGCTACAACTTAACACAGGGATTTTACAAAATTTTAGTTCAGTTATTAAAGATGTTTTTTTTCAATTGTAATGAAAATTCACAACATTTTTTTGCTATTTTTTATTTATATATTCAAAAATATACAGTTTTTTGGAAAAAGGCTGTGTTAAATTATGCAGAAGGTACTGTGTAAAATTTACTGAAAGTTTGGAAAAAATATGTTTGGAAGATCCTTAGAAAACATGTAATTAGTATGAGAAAATAAAAGTTTTGGGAATCGAGCGACAAAGATTGGATTAACTTTTTAGTGCATTCCAGATCCATAGGATGGATTATCTTCATCCTCTGCAAACTCCTCCTCCAGCTTCCTCTTGTTCCTCCTCCTGTTTACTCTTGCTTGTATTTCTAGACTCTTTACAGCCCTGTCTGCAGCCCAAAGGCGTTCCTTGTCTAAAGCAAGCATCGCTCGTAACATGTTAGAATGTTATTGTTTACAGTAATAACACATACCTTTGGCTTTCCAACATTTCTCCTTTTCTTAAAAGCCTTCAGAAGATTTCTAATAACTTTACTTTTACTCATTATTATACTTCAACAAAACAGAGACTCAAGAAACAGAATTAATTACGAATATTTTCGAGATAACGACAGAGTAAATAAACATGAAACAATCGACAATCACACCAGCGATATATATTGAACCATCACAGGTTATCCACAACACATACTTTACCTCACATCACTAAAATGTACCTGATGAACACGGACGTTAATAATAACACCATTTGACAGCAGTTTAACAGCGCCACAGTGGGTCACGCCCATATAGAACACATTTCAAAAAAAATTTAAAAATAGTTGTAGTCTTCGGAATTGAATAAATTATATATCTATTAAAAGGTAATAGTCTGCAGATTCAGAAGACGCAAAAAAGTAAAAATTGAACTTTTCATGATTTTGAGCCTTTCCGGAGCCCCTTAAAGCAACGTTTTTTGCAGTTGAAGCGGTGGCAGATGGAAGGGTTGCGCGTGCAACTGTAGCCACGACGACTGCTGGCTCCGTTATACCACTTGCTTCGACATCAGGCTCGGCGTCGCCGCTCTTTGCATTACTTCCCTTACAGCCGCCGGGGGCATCAACTGACAGCGCAAACTGACCAACCCCACGACTTGCGTCGGTGCCAAGTGGATATTTATGACGTGGATACGCCTAGCGACTTTCCCTTCGGCCCAGCTATTGAGGCCCTAGATAGGCCACTCACGCCTGAGCAGAACACCACCGTGTTCTTGGCCACCTTTCATCCAGACTATGTACATGATCTTACTGTTACTCCTCCTTCTAATGAATCGACGGCTATGCATGGCCTCCCCAAGGAATTGTATGCGCGTTTTTGGCTCCTCGTGGACGTCACATTTATGTTGAATGACCTGATGAGGGGGCAGTTGTGCCTGCGCTATTCAAGGTGGGGAAAATTGTGTTGACACCTAAACATCCGTGTCGTAATACTGTTGATAATCTTGGTCCCCTCACGTTACTGAATTTTGATTATAACGTAGTTGAAGTGCCTGGGCTAGCAGGCCAGAGCGGGTAGGTTGTGGAAAGGGGCCAAAATGAGTTCCTGTCAGTTGCACTCAACATACAAACTTTATTATCAGCACGAAATTCTTCTGGAGGTTTCTCCCAAGAATATTTTCTAAATATTCAATCTAATCAGCTGAAGGCCTTAGGAATTTAATTTTAATGGAACTTAGCTGGAGGTCGCATATTAAGCAATAAGAAGAGTTTCAATCAAAAAGCAGAAGGTCTTATCTTAAAACATTGAATACAAAATTCGGCTGAAGGCCCATGCAAAAACATCACAATCTTACGCCTTAAGGGCAAGACAAGAACATTAATTTAAGAGACTGGGCTGAAGGCCACACACCAACACAATAATTTAACGGCTTAAAGCCTTGATGTGAAATTCGACTAAAAGCCCCATATAAGGAATAAAAATGATGTCCCTAAAGGGCAAGAGAGCAACATTAATTCTGGATATATAAAAACTCGGCTGAAAGCCACACATCTACCAAATAACTAAAACTCAAACAGGGAAGTTACTATGCAACAGACATGGAACAGTGCTCAGGAGTTTCCAAGGGTTGGCCTGGGATTGTCATACTAACGCCCGTTTAGGTGAGACAGGCAGCCTGTCCAACGACTTTGGAGGCAACACAACTGACAGACAGCCGAGTGACCAATCAACCAAATCAGTTCCACTCCACACAACCTGCAAACCGACCACAAGATTTCAATACGATGACACACAGAACATTGGCGCCCACAACGACTAACAACAACTCAGCTGTCGAACTACACGCCGCGCTGGACAGCAACAACCTGACGAGGAAAATACACTGCCTAAAATTACGTCAGCGACCAGGGCAGGTAACCGGAACGTCAACAGCTACAAGGCAGAAGATACCGCTGGTGAACTTCCATAACAGGGAATAAATTAAGTTAAATTCCACAGGAAGATGCCTGTAATGTTAGCCGACTTAAATAAACACACGTCGTTGCTCGCCGGAATGTCCCAAAAGTGACAACCAGGATCAAACGAAGAAACGTAAACAGTTGACGCTCGATAGTAAGTTAAGTGAGGACTCAACTTTCATGTCCAAGATCGTAGGGCGACGAACTTCGTAGCACTCACAACCAGCACCTCACACTCCAACTGTGCGTGGACACCGCCAGCGGCTCCAGTCCGACTCCACGCGACGGGGGCTTGCTTGCTGCTCCACGCCAACTGACCGACTGGACTGCTGGTCGGTCCGTGACTGCTGTTCCGTGCCCGACTGCATTGCTGGTCCGTCTCCAACTGAACTGACTTCCTTCGGACGGACGACGTCCCGGAGACACTGGCTCAGACCCAACCATGCAGAGGGAACACATCCGACATCTCTGCGCAGGAAGGAACCGACCCAAATACACGTCGTCGATGACACGATCAACCGAACGACGGTCGTCCCCACTCGTACAGGCTGTGCAGACCTCACTGGGGCTCCGTGCCCGACTGCACTGACGCTGCATCGCGACCGCTCTGCTGGTCCCTCTCCATCTGACTGCCAGACACACGACGAACCGGAAATACTATCGGTCGCCCAGAGATGGTACGACAGTGCACTTCCCGATACGTGCTGCTGCTACCGCTAACGGGCAGGCAAGACAGCAATTCAGTGACACCGGTAATTACAATTAAAATGACGAGGCGGCCGTACGGTAAAAACAAGGTGTTACATAACAGATGGCACGAACAGGAGCCACGCACGGCCCAGTAGTGGTGAGGGCGGCAGCTGTTGTTGGCGAGTGTCACAGTTGCTTCTGTGGTGGCCCTATTCTTACACCTGTGACCGGTTATCTGCTTTCGATTGCTGCAGTTACTTCTGTTCATTGTGTCTTTGGCTTTTTGGATTTTAGTAAAGCTTTCGATCGTGTAAATCATGACTTTCCGCTTCGGATTTTGGATACGATCTGTTTTACTGTTGAGGATTGTAGAGTGTTATCGAACATGTTCACGGACATTACAGCACTGGTAGTTACGAATGGGACACTGACGCCCCCGATTCCCGTCCGTTGAGGACTGCCACAGGGAGGCCCCCCCCCCCTCCCTCGATGTCTTAGTTTCTCTTATCTCTCGAGCCACTGCTTTGTAAGGTTTCGTTTCCCGCTTCAGGGTTGGAGGCTTTCTGGAAGGACCCTCTTTGTTTGCGCATACACTGATGATGTGATGATTTTACTCCGTCGACAGGTAGAGACACCTCTGCTGAAGGTGGTCATCGTAGATTATTGCATGTCTCAGGAGGGCACTTGATGAAGGCAAAATTAAAGTCCTTCATTTGTGGGGTTTTCATGGAACAGTAACCACAAGGGCCACTGCTGTGAATTATCATACGACACTATGAGTCGTTATTGACCGTTGTCTGCTCCAAATGGCGCCTTTCAATTGTAAATACATTGCTGATGAGATCCAGGAAGTACTGCTGGAACACGGATCACATTCTCTTACCCTTCTTCAGAAGGTATGACTTTTGGATATGTATGTGTTGTTCAAGGCCAATTACATCGCACGACTTGTCCTGCTTTGTTAACTATGATGTCTAAGAAACTGAAGCAGTTTTCTGGTCACTTTTTATGGAAGCGTCAATATTCGGGTTCTGATGCGAGGTTGTAATGAAGCCACGTTCCCTCGGTGGATTGCGCCTCTGTGACATCGAGGGGAAGGCGTCTGCCATGTTCAGCGCACCATTTTGACGATCAGTCAGGAGCTTTATACCTTTACATTTCAGCTGTTCACCCTAACGCATTGATCTAGTCTTGATCGCCCTGTTGACGTCGGTCGTCAAAATTTTAAGCTGAGTCACATTCGATGATGATGATGATGATGTTTTTGATTTGTGGGGTCCTCAATATGATGGTTATCAGCACCCACGTAAATTGCCAATCTTTATTACACTGTCCAGTCTCGCCATTTTCCCTAATGATGAAAAATTTATGAGGACAACACAAGCATCCAGTCCCCTGCAGAGAAAATCCCTGACCTGGCCAGGAATAGAATATGGGACCCTGCGATCCAGAGGCAGCATCACTAACCACTAGACCACGAGCTGTGAACAAGACACATTTTAGACTCTATGAGCTAGTATTCTGAGGCAGACGTGTAGCAGCACCTTGTGCTCAGGACGAAGATTTTGCTGTCATTCTGTGATGGGGTTACCTGCCCCAATCCTACTGAACAATTATCATGGTGGATGTCCAGGAGAACTGTGTGGTTCAACATCAGCTTCACCGGTTCTGTCAATAACAGAGGCCTCCTACTAGTACAGAGTGACCATTTGATTTCCATCAATTGTGACACACATAAATGTAGTTGGTCTGTGTCGGTAGCTGGAGCACCAGTTTACTTGTCATGGTCACCTAACAAACTGGTTCTGGCTCAGAAGGCGATTGGTTTTCCTCACTAGATCTGTTCAAGTTGTATATTCCACTGGTATAATTTTGCAGTCAGCTTCTTCTTTTCTTCTCAAGACAAAGACTGATATGGTAATTCAGCTGGTTGGTCCCTTTGTAGGTTTTGTCGTTGCCGCTGAATGTGATGATGGCCATTTGGCATTTCGCCTGTTTATGTCCATGGCTTACTGCTCCTGCTTGCAGCTACTCCGATTTCGAGAACTCAGTGCCAACATGCTGACTCTTGACTTTCAAAGACAGGGCGTTGGATAGACCTAGCAACAGTTGGTGTGCTCATTGTGCTTTTGTTTTCTCGTCTCTCTTTTTCCTCTGTATTCCTTCCTGTTGCGCTATTGTTATTATTTTCGGGAACTTACAATACACTAACAGAAAATATGTGAGAGTATGTGAGGCAGCACCTCGGTGACAATGGGGAGGCATTCTGGCCAGCCCTCAGGATTCGACCCAGGCCCACCTTGTCTCCACCAGACCGAAGCTGCCTGTGGCCATTACTGATACCTTTTTGTAAAACATATTTCCTGTTTGCACAAATATTCATATACACTCCTGGTAATGGAAAAAAGAACCCACCATACTTGCTCCGGACACTGCGAGAGGGCTGTACAAGCAATGATCACACGCACGGCACAGCGGACACACCAGGAACCGCGGTGTTGGCCGTCGAATGGCGCTAGCTGCGCAGCATTTGTGCACCGCCGCCGTCAGTGTCAGACAGTTTGCCGTGGCATACGGAGCTCCATCGCAGTCTTTAACACTGGTAGCATGCCGCGACAGCGTGGACGTGAACCGTATGTGCAGTTGACGGACTTTGAGCGAGGGCGTATAGCGGGCATGCGGGAGGCCGGGTGGACGTACCGCCGAATTGCTCAACACGTGGGGCGTGAGGTCTCCACAGTACATCGAAGTTGTCGCCAGTGGTCGGCGGAAGGTGCACGTGCCCGTCGACCTGGGACCGAACCGCAGCGACGCACGGATGCACGCCAAGACCGTAGGATCCTACGCAGTGCCGTAGGGGACCGCACCGCCACTTCCCAGCAAATTAGGGACACTGTTGCTCCTGGAGTATCGGCGAGGACCATTCGCAACCGTCTCCATGAAGCTGGGCTACGGTCCCGCACACCGTTAGGCCGTCTTCCGCTCACGCCCCAACATCGTGCAGCCCGCCTCCAGTGGTGTCGCGACAGGCGTGAATGGAGGGACGAATGGAGACGTGTCGTCTTCAGCGATGAGAGTCGCTTCTGCCTTGGTGCCAATGATGGTCGTATGCGTGTTTGGCGCCGTGCAGGTGAGCGCCACAATCAGGACTGCATACGACCGAGGCACACAGGGCCAACATCCGGCATCATGGTGTGGGGAGCGATGTCCTACACTGGCCGTACACCACTGGTGATCGTCGAGGGGACACTGAATAGTGCACGGTACATCCAAACCGTCATCGAAGCCATCGTTCTACCATTCCTAGACCGGCAAGGGAACTTGCTGTTCCAACAGGACAATGCACGTCCGCATGTATCCCGTGCCACCCAACGTGCTCTAGAAGTTGTAAGTCAACTACCCTGGCCAGCAAGATCTCCGGATCTGTCCCCCATTGAGCATGTTTGGGACTAGATGAAGCGTCGTCTAACGCGGTCTGCACGTCGAGCACGAACGCTGGTCCAACTGAGGCGCCAGGTGGAAATGGCATGGCAAGCCGTTCCACAGGACTACATCCAGCATCTCTACGATCGTCTCCATGGGAGAATAGCAGCCTGCATTGCTGCGAAAGGTGGATATACACTGTACTAGTGCCGACATTGTGCATGCTCTGTTGCCTGTGTCTATGTGCCTGTGGTTCTGTCAGTGTGATCATGTGATGTATCTGACCCCAGGAATGTGTCAATAAAGTTTCCCCTTCCTGGGACAATGAATTCACGGTGTTCTTATTTCAATTTCCAGGAGTGTACCTCTGTTGAGCATTTTCTAAGTAATTCTAATCTCTTACATGTAATCTGTGTCATACTCATGTGTATGATTTTTATTTCAAAGTTAATTGACTGTACTTGTCGACTATTCCATAAATAAAAAAATAAAAAAATCGGCATCGGGTTAAGCAACAAAAAAAGTGGTCAGCGCATCTGCCTAGTAAGCAGGAAACGCAGGTCCAGTACAAATTTTCAACATTCTGCATGGATTCAAATCAATGCGTGCTTCAAGCCTATGTCTGTGATTCCTGGACTCTTTTGAACAATTTTTCACCAAAATAGATGCACACATCGAGTACTATGGATTTTGTGGAAATATCAGTTCCAAATAAGACTGAGGTAAATATGGTAAAAGAAAGTCGTGTTAGTTACATTTTTTATAACTCAAGAACGGCTGGACCGATTTGCCTGAAAATTGGTGGAGAGGTAGCTTAGAGCCAGGAGACGGACATAGGAAACTTTTTATCCCATTCGACCGCTATAAAACGT